>NW_024104480.1:0-600000 GCF_003945595.2 Pipra filicauda
CTTTCACCTGCCTGGAAACTTTAAGGAGAAAATTATCAAAGCAATTCTGACCCAAGTATCCACTTGCTACTCAAAAGAATGAAGCTTCTTAACCAAAGGCAGGTAAGAAATTGTTTTAATCTGCAGAAATGTGAATGATTCCCAAAGAAATGAAGGACTGGCTATAATGAGTTTAGAGTACTAAGAAACTAATAGCAGAAAGTATATTTTATAGAACAAATAAATTCCACGTGATTTTTGAACAAACTATTCAGTTTGGTTAATTCCCTAATCATATTTTAAGGCTTATCTAAATGCCAGGCAACTACAACTCTACAGAAACAGAATAAAAACTCAGTGCAATCAACATTCAAAGCAGCTGCTAATTTTCCTATTTATTCACAACTCATGCAACTTCATAATAAAGTTTGTCAGAATAAACTGTTTAGATATACAGTCCTTGAGTCAGCAGTTATGAAAACAGGCAACACATTTATAGTACATCTTTCTCTCAAGCTGAGCAAAAGCACATTTGAAGCTCCGAGACTCACACCCAGCAGTGTCCACTTTAAATAGAAAAATCTCATTGATTGCATGAAACTCGGGTCTCATTTTTGTCCATCGATTCCCTCAGTGACCTTCTACAGCATCAAAGCCCGGAGCGAACCCAATCTGACCCCGACTTTATGTGCATTATTATATTGAGAGACAGCAGCTACTTACGGTCCATGCCATTGTCTCCGTAGATATGTAATACAGTATTCTAGAACTGCTCCTGCAGAGAACACTTCATGCACTCGGCATTTCCTTTTCTCTGTCTCTTGTCTCTGTCTCTCTCTCTCTACTCTAATCTTAAAATTCTTCTCTTCGCTGTGCTGAATATTTTGGGTTTTTTTCCCCCTCCAGTGGACAGCTCAAATGAGCAACTTCAGACTTTGACTAATATTCACATAACTCTCAGTAAACAACATCCTTCACACAGATCTATAACTAATAATAATGCTCTTTATTAAGCTCTCCTGTGAAACAATATGTCTAATAAAAGCTGCTCTCCATGCTGTTTTAATTATAATAAATCACCTTCATTATGATGCATACTTCAATATAACATGCCTAAAGCTTAGCTACCTGGGATACTACAGTAATGAGGACAGAGAGTAGACATATCTTGAAGAAAGTTATTTACACACACTGAAAAATTCTACAGTACTGTACTGCTTTGCAACATGAATTTCAACAACTTTTATCTTACCTTACTCTTTATAACATCATGGCTGAGAAGAACCACCCCCCCGAAAAGTGCTGTTTACACAAATAACAGGACATTGAATACATCCACTAGCACAGAAAAATAAGTCCTTGCAGTGCAATCATTTCTCTATAAATGTATAAAAGTATTTCACCACCCTGTGCAACAAATCAGTGATGAGACTATAGGCTGTTGTGTGCCGGTACCTAGGGATTTCATGTCAAAGTCAACTTCCTTGGCAATCCCTAGAGAACTGTGCTGTGCACATTCTCATGAAAGGTGTGAAAATCTGATTTTCTAAAATGGATCAGTAATTCTCTATGAAGGGGAAAAGGATCAATAAATCTTTGCTAAGTAGATTGTAAAGGAAAAATTATTCTTTCAGTGACAGTACATTAGGATCCTCCAAACAATCTCAATAAACTAAAGACATAGCATTTCTCCAGCAGCTACTTTTGACTTCTGATATATTTTTGTAATCTCTGATCATTCTGCAAT
This sequence comes from Pipra filicauda, assembly GCF_003945595.2. Lineage (NCBI taxonomy): Eukaryota > Metazoa > Chordata > Aves > Passeriformes > Pipridae > Pipra > Pipra filicauda. The sequence continues at coordinate 1,727 of NW_024104480.1, forward strand.
GCACATACATTTATATTTGCTTAGCAATGTTCCATGTTGATGTTGATTTATGAGTATATGCCATTATAATGCTCAGCTGTGAGTAGAAGAAGAAAATTATCAGCTGCTTGTAACCTGATAAATGTGTTACGAGGAACTGTCATTACACCTCTGCACACATATACGTTTGTTACTATATCACTCGCTCTGTGCCCACACAAATATTCTGTACTCTTTTTATATATATCTACACACACACAATAACATTTACTAGATTGTGTGTATCTATATGATTTTTTTGTATGTGTGCTTGTATAGGTACATTTTCAGGCACTGAGCGTTAATTATAACACATATAGCAACTGTAACTCTACAAAGTATTTCAAAGGCCTGAAAGATGTTCATCCAGTTACTGGAGTAGCACATGCTATCTGGTATTTATGCTATCAAATCATATAGTCCTTAAATGTGTGATTTTTACATAGAAGCAAAAGTAGCATTTGCCTAAAGACAGCATGATAATACAGCTTACAGCAAGCAGTCAAAGTATCTTGCCAAGTCAGAAGTGGGCTACGCATACAAGCAGAGGAGTTGATTTGTCCTTTTTACACAATCTCTTTTTTCTGCTGCAGAGAGTCAGAGTATCCTGCCAGAAGTGTCTGTAGTGTTGTTTCTGCGGCAGTGGCAATATGCACAGTGTGGACACTTAAATGTTCATTCCAATTCTACATGCCAGTGCTGCTATGAAACTTAACATGCTGGGCTGCATTTCTATTCCTGGCGCTTCCAGCACACAGGTATTCTGGGTGGTAATCTTTGAGGGGCTGCATGCTGAGGAAAGGAAGAAAGGGCTTTGTCCCTCTCCCTGATGCTGAGAAATCAGAAAGGAGAGGAGGCAGCCTCTGCTGCCCAGGGAAATCTACAGTCTGGAGACCAGGCTATCTCTTGCAAGTAAGTTTTGATACACAGAAAATCAAAACTAAAAAAAACCAGAATAACACAAGAAACCAAATATGACAGGAAGGCAGAGGCGGGAAAAATTTTGAGTTCATCACTCTGAGATTGCCTCATGTTTGATAGAGCACCCCCAAAACAGAGGGGATTTGAACCCTATGTGCAGTTTTGAATATTTTAAGATGTAGAACTCAAATGGAGCTAGTGACATTCTGAAAACCAAACTGTGTACCTGGATAAGTTTTTCAGGTATTTTCCAGATGGTGGAATGATGGCAGAAGCCACCATTTTTATACTCAGAAGATCCAATACTTTGTATACTTCCAGAGTTCAAGGAACCTGCTTTAGCAATTTCCTAAATCCTTTTAGTTTGTCTCTTGTTGGTTTGTGTGTGGAGGTTTTTTTCTTTGTTTTGTTTTTATAAACAGAGCAATATTAACCAGAGTGCTTGAGAACAGATGCTGCCCTAGGTCCTAGCTGAGCAGAAGGTATCAGGGCCTACTTGAACAGGCTCAACTGCTGCACTGTTTCACGCTTGAGGGAGTACACAGTTAAAAGTTACCTCTTTTCCCCCCTATTATCTCTACCATGCCCGTGTCCACCAGAACAAATGAGACTGAAGTAAGCAGACTTAGGGAGGACAAAAATATATAAAGAAAAGGAACAAATTCAGTATATCAATTTCCAATAAAATGAGGTCATTGCTATGAGGAACAAAAGGATAAAACTACTCTTGGACTGACAAATCTCATTTTCACTCAAAGACACTGGTATAGCATCCTCAGGAGCTCACTGCAGCTTCTCATCAAACCTGTGTTTTGAACTGTTTTGGTGGAGCTTCTCAAAGCACTTTGTGTGTTTCTGATGATGAAGCTCCACAACACCTCCTCCTTGTACGTCAAAGAAAAGAAATAAGATCTATACATGCGCATGTAGATGCACACACGCAACGGCATATCATAGGGACGCAGTGTCAACGTTTTAAAGCTGAGTGCCTTATCTGCATCTGAACATTTGACCTAGGTGACTAGGTGAAAACCACCCAGGAAACCAACCTCAGACTTGTCCTTCCCTCTTAGGCTGAACTCATGGAAACACACATCAAAGTTAGAAAGTCAGAAAGACATAGCTAGTCAGTAGCAGCCCATGGCCAGTACCCACCAAAGGGGAGCTCTGGCCCATACAGATACAATAATATAATAATAATATACACAAACAATATTCTCTTATTCATCAGGGATACCTCAAACCATTTTTGGATACCTCAGAGAATTACGAAATTGTCTTCTTTTACCACAGGTTTTGGAAAAGGATATCTTAATTGAAACAAAACCATGGAAGATTCAATCTCCCTGCAGAATCACAAGTAAGAAACAAAAAATGCAAAGGGCCTAATACTACTTGCAAAGAAGCATGCTGGTGTCCCATATGCTAGAAAAGAACATGTCTTGCTAAGCTCAGAGTTCATGATCCACCACACCAGGTTTTATATAATACTGAATAAATCCCATTCTGTCTTACATCAGTAGGTATCTTGCACTACACTTCTGAGGCTAGGCCCCTCCTGAAGTCATAGTTCAGACCCATGTCCAGAAACCAATTGACCCAGAGTAGCACAAATCATCTGGTTTAGTCTGTAAGCATTTATTCGGACCCTTCTCTAACCTGCACATCCAGCACTTCTAAGTCTTTGGCTTCCTCTGTTATTCACATAAAGGTTGCTTTCTTTTGGTTTGTTCACTGAAGTGATTTTCCTGGAGTGCGGGAAATATCATTAGCTTAGAAAACACACACACACACACACATATACACACACCCCAACCAACTAACAAAGAAAAAAGCCCCCCTCAAATAATCCAAACAACCCTCCAATGCTTTATTCTTTCTTCATGTTTTCTAATATCACAAATTAAGAGAACAGTAAATGTACGATTAAATACTATATCTGAAATTTGGTCATAGTTTCCTCACAGAAGAATCAACACTTACAGGACACTTTCTGCCTACCCAAGGCATGAGCTCTTTGGGTCAGGAAAGGGATGAATAAACTTTTTGTTGTTTTTTTTGGTTGGTCTGACTTGTTTCTCATATTCAGACATGAATGAAAATCCCTGTGTCTGCTCCTGGAATAATATGCAATGGAGATCAATCCCAATTGTAGGACACTGCCCACAATTTGTTTGCATGTTTGCATGATTATACCCAAGAAAAATCATGGGTATCTATGTTCACCCACTTGAGACTACCTATCTATTTCTGACCTGCACTAAGAAAAACAGACGCTAAATAGTATGGACCTCTGTCTAGACATGCAGGCTAAAATACCTAAATACCATAGGACACATGTACCTCCAATAACCATTGTTTGTAATTTGCACAAAGGACCAAATCCTACACCCACCAAAATATAAAATTCCCAGTGCTTTCAAAGAGGAGAGACTCCATCCAGGAAATCCAGATGGTGTTCATCAAGAAGAGGCCCATAGAAACATTGCACCTGAGGGCCAGGTGATCAAATGCCCAGAACAAATTACACCAGTGATGCAACACAACAAAACTAACCTTACACTAGGCACCTCAGGATGTGTTTTTCAGAATACTGAAAAGTTTCTTCCAACTACATTTTAAAGCAGTATTTTTGACCAATTGTCCCAAACAAATTATGTTAAAGAGATTCACTCATTGAATTATACTTTCTGAACCCTTGCGTGAATATGTACATATATGTGCAAAATGTACAAAATTTCAGAATAGAACTCTATAACGTACTCCAAGAAAGTTTCAGAAAGAAACTCTTCTATGTCGCAAGCCAAAAATTGCATTTATATTCAAAGGCACGTTACTCTCATACTAATACAACTAGACAACGTGAATTTTCAAATTAAATTATGGAGCAACCCTGTAGCAAAGGTTGAAAATTACTCCCCTCTTAATACTAAAAAAATTCACCCAATTTCTCAAAGCACAGCTCATCACAGAATAACATTTTTTCTGAGAAATTTAAAAAAAAATTTAATAAAAAGTGTTTTGAAAACAAACCTATTCTAACCTGGTTTTTTCTACCCTGAGAAGAACAGCTATCCAGAGGAACCTTGACAGAATGGAAAAATGGACTGACAGAAACCTCGTGAAGTTCAATAAGAAATGCAAAGTCCTGCACCTGGGAAGTAACAACCCTGTACCTCTCTGTATGCTGATGGCCAGTCAGATGGAAAGTAACTTGGCAGAAAAGGACTTGGGGTTCTGGTGGACACGAAGTTGAACGTAAGCAAGCAATGTACCCTTGCAACAAAGAAAGTGAATGGTATCCTGGGCTGCATTAGACAAAGCATTGCCAGCAGGTCGAGATAGGTGGTCCTTCCATTCTGTTCAGCCCTAGTGAGGCTACACCTAGAGTAGTGTGTCCAGGTCTAGGCTCCCCAGTACAAGGGAGAGATGGGCATACTGGAAAGAGGCCAACAAAGGATTGCTAAGTCAGATAAGGGACTGGAGAATCTCATGTATGAGCAAGGGTTAAGAGAGCTGGGATTGTCCAGCCTGGAGAAGAGAAGGAATGTTATCAACATATGTAAATACCTGAAGGGAGAGCACAAAAGCAGAGACAGGATTTTTCAGTGGGCCCAGTGGCTGGGCAAGGAGCACACATTGAAACAGAGGAGGTTCCCTCTGAACATCAGGAAATATTTTTCAATGACCAAGCACTGGCATAGGTTGCCCATAGAGGCTGTGGAGCCTCTTTCCTTGTAGATATTCAAAAGCCATCTGGACATGGTCCTAGGCAACCAGGTTTAGGTGGTCCTGCTTGTATGGACTAGATGACCTCCAGACGTCCCTTCCAACCTCAGCCCCTCTGATTTTGTGAACTTTTAATATTTTTCTTCCCCGTTGGACAGAAGTAAAGGAAGGAAAGAACAGTAAAATGATCCACCTTTAACTGCATAAAGACTAGCAAAGAAAATTTTGTTTTGTTGGGCTTCAAGTTTTCCTATGTCTTATCTAACATAAGAGGGAACTAAAAATGCTGTTTGGGGAACGAAAAAGGGAAACAGATGAGGAAAATAAGCCTCACATAGCTAAACTGTGTTTGGGAGGGCACAGAAGGAAGAGCAGAGGAAAATAGAGGACCTAGAATGACATCCTGTGTTGAAGTGAACTAATTTCAGCTGTGAGCACAGTGAAGCAGACTAAGAATGGACGAATGTAATTTCCATGTTCTTCCATTATATATTTTGCAAATAGACGTCTTGAAATCTGCAGGACTGCTTTGAATGGCCTAATAAGTCTTTCATTTTTTCATTCATAATAAAGAAAGAAAGAAATTTAAAATTACCAAAGTCATTGAGTTCAGTGCAGTGTTACTGTCATCCTGAAATACTACAGTAATTTCTGTAAATTTAAAGAACAAGTTTAAGACAAAGAGTCTGAGGAGCAGACTTAAAGATTTCCACCCATTTCTGGCAATTCTGCACTGTTAACTGCTATTGTTACTTGTTTATACCTTCCGTCTTCTGTAATCACCCTCAGGATTGGTTAACTAACCATTAACATGCTATACCAGTAAATAAACCAAGAAAATGTACTAATACTGAAGTCCATATATGTTTTCAGAAGCCTATATCTAGGTCATTTTTAAGTGGATGCACTTGACCCATCTCTCAGTTGCTTAGAGAAGTAATCTGGTTTTGAAATACCAGAAATTTAAAAATTTAAGAAATAGCACAGCAGGCAGATCCTCTCATAAAACACCTTTAAAAATTCCTTGGAACTACTGATTGTAGCACATTTTTGCAAAGCAGGCCACAGCACTGTAAAGCGCATAAGCTATTCATATTAACTTCAGTAGACTTCTGCATGAATGTGCTTAAAGCTGTTGAGGACTGATTAATGTAGGTGAACATCTAGGTCATGATACAGGTCACTGACATCAGTAGAAACAAGGCTACTGCACCCTGTATTTAGGCAGATTTAGGTAGTATTTTCAGAATTTTTCACAAGAAGTAACATTCTTTTTTTAATAAAAATACTGTCAGGACTTCCACAATACTTCACAATGAGCCATGCAGTTCATGCAAGTGTCTTTAAAAGGCACTTGCATAAGTGTATGAGATACATAAGATGTATAAGATGTATAAGCAAATGGAATTTTCAGAGCCAAGCAGCATCACAACACACCTCCAGATTGCTTCATGCACAACGTTGACAAGTCTTTTAAATATTAAGGGTTGTGTTCTACTCTAATTCCACACATGGGACTCCCATTAATGTCAGTGGGTGTTTCACACAAAGCACAAGAACAGAAACAGCCCTTGGCATCTTTTAGCATAAAGAAAAAAGATTTCAATAAGTTTACTTAATCCATCAAGCTGGCAGACTCTAGCATTAGCTCCTCTGATAGTGCTGTCAATGCTTGGTCAAGCCTAAAAAACCTTCAAGCTTAAGCAAGTCTTGACACAGCAGAGAAGTAGAAGCTCAAGATGGCCAACTGTAAGAAGTAAATAAACTTTTAAAAGCTAAGAGAATAAAGGATTAAAGGATAAAGAAAATTATTTTTGCCCTTTATATCAACTTTTTCCAAAGAAATATACGTTTCAGAGAAAGAACCCAGACCTTGGCAGGCTGCGTGGAAAAAGAAAAGCAGAGACAAGTTCGGAGTTGGGGAGTGTAGCTGCTAATCCTGCTAAGGCAGTTTTACAGTATTGGCTCCAGTGTATTGAGGCCATACAAACTTCTTGACCATGCACTAACTAGTTTGCTTGATAGCCTGGAGTCACTAGAGTTAAAGGTCTCAGCATATATCTTAAGTCCATGGGAAGAGTGGATTTATGCCCAAGAGAGTATTTTGCTGTCAAGCTCTGACCCAAGTCAGAGCTTATCAGTTGGTGTCTGTAAGGGTGGCAAGCATAAAACAACTCTACTAATGCCTTCCCTTTCATTGCCCTACTACCCACACATTCCAATAGGAACAGTCTCTTGATGACTGGTTCCTGTAACATTTATAATTCTATTTTTTTGTTTAGACATCACAGAAGCCCCACAAACTTGTTAGCCTAGGTTTTTGTTGGTCTGGTGGCTACCATTTTGGTTGAAGTGTCCTTGGCTCTGGGGTATTAGGCTTCACGATTTTTGCAAGCAACCTACTTACTTTGGTAGAGCCAAATCTGAAATATTACGTCCCCGTCTCATTGGCATATTTAGCACCCATCTGGTTTAATTATCACTCAGGGCTGCACTGTGGGATTTCTATAATGGAGAAACTGACACAGGTACATGGTCTGAATGACAATTTAGCTAGACAGGCTTGTTGAAATCATATAAGAGTTATAGGATACCTGGCATTAGTAGTTTGACTGTGGTACATAAAAGTTTTGAGGCAATTTAAACTGTATTATCATCAAAGTAGACAATTTGAAGAAAGCAACAGTGTAGAGGTACAGGTAGTTGTTGGATAGTGTTACGCAAGCTTTTTCTCTACCCTGGATAAACTGACACTACTATTTATAGTAGTAAAAGCATCTGAGCATGAACAGCATTTGAAGACAAAGTTAAAAATATTACAGAAAGATTAGCCCTACAGCTAAGTGTATTTAACAGGTCTGTTCTCCCTTTGCCTCTTTCTTCTCATTCAGTACGTGGCTGACTTATTTGAACGCATCAGTTCAGCACATGAGCAGCAACAAAGCATAGCAGTTGTGTTCCACTCCCTCTTTGTTCAGTTGCTCTTTGGGATGAGCTCCCCCTTACTCACCACTGTCTGTCTTCCCTGTGTACTTACATCAATCTCTCCTTGGATTGCTACTGAGGAAAAGCAATTGTCCAGAAACAGAAATCTACATGTAGGTCTGGATGGGGCAGTTTCCCAATGGTCATTGTAATAAACAGAGTCTCTCCCATTGACTTCTGTATGAGACAGATCAAAGTAAGACCCTTTTTTAAGGTTCCTGTGAACAAATTTCATCTGAAAATGACAGAATGCTTCCTGCCAGGAAATCTACAGAGAATTCAGGCAGAACTCTGTTTTCAGTTTCACAACAAACTCAGATTAAGTGAATTGCCTTGTGTAGTTTTCCAGTGTCAATTCCAATTATGGCTAATGCTGTGCAAACCCTAGGCTTAAAAAGCTACATCAAGAAAAGTGGAGTGAAGGTAAGAATGCATGTGGGAAGCACTGTGATTTTGGTTTGAATTCTTTTTGGGGCAGAGATTCTGAATGCTATTTTTTTTACAATTCAGGGAAGGTGGAAAGGTTACACTGAAGGTGGTTTGAAGAAGCCTTTGTAAGAGGCAGAGTAAAATATATAAAATAATTTTAAAGTCACCCTTTACTACTTTCTCAGTAATCCACCAAAAAGACTGACACAAGCACAAGCTAATTCACATTCTCTGAATTCCATGGAGGAATTGAGCACTTCAGCATCAATAGCCTCTACTTGAACAGGCTTTATATATACAAATTGACACTGTAACAAATTCCTAACTAGTTCTAATGTTATGTGAATTACTGCAACCTAAAAATATAAAACCACACTAGTAGAAGGCAACTTGTTTGGACCACTGAGGACTCCTCACTAAAACAACCCTCCTCCCTTCCCTACTTTCACATATGTAGTCCAATGGGACAAGTCCCCAGAGGAGAAACTTTTTGTCATTGCTAAGCAACCATAGTAGATCATGGCAGAAGAGCCTGATCTATCTACATTTCTAACAGGTATAAGCTTCTTAAACAGCATGGAAGTTTATCCTTCTCTAGACTCTACCTACTGCTCTGAGGAAAAAAATCAAGTATCTAAGTAAACCATCATCTTGAATATATAAATTAAGTATATACATTCTTTATAAACAGGACTCTTAATAGTTCATTTAAATTATATCTGGCACTTTTCCAGCACCCCCATGGAGTTAATTTTAAAAAAGAATGAATGAAATAATGCCACTAAGACTACAGAATTTCTCTCACACACCTCTACACTGAGTTATCTAGTGTTAATGTGTAGGACTTACACAGTTGCAAACTACAGCTGTTGAAATGACAGCTAGGGTTCCCTGCATAATATTTGGTGAAATAAATGCTGAAGTATGAAATCCATTAGTGCCATATATACTATACACTGCATTTGCAAAGGCTTAGTTCAGGGGGAATGAAACTTCCTCACCACAGATAAATGCAGCTTTTAAAGGGTTTTATTATTATTATTATTGTCTTCCAATAAAATATCTGGTCTTTTGGAATATCTCTATCTGCTAGTATTCTGAAATTCAATTAAATACCTCAAGGCAAGTACTTGCTCACTACTTCCTGTTGGAACAGCTCAAAAATGTTCTTTGTGTTATTTGAAGCAAGCAGCAAAAATGACAACAACACAGGGGTGGCTTCACTTCCTTGGGGGAAGAGACATTCCAACATATATCTAATATATATGCTATATAATTAAAAAGGTATCCCAAAGAGACCAACAGGCACTAAGTACTTATTATTGAAAAGAGCACATAAAACAAGAAGAGTATGCTTGAAATTGCAGTGGAGCAGAATCAGAGGTGAGGTCCTACCAATGGGCTCCCACAAAAGCCACTAAACAGGCAGCTCCAAACTAGGACAGCAATTCTGTGGTTTTTTCATCAGTTTGACTTCTTATAGACTCTAGTGGCTGCAGAGCATGTGCACACCAAACCAAGCAGTAAGAGAAACTACAGCAAATTCTGTTTCTCTGTGGTCTTTTCCAAGAAATTCGGAAACCAATTGTGCCACCATCTGCCATAGAAAAATGTTGTCCTGGGTTTCTGCCACTCCTCGAAACTGAATAAAGACTACTTTGGATGAGGATAGCTTTATTTTGCAATGTTCCCTTTGCTCTGTGGTCCCAAGCCGAGAGAGAATTGAGCCAATTATGGTGAGTGCAAACACATTACAAAGAAGCATCATGTGCTTTAAAGAAAATAAAATATTCTTCATGTATTTATGAATTAATTATCCTGCCTTTGAAGGAAAATTCAATTACATAGAACAAAAGCAGTTTAAGTAAAGCTATACTCTCATTCACACTTTGTAAAACTGTGATTGCCTCTTTTTCCCTTCATGAAATAAGCTAGTACTCCTCTAAAGTCAATTTGCAAGAGCCATGGCTTATAAAAGAAAACAGCAAACCTCCCCCTCCAATAAAATCATTCAAAGCAAACCTACCTGGACAAAAGACCCAGTTCCCCTACTGCTTTGTGCTAGGGTGGAAAAAAACTGTTGTCTGCTACATCAGTGAGAAATAACAATTTCAGAGTCAGACACATGCTGAAATGTTTCAGTTGAAATCAAACTCTGAGAAATTTTTTAAATGTTTTCAACACATCAGCATGAAGCATCGACCTAGTTGGAATCACTTAGATCTAAAGCAAATGCACTGATTGTTTTCACAGCATGTTTTTCTTCTTCAAGCTGCAACAGGCAGACTGGCAACTGCTGTTCGGAAAGGTTTTCAGCCCCCTGCCTTGGTCTACTGTAGCCTATGACACAATCAATAGCAGGGTTAGAAGGCAGGGGAAGCTAAGGAAAGATTCTGAAGAGGAAGTGAGCGACAGAATTGCCTTACAGTATTTGTTCTCTCTCTCTCTCACCTTGAGTCTTTTCTGCTGCAAACAAAGATGTAGAACCATCCCAAGTCTTTCACCAAATGGGGATGGAGATGTTGGGAACACCAAGTGGCATGAGTGCAGACAGCACACAATGCACTTAAGAACATTCTGGTCAACACATAGACAAGAAAAAAGATCTTACCAGTAGATGTCTGTTTCTTGGTCTAAGTGGGATGGAGGTCCCACTGAAGAAAATTTTTCGCTCATTTATCAGTATAATTAGCATGTATGGTGAGAAAAGTTCATGGTGAAATAAAATTTGAGCATTCTCCTCTAATCATTTCACCTCAACCCTGTCTGTGCTGTCTGCAGGCATCTCTGCTCCAGCCCTTCTAATAGTAACCATGATCTTTCAACCAAGCCCCGCTCCCTTTGAACTGGTGCATAATGGAGATCACTTCAGACACCAGTCCTGCTTAATATGCCACTGCACAGGACACTTTTGCTGCCATGCTATAAGGACCTTAATGGCTTTCAGTTGTTCAGGTACCACATTATTAAAGAATTTTTATAGCAACCATAACAATTTTAATACAGTGCAGCTCTTGTTAGAGTCATTATGATGGAAAATGTGATTTTAAGTCCATTACTGTAGATACTATGCTGTTCTCCTACTTTATCCCACCACCAGTTTATGGAGATACTTAGGTTGAATTTACTGCAGTAGTGTGAGAAGAGATGGAAAGAAACAATTCAAAGGGAATCAGAGAAGGCCCAGTTTATGCCACTGTCTGGTTTTTTCAGTTACACACAGAAGAATCCCAGGAGTAAAGCATATTTGGATATGAATAGCATGCAGCAGACAGAACATTGTTGGGATCTAGTCAATCCATATTTATATTTTAATATAATAAAAAGATAGGAAAGGGACATGTATTTTATACAGTTAAGTGTTTTACAGCACAAGCAAACTATTAACTATAGGTTACACAGGCTCAAGTACAGTGGAACACTCCAGTAAGGATAGGGCTCCCTAGACCCACAGCATGGGCTTATGTATGCACCACTCCGTAGCAATAATGGAATTAACCCAACGGCAGACCTTTTGTTTACAAATGATTACAGCATTATTATTTGTGCTATGACTATAAGTATGATGTTCTATAATTCTTCATGCCCAAACAGAAAACTCTCCCAGTTCACATGCAGAGGAAAACACAAGCTACCAGTCAATGAAGGATCAGCCCTCCAGTATCCTTTAGCCTAGTTCCATCGTCTCAAAGATGATATTGGCAGGAGTTATGAAAATAGGATTCTTTGCCCGCCTAGAGAGAAGCACAGTGGAAACAAACAGCAGAATGGTTGAAGAGGGCTTTTAATTTTTTATTTTTTGTTTAAAACCTTTTAATAAAGTGATGGTAGGAGAGATGGCCTAAGGGGCTGCATCAAGGAGCCTTCCAGCATGGCAAAGCATAGCCCCAGTGTGAGCACAGCAAGCACTCTGCTGGCACTAGAGACAGCTGGGCCAAGTACCAAGGGTGAGCATGTGTCAGCCTGGCACTACACAGGCAAACACAGGGCCTCCTGCAGCAGCCACATTATAGCAAGGGCTGGCAGACCTCTCCACCTTGCAGCACTGACACTTATCCCTCCTTTTCTTCTGCAACAACCCAGCAGACAGCATTTCACCTGCCCCAACAGTACCTCTTGGATCCACTTCCCAATAGCTTTGTGTAATAAAATGCACTCAAGTGACCCATTCCCAGGCCTGGACACACATATGCTCCCACAGTGGAAAGCTTCAACTTGGGTTTCCCCCGAGGACCCTGCTACATGGTGCTATGAAGGTTGCCAGTTCATAAAATTAGTTACAGGAAAACAGTCAAAAAGTTTGCTTTATTTTTTCTAAATATGAGACAAAAAGCAACATCTGGCTGAAAGAGGCTGTCTGCACTTCAAGAGGTTCCCAACAGCAGACAAAAAAAATATATTTATTTAGACCCATGAAGTCGAAGGCTTTTCTTTTGGCAAGGGAGCTCCCTACAGATGAGTCTGTCACTTGACAATATTGTTCATGATCAGGCAATATGTTCAGTGTTTGTGTCATACCAATATCCAAGGTTTCAATTAATCTCACCTCAATGTAAGACAGAAGTTTCTTTCACTGCACTGGTTTACTTGGGCTTGGGGCAGAAGGATCTGGTTTGTTTTTTGTGTTCATCTTTGCAGCAACCATCTTTTAAACATATAACGTAACATATAGGCAATAGACTTGAACTGAACCTCTTGGTTAGATGGATTTTTGCTAGGGTTTGAAGACCTTCGGAAACCAATATACAAGGGATACTGCAAAAATCACTGAGCACTTGTAATCACTATTAGTTGACAATTAAACAAGTGCGCATCTACTTCAAGTTTATCCTGCTAACTACCAGACTTGAAACACATATCTCTCTAAAAGCCATGGAATTTAACTCAATCTCATGTGAAGGATATCTACAAAGTCTACATGGACTGGGTCTTCCACTTAACTGGCAAAAGTGACACACAAAGGTATTTAATCAATGAGAAGACTCTTTGTCACAGTAATTAATTTCAACCTCAAAACCGAAATCCACCAGTTTTCAGTTACAATACAGCTGCTTCCTAGCAGATGCCATCTGGACCCTAACTTTTGCTTATAGGTACACCATCAGAAACATGAGAAAATAGCATATCAGTAACAGCTATATTTTTTGTCATCTGTTGAAAACTCCCATCACGTCCCAAGGAGACAGACAGTAGAGATCTACACTGAAAAGTAACACCAGTGTGAGTAGCATTGTGGCAAATGAATGAAGGGAGGAAGAGGATGGCCAAGCATCTTTCTCCACAGCAGAAACATCACCTTTTCTTGTGGGACCTGGGTTGGAGGCATGCTACCAACATGGGGTCACTAATACAGGTGCAACTTTGTTATGTATCTCGTGGTGATTGATGGTGGGAGTAATGCTCAGAGTCCCAGCTGGGGACACCTTGGGTCTCCTATGAGCTTTCATCTCCAACTCCCCTGGGATAGCACTGACACTACATTGGTTCCCTTTGAAACTCACGGTTTCTTCTGGCCATTTTATGTGTGGCTGGACAGCCAGAGAAGTGCAAGGAGTAAGTGATCAGAGCTACCTGCAAACTATTGACACTTACAGGCCCTCTTTGCCCTGGTAAATTTTTTTATAAACAATATCTGGAAATGTAAAAAACAAGAAATGGAGAACTTAAACTTTTTACTCTAAAGTTTATCAAGCCAACTATTGTCTACAAAAAAACCTGTTTAAGGTTGTTAATTTTGAACTTAGATAATTTTAGTATTTTTAAAAATTTGGTATTTGTTGCTGTTACATTATTATGCACCCTAACAAGACAAAGCATTAGAAAAATCAACACCTTTCATTTCACACTATAACTTTGCCTAAAAGAACGAAAAAGCATATTACAATAGCCATTGAGGATGGCTGATAAAAAACAACGAACAAGCCTACTGTAACACCCCGGGCTTGGCTCACAAGTTCATCAAAGGGGTTTTACATTGAAAATTGGATGGGGCATTGCTCCCAGTGTGCCAGTGACTGACAGCTGCACCAGTGGCTCTCAAGGAGGTGGGGTTATGGGGGAGAGAGCTCAGTCCCACCTTGGCAGAACCCAATCTGCCCCCTTCCCCGCATCACAGAGTTATTTCAATCCAGTCATAACTTTTTAATAACTTTTTTCAGTCCCTCACACCCATTCCGGATATCATTATGCACATATACTAAGGAATTCCTTGCTGTGAAGAACTACACAACCGGAACTAAAGACAAAGCAGTAATTCTTAAGTCATGAGAACTCAGTTCCTGGGTCTAAAAAGGGATGTGATTTTTGGACATGAAACACTTGGCAAGTTCTGAAATTGATGGTCAAAAGGAGGTTCAGATGACATGACCAAAGAAGAGACCTCTACTTACTGTTCATTTCCTTGCATTGTCCAGCAGTAATCATTATGAAGTGATTATATATTATTATGGAGTGATATTTGAGGGAAAAAAACTCTGTAAAAGTAGAACTTTTTTTACATGATACTTTTCCCTTCTGAAAGAGTTACATGACCGTCAGTACTTGTTCTGTGAAAAATTCTAATGTCACGGTACTTTTAAAAACTCTTTTTGATGGAAACATATATCCTCACATACCAGATGATTCAGAATAAAAACCAAAATAATACTTCATATGAGGAAAGAACTTCTTTTGACTATTTTATGTAAATAAGCTGTGCCAAGAGACATGTCCTCCTCCTCCTCCTCTGATGGAGGACAGTTGGAACGTTTCCTCAAGTTTGGCACATTGTTCTTTTTAGCAAGCCAGAATTTCAGAGTTTTTCATTTCTAATTTACAATTAATTTGCAAGAGTTAACCTCCAGCTAGAATTTTAAAAAAGCTTTTAAAAAAATTATTTGGTTTTAATTGTTATATAATGAAAGGCACAGTTCATATCTCCTAACTTAAGAGTTATTTCCAAGATCTCAGTAAGACTTTCTGGTAGCTCACAGTATTTGCCTTCTTTTATTGTACTTAGAGAGGAAAAAGGTTTTAGAATCACTGTCTCAGATTTTGGCGTATAATTATTAAAATTACTATGTCAGAGCAGTTATATACCATATGAGCATCAGGAGACAGGCAGGCACCCATTTAAAAGTCTAACCAGGAGGAACAAACCTACAGACTGACAATTACAAGATTGATAAAACATGCAAGTACATCTGGAAAACTGAACATTCTTTAGGAGTTTCCTTAAATTATGTAGACAGAGATGTGTTAGGCACAAAGTTACAAAGTACAACATCCCTCCAGGTATTGAAACATTTTGCAGTTTTGTGTTGGTCTGCAAATCTAAGAATTTAAAAATTAAGTATCTCATTTATGAGATACTTGTAATTATTTAAATTAAGGAAATGCTTGTAACAATTTAAAATCCTTTCAGGTATCATTAACTCTACATTAATTCCTAAAAATTGGGATGCGTTATTCCCATTCATACAGCAACAATCTATTTATCAGATTAAAATTACTAACTTCTTAGGAGAAATTAAAAACACCAAAATGTGTTAAATCTGATCTTGAAAAGAAGTATTTTTCTCTTCAGAGGAACTGAATCAACATATAAGGTCCAATTATGTTATATTTAATTAGGGCTTGTAAGCATCCTGAAGTCTGTGTGTCTGTCTGGAAACATATGCAGCCAGCACCTTATATGAATGGCCTGAAGTTATGTCAGGGGAGGTTTAGTTTGGATACCAGAAAAAGGTTCTTCACCCAGAGGGTGGTTGGGCATTGGAATAGGCTCCCCGGGAAAGTGGTAACAGCATGAAGTCTGACAGAGTTCGAGAAGTGTTTGGATCAGGCACATGGTGTGACTCTTGGGGATAGTCCTGTGCAGGGCTAAGGGTTGGACTCCATCCTTGTGGGTCCCTTCCAACTCCAGCATATTCTGTGATTGTGTGATTCTGTGATATCTTTTAGATTGTGTAAGCTGTATAACAGAAACGGATAAACAGAAGTAAATTTCTTGGATGTTCAGTAGAAATGAATACTTCACTTGTGCATATTCCTGTACAATATTTATGTATAAGCTAATAGATGACATTTGGACAACTCAGCATTAACTGCAAAGGTATGTTGAAGTTGATAAGGACACTTGCCTACCTTCAGCCCAGGGAGCAGAAAGAGAAGACTACTGTGGAAAATTCCCACATGGACCTCATTTACCCATTCAGAGGTCAGGCCATACTCCAGCAAAGGGCTGCAGCACACTCTGAGCTTTAAAGTTATAACTGACTTCAGCAGGACTTTTCCCATTACAAGAAGGGCTCAAAAACATTGTGACTAGAACATTATTGAAGCAGATTCATTTGAGCCTGACAGTATATAATTTGAAGAGTGCTGCCATAGTAGTTTTTAAATATCAGAGGGTCCTAATGTACACATTCCAAGAAAATGTGTATAGTGATACTAAAATATTACATAAAACATAAAAATGTTGTATTGAATATTGCCATAAATGAGATATTTAATTAACAAATGTCTTGTATTGAAAGTTCTTATCACTACTGAAGCAGTGAATGGTTCCAGTAAAATATAGGTACTGCCAGAAAGCAAAAGGGAGCAATTAATAAAGATTTGTCCTTGGAAGATGAGGTTCTTTAAACCACTGAGAATGAGCATTTAGGTTTTGGAGCAGTTGGGGCTTTTTAACTTCCTTCACAGTACCTGGGGTATTGGTCAATACCTATCTTTGGGAAGTTAGAATTTTTTCCTTAATCTTTGTTCATCAAGATCATTCACAGCAGATTTGGAATTGTTCTATATTCAGCACAGACTTTCTATACCTGTAACTACCATAAATTCTCCAAGAAATATCAGTTAATGAAAAAATCCATGTTGGCTTCAATAAAGCCAGGATTTTCATCCTTTTTCCACTTGTAAAATAAGTGTAATAGATTTTGAGCCTGACAATACAGTAAAGTTGGATAATTGCTCTGTGTTTTATTTAAACAAGTACGCTTCCATTATGGCATTCCTTATGTGGCAAGATAGGGTTTTCTGCTTCAAATTCTCTGCAGTCAATTCATACTTGCTAAGAGCTTACACATTATTTCTATCAAGCTAAAAACAAGAGAGCTTTAGAATGTGGGAGGACTCAGGTAAACAAAAACAGTCCCTCATTAGCAAAGAAATTTTCTCAACTTCAGAGGCAGGACCCTGCTAAAATAGTGATTATTTCTTTACCTTAGGACATGTTCAAAGCACATTGAATCTTGCTGCAAACTTCAATAGATTTTTGGATTAGGTCCTAATTAGTAATTACACTTGGTCTGACTGTGATCACCGTCTCATGATAAAGGCTTGTTTAGCAATATTGATAATGGCATGTTATCAACAGAATCAGAAGGTTCTGTATTAAAGTACATGGGACAATGGCATTTTATATTCTAGGTCTTTTTCCTTTGGTACCGGATTGAAGTGGACTGTTTTATCAGGTTGAGCTAGAAAACAGCAAATACAGAATGAATGAATGCTTATTATGAACTATGAAGTGAGCCCAGTACCCCTGAACTCCATCTACTGATGCTGTTACCCACCCAAAGTGGAGTTGCAATACTGGGAAAACACTTGAAAGAGGACAATCTCGTAGATTGGAAAGAGCATTTGGTAGAAACATGGGAGTAAGGAAGAAAACAAGGGTTTCAGAAGCTAAACACTACCCCATGTTTCTAAGCACACATTAACATCTGTGATCTATTCTCTAAATGAGAAACACAGTGAAAAAACAGCCTGTACGTGTGCATCTACAGAGCTGTGTTTTTTCACCTTTTGGCCTATCAGAGGACAATGGAAATCTTCCACAAAGCACTGCTGATATCCTGTTCAAGCTTCCCACTGGAACTGGTGTGATCCTTCAGACTCCACTGGCAACACATTCTTTACTTTTGTATACACTCTACCATGTAAAATTGCTAGGCACATATACGTATTTTTCCATTTAATCTTACAGATAAGTGAAGGACTCAGAAGCAGAAGATGGCTGCATTGTAAAACACTTCAAAATACATAATTACATTAAAGAGAGATTAATAGAATCATAGAATATGCTGAGTTGGAAGGACCCAACAGGATCATCAAACCCAACTCCTGGCCCTGCACAGGACACCTCAAAAATCATACCGTGTGCCTGAGAGCATTGTCCAAATGCTTCTTGAACTCCAGCAAGCTTGGTACTGTGACCACTACCCTGGGGAGCCTGTTCCAGTGCTCAACCACCCTTTGGATGAAGAACCTTTTCCGGATATCTAACCTAAACGTCCCCTGACACAGCTTCATGCTGTTCGCTCGAGTCCTGTCTCTGGTCATGAAAGTGAAGAGATCAGTGCCTGCCCCTCCACTTCCCCTTGTGAGAATGTTGAAGACTGCAGTGAGGTCTGTCCTTTAGCCTCTAAGCTGAACAGACCAAACGACCTCTACCGCTCCTCATATGGCTTCCCCTCCAGACCCTTCACCATCCTCATGGTCCTCCTTTGGATGTTCTCTAATAGCTTAGTGTCTTTTTTATATTGCGGGGCCCAAAACTGCACAAACTATTCAAGGTGAGGCCACACCAGTGCAGACACACTGATATAATATTATTCAAGCATAAAGCTCTTTGATGTACAAGTTCTCTACAGGTGGAGAGCAAAAAAGCAGTGGTAGTGAATGGTAATCATAGGAAACCTAACACATTTTCTGTTGAGAAGGAAGTTTGTTAGCAATACTGTAATACAATACTTGATGCAGCACAGCAAAAGACAAATTCTCAAAATCATTCAGTTTTTGCCTGACTGTGATTCTGTTTAGCCTAACAGGAACTTTGCAAGTGGTAGTTTGAAAGCTGAGTTTGAGGATGAAACCAGCTTTCTCATCTTTGCAGCTTAAATGTCAAAACCTTCATCAGGCTGTTGGAAAAAGAACCCAATATGAAGAAGATTAAACCCATACCCTTGTATGCACTGGCAGAATAATTATTTTTTTGTTCCTCCTTTTAAAAACAGCTTTCAAAACTCTCTAATAATATCCTATTTTTTCATCTTTCATATATCTTTCCTCTTTGAAGAAAAGTTTTCCACCTATCAAAAAATGGTTGGTTTGTTGGAGGTTTTTTTCAGCCTTTAAGCAACAATCCATGGAAAAGTCAGACACTACAAAAACTAAGAAAAATGAACCGCACACTTTTTCCAAATTTGAACTACATGCAAAATCACAGAATCATTAGGGTTGGAAGGGACCTTTGGAGATCATCTAGTCCAACTGTCTACCAAGGCAGGTTACACAGGAATGCATCCAGGTGGGTTTTCTATGCCTCCAGAAAGGGAGACTCCATGACCTCCCAGGGCAGCCTGTTCCAGTGCTCTGCCAGACGCAATGTAAAGAAATTCTTCCTCATGTTGAGCTGGAACTTCTTGTGTTTTAGTTTATGGCCATTACTCCTTGTCCTGTTGCTAGGCACAATGGAAAAGAGTCTGGTACCATCCTCTTGACACCCACTTTTGAGATATTTATACACATGAGGCCCAGCTTCCTCAGTCTCTCCTCATAAGAGAGATGCTCCAGACCCCTAATCATCTTTAGGGCCCTCCACTGGACCCTCTCCAGTAGCTCCTTCTTTCTTGTACTGAGGAGCCCAGAACTGGACACAGCACTCCAGATGTGGCCTCACTAAGGAGGAGTAGAGGGGGATGATCACCTCCCTCAACCTTCTGGCCACACTCTTTTCACACTCTTACAAGCTGGAGAAGAGGCTATATCTTTTTCATGGATTTCTGATCTGTATTTCGTAACTCTGATTTAGGAAGCAACTCAGAAAGAAATCATAATCTTTTAACCTTGGTTACACAAATGTTTCCTGACGTGGGACTACAGCGTAAAGTGACTTAGTGATACACATAGATACCCCAGATATCAATGTGAGCTTTCCCATGAAATCCATTCTTATGAGATCATTTGTGAGGGGGAAAAAAGTATTATTTTAGTAAAACTTAATAAAATAATACTTCTTTTTCTCTAACTTGAAGGGGAGAAATGAAAACATGAAAAGGGAGATTAAAATATATACTTTATCCTCCCGTGCTTTATTCTCCTATACTTATGCTGGAGACAGCTGCAGATGCAGTGAGTGTCCAAGGTGGCACTTACCAACACAGAAAGGTACTGACCAAGAAACAAACTGTCTTTTAGAAAAGCAATTTCAAAAAAAGTCATTAAATCACATTGAGGGAAGGATTGACCCCACAGCAAGCAACATCTTTGCTAACAGAACAGTTCTGAATGTAAGTCACTTTTAGAGACAGCTTCATAGATTTGTTCTTGGTTTGTAACCTTTATCTGAAACATTGTGGGCCCCAATTTGCCACCAGACAATGTGGCCAATCTACTTTCAGTTAAGGAATAAAAATAGAATTAAGAGGATTAAGATTAATGGTGAAACTGTTAAAAGTTTTGCAAAGAACTGATACAGAACAGGAAGGTGACAGGACTGAGCCCTGCTTTTAAGCTTGTCTCAGTTCTTGCTGCACCACTACCACAACAAATAGCACAAAGATACTGTGGAATTGGTGCTGCTGGAGTTTTTCAGGAAGCACTTAGACAAATACCTGTTAGGTGTGACTCAGATAAGCTGATTCTGTCTATGTGCAGATGAGTTTCTGAGGTTCCTTTCACAGCTTTATTTTCTTTCAATCTTTAGGACAAGTAGCTGTTTAAAGTTGCCAAGTAAACATGTGCCAACCACATTTATCAGAGGCTTGGAATATAATCAAGGATGGGTGGCTTGTCACAGGATACACAAAGAGACATCTCAAGCCCAATGCTCCTACTTGTCGTCAAATTCAGAGTTTTGCCCTAATTATGATGTATTTGTAAAATGGGTAAAACTACCCCATATTTCCCTAACTTCCTTGGGAACCACTGAAGTATTTTAGGTAAAATTGCCTTCAAAAGTACTCAGGAAGAGTTAGCCAACCAGGTGGAAACACTAATAGCAGCAGCAGCAAAGGCCTTAAAATAGGAAATACTGAGCTACTTCAATTATAGAAGGTTCTATAAGCCCTGCCAATAATTTTCCCTTAGGCTCTCACAAAATGGGGAAGCAAAGAAAGAAATATCTCACAACTTCACAGAATCCCTTAAGCCTCCTACATTCCCATTTAAGAGGGATTATGAAATAAAATGGAGTAGGAAGCTTCCCAAAATTTCAAAGAAAACTCGTGGGTCAACCTTCAAATTGCTATTTTAATATTTTTTCCCATGTCTGACTAAATTTTTAAGATATTCCCCATTAGCATAACTGTCATTCTTTGTTTTGCTTTTCTATCTTTGTTCAACTGTATTTATTCACCCTTTGACTTGGAGTTGAAGAATTCGACTGGCAATATAAAGTATAGAAAGAGAGAATTTAATTGACATTAATTCCTACGAATTTCATTTGTTTTCTTTTTCACTAATCCATGTATACTAACTGAATAATGCTTTGGAAACATAGATCTTTGATAAATGTCACAATGAGCAACACTGCAGCATATGGGGTAAAAAAGGAGAAAAGAAAGGGAGAGAACTAGATTAAGCCTTTTGTTTTAAGCATAGTAATTTTAAAACCAAATTGAGAAAGCATCTCTGACTACTCTGGTTTGAGTGGTGCTCACTTACCTTCCTTTCATGTTTTCATTACTGTCAGCAAAGGTATAGATGGAGTATTTGGACCTGTTACCTTGTCTGTTAATGGATATCTATTTGTAGCTAAATAAGGCTTACTCCTTCCTCTCTTCCCCAGTCTGACTTCTGCCTATCCCTTTTTCATTTGCATCTGAAAAAAAACAGAAATTCCAGTCCATCTATCTGGAACCTATCCCAATTTACATCATGGTGGATTTCTACCATTCATGGAAGTAAAAAAGAACTTTGAAATACACATAAATAAATTACTCTTACATGTACTTTACAGCTGGTTTGTACTTCCAGATGGTATAAAGTAGCATCAGGCTACTATCTTCAGGGGCTGAGATTCTCAAAAAGGAAAATAACCAAACATAAATACTAAAAAAATGAAAAAACTAACAGCTATTTTTAATGAAACTTTTCAGGTGCCAATTTCAGTCTTGTTTTTCCAGAATTAAGGGAAATAACATGAGCATTTTTACAGTTTGGTCTGCAGGACTGACTGAGGGGGAAAAAAAAAGACTAGTTAGGATAGAATATAATTAATATCAGTCAGAATGGAGTACACTGGATTTAATTTTAGTGTTCTTCTCTTTTGCTTTCTGTGCCTTCTTTCAGGCTAGCTTGGGAAGCACTAATTAATCAAACATTGTAAACTACACTAGTAAATTTGCTCATGTAAGGGCTTCTGAGTCTGATGGAACAAGCTTAAAGGCTTCTGGTGATCATGTTTGTCCAAATGTAACTCTGTTTAGCTTCAAAGATTTACTTCTGATGAATCCTGATAAACATCAGATTGAAAAGAGACCCCAAGAACACATCCTGAACATGTTAAACATCTGTTTGAAGTTTAGTGTGCTTTTATATTCTTAGGGAAATATGAGGCTACTTTGCAGCTTTTCTTTTTTAATTCAGAATGTAACTGAAATTCACCTACATCCCCTAATGTTTGTTGTATGGGAAATGAATGATATCACAAGACCAATGAGGCAAAAAAATTCGCAACACACTGGCCAGATTAAATGCACAGATCTTTGTATATTTCTTAATTCAATAAAATGCTGTGGTACTTCATGGTCAGAAGGAAATATGCCCTCAGCAGCGTCTGTTTCTTCTGTGTCCTTCATGAGAGTCAAAGGGTATTTTACAATCCAATCCAATGCTGGATATAACCTTTTAAATAAATAAACCGTGGTTTAAGGATTTAGAAAGCACTGGATCAAAGAATGTAATCTTTGAGATCTAATAACTACAGTGATGGGTATAGCATAAGGACATGAGCAGAATAGAACAAAGGTTTGCTGAATATCCACAGTGCCTCTTGGGTTAAAATTCATTACAGAGTCACTCTAAATCCCCAGTTAAGGGGCAACCCTAAATTTCTCTTCTTGCTAAAATCCAACACGAACTTAAAAAATAAAAAAACCCCAACGTATTTAGGGGAAGAAACTCCAATCTTCAGCATGTTTTTTGTTGTTTGATTATTCAAAATCCAGGTCTTATTTTCCAAACACCTGCCAATTTCAGGTGCAGCTTTCAGGTTTTTGGCTACACACCCCAAAACACAAACACACACACATACTGAGACGTCTGCTCTCCAGGATTAACTGAGTGGAAGTGGAGAACAGGCTTTCTTTTTTTTTGCAGCTGTACATGTCTATATCCCATCGAAACTAGGAGAGATAAAAGCCCTTAGCATTACATTGTCTAATGCACAATACCATGTTCATGTGAGCTTTCCCAATAAGTTGTGGGAATACTTGTGGATGTGCTCAAATGATCCCATGATTACCCTTTAAATAAGCAATATCACTAAACAAAACAGATAATTGTGTTCCGAGCTATTGCAAACCCTTCATACGCTGTTTAGAGTAGTCCAGCTTGTCTTCTGTGAGGCTTTGAAATTGTAAGCTTTGCTCACCAAGTGGCACATCCAAGGTTTTCTTGCCTACTTTGGTGAGCAGCTGCAGCAGGTGGTGAATACTGCATCCAGGACTGATGGACAAATCTTGTCTTTTTTTATTTCTCACCATGGGCATTACAACATGCAAGCCATCACTTCTGCCTACTATTCAACTATCATCTTGTCAAATCTGGCTGCAAGATTAAGCTTCCCCCAATTCTGAATTCAATATTGCAACCCTAAGGACATAAGAATCAAGCTGGAACATTCTGGGTTTTGGGATTGTTTTTTTCCCTCTTAATGGACAAAATTGTTTCTGCTCGAAGATCACAGTTTGCCCAGACTATAATGATAAATCATTGTGACTGACACTAAGCTAAATGAGTTTGATGCTTTCTGCTTTATTCTTCCACATTAGAAGCCACTTTTACATTTGCCACAACTTTCAACTTCTGCTCCAAAATACTAGGATCTTCTCATATGCAGATATTATTTTTTGCTTTGTACAATTCATTTGAAGAATGTGAAGCACATTTTGTACATAGAAAGGGATGGGTGCAGTGAAGGGAAGGTAAGACTTAATGACCTGGAATCCTGTGATAGCTGGTTTTTTCCTAGAGCAGCATAATTCTTCTTTATTCCAGATTATTTTATTTCACTCCAACAGAGTCCCACCTAACAAAGCTGGGGGGAAGTCTAGGATTCTGGAAGTATTCAGAACTTGGCAGCATTTGATTCTAGTACCACCAGTTATAGCCATCATGACAGTATTTCAGAAATACCAGACTTAACCACTGTCAGAATTATTTACATCTGTAGTCCTTTTTTTATTGTTATTATTTTTAAAGGTGGATTTGGTAACAATCAGGCACAGTTCTCCACTGTTACAATTAAAAAACCCAAAAATAATCACAGCCTTTATTGTGATATGCTGTGAAAAATGAAAGCTGATGCTAGTTTCCCATTGATGGGAGACAATGAAACAAGGACATGAAACAAGGACATGAAACATTCTAGTCTTTAATATTGTTGCTTCAGTCTTAGTCTATGCTGCAAATTTATATTTAGTCATTCATTTTCTGCAAAAAAAGACAACTTCCAGAAACAGGTTAAAGCTGTCAGTTTTTTATTCTGGTAAAACTTCATTGCACTTGAAACACGAGAAAAGCTCAAGCAAAAACTGAGTTAGAGCTCCACAAGTTGGTTCAGCAAGTGGAAAAGCAGTTAGAGATGTAAACAGTTTAGCAGAAAGTACGACATTCTGATACAGAATCAGTATCACTTATGTCCAACAGCAACTGTTGTGTAATACTATTAAAATGACTTTCACTGAAATGTTTGCAAAAACCTCATGTTCTGTTATTTTCTATTTCTTGAAACTCATTTCCATAGCAGGGGGTGGCTAAAAAAACACTTTTGTCTTTTACCGTTGCCCCCATAATATTTCCCTTTTGGAAGTGCCATTACACAGCTGGATTGTGTCTTCTAAACACACTTGAATCTGAGATCCTTGAAAATGCTAGAAACTTAAAAAATAAAAATTACATTATGGAATCAGTGACTGAAATAGAATGCAGTTCCATTTTAACACAGTTTTGGTTTTTTGTCCTTTTTCTTCAGGTCCTATTTCCCTTTACAATGCCCTTCCCCATTTGTGGGTTCAGAGCTCTCTCGAGTGTGATTTTGCAGCACTGCTTATCAAATTATTGGATTTCTTTTACAGTAAGGTGGCACAGGAAAGCCCACCAAAACAAGACCTATGTGTTTTGACAAGAACAGCTATAAGAGTCTTACCTTGTAAATTCTCATTCACATGGGAAAGATTGTTTGGAATAAAGATTTTTGCATTCCCTATCTCTCTACTCACCCTTTTTTTATTAAACTTTCTCCTACTACCACTTTTAGGAATGGCTAGAAATTTAGAAGAGTCTCTTGATCTGCGAAATTTTCTTTTGATCTAACAGTTAGATAAAGTTCTACTATGGAATAGCACTACCAGTGAACAGAGAATCAGCAGCAAATATCAACAACTAACATTTCTCTTTTGAAGAGGAAGTACTACACATCACAGCGGTTTCAAAGCCAATGTCAAAACAAAACCCCTGAAGCTATAGTCCATTTACCTGTAGCCCTGATATCCTCAAAAAGTAAAAGTGTTCATGACTTTTGAGTTACTATCCTTAATCCTAATAATCAGTTCTAATTGTAAATCAGTTTGCATAACAATTATTTAGTTAGCATTTAAGCCAGACTTTGTTATATTTATCAGCAACAGCAGTAACTCAATAGGCAAGTTGGACCAGATCCTGAAAAGTGTTACATACACAAGGAATCCCGTTGAATTCAGTATCATACTGTGCACTTGAAGATTTAGCAAATGCAGACTTCTTTTATGGGCTTAAGTGATTTGCTGACCACCTTTGAAGTACACACTTAAGTCTAGTTAAGTTTAGTGATAGATAAACACGCATATATTCTAAATGTGGCAATCTGAGGTTCTTCCTGCCATTTTTACAATTTCAGAGTAAAAAACTGCATTACAAACAAATGCTGCTGAATAATGCAAATCACAGAAAAAAAGAATATTTTGCCATGTCCTAATCTAATGTTGAAAGTGCTGTATACAATTTCTCTTCGATTGTCCTTTTATTTTCTTCCATTAGAGTTGCAGTTCAGATCAGAGAAGAAAAATAAAAGCTACAGGTCAGTGCAAGATAAGAGGCTCAGCACAGTCACTTCTATGTACTGTACATACAAAAATGGCCCAGATTGATATTTAGTTTATCAGTCTAGAATCTAGGAAACATAACAGAGGTACTCAAATGTAAATGCATTGCCAAAAGATAATAATCTACATCACTGGAGGAGTGTCACTTGCCCAGCAATTTAAAGGTCATCTGACATACTTTATTTTTCTCTTACAATTAGAATATAGCGAATATACATTGAGTGTACATCACAGCTTTTTTAAAAATTAGACTTCTAAATTGGCCTGGCTCACAAGCTAGCAGATGAGACAGCAGAGTAGTACAGAACAGAAAAGAATAAAGAAATTCCATAAGAAAAAAAATATTAAAGATGTTTTTAGAAGGTTGATTTCAATTAAACCCCAATTTTGGTGTGAAAAGAAGACAAATTTTTTTAAGCATGAATTAGAATAAAAAAAATCCATCTTTTCTGTTGTAAAAAGAGAAGTCAACAGAAAAATGCATTCTTTTGCTGGAATCTAGGCCCAGGACCAAAGAATTTACATATATTAAATTAATGAGATCCAAACTTCTCTACAACAAATATTTATACTGTAAAATATTACAGCCACATTCCTGCATATCCTTACAATAATAATTCTTAGGGAGACAGTATTCTAGAGAGTGTATACAACAGCAGGTTTCTGCAAAGATGGAATGCTTCATTATCAGAGTACCAGCTTGTTCATAAATATTAAAAAGTACATTTTTGAAGTTTTTCAAACATAATTCTCATTGTTTCATTGTCTCTCTGCTACTGAAAACAGCAGCCAGTGCATACCTGTCCAGAAATATCTCTCTCGCAGTCTTGAACTGCAGAAAACCACTGCTGGTGACTGTAAAGGACATCAATGTCTGTGCTGGACATAGACTAAGCAGACAAGGGGACAAGTAGTCTGACCTTACTTATGCAAGTAGTCATGCTTACAGTGATGGGTCTAATTCTTGCTAGAAAGAAGGGGATTTGTCCCAAACTGCAGATGAAAGGACGCAATTCCCTGGTGTCTTTTAAAAGTGGGTCTTAAATTTACATGTAAGATGGTTCTTTTGCTTGTATATGTTATAGGTAATTCTTTATATTCGATTAAAGATTGAAACAGGTATTCCAAGAGAAAAAGTCCTCTACTACTACAAGAAAAATCACTTAGAGATTGCTCAAGACAAACTAACATTATAGATGTGATCTTCATTTGGTAAAAATTAAACTCCTGTACATGGATTAATCTGCTTTATAAAATAATACCAGCAACAGATCAAACTTCTGAAAAGTGACCCATGAGTTACAGAAAGGAAGGGCTTCTCTGAAACACTATCCCCCTGCTCTATTGTTGTTAATCATTGGGAAGAACACAAAACAAAATTTAAAAAAAAGGCAACAAACTGAAACAGATCCACATTGGTTGCAACAACGTATCAGTTTCACAAACTGGGCTTCAAATCAGCACTCTCTATGGGAAAACAGCACGTTTACCTTTGCATAAATAGCATTTACTACTGGTGAGATCATATGGAGGATACCACTGAAATACAGAAAATAAACACACTTAACTTTTAGAAAGAGAACTCAAACATAGCAATAATAACTGCAGACACATGCTTATTTGAAGAAAAATGTTACCTAATTTTCTTCCTCTCAATATACAGGGATCTAATTTAAGCTGCCCCCCCCCCCTTCCCATTTTACTATATTTGCAAGAACCAGTGAACACAGAAATGTGCAGCCAGCCT
Source organism: Pipra filicauda (assembly GCF_003945595.2). Lineage (NCBI taxonomy): Eukaryota > Metazoa > Chordata > Aves > Passeriformes > Pipridae > Pipra > Pipra filicauda. The sequence continues at coordinate 29,849 of NW_024104480.1, forward strand.
GGGCCCTCAGGCCGGTGGATCAAGATGGCAGGCTGGCCTGGGCTCCCCCAGGGATAGCAGAGCCAGAAGGGTGATTGGACACAGTGACCTGTCTGCATGAGATGAGACAAAAACAGGAGGGCTGTAATGCTGATGAACTAACCTGTCACTCACAAGCTCAGGTCTGAAAAAAAAAAAAAAAGGAAAAAGAAAATACAAAGGAAAAAAAAAGAAAAAAAAGATGGAGAGAGAAAAAAAAGAAGAGAAACATATAGTACAGGTTTTAGAAACCATACAAGGTGGAGAAATTACAGCATAATTGGAATAACTAGATGACACATTTAATTACCTGTTCATTCAGATATATAAGGAATATGGCATAAAAATCCAGCCAATAGTTTCCATAAGATCAAAACACAATTGAAGAAATAATGGGTATTATCGTTCAGCGTGCAAGGAAGATGCTACAGACTATTGCTGGCAGGAATCGGGGTTTCATGCCAAACACTCCAGTTATGAATCAAAATCACAATGAGCAATGAGCTTCTAGATCTTGACACACTAGGCAAGGAGGTTGTTCTTCAGAGTAGTTGGTTGTTTTATTGCTTGCTTGGGGGAGGAAAGATCCAGAGGGAAGGCTCACAAGCAATTCTGCACCCTGTGTCCAGTACACCCAGGTGCTAGGTAATGGTCAGGATTGTAGCACTCTGCCCATCATTGACATCACCAGTGGGAGCCACTGTGGACACTGGTCATAAGAGACAGATGAAATCCAGATTTTTTTAAAAAAATTGGAAAATGCATTTAATGATGAACAAGTATTTGGTGTTCAAAATACCTTTAAATCAGTATGCTCCTGTTATTACATTCATGTCATACACAAACTAGTGTTGAACTACAAATAACTGCTAGTGTTTCAGATCTCCATTATATCAGTGTTATATATGTATAGTTTGGATTTTTAATTAGGCAACTTCACACTCCATTAGCGGTAAACAAGACTGAGTTTAAAGCTACACCTCCAAGATTAGCAAAAAAAAAAAAAATTGTTCTCATGGCTGAAGAAAAACACAATTCTGAAATAAAAAGGCAAAATGATAAACATTTATTTAAGTTTTTGCTTTTGGAGGTTTGAAAGTTAACGAAGACTTTTAAGAACTTTTTCTAGTAGCATCGGGAAATAAAGGTCTCTTCTAAAAATATGTAACAACCAAATATGCAAATCTTTATTATTTATCACTACTAAATATAGACTTACAGTGTGGAAATATTTTCTGGCATAAGGTTTGCCTTCTGATAGTTATTTTCTGTGAAATTTCATAGAGAAAAGTCTATTTCTATTTTCAGCAATGTTTGGTAATTATACTGATTGCTCTGAGGTTCCAAAGTTTTAACTAACTCTTTTATTATACAACTAGAAGATATATAATTTTTTATCAGAAAAAAAATTGAACTTTTTGTTCTATCTTAACACATACCTAATAACAACTGAACACTGGACAATTAATCAAAAACAAAAACATACTTGAAAATTTTGTGGACTTATGAACACACTTGGATGTGCACACTTACACATATGATATGTAAATATGCACACACAGAGATCTAAAAAAAATGTTTGCAACACCTAAGACAGTAAATTTCAGAATAATAATTACAAATTCTGATGTAAACCCCAAAAGAAGTTAGTCTCCTAAAATAGCTAAATGTATTTTTCTTTGAAGTCCATGCTTTTGTTACTGATTTTAGGAAATGAAATACACTAACACATGATATAAACCTTTTTGCAGACATTCACTGAACTTTTTTTAATTGATGAAATATGGAATGTTACACACAGAAAAAAAAAAATCCTTCTATCTTTTCCAGCCTCAAGACCACTTTCTGAGTGCTGGTAAGCTTTCAATATAAAATAGCTAACTTACACTTTCTTATATGCCAAAAAAGTTACATTAAAGAGATATTGCTAGCTTTGCGATTTATCAATGTTGCAGCGTACATTTTCTGTCAAGTGTATTTGCTCAAAACCTTACCATTGTATCTGCCTTTGTATCATTAAATATATATCTTTAAGACTGACCAAATAGAACAAAAAGGTAATTAACACACTCTAAAATACATATTTTCACATAATGTAGTACTAGCAAACATGCCCCGCTTTTTAGGTAGAAGCCAGCCTAATAGAAAGCTGTTAATGTTTGGAGGATTTTTATAAAAAATGTATCTTCTATTTTTAAAATATTTAAAGCAATAAAAGTCTATGGTAAACATGGTATTACATATTTGACATTTTCCACCCAGAAATGCATTACTGTGTACGATGGTATTAATAAACCATGTGCTTTGAGGGACTTCTGTGCTTTGACATAATTTAGTTGAAAACAGCGTGTAGAATGCATATTTTTCCACCATCGTATCAGCATATAGAAAACAAATACTATGTCATCACCTCAGCAGCATGCATTCACTATATTGGAAACATATGCAAAAAACCAAAAACTTTTGAGAGTTCAGAAAATTCCCTTTTACCAGAGACTGATTTACAAACCAATGGTTAATGACAAAGTGTTGAGCACTTAAAATTTTGTTAGAAAAACAAAAACAGGCACCCTCATCTGACTCCGACTGCATTCATAGGAAAACAGCCCTCCCTGTTCATCAGAACAAAATAATTTAATTTCTTTCCCCACTTCAGGTTATTATTTGAAGCAAATGAAAAGACAATGATTCTTCTCTCTTCTGGCTAAAGCTCAAAACAGCACGGTTAAAACACACATATAAAACCTACAGACTTATCAGAAATCACAAAACAGAAAGAGAAGGACTCACTGACCCATTTGGAAGACAAAGACGACAAAACGGAAAAGCTCTAAAAATCAGCTTGTGAGGCCTTTGAGAGATATTCTTCTGGCATTTCATCACAGCAGCCCCAGACCAGTTCACTTCCCTGGATACAGGGAGGGAGAACTAAATAGAGCTGTTTATTAAAGCTGTTGTGCTGGATTGCATTAGGAAGCACGAGCAGACCACCTGGACCTTTCAGATTGTGGCAGTGTTTAATTTGCAGGCTGCCCCTCTGCAGCAGCAGAGACTACTACATTTACCAAGCTCAATCACACATTTCTGGATTAGGAGTAAAAGAAGAAAAAATAAAAAATAATAATAATTTTGAAAAAGCCACAGCCTGTAGTACAGGAAAACAGTCAATATAGAAATAATGAATAGCATTAGAAATAGAAAGCAACTCCCCAGCAAACATAACAGTTTCACTCCTCAGTTCTTCTCCTTCAGCACATTTAAACAAAATAAAACAGCAAATTATTAAATTCATTGATTTGGCAAAGCTCAGACTAAATTATAAACGGGGTTTATTAGAAGAAAAGCTTGGTAATTTAGTTTTATCTAGTGATTCCCTGGCCAGATTACTGTGGTTCTTTTGCCTTTCTCACTTTCAGTACTACACTTGCTGGTAGCTGAAGATACAGATAGAAAGATGGTACTGTAAATATGAATTATGTGAATCATATGGTTAGACCCTTGTGAAAAAAAAAAAAATAAAAGGGGAGTTGAGAAATGGCTGACTCCATACCTGACCAATTACAGCTTGCATGGTCCCTGTGTCCTGCTGAGCTGAAAGATCGCAATCCATCATATGTAGTCTTTGAAAAGGAGAATGGGGGTTTCTGGCATGCATCTGTCAATCAACTTCTGCACTCACAACCATCACCAAAAGCAAGAGAAAAAAAGTCAAGCTGCTCCACCAAATAGGATGAAACAGTCATGTGACCTTCAGCACACTCACACACATACATACTTCCATGGAACATATGAATTTTCTGCAGATATGAAATGACATTGACAAATACCCAATACCAAGTAAATAAAGTGAGACAAACAGCTACTCACCAAAGAGAAAACACTTGCTGTAATCTTCAGCCTAAAGATTTAATATACCTAAAAGGTATTTTAAGCCAAGGGTTTTCTTTTGAGCCTAAACTTTTCAGATAAGGTGATATGATTTTATATATGCAGACAGTGGTCAGAACTTTAACCCCTTGTGTTCTCTTGCAGCCTCTATTTTTATTCCCTCCTTTATAGTTCTACTTTATGGCTGTTTGAGTTCTTGATTTTTTTTTCTTTAAGTTTCTTTTGTGTCAAAGTGAAGTGGATTGTGTTGCCTTCTTCGAATGTGCACAAATTATAAGAACTAGACAGAAGAAAATTGCTAACAGGAGAAAAAGGAGCAAGGGCTGAGAAACCTGTGTCTGTAGTCACAAGCCAAAACACGTCTCACTGCTTTACTCCACCAGAAGTCAAATGTTTTCTTTACTGGAAATATATATCAAAGTATTAGTTTATGTGAGCTGTGATGAGCATTCAAAATATAAAATATTCAGACTATGTAAATCCTACTTACAAAATCCTTTGCATTTTGAAGGTTAGCAGAGTTTTGGTTCATTCACTGCTCCACTGAACTGACATAAAATCTAGTTACTTACGAAGGCAAACATTACCATTTTTTCTAATGGAAGCAGTTTGTTTCATATATCTTCCCCTCTGAGTTAAGATTTGCAAGAATTTCCAAGACTATTTTTTCTTCTTGTCAAAATATATCAGCCACTTGTCTCCAAAAACTGAGTGTCCTGAACAACACACTGCAGCACTGATTGCTGATACGTTATTGGCCAGTGATTTCTGAAGGGTGACATTAATGCAACCTGGTAGCACTTTAACCCTTTGAAGATCAATACAGTCCTCTGGAAATACAGTAGAATAACAGCCCATAAACTTTTTGCTGTATTACACCTTCATATAAATCTTAGCGCATCTTTCTGTCCTCCTAGAATTGCTTTTCAGTTACTAGTGCAAACAGCATGCTTTCCAAAGATTGTCTGAAGCAAAAATGCAGAATTAAAAGCAGTTTAGTCTCTAAGCTTAAACCTAACACACCCTTTCCATTTCAAGTAAATTTCTGGCAATATTTTGAAGTTATTATCTCATTTTTAAAGGTATTGAAAATATTGATCTTAGCTCTTATAGTCAAAGAAATGTGAGAATATCAACAATATTCCAATTGTAGGCACAGCACTTGCCAGTCTAATTTTTCCTACAATATAATTTTAAGATCCAACATGCAGGAATGTTTGGAATGTGTATGTGTATGTATGTATACATACATACATATATATATATGCATATGCATGCAAGTATAAGACAAATGAAATGGGTGTTGAGGGAGTGAGACAGACAGGGATCATCCAGTTTACTTTGCATTGTTTGAGTTTTTAGAATACGATTTTATTTTTTTTTTAATTTTTAAGAAAAAATTTAAGAAAGGAAGTTTTGGTCTGTATTTAAAAAATTAGAAACAAGAAGAACTGACATGCAGATGCATGGGGAACAAGAAGTGTTCCTAGGTCAGCAAGATATTTTAGCATTACAAACTTTTCAGATTTAGCATTTTTATAAAGATATACAGTATTAACACTGAAACACTGTCTCAGAGATGGGGAAGGAGTACTTGAAATGGTGCTGCCAACATCTGCTTTGCATTTCATTGATAAACATAATTAAAATGCACCATTTGTGCTGAAATCTTATCTGCTTCTTACTCATGAAAGAAAATACACTGAACTAATACCTTGGTCTGCCTTTTGGTCAGCTGGGAATTTCCTGTGGACTCATCCTTCAGGACAGTTCTGTGGAAAAAACAGGCAGTATTGTGAAGGCCATAATCAACATCCGTATCATCACAAGCAATTCAAAATACAACTGGTAAGTGGGTGAGTGAGTAGAGGAGATTGCCTCGGCTGTCTCCAGGAAAACACACACACAGAAGTCAAATACTGCATGTGAAGCTGAAAGGAAAGTTAAGGATGTCTATTTTATAGTTACTCTTCAGGAGGAGCCTTTTTGCAGCGAATATGCATAAACACCTATCAAATTCCCTTAACTTATTTAAATAACTAAACCTGGCAATTACCACTGCACTGGGGTTTTTATTAGCAAAGACACTGACATAGACATATGTTGCACCACATAAATAAGCACAGCATTGTATATACAAGTCTGTTGCACCCTTATGCACCAACAAACCAACTATCGCGTTGCGCACACTCAGAACTGCAAGAGCTTCTTCCTCCCAAAGTGAGATATGTGCTGCCTCTCTTTGTGCCATAATTAAACTATATTTCCAGGAAATGCCAGTCTATGCCGCCAAATGTAAAACAACATCCCTGCACCTAATGCCTCTGCATAAGTCACGTCACTGTTAATCTGAACAGCTGTAAGAGCCTCTTCTGCTACCCCTGGAGCTGCCCTTACCTCTGAGGAGCTGGATATCTTCACCCTCAGCCACATCTACCTGGTCCTGTCTGTAGGGGCTGCACAACTGGTCCCTGGACACTGTTTCAGTTTTCCTACTCATCCTTTGAGCTTTCCACAGGCCATCTCCTATGAGGTGTTGGTCCAGTTTTGCCTTTTTACTTACTGTAAGGAATTCTCTCCCTAACACATAATCCCCCCCCCCCCCCCCCCCCCCCCCCCATTTCCTTTGCTGCTGAAGAGATTATTTAGCTCTCTTGTCAACAGTCAAAAAGGTGAGAGCAAGGTAGCTCCTAATCCGCCACAAGCAGACTTGGGTGGAGAGCTGGGTGCAACAGGGGAACTCCACTGGCCAGGTTCCCTTTAGCACTGGCAACTTGCGGAAAGCTATTGAAGGACAGAATGACAAATACTGCTTACAAACCAGCTGTGCTGTATCCCCAACAGAGACCTTCTGGTCTCCTTTGAAACTTTTCATCTGTGGCTCTCCCTCAGCGTACCCAAGAGGAAACCGCTTATGGAGCCACAGCAATATACAGCAGATATGCCTTCCTATATGCATGCCCCTTCAGCACCGGGCACAAAGACACAGGTTTGCATTGTTGAACCTAAGATAGTTGAGAGGGGGGCATTGATCAAGGCTTACAGATGGAGGAGGCTGCTTTATCACTTAATTTGTGACAGTGCAAATTCAAGGTGATACAAAGCCTGTGTTTTGAGCTTCACACCAGATCTCTGACAGCCAGGAAGAGTAGAACTCCCCGGCAACACTGAATACTTTTATCTGCAGTAGATTTTCCCTTTTTAATTGAAAGAACAAAAAAAATTAAAGTGGTACTTTTGAATAGAATAGCTTGAATTTACCTCTCAGCTACGCACCTAAGAACTTGTGAAAATAGTATTACTGTCTATAGTAATTTGTCTTATGTTTTCCAGGAGAATATATATTTTCTGGATGACAAAAACAATGGTTAGAATTATACAGCAATGCAAACCCCAATTACTTAATAGCTAAACTGTGTTAGAACACACATTCATTTTTTAAAGCTCATTATTTATAATTGTTTATGGTTCCTTACTTCACAAACTAGAAGTCTAATGATCAACAGAGACCAGGAATTTACTAAAATACCTTTAGGCACTTGCTCACATGCCATAGCAGAGCTTGCAGCAAATTTAATGAATCAAGCAAGGGATCCTCCTGCTTCTTACAGCATTGGTACACTAGGGGGACTCTTTTTCCTCTTTTCTAGAGTGATGGATGCAGGGCATTGTCAGAGCAAGCTGTTGTGCCTCACACTACAGGCCCTTTACTCAGCAGTTAAACATGCAGGACTCAGTCTTGCACTCTTCAAAGACTAACAGGCCTAATTCTAAACAGTCAATGGCTCTTCCTCCCTCTCTCATTCTCTCTCTCCATCTCTGCCAAACAAATAGAATATTACATTTTGCATCTTCATTTTCATGGATATGTGACTGCGTTTTCCATATGGGCAAATTTCTGTCAATTTATGCTAATTCCAAAATAATTGTTTTGAGAGACAGTAATGGATTACAGTCTCTGCCTATGCAAGCCCCTTCTGGTCAATCATTTTTACATTTTGAAGGAAATTTTGCTATTAAAAAAACTTCTGATGCTTCTAATTTCTCCTCCTCCAGATTTTATTAATACATAATTTCTGGGTTTCTCCCACTCCCCCAGAGCTTCACTTTTCAAAAACCAAACTACTGGGACATATTCACTCAATTCAAGAATGGCACTCCCTTCCCTTTATAAGTGCTCAATTATGTCATGGAAAGGTAATCCAGGAAAAGAAGATGCTTCTGTGCCTAAATTTCCAGAACAAGGCCTAAGCATAATCTACATTATACTGATTCCTGTGCAGCCAGTGGGACAGCTTCCTTTCCATCAGTGCTTATCCTTTACTGTCTAAAAAAAATGTCTGCAAAAGAACTTTCTTTCTCTTTGTTGTTTTAGAGAAAAGAAGCTTGCTGTGATGCTTTGTATCTTTGGGAAGGTGGGAATAAATTCTCCCCCTTTCCTTCTAGATCTAACAAGCTGGTTTGATTGAAAACTTATTTTTGTGTCTCAGAGAAACAATTGTTCAACAGGTCTTACAGTTTTCTGATTAAACTAGAATTTATATAAGATGAAAATCTAGGAAATGTGACTGTGATTCTTTCTACATAGTGAGCTACATAGTGAAGAGACAGCACCTTCCTCCTCTACTCTTATGTAAAGTGATGGGAGGTGATTACAGCAATGATGTTAGAACCTAGTTAATCAGAGGACAAGCTGATCTCACACCTCTCCCAGGTGAAACAGAATTGTGGAATAAAAACATCTCAAGAGGCAAGATAGATTAGCGAGAAAGTGTGATATTGCGTGGGTAAGGTTTAAGAATATACTTCCCAGATGCATTACTAACTATAGCATTCTAATAATCCACATTCCTACATCTCATGGTGTCTTCTGTAGTATCAGGCACGATAGGGTTTTTAAGACATCTCTTTGTTGGATATAGCATGGACAATAATGGAGATTTACATCAGGTGAAGAACAGACTATATTTGGGTGAACTAACATCACTCAAGCAAGGCAAATAAGAAATCCGAATTGGCAAAAAGATGATTCTTACGGTGAATGGAATCTTCTTTTTCCAAAACTCTTACAAAATCTTTGGCAGGATTCAGAACATGTCAAGGAGAGCAGAAACATCAAAAAATAAGGTATATTTTTCTGTTCATTGAATAATAGGCATTTATTAATGAGTCACAGTATTAACTGTGTAACTCTTCATAGTAGTAATGCTTTTACCACACCAGCAGAGAAAAGCAGATATTTTCACAGTGTGTATGATGATGATTAACTTCTTATTCACTGGTATATTTGCTTTTATTTACTTGAGCTGTAAATTATCTTGCATAGCTCTTATTTCCACTTCAACACAACACAATGAAGTGACAGCATCATCAGAGACAAAAAAAAAGAGTGGAGGTGGATGTGGCAGGCAGGGTGTGTAGTGCCAGTGAAAGCACACATTCCCTACACAAAACATATCCCTTAGATCCCCAGCTCCTAAGCAGATGCCTCTCTCTCATGGAAAAAAAATAAAAAGCCTGAGTAAAATGATGTATCCAAATACCTGTGCTTCTCTTGCTTCAAGCACGGTACCTGATATTTGAATATTTCATGTATAAGTAAAGGTACATTATATACAGAGAGGTACTTCCCAGTGTTACATTAGGACATCTCTCAGTGAGAAATGTTTGATCTTATGATAGTCAGTTCACATAATTTGGTTATAGACTTTATATCCTGCTGTGTATTGCACAGGAGAGAAAACGTGATAGGTTTGAGCTACTGAAAGAGCTGCCATGTACTAATTCTTCCTGAGTTTGTTTCATCTATCAGTAAACTGTGTTATTTGCTTGTGCATATAGGAAAGTCAGTAAGTGATGACATTTATTATAAATGCAGTTAATAGAAAAACCTATATTTAAGTTTAGCTAATTTTTTCTCTTAAGGTGTTTATGACCCTTTGCCGGACTTTAATGCTCAGACACCTGCTGAGGATGTCTGTAGTCTTCCGTTTGGCCATATGTAAACCAGAAGCTTTCATGGTGAGGTAGGATGGGTTCATGGAGGACAATCAACTGATTGGTCAATGAATACTTTGACACTCTGGCTTAGGAAGTGCCTGAGCTGCAAAATACTGGAGGACGAAGGGCAAGAAGGTTGTCAGGGCAGCAAGTGCCTACTGCTCACTGAAGATGGATGAGCAAGGAACTGCTGGTGATGCCGGCACAAGCCATGCCCTCATGGTCCTCTGGCCCAGATGGGCAGAGCCAGCAGCTGGCAACCCGCTCTATCAAGAGCCTCTGATACATAGAGGGAATGAGCTGGGTCCAGCCAGGAAAACTAGTCGTGAATAGCAAGATACAGCTGGAAACAGGTCTGGAGACAGGGTTATATGGGTCCCAGGTCCATCCAGGAGACAGGGCAGGAGACAAGCTATGACCTAGGTCTCAGTGCTCCATCCAGGAGGGCAGCTCTCTACAGCTATCTATAAAGATTCTTTAACTGAACAGACATGTTCTGGCAGCTTTCTGCACTCATTGCACCAGCTTTGCAAACTCATTACCATGCATGTGCTAGGAGACTGTTTTTCATATTTTTGTCCTAAAATTAAAAAGAAAAATAAGTTCCTTTGTGTCTGAATGATATGATTGGTCATTTCATCACACTGACCATCACAGGTGGTTTCAAGTGAGTGTATAAAAACCAAACTCTTCAATTCTTCTTCCAGTTATTTTCCAGGTGTGTAGGGCCTCTAAAGGGAGGCAGTTGCCTTCTAGTGCCAGATGCCCACCTGTGCAGTTACCTCCTTACCCATGTCAGCATTACCAGCAACAAGCTTACTCTTCATTACGTGACTGCAGAATTCACTTAAAAAATCATCGGCAACCTTTATTCACGCTCCTGCAGAGTAAAGCGTATCCCCACAGATGGCAGTGACATGAACTGCATTGCACTGACCCACCAGTGTTTGGTCTTTTGTAGCTTTTTCAGTGCCTGAGCTGGTTTGGCATTTTATCCTGTGAAACTTCACAAATGGCAGCTCAGTTAATGCCAGGTATGGATATTTTCTTTTTTAGGTGTTGTCCTAGTTAGAACAGCTGGGACCAGTTCATCACTGTATGGGTGTAACCCAAAACTCTGTATTCTATAGCCTTCCATGCCATTTCCCAGAAACTGTTATCAATAGACCATTTCCACCATATGCCCAGAGCCCCCCTGACTCCTCAGGCTATAAACTGGGTGTTAAGAGGCCTGTGAGACAGGAGGATGCTCCTGTCCTCACGGTCACTGTGGAACTCCCTGCCCTGAGGGAGGTACTGGGCATTCCTGCCTGAACCTGAGGATATATATATAGTCTTGGAGTCTTGGGACTTTTTTAACCACTTGTGGGATCCAGAAGAAGGACTGTGACCACCACTCTCGACCAGGCTGCAACCACCACTCTCGACCGGACTGCAATCACCACTCTTGACCAGACTGCACCAGCACTATCACCAACAGGTTTTCCCTCTCCTTTTTACTGTGGACTCAGGGGGCCCAAAGGACACCACTTTGTTCATGCCCCAGGGTGCTGGGTTACACATTTGGGTTTTGTGGGTTAAAACCAATTTTTTGTCTGTATAATCGTAATTATTGTATTATTTTATTAAATTGTTATTCTGATTTATAATCTCTCCTTTGAGTTGGGTTCATTTCCCCTGCCAGTTTACCTCTAAACCAGCACAGGTGTTTTGGAAGAGACTGAACTGACACCACCGGTGCCATGTTCAGAGCCCACTCACACACTCCACCCACAGCTCAGATGCCCAGCAGAGGCTGGACTGGCTGATTGTGCCTACGAGGAGCTGGACTCCAGCAGGCTACTGATGGGTGGAAGCCCCCTTAACACATCTCTCAGGCTTCACCCTTCATGCTTTGCTGTCATCAAATGTAGGAAATAGGGAACTTTGTGATCAGGTCTTTTGAATTTAGATTGCAGAAAGGCATCGTTCAAGAAATGTAGGTTTCTTTATTCACATCATATTCTAGATTTCATGGCACCCATGAAGCAGAAGAAGCTCTATCTCATGGTATAGTTCTACAGCCCCCATCTTCCCTACCACCTGAGGCTCTGACAGAAGAGACATCCCCTACATGCTTGTTGCATGAACAACTGCAGGGTAGAAATAGGTACCACCATGTCAGGTGGAGTGACACAAGAATCTGCGCCAGTTTGGATATTTTGGTGTAGGCAAATGTTCCTGGAGACATGAGTAGATCACAGGGTGACTATAAGCCATGAACAGGATTGAGGCAAAATCATTCCTGTGTGACAAGAAAGTGACAATCATTCCTGTGAGGCAAGAAAGGTCATCATCATCATCATCATGGCTGGGCTTCGCGAACGAAGATTTGGGAAGGCTCTATCCACATTTGATACGGGCACACTGGTGGCTTATGAGGCCAATACGTGACAGACATATCCGATTGCAAAAGGCACAACAGAAAGACTCCTTAGGTGGTATATTCTGCAAGACACGGTTCTTTCTGCGTTGCCTTTTTTCCTTGAGAGTGATCCTGCGTGTGTTCTCAAAGGAGACAGCTGCGTTATAGATGGCGTGTCTCCAGGCCTCCCGATAGGAGGCCAGAGTGTACCAGTTATGGTGATCAATATGGCCAAAGGCTGAGATGTTGTTTCAGGGAGTCCTTGTAGGCAAGAAAGGTAAGCATTGTGCAAAACCCTGATGAGAACTCACCTGTACTGCTATGGACATTTCTCATTCCTTGGGTTCGAAAAACACAGATTCCATCCGGAATGAATGCAGACAAAGACTAAGCAGTTGATTCATGGGCATGGATGGCCTACAGAAGAAAAATGATGACTAGAAGGAGCAATGCCAAGGCTTGAGAGGACTTCAATCGCTTTCAAAAAAGGGATCAAGGATGAAGACCAAAAGAGGAAAAGAGCTATGGCGGTGCAAGGAAAAATACAGTAAAGAACACAAAAACATTCGGGACTTCTTTCTAAGAAGACAACCTTACCATACACAGCACAGTAGCAAATGTCCCTTGATGCATTGGTGAGGAATGGTGATGAAACCATGCATGCCCGTTACATCTCTGCAAAGTTCGTGCAGACAGAATGAAAACACTCTCTTTCGTTTCTGGCAAAACCACAACCAAAAGAATGTTTTTGGTATAAATGACCTTATTTACATAGTCTGAAGGTACACACCAATTTTGGTACCACAGTTCAAAATTACAATAATAGTACCTCTCAATTTTTCAGTATTCCAATTACTAAATCTTAAAGAACAAGGAGAGACTTGCCAAGGTTTTAGGTAAGAACTGAACATCTTCCCACAAACAGAGGTAGGCAAATATCTCTCAGAAAGGTTAAAGTGAGAAATGAGCTCAGAAAGCTTTACTCCGTTGCTGGAGAGTGCTTTGTATCCCATATAAACATGGCCAATGGATGTGTTTGAGGAGGAGCAAGCTGTACAGCTTGGTTTCGGTGGGACAAGGGGACACAACTACAATAGCAGCAATGAGCTATTTTCCCAGTTTGGAAAAGTCATTGTTTGCCTGACAGTGCTTTGGGCATGGATACAAATGTTCGAGGTCTGAAAATGACCTACCTTTCCACCACACCAGCATTACCTCCTCTCACTTGTTTTTCAAAGTCTCTATTATTTCCCTGGTGGTCTGTTGACACTGTCCATCTCAGACTGGCTCTGGTTACACTTTGTTTTTTCCTCAGGTGGCAGCTGCCAAAATCACCCCACTTATGCCCCAAGAAAAGGGTTTGTATCCAATCAGATCAAGTCCCTGGTCCTCCTCACTGCAGGACCTCATAGACATTAGCTCTGGCACAGAGAGGGGATGGCTAATAGGGGTGGTGTCTGGACTGCAGGATTGGTTTCTGAGAGAGGAGTAACAACACAAGGTTGGTCCTTGGGAGCTGAGTGGCAGAGAACATGTCAGGAATACCCAGCAACTGTGCTCAGTGCATGGCTAACAAGGGCAGGAACAGAGTCCTGGATGCAGAGACTGCCTCAGGGCCAGCACTCCAAAGGCCTTCCTCCAAAGATGAGGTTGTATAAAAGAGGGGGTCAGTCTTTCTCCCAGGTCACAAGTGACAGGATGAAAGCAAATGGCCTTAAGTTGCACCTTAAGTTGCACAGGGGAGGTTTAGATTAGATATTAGAAAACTTTTTTCAATGAAAGGGTTTTAAAGCATTGAAACAGACTGCCCAGGGAAGTGGTGAAATCACCATCCCTGGAAGTGTTAAAAAACATGCAGACATGACACATGGGTTAATGGTGAACATGGTGGTGGTGCTGGTTTGATGGCTAGACTTGATGATCTTAAAGGTCTTTTCCAGTCCTAAAAATTCTATGATTCTATGGTTCTGTGAAGGATGCTGGACAGAGGTGTGATGGGCTGGGCTGCGGTGGATGGGGTTGTGCATGGCGGAGTAGCACTTCCTGTGTCCTACTGACAGAGCTGGCCCAGGGTCAGTCTGAAGACATCCAAAAGAAAGTCCTTAAGGAGCCGACGTAATTACCTGGTTGGGGCTGAGGGAGGCTGGACGAGGTTGCTGGAGGTTTTCTGCTGCAACCAGCTCCTGATGGGGCCATGTTAAAAGCCCATTGGATGAATGGAATTCCTGCTTCAGCCTTCAGGGGACAGAAGCCAGCTTGTCAGGAGATAAGAAGCACCAAGCTCAGTGGTAAGACAAAGGAAATGCCTTCTGGAGGAACACTTGAGGAGCACTGCAGAGCTCTCTGTCCTCACTCCCTGTGGAGCCAAAGACAGCTGCTGTAAGAAATGGAATGCAGAGATGTTTCCAGGATCCCAGTGCTTTGGAAGGATTTTTGCCCTTGAAATTGATCAGGCTGGGGGCATGTGGCCACTCTTGGAAGCTCCTGAGATGGCTCCAGGTGAGGCAGAATAGGGCTTGAGCATCTTCTAGGGGGTGTGATCACACTGGGAGGAGGAGACAGATCTTGCTCACATGCTAGGGAATACTTGATTGCCAGTGTTGTGGTCAGGAAGGAATCTTCCCCCAGGGCAGATCGGCATCAGTCCCTGGGGAGGTTTTGCCTTCCTCTGCAGCATCAAGCATGACCTTTTCTGTATCCTTTTGGTTCCTTTTGTAGCTGCCTGCTGCTCATGCCTAGTGAAGATGGCCTGTTGTGCCCTGCAGGTAGGGAGAGGAAGGCTTTTTTTTATCCTACAGTGGGCTGCAAATGTCTCCAGGGTTTTTTTGCTTTCCTCTGCAGCACTGAGCAGAGCCCCTTTCCAGGGGTCCTTTGGACAATTTTGCCTGCTCTTGCTCCATGAGGGTGGCTCTTGTGCCCCTCATCCAGGAGTAGGAAGCTTTCTAGACTCCCAGGGTGGGCCCCAAGTGTGGTCCCTGGATGTTGCTTCTTGTCCTTTGTAGCACTGAGCACAGCCCCTTGTCAGGGCTCCTCTGGGCCCCTGCAGCTTCGTTCTTCTTGCCTCACACCTCCAAGGCACCACTCATGGCCTATCTCTCTCTGACCTCTTGCTCATTGTAAGCTTGGAGTGGGAGCGAGCTCTGCTCTCCCCTTGGCTCCATTTCCCCAGGGGTTCTTGCTTGTGCAAAACAACCTGTGCTTGGAAGGACTCCAGGCTTGCTGCCCCATCCAGAGCTGCCACTTTTCAGCTCTCCCTGCCTGCAACACAAGCACAGGGCAGGCACAAGAATGCTTCTCATACATCAAGGCCAAGATGTCCTTGAATGTATCTTTGGAGCTGAAAAGCCCCTGACATTTCAGGAAAATATTGGTCTCATTGTTACTTGACTCATGAACAGTTATGCTATGTTACACCCAGAGTTCTGCATGACAAGCTATGACCCATGTCTGAGAGCTCCATCCTGGAGAGCTGCTCAGGTCAGGTCCCAGGCCCATCCGGGAGACAGGGACAGAGCATGGCTTATGCAGGCACTGAAGGCCCCATGCTAAGCTGGAACACATCCCCTGGGCCCTTGGCAGGAGCCTATGGGGGTGCGGGTCCTAGGGGAGGCCAGTTGCAGCCACTGAGGCCTGTGAGCACCCCCAGGACCCTGACAAAGGTAGACTTGCACTGCTCATGTGCTCTCCTTCAGATATCTATTGTTGGCCACTTTGGAAACAGAGTATTGGGCAGGATGGTGTACTGTTGCAATCAGACTCTTTTTGTTTAGATGCTTTTCCAAGGGAAACAGCTCAGACAATTCTAAAAGTAAGTACAAGGAGAGAAAAAAGGAACTATGGGAAAATGAACAGGTCATCTTGCTCAACTCCAAAACCTTTTGCAACCATTTAGATGAGAAGCACATCCTGCACCAGACTGAGGGCTTGATCTTTGAGCCTCACTAATGTCAGAGATAGGGGGCTTTGCCATCCTATGGAAAACCAGTAAAACTGGATGAACAAAAGACTTGCAGAAACTGTGTGTCACCCTTGCTTTTGGCAAATTTGTGCAGATGGTTCCATTGTCTCAAGATGATCCACAGCTCTCACCCACCCTCAGAAGACCCATACCTCCTTCCCACAAGGTGACAGAGCCAATGCCTAGGCTGGAGATGGTTATGGGTATTCAATGCCTTCTGCTAGTGCAGGGCTGGGAAGAAAAGTCAACAGAAATTTCCTTAGCATTTACTGGTAGGGAAAGGAACAGGTAGGAAGAAGAATAGAATAGATTAGAGTAGAGTAGAGCGAAGTAGAGTAGAAGAGATCAGCAGGAAGAGACCTACAACGATCATCTAGTCCCACTGCCTGACCACTTCAGGTCTGACCAAAAGGTAAAGCACGACTTTAAGGGCACTATCCAAATGTCTCTTCAACACTGACAGGCATGGGAGTGGGGCATCAGCCACCTCTCTAGGAAGTCTGTCCCAGGGTTTGACCACCCTCTGGGTAAAGAAATGTTTCCTCATGTCAAGTCTGAACTTCCCTTGATGGACAAAGCTTTCACAGAACCATAGAATCAACTGGGCTGGAAAAGATCTCTGAGATCATCAAGTCCAACCCTTGATCCAACACTGCTGCGGTTACTAGACCATGGCACTAAGTGCCACATCCAGTCTCATCTTAATCCACCACCTTCCTGGGAAGCCCATTCCAATGTCTGATTACTCTCTCCGTAAAAATTTTTTTCCTAATATTCAACCTAAGCCTCCCCTGGCACAACTTAAGACCGTGCCTTCTTGTCCTACTGCTGGTTGCCTGGGAGAAGAGACCGATGCCCACCGGGCTACAACCTCCTTTCGGGTAGTTGTAGAGAGTGATGAGGTCTCCCCTGAGCCTCCTCTTCTCCAGGCTGAACAACCCCAGCTCCCTCAGCCTCTCCAGTCCCTTCACCAGCCTCATTGCTCTTCTCTGGACCTGCTCCAGCACCTCAATATCCTTCCTGAACTGAGAGGCCCAGAACTGGACACAGCACTCGAGATGTGACCTCACCAGCACTGAGTAGAGGGGAAAAATCACTTCCCTGGTCCTGCTGGCCACACTGTTCCTGATCCAGGCCAGGATGCCATCAGCCTTCTTGGCCACCTGGGCACACTGCTGCCTCATGTTCAGCTTCCTGTCAATCCAAACTCCCAAGTCCCTTTCTGCCTGGCTGCTCTCCAGCCACTCTGTGCCCAGCCTGTAGCGCTGCAGGGGGTTGTTGTGGCCAAAGTGCAGGACCCGGCACTTGGCCTTGTTGAACCTCATCCCCTTGGAATCAAACCATCTCTCCAGCTTGTCCGGGTTCCTCTGAAGAGATCTCCTGCCTTCCAGCAGATCAACATGCCCCCCCAGCTTGGTGTCATCCACAAATTTGCTAATAGTACACTCAATCCCCTCATCCAGATCATCAAAAAAAGATATTAAATAGAACTGGGCCTAACATTGATCCCTGGGGGACACCACTACTGTGCAGCCACCAACTGGATGCAGCACCATTCACCATCACTCTCTGGGCCTGGCCATCCAACCAGTTCTTAACCCAGCAGAGAGTGCCCCTGCCCAAGCCGCAGACTGCCAGCTTTGAGCCATTCCCATGTGTCCTGGCACTGGGTACCAGGGAGAAGAGCTCAGCAGCTTTCCAGTTCCCCTCCTCAGGAAGCTGTAGGAAGCAATGAGGTCACCCCTCAGCCTCCTCCTCTCCAAACCAGACAAACCCAGTACCCTCAGCCTCTCCTCAGAGCCCATTCCTGCCAGCCCCTTCCCCAGCTTTGGTGTCCTTCTCAGGACATTTTCAAGCACCTTCACAACCTTTTTAAATGATGGGGCCTAGAACTGCACACAGTACTTAAGGTGCACCAGCACAAAGTACAACAGATAACCACCTCTCTTGGCTGGCTGGTAATGCTGTGTTTGATGCACCCCAGGATGTGGTTTGCCCCCTTGGCAGCCAGGGCAAACACTGCTGGCTCCTGTTGAGCCACCCACCAACTATCACCCCTTTCTGCAAGGCTGCTCTCCAGCCACTTCTTTCAAGTTTAGACTCATGTCTGGCTGTCCTGGGTTACACAAAAATTCTGGTACCCACCTTTTCTCTTTTCTGCAAATATGCCTGCTAATTTGGACTGTGACTGGAACTTGAGATAAGAATGGTACTGTTAGCCTAGAAGAAGAATGTATCCACAAGTGTGAAAGACTGTAATGCTGATGACTCAGACAATCAAGGTGCAAGCTGACCATGTGCAAAGTAACCACCCAAGTGCTGAGGGTGTGCACACCCACCACCTCAGGCTACAAGCTGGATGCTGAACAAGATAAGGAGAGAGGCAAAATTCTGCTAGGCAGAGTAGTGTTTCTTTGTCCTTAGAGGAATGACTTAGCTATGATAACTCCCGTGAGGGAAGCACTAGGACAATTCACACTCACATGGCCTGAAAATATTTATCTCTGCTGATGGCCATAATGGATCAACCTGTGCTGACATAACAGGCAGCTGTAACATCTTAGGAGGTGTCAAAGACTTCTGAAATGCCCAGTGATCCAGTGAAGAATTCACCACCACAGGGGAGGTATTGGGGCTGTTCCCAACTAAACTAAGCCCAACAAAAGACCACACTTGGACTTTACTCAACACTGGGTTTTCTTCCCTCACCACATGGGAATTAGCTCACCACTCAGGGCTTCCACCACCACCTCGACAGATCCGGACTTGACCACCACTTTGACAGGATTGCAACCACCACTTCAACCAACAAACATCAAAATTGCAACAATCAAGTCTCATCACTGAATCCAACAGGTGTCTTGCAGGTCCTTCCAGTCACCTGGGGATTTGCAGCACTGCTTTGACTGCCTTTACCAGCACAACAGCTTCATTCCGATGCTGACTCTCCAACTGTTCCTGCCAGGTTTTCCAAGCATGGGGGAGGCAAACCACTCAGAAGGGTGGCCATCTTGTCTCTGTGCTGTGGCCACCTGTTTTTTCCAAGTGGGGGAGGTCGGCCACTGTTTCAATTTGGTCCAGTGGGCGAGGCTTGGGAAGTTTCTCCTTATCAGTTGATTTAACCCAGTTTTATCAGTATTCTTATGTCAGGGGTGACAGCGGGTCTGTCAGCACCTTGGCACATACTGACGAAGCAATAGATGTTGACCAGATCAAAGTATACCCCTGAGATGGCCTGAAAAGAGAGGACTGAAAATGGAGGCCCTGATCCTGACAACATACTGATGCATCCTGAAGAAGCTGTCCCGTGGGAACAGAGAACACTGTCTCATGAAAACAGGAGCACTGTCTCATGAGAACAAGGACCTGTTTTGAACGAGAGTAGTTGGGAAAAACATCAACATGGGAGAAAAATAAGAGCAGGTGCTCGGGACTGTTGTGGGAAAGAACTGGGCTGTTTTGAGAAAGAGCAAAGTTGTTGTGAGAAAGTAGAGTTTAGAAAATGCACCTATTAGCTGTAAGAATTCTGGTGTGAAAGTTTGAACTGTCCTATCTGTGTGCATTACGTGTGTTCAAAAACTGTACTTAAGGGGCTGCGCAGCAGCCCCGCGGTCCCTGCTTTTTCCTTGGAATAAACTTTGCTGGAACCTTTTTTCGTGTCGCTTTGGCCGTTCCGACATTATCAGCGGCATTCTTATTAGCATTTCTTCTTGGTAAAGAGTTATTTTTTCACTTATATTCAAACATATTTGATCTCTCTCTCTTTATTGGAGAAATCAGGGGTATGGAATCTGAGGGAGACTTCTGTCTGAGGTCTCTGCCCCTCCAAATTGTCTCAAACCAAGATACTGACATTATTTCATCCCAAGTACTGACATTATTTCATCCCAACCTGGCATTTGTTATTGTTCATTTTCATGCCATTGGTGATTGTCCAATGCTCCAGTCCATCCTCTGTAAGACCTCTTGTCCCCTAGGAGAGTCAGTAGCACCTCCCAGTTCAGTATCATCACCAAACTTACTAACCATGGATTCAATTGCATCCTCCAGATCATTGATAAAAAGATTGACAGAACTGGCTGTAGAATTGAGCCCTGAGGAACACCACTGGTAACTGGTCACCTGACAGATACTTCTCTGTTCATTTCAACACTTTGAGCCCTGCCCTTCAGCCAGTTCTTCACTCAGTGCACTGTGTTCCAGCTCATCCTACAGCTGGATGACTCGTCCAGATGGATACCATTGGACAGTGTCAAAAATCTTAATAAAATCCAGAAAAACTACACCCACCACCTTCCCTTCATCCACCATACAGGTGACCTTATTGCCCAAGAATACTAAATCATTTAAACAGGACTTTCCCTTTGTGAATCCGCGTTGACTGTGCCTGATGATTTGTTCTTTAAGTATCTTTTATGAGCAGACAATATGATCTTCTCTGAAATTTTTTATAACAGGTCTATAGTTTTGGGATCTTCTTTCAAGCTCTTCTTGTAAACTAGAATAGTGTTGGCTATCTACCAGTCAGCGAGGATCTCCCCAGGCTCCCAAGACCCTTTGTAGATGTTTGAAAGGGGTCCTCCTGTGACATCTGCTAGCTCCTTCACTATTCTGGGATGAATCCCATCAAGCCCAGTGGACTTGACATTAGAAAACATTTCTTTACCAAGAGAGTGGTCAAACCCTGGAAACAGTCTTCCTGGAGAGGTCCCCCCCATGCCAGTCAGTGCTGAAGAGCCATTTGGACAATGCCCTTAATACCATGCTTTAATTTTTGGTCATCCCTGAATGGAGCAGGCAGCTGGACTAGATAGTCATAGATCCATTCCAGCTGAACTTGTCTAGTCTAGTATAAGCATTCAGCTGATACATCTGTCCCCTTATGATTTCACTGTCCAGAAATGGAAAATCACTGATCCTGCAGTTGGAACTCAGAAGAGCAGACAACACAAGTGATATAAGAGATGGTTAATAAAAAAATAGGAGCTAGAAACAGGATGAAAAGTGGGAACAATGTGGTAGCAACTGCAGAGAAACTGCAGAGACAGGTGCCAATTCTGGGAAAAACACATGGGAGGAGACTTGGGAGAGAGTAGAGCAATAAAATCGTGTTTCTGCTGTAGAGATCTCCCATGGAGGCCTGACCCTGAACTGTCACAAATCTGAGAAGTGAGAGGTGAGTGAATGAGAGGGGTCCTATGGAGGAGGGCCCCTAGGAGTCTTTGTCCCAAGGAAGCTATTCCCAGTTTCAAAATTCAAAAATGGTTATCTGAAAGGACAACTATTTTTAATTGATTATGACTTGCTCAAAGCACACTTAATAGGATGCGAATCATCAGGACAGCTGCTTGGTGACAGAAAACGCAGAGAAACCATTTTGATCCTATTTCACAGAATGTGTTCTCTGTCACTTACATGGCAGGATCACAGCTACCCAGGCTGCTTTCTTGGGATATCTTTGGGCTTTAATTACCCTGTCAATTAGAGTTAGAGGTATTAATGTGGCAGTGAAATGATAAAGATTGTTCATGGTTTCTGTTCTCTACTTGTTTGTGTTCATCAGTCTTGAAAGAAGAGGACTTTACACATTGTCTTGACATGGTTGCTAATAAGCCTATAATGAGAGATTCACCGCATCAAATAAATTAGGCGCCAGCAGCCATGAAGTGAACAAGCTGAGATAACAGCACAATGCAGTCCTGTAATAAAGAGGTGGAGAGTGTAGTCTCCTGGCTAGGGCAGAACACTCTGTCATTTTTAAAGGATGGATGGATTTAGACAGTGAACGGGTAAAAGCATTTGAGAAGAGGGAAGTGATGACAAAAACCAACCACGCCTGAAGAAAATGGAGCAGGATGAAAGTGCATTGTATCAACATATGATCCATGAAGCTATAGAAAGCATTTAAAACTGAGCATTGAGTAACTGGAAGTAATTTTCAACAGAATCCTGAACTAGGGTAAATCAGAAAATCATTCTTAATGTATATGAAGCTATGTGGACTTACTTCTGAGACTACAAAGAAGCAGACTAAGTCCCATATTCATGTGCAAAGCATTTTGGATCAACATTTTTAGTTTCAAATGATCTGGATTAAGTTGGACAGAGTGTAAAAATGAGAACTATTATTAATATTGTATGCCACAGGCTATATCAGCATATCAAATGTGCATGGTTTTGTGCAGACCTGTCCTTGCTTAGTGCTTTCAGCATCTTTAGTGGAGCAAATGCCTATGGTGTCCCTGGATGCTTAAACTACATTAGTTTTCAAGGTAAAGTAAAGCATGCCTAAAGTCCATACATTTCTAGATTATTTATTTGTGTGACTGGTAGAAGTCATATCATGCTGTGATTTTAATGAGTTCTATCTTCACATGTTCTTACTCCTGGAAGACCTTTATGGCCTTGCTCTGTAAACTTATTCCCTTAAGCTGCTTTATACACAAAATAGAACTATTTCTGAGAAATGGGGTTCTAAGATCTCAATAGATGTATTTGGGTGGAGACAAAAAAGTATAAGCAGTTGATACTGCTAGCCACATCAATAAAAAAATTGAAAGAATCCTAAAATTCAGAGTAGTTCTCATTTTTATTTTGCTTTCAGTTTATAGACTATGATTTTTCAGATTGGGCAAAAAATACACTACTCTTATTTTCAATCAGTTTCTTGTGCCAATTTTAATGCACAGTGCTTCAATACTTGACATGAAAACACTGAAAGGAGAATGATAAGAACTCACACCATAGAATTACCATTATATATAATCATTAGGTTTTATAAGAATATAAAATATATGTGATATAACAATATCACACATTCATTCTCTTTCCAAACATTTAGAACCTAAACTACCTCTCAGTAGTCCCTTTAAAAATTACGGTTTTTCCAGTGGCCCTTAATATCAGTACAAGTTTCCTCACAGGTCAAGGATAGCAGATAACTTTAAAAGCATAGATTCTCTTTACTAGTATTATGACTCCTCTCTGTTTATTTCAGGAAAACCTTCCTGATTGTTAAAGATGCCATGATAAAAGTATATAAGCCTTTAAAGACTAGATTTTACACACTTGCCGTTAAAATTTTGCAAAATTATTTATTGAAATTCCTTGCAGATTGTTTCTTGGATGTCTTTTCCCATTCTCTTTCCACTCCTCACATTAAAAATATCTAACATAACAGCTTCCCTAAGTTCTGGTTGAGTTCTTTGGAGAGCTGAAAAGAGAGGCCACAAACTTCAGCCTCCAGGAATCTCTTTGGATGGATTCAAGAGTTCTGCTCTCAGGCTTCACAGAACCATCTCCTGTGCCACACTTCTGCATAGTGAGGCTGCCATCTCACTCATTTGCAGGTCTGTTCCCTTAGCAGTATGACATGCTAAGAGTCCTGCTCTTCACCAGCACCTGCCCTCCCTCAGCTCCTCCCTGTTAAACTCATATGGCCCAAGCATCACGAAGCCTGATTGAATAAAAAAAAAAAAAGGAGGGATTTACCTTGATATCTTTCTGCTTCTTGCAGTGGATCACAGCAAATGATGGTCAGTGTGTTTAGAATAACATCTGGAAAAATCCACTACCATCATTAAAAGCATTGTATACCGCTCTTTTATTGATCTGCTTGGAAATTCTTATTCTCTGTTTCATACATTGTAGAAGAAGTGAGAAGCACCTGGAAAGAATCTAGAAATTCAGAATCCATTAGAGTTCATCACTACCAGCCTCTGAGTCATCAGTGTGCTAGCCTTTGGGCTACTGTGTTTCTCTGCATCTAGCCACATCAAACTATCAGTGATCAGTGTCATTAGCCTGTTTCACAATAACCAGTAAGAAAACATAGAGCCACTAAATTTTCTGATGGATAACAGGTTGATGGGAGACCCCTGTTTTCCCTCACAGTCTCCTGCCTCCAGCCAAGCTCACCTTGTCAGAGGATAAGAACTTTTCCTTTTGAGACAGTACTTCATGAAGGTGATGCATGACAGGGTGACATTAAAGGTGTGACCCATCTGTTTAAGAGCACAGATCCTTTTACCCAGTACAGTCACTCTTTCAACTACCTTCCCAAGGTATTCCACTTTGTGAAGGAAACTGTCTCTCTTTACCTTTATGTAAGATAAATGATCTCTCTAGTCCTTAAAATTACTTTTTTTCTGGGACTCACAAATGTTTGCTATCACATACATAGCAATTCTGCTATGCTCCAAGTTGGGGTCTTTTTTTAACATATTGGAAAAGATGGGGGTAGCAGCAAGAAGAAGAGTGTCATGGTCCTTTCCTTTCATCTCGCTAAAATGGAAAAACCTTCCAGTGAGGATCATCCCAGCTCTTGAGAGGGGACAGAGATAGCGCAGTCCACAACTCTGGTGGTCAGCACAGAAAGAGGCCTGGATGCCAAAGCAAGTGTACAGCATGTCTGTTTGATCTAGCCTATATTTTGAATCTAGATACTTCCCTGGCAATGGAATGTCACTCATATGTAATCTTCTGTCTATTCCCAAAGCTTCACCCACCCACCTGCATGTGTCATTATCTCTGTTTTGCCCCAATCCAATAAGCACCTGTTATCGAGACATCAAAGGAAACAATAGCAACTGAATAATGTTAGCATTTGATGCTACAGAAATAAAATTGAATATCTGAAACAGAATAAAGCCAAAATATAAATATCTTCAGAGTCAGAAAAAAAAGAATGTTACGGCTTTAACCTGTTTACACGCAAGTATTTTCTGTAGTGGGATAATCAAGGTTTCAAAGATCTTGTCCTATATAATATCAAATCCTATTACTATTCAGCAAGGGAAAAATTATTCCCTTAAAATCAAGGTGCTCTTTAAGACTTTCCAGCAGAAAAAAGCTTGTATTTTGTGCACAAGCACACACAGAAGGCATCTCAAAGGGAAATGTTAGCCTCAAATTAATTTCTGTCAGATTTGATTGAAAAACTCAGACATATCCGTCCATTAGAGGTTTGTGACCTGACTCTGCCTGACTGGGATTTGGTAATCAAATAGAGACTCCTACAATAACGTGTATCAGTTTTGCTGTAGTTAAGAACTATAGCTGTAAAATGTGCATCATAGCAGCAAAATTAGAACAAGGAGAATTTTTGTATGCAGTTTCATTTGCTCATTAACTGAAAAGGTGCCCATAATTAGAAAAAAATACAAAATACAAATAAAAATAATTTTTAAATGTTATGCTAATATTATTGCACCATGCATGAACCAGATTGTACACTTGAATGGATTTTTCCTTAATTTCTTGTGTACTTTTAGTTGCTGGCCACTATTGCAGCTACTGCCTAAAACAGGCAAGACCTCAAACCTTTCTCATGTGGCAAGATCTGAAAAACTGTGCATTAATTCTTCACTCAAGTTCTCAAAGAACTGCTCAACTTTCTCTTATTTTCTCTCAAATTCTTACTTTCAGAAGTTTAACATCCAAAAAAGAAATAGTAAAAAAATGAGATAAATCCCACGACAAAAGGTTCCCTTTTTCAACCACATCTAATAAAAATGAGGTACCTAAATGTAAAGGCAGCAGTTACAGAGGTGTAACTACATTGTCACATGGCTGACATTACACTGGATCCAGTCAGACCCCTGGTTGTGGTAGAAGCCTCATGCAGAACTGCAGAAGCACAGTACTTAGTACGTAGACACAACAAACCCACACAGAATGGAGTCTGCTGTCAGTCATTGAAAACAAGAATCTCAAATTTTAACATCATTTTGATCAGGACTGTACACCATTTTGAACTTTGGCCTCATTATATCACTTCATTATGAGACTCAGCTTCTGAGACTGAACTTCAGATCCAGATTGCTCATTATTTAAACAGTGGAAAAAAGGAAAGACATTCAGCCAAATTAAACCGAGGCAGCTGTGAGAATTTATTGGATCTATCTCCAGAAATTTTATTTAGTTTATAACATATCTCATTTAAAGTTTCTTTAGAGGATCTTTAAATGAAGGAATTTTGGAAGGCAAGTGGGGAATAGGAAACTGAGGGGAGGGAGAAGGAAAAATTAAAGAGAAACTTTTGGAAGAATGGTATGTAAAAAACAGGAAGGCAAAGAAATACAAGATGGACAATTAAACAATTGAAGGAATGGTAGTTGGACAGGAAGAAAAGGGGCAACAGCAGTCATTGGCAATATAATATGAAAGATTGGAGGCTGAGAGAGAATGTCTAAGTTTCAGAGTTAATAGATGATTATCTTAAGAAGATCACTTGGTTTCTTTCTGAGTTTCTGTGTAGAGAGTAATGAGCCTACTAAGTCTTACATCTGTGTAGGTCCAGTTTGGACAAGAGGACTAACAAGGAATGAAAAGACCTGAGTCTTGGAAACTCGATGGTAGATATTTGGGACAGAAATTGAGTTAATTTCCCCTATATTATTTCCTCCAAATAATATTCCAAGCTTTTGAGGTCTGATGAGGAGAAAACACATTTGTTTACACTTTAGTGACCCTGAGTAGTATAACAGTAACATCATCTCCCTGCTATCTCTGCCTCCACAATGTAGATCTCCATAAAAATGGCATGTTAAAATCCAGCAGAATGAACTGTTTCTTTCCCCTATTTTTTATATGATTTTTTAAAGCCAAAAAAAAGAGGGGAACGAGAAGAAGAACAGCATCATAAGTTCACTTGTACACTGTATGAAAACAGAAAAAAATTGCAAGGATTGTGGCACCAGCACCACAGCCAGACATTCAAGTCTTTAACTGCTTGGGGTTTGCTGAAAATTTTTGGTTTCTTCCCTATTGCCTCAGTTCCTGTATATTCTTTCAGGCATTTTGATTTCTCTAACATTTTCCATTGTACATTCCTCTTTTATCTTCTTTATCTACCAGCCAGATAACAGTGTATTTTTAACAGGCATCTCCATTAGGGTATTGACTAAGTGGCTCCCAAGTCCTCTGTCACAAGTCACTGAGACGAGTAGTTATTGATGTTTTCTCCTACCTTGGTAGCTGACACTATTTCCAACTATTTTTGGAGGATGAGGAAAAGAGGGAGTATAAAAATAACAGAATAGGGTCACTTCAGAATCTATCTGCAATAAATTGGAGCCCCTTTCCAGTCCCCCAAAAATACTGTGGTGCACAAATACAGTTTTCTGGCTAGCGTACCTTTACAACTGATCACGTTCTTTACAAGGGATTGAAGTTACAATGCCTGTGCCTTTGGGATGATTGATTTTTGAGGAATTATGTTCAATACAACTGAGTACCAATAAACATTAATGCTTTCTTGAAGTAAGGGACTCTTAAGGACCAGATTCCAGAGGTATGAGCTAAAGCAGGAATTAGACCAGTCAAAACTGAGAAGACAAGACCAAAACCATGCATAATGGTGACAACTTGAACAAAGAGTAGTGGGTAACTGTTCATTACAAGATGAGTTCAAAAGCAAGTGGTATGATCAAGTAACTAGTACAAACATTAAGTGTTACTTTTAAAAAGAGCATGTGTTTAAATTATGGAAGTTGCTACCACAGAATTTTATAGAAGCCAAAGATATATAAGATAAGGGGTATGGAACACACTGTGTGGTTGCAAAGCCTAAACAAGTTCTTCATTGTAGGAAGTTAGGGGGATCATTTTACATTTACCTTTTTTTATTTTACTTTGCTAAACAACCAGGAGTAACCACTGCTGAAAACACATCTCATGCAAAGTATATTCTTCAGGAAGGCTGAATGGCCCACAGACAAATGTAATTGCGAAGTCTTGCAATCATTGCTTTCCCTTCAAAATTCCAGTTCCCAGGATTCTTATTTGCATGACAAATCTCAGATTTCATCTAAAAACTTAAACTTTTAATATTGATATGTGAACAGAAAACTTGAAAATATGACTTTACTGTTCTATATGGCCTGAAAAAATGAGAGAAAATAATCATATGTACATATCATTTCTTTAATTTAAGCCAGTCTTATAGTACTGGCTCATTATTTCAGAACACCTTGGGGACTTGCAGTTTTGTTCGTGCTTCAGACTTACCAGTACAGTAAATATATTCTGTTAGGCAGAACATCATTAGAAAAAAATATAAAACATATTTCTAATGACTGATTATATAAAATATTGCATCACATCTTTCAGATATTCAAGTAAGTGCTGTCAAATTCACTGAGTGCTTGCAACTTCTATGAAAGTCTGCTCTAGGATACGTTCATGAAGAGCCTTATGTATAACCATCCTCACTATTACTGTGTACCTTGAATACCAACAATCTTATAACAGGTCAAGAAACACATAGATATTCAGGGTTTGAATAGCAGCACAGAACTGTTCATTTAGAACTTGTAATGATCTGGTGGACTCACAAGCTGGTTGAGGGGCAGGGAAAGGAATTCAGTCCTTGTTTCTGTAACAGGTTCTGTAACCTGTGTTGACAGCACTGCTAATATTAGTCATCTGAAAGACGGGTTGCTAATAACTGATTTTCAAACACTTCAGCTTTGTAAGTCTCCTGAGGTAGAAATAAACTTCTCTAGTTAAGAAGAATGCCAAAGGGGGTGACCTGTGCTTTTTTTTTGTTTCTGTAATTTATTGCTTTGGAAGACACAGAAGACAGCATTGGCATCACTTAAGCAACAACAAGCTGTGGCCCACCTTCTAACTATTTTACAGGACATTTAAAATAAAATATCCCAACATTTGATATAGAAGTAAATAAAGAGACTGCACAGATGATCTTGTCTAATGTTTCTGTTCCAGTACTGTCAGCATTGAAGGGTTAAATAAATCTCAGCTATGCAGTCTGGTTACTGTTCAAGACACCTGAACTGAAAGGTGGGATTTGTGATCACAGTCAGTGTTGAACCAGTTAAAAGTCTAATCATGCCAGTTGCTTGTCAAAGATTTTGCTAATACAAAAGCACAACAGAGCAAGGACAGTAAAATAATATGTTCCTTGAATTTATATTGCTGCCTTTTTTGCAGTATTTAAGCATTAGAAAAAAGTCAGATAAAGTAACAATTCAAAACTCAGAAGCAGTAAGGAAATTAAAATTACAAAAGCCTTAGAGTGAAAACATCAGAACTTTTGTTTTTTAATTATTACCAGCATTAGTGAAATACATTGATTTTCAATTGCAAGATTTTAACTTTACCAAGTGTAAAATCTATTTTAATGCATTTGTTTATTGTACATTTTTTTAGGTTTAAGTGATTATTTTTTCTCAGTCTATAAGTAACAAGTTTCTATGCTTGTAAGATAAAGTAATTATTTTTACCAAGTAAAGAGGTAAATGGCAGAAGAAAAATTTAAATAACCTCTTTCTACAGGCAGAACAACTGTCTCATATAATTGCTTCTTATCTCTGTAGCAGCTTAACAGCAAGATTCAGATTTATTTTAGTTCTTTACACATTCTAGAATCTGGTTAGAAGTTGCAGAAAACACTATTATGAGCACTGCTCCAGTTCTGCATTTAGTACTGAGCATTCCAAGGGAAAAAAGAATTATAGAACGGATGTCTGAAGTCAAACTGCAAATAGTTAAAAAAGTTTCTATTGCCACTTCAGAAAATGAATCATGGTCTTTTCTGTCCTGTGAACAATACCCATGTTTTAATTCCAGAAGTGTCTTAGTTTTAATGACTACCAAAGTTGCTTCCATAATACAATAGTGAATTTCATTTAATCACTTTTCATTTAAGGATCAGAATTTTTGCTTTTCTGTTTCTGCTTCTTTGCTTGTTTATCATGTACAAAGCACAATGTCATAATTGACATTCCTGCAATAAAGCTATGTTTACAGATATAGAGGCTTAAGACCTTCCATTGTTTCAAACATGACCTTAAATTCTCAGAGCAATGCAAGTCCAGAGATTAAACCATTTAGGTTGGAAAAGACCTTAAAGATCATTGAGTCCAACTGTTAACCTCTCACTGACAAGTTCACCACGAAGGCATGTCTCTAAGAGCCAACATGTTGTATTTTTAAAATATCTCCAGGGATGGTGAGCAGCCTGTTCCAATGCTTGAATCTTGTACCTGGCATCAGGCTACTAAAGCTAGTATTTCAGCATTTTTTCATGGATTTTGAGTATATCACCATCTAGACAGATATAGCCTAAAGCTGAAGTCAGTAGAAGTTCAACATCCCATAGTAGTTCAGATCAATGGGCCCAACTAGCAACCCAACTCACCAGTGTAATCTTTTCAGTCATATGTGGTTTCCTTATTCCTATGTTTCATGAAGCTTGCTGAGAAATTATCAGGCAAAGAATATGGATCTCTTGCTCTTTTGAAAAGAAGAGAAAGCACTTCTCTGGCTTACAGGAACAGTATTTCTCCACAGTCCTTCTGCTTCCTGAGCAGTGTGGTAAGGACTTGTGTTCCAGCAAAGCATACTTTATTCAACGTACAATGCCATCATCTCACCTGCTGACAAAAGCAGCAGAGCTGGCTTGATGTAGGGCACAACAGATGGAGCACAGATTGCTGCCTACAGTTGCCAGGACTGTGTTCTGGTTTTGTTGTGACTGAACAGCAAAATAGAGTCCTCGGTTTAAAAATCTATCTATAAATTGCTGAGATCTATGGGTAGACTTCTATAGAAATGCCTCTAAATTAATAATGGTGTTATTTTAGTTCAATTGCCATTAGCTACCATCTGTTTTCATAATTCACCTGCGTTACAATGTTACTCTAGTGAGACTGTGCTAGTCAGTATTGCTGCAGAGTTGTTCCTTCTTTCTGATCTAAAATATCAAGACCAAAGCGATACGGCACCAGAAATAATATATTTGTTAATATAAATTAACAAATGAGACGTACATTCTAAAAGTGTCTTTCTATGCACTTCTATGCATGGAAGCTTAAATTGTATTTTGCAATGGTGGAGTAAGGAATGCAATTCTAAAATTTAATTCTCAAAATCTACCTCATCCCATTGCATTGGGGATTTTTTGAGTGGAAGAAGAGCAGAAGGGAGTGACACAAGGGTAGAAAATTAATTATAATTTAATTGTTTTCAGGGTTGTTTTACTTAGGTTAAAAATCTAATGAGGTAAAACCTTAGTCAGAGTGAAACTTCATAGGAATTATTTCTATTGACTTCAGTGGACTTTAGACCAGACCCAAAAGAAAGACC
The DNA here is from genome assembly GCF_003945595.2 of Pipra filicauda. NCBI lineage: Eukaryota > Metazoa > Chordata > Aves > Passeriformes > Pipridae > Pipra > Pipra filicauda. Next base: position 61,228 of record NW_024104480.1, read on the forward strand.
CATCTTGCCAGTCTTACTTGACTAACAAGTAGAAAAATAGTACTACAGCATGATATAGAAATAGGGCAGAGATTCCAGTCCTTGATCAGCAAAGCACAAACCCTCCCAGACTTTTGCATCACCAGGATGTGTTCCAGGATATACATTTGTTGTATGTTACTCTGGAGCATAGTCTGTGCTGCATTTATCAGACCTGACTTAGAAGCTGGTGGAGGGAAGGGGTCTGAAGTGTCAAAAGCTTGAGAAGGAGGCAGACTGAGTGCTCCAGACAGCCAGGAGATGGAGGAGTTTTCTGCCTTCACCTCTGAGCAAGGCAGATAAACACTTTTGGAAGCTCTATTAAACTGTGGATTTGCCTACATATTCTGTGGATGTTTAAACCAGAACATAATTACCAAAAAATATTTGGCTATAGTACAAAGATTCTCTTGGGCTAGTGAGCTCCCCTATCCCCTCTCCTCAACTGCCTTTGCATATACAATTTTCTTCTGGGGAAAAAAGAATATTGATATAGAGATTTTTGGAATAGCTACTCCATAACATCTATTTCAGAAAATATCTAAGTTTAGAAAAGCCACAAGTATATCTCCCTATGAGGCCCAACTCAGTGAGGTGGCAATGTATCTTGAAAGCTCAGCATGTTGGAAGGAGATTCTTCATATGCATCTGCATTGCTCAGTCTCTGGTTAATGTACCACCAAGACACAGAAACAGCCTATAATTCCTGAGAAACTGAAACAACAGAATCTTTCTGTGGTCCTATATTGACACTTCAAAGGGAAAAGCTGCAGGTGGATGTTCACTCATTGCAGATTCTGATTCTCCAGCATGTGTCTGTATCAGTTATCCTATACACTTCTGTCATCTAGAGATTTCCTGCTATTGAACTTGACCTTGAAGACACTTAATGCATTGTTTGCTTGGAAGAAAGGTCTTAGAAGAAAACAGATGCTAATCTCAATAACCTTGTATCTTAGCTATTAGTTCACTGGTAGACATGATTTTGTGCTTTTGCATAAAACTTTGAAGGGATCATACTGGTGTTTATGATGCAATGTTGTGATCAGTTTGATACTAGAAATAGCAGTAAGAAGGATGAAGCAGAAAAACGGAAAAAAGTAATCTTTAAGTTATTTTTAATCATCATGACCATGGCTGTAATGGAACCTGTGCCCACCTATCTAACATAAGCATGTGTGTTCAGCAGATGCAGTACAAGTGGAAGGGTGTGTACCATATAATTAAAAACTGGGCTTGTTAGGGTAGTGCTGTACAGTGCCCTGGAAGCCTTAACCTTCCTAATGCTAAGGGCCTTCCATTTGCATTTCCTGAAGCATGTGTGTTACCAGATCAGAAACCTAATTTTTGAGCCATTAACCATGACGTACATAATATGTGTCGTCTGTATTGCAGAGAAGCGAATCTGGCATGTGACATGAAAGGCATGATAAGAAGAATTCTAGAATTGTTACTGGTTTTGTAAAGTTTAGGAGGATAAGGTTCACTAAGATAGCTGTTGATACCTATATAAAATGCTTTGTCATCCATTTACTAGCCTGGAAGAATGCATTCTACTACAGATTTAATTATATATTTATAAAACAAGATCTGTCATTACCAGTTTTCCGTTGCTGAATCCCATGAAGTGTTCAACACACCGTGAAGAATGATACTGTACATTTAGCTAATGAAGTTATTCTGCCCCTGACATTAACACTAGAGATACTTTCTTTCTCCCTGATGATTTATTCAAGCTCTAAAAAATTAAGTAACCTTAAGGATCTGTAGAGAAAAATTAATCCACTGAGCATGTTGTTCTCTTTTGTTCTGATGCAACATCAGTTGAAATTGATGAGAATGTAGTACTTTTAACAGCACCGGATCATGTTCTCAAACATAAGAAAAAGCGCCAAAATTTTAAATACAAAAAATTCTGAAACAAGAATTTGAAATAGAGAGGGTTAGCTCGTAGTCTGAACAGCCTCAACTTGTACAAGAGTTTAGATATAAAGTTGAAATGTCACATTCTTCACTGCTATGTCAGCCACTTCCCCCTGTCAACTCAGACTTCACAAAAAGAGTATCCTTATATCATTTATGTGAATATTTTAAAGCAAGATTATTCACTTCGGAAAAGTCCCCAAATCAATAAAATAAATTAAAAAAAATTAAATGGGAGAAAGATAACAGATATATTAGAAAAAGACATCTAGGATCAAGTCCAGTCTCATGATTTATCATGCTACTATATCATGTATTCCCACTTATTTATTCATCTTCATTGTACTACAATCAGTTTTCTGGATTCATCTTGATTAGTAATTATAAGTGGGTTCAGTACAGTTAAGGACATGACTCTTATTTAAAAATGTTTATGAGTGAGATGGGGACTGGGCTTCTATCTGCTTTTGGATGAGTGTTATAGGCTCAATTAAAATTGTGCACCCAAACTCACATAGGACAGAGTGCACCTTGCAAGAGGATTGAGAGGCAAAGTTCACAGAGAACTTTGATAATGTGGGAGCAGGATGAGGGAACGCTGAAATTTTACAAGCATACTGGAATTGAGCCCAATAATCAGGCAAGAGTTGTCCAAGTTTCTCCAGATAAGATCAGTGACAGACATAGAAAAGCAAGTGATCATGATTTGCCATTTATTATAAAATCTTGCTTTCAGCTTGGTAATCAAGAGAGATTTTATTGTACGCTTTTTCAATAGCATCAGCAGTTTCAAACACAGTGTTCATCATCCTGTTCTGGCCAGAGCTCAAGAAAAAATAAAACATCTAAGGCTCTATTTTGATGTACGGTCTACATCTGGTTAGAAGGTATACATTCAGACCCATTGACTAGTATTAGATCCGGTCTCCAAAAGAAATAGCATTCAGCTAATTCCAACAGTTCTCTATCAGTCAAAGTCCTGATGGAAGCAAAACAGAGTTTTGGACTCCTGAGAATTTAACAATACAGCAGAAGAAAAAGGCTTCTGGAGAATGGCTAGCTGGGATAAGGGTTTATATAAATCACTTTTAAAATTATTTGCATATTATCTATTCTAAAAATGGGGAAAAAAAAGAAAATGGAAGACAAATTATTTTTACATCACATGACATTTAATAAAAATAAATTTAAAAGTTTCTAGTAATCACCAGGCTTCTGAAGTGGTCAAGAAAGATACATAAATGTCCCTATGATATTAATACCATTTAACAGGTACCTGAGCTGAAGCATGAAGAAGCCAAGTGGCATATACAAGATGCAGGGAACATATGGCATAGCAAGAAGAGAACATGCATTTTCTGGATCTTTGACTTTAACCAGAGTTCGGATGTTTCTGCTTTGCCAACAGCTAATTCTTTCCACTCCCAATTATATATAAACACACACATACATCCTAAGAACGTGATACATCATAGAAAAATGTACTGGAGACAAGTAATGCCCTATCACAGCTAATAACCTTTGAAAGCTTTAATGTGAACAATAGAATGTGTCTGTTCTGCAGACTTTTCATTAAAGTACATAGACCAATCATGAAGAAAAAAAATATATTTGAGGAAGCAATAACACAGAGGTTAAAAAAATATTGATTAGGAAAAATGTTTTCTTCATAGAGATAATATCTCTCTTCTAGAAAAAAGAAGCTGCTTAGTCTCCATTAAAAAAAAAAAACAAACCAAAGTATGTTCTTACAGCACACATTTCATTTGCTATGAGCTTTGTTGAATAATGAGCAAAACTGCCATTTGTCCTACAACCTTCTCTCACCTTACCTATCACACTGAAAGATTTAAAATTTTTTTGAAAAGTCTGCGCCATTTCATTTATTACATTGAAAAAAATGAAACACCAACTTTTAAATACTTTCACCCTTTTTTTTTTTAATGTAACTATCTGCCCTTTGGTGCCTAATACCTTCTTAGAGGATACAACCCAGTAAATTTAGTATGGATTCCCACAGACTGTATTTACTTCTAATGAGATATAGTATCTCCTGATCTTTTTCATCTACCTTCAGAAAAGAAAGATTAAAAAGAAAAAGAGCTTGTTTCTGTCAGAGTTCGTACTTTGGTGTCAGGAAAACATGCTGGGGTTTTTACTTCTCCGTCTTCTAAGTTTTCACCTTGATCTTGTAAAATATTACAAACAATCCAAATGCATATATTGCACTCCTGTTTTCTAAATTCAAACTGAATACTCAAAGATAATGATCATGATGACTTGAGAATATATTCTTCCATCTTTGAGAAATGCATTGGGTGGTACATTTCCAAATTTTGGGAGACTAGTGGGTGACTTGCAGGAAAAGGTAAATGCAAATTAAGATAGCTGAATCAAGGGATTTCTGAGGTCTTCAAAGGGCTTTGGATTGAGCCTCAAGTTTTTAGGACTTTTCATCACTAGATATCAAAATACTTCACAACAATCTGTACTTTTCATTATTTCTGTTTCATTGATGGGGAAAATGAGGTATAAACAGTGAGACAATTCTCTTCCTACCATTAGTGACTCTGTGGCAGTCGCTAAAAGTCACTAGTCGCTGTAGTAGTCACTACATATATATATAAAATACATATGTAATATCTAATTATATAATAGTCACTAGTGAGAGGATAGCAGTCAGCTTCCATGACTTTCCCTTTCTGCAATTTCAATAAAATTTTCTCACAGAAGACACCTTAGGAAATAATAGTTAAGCTTATTACTCTAGTAATTTTGTTCCCCTTATGATTAAACTCTGAACTAACATGTTATGTATCGCTTGACAGGGGAGATCTGTATATTGATCCTTCAGAACTAATGCTAGATGTACTAGTAAACCTCCAAAATCCAGTGTGCTGTACCTGCCACCACCAACTCTCATCATGGCAGTTCACTTGCAACTTTTTCTATAACCCTTTGATCGTCCCTATCTCTTATTAATCTCAGCTACTTCAAGGGTTAGACAATTCAAATGAGATCCTGTGTTTATTTAGAAGTCTGGGTTTTTTTCTGACAGAATTGCTCATCTATGTTCAAAAATAAGTAGTATACCGTCATCACCACCATAATATAAATGACTAATTTTAATAAGTTTTTAAAATAAATTTAATTATTTAATAATAAGTTTTTAAAATAAATTTAATAAGGAGCCAGATCCTTATAAAGTAAATAACAAGAATTTCAAGTGCCCCTGTCCTGTTTCTTCTAAATCATATAATCTGGTTTAAGTGTTGCGACTGGATTGTCTGTATGATATTTAACAGCTAAAGGGAAAGCTTGACACTCTGTCACAGAGGAGCATTCTCAATAGCTGCTGCTTAACACATACCATGGGAAAAAAAGCTTGTGATTGCCCATTGGATGAGCAACAGCAGTTAATTAATAAACACTATTCTCAAGTGACTTACAAAAAATGAAGTAACCAAAACCAGTCATGTTAATTTGTAGTCTGCTTTCAAGCAAGACAACAAAATCAGTATTTGCTTAATGGAAAAAGGCTATACTTGAGGCAGGCGATCAAAGGTGGAAGGGCTGTGCTCTAGGAAAAACATAAGGCTGGGAATCCAAAACCAGATATTTTCTTTTTAAATTGCTTAAGTTGCCTCACTTTCTTCACTTGCAAACTGGGAAGTTGCTCCTCATGCATGCTGCATGAAGAAAAACAGAGAACAGTTTTCAAGCACTATGGATATTTCCTGTCTTGTCAGTGAACACTGTGGAGACCTGTCACTATCAGTGCTGGCAGCAATTCAGCCACAGATAAAATTAAGGCTACTTCTTAGCACTGTACTAAAAATCTACTTAAATGAAGTGGGAAGGTGAGGAATGGCATTCTGCTGCTGCTATGCACACTTAGCGTGTGATAGGTAGAGCCTTTTGATATTCAACGCAACAGATCATAAAAGTGTCATTATCCACAAAATACCTTCTTGGGGGCTAAAAAATGAGAAGAATGAAAAAAATTTATTTCAAATTCAAAGAATGGCTTTTTGGGAGGATATTGTCCTATTATTGCCTTGTGGCAGCTGTACTTATCCACATCCATTGTTGAGAGTGATCATCTTGTTAACATTTTTATACTATAACCACATGCTATAGGAATGCTGTGTAGGAACATTTTATTAAAAGCTGTGTGGCCTACTTTCTATAAAACACTCATACCTTTTAAAACCTCTAGAGGTGAATCACTTCCTTAGTAGGGACCACTGACTTCAGCAGGACTGTTAAAGTTTCATTAGTTTTGTTTTCATGTCAGAGGTTGGTGGATTGTACAGCATTTTTTAAATCCACAGCCTTTGAATAACATAACTTCAACCATCTGATATTTGAATTTGCTGAAAGCTGCTAATAAATTACCAGAGCTAAGTATGCTTCCCACACCAAAATAAAACTCACTAAGAATGTATTTGACTAAAAAGATATTCCGCTCCAAGGTGGAGGGAGGTAAGAGGAGACAGCTAAATAATCGGTATATTACCACTTACAAGCACTACCCTGCACCCCAGGAACCTGGATTTTGACTCTGATATTGCTTCATAATCAAGAATTGTTCCAAGGTGAACCATCAGACCTCAGCTACATAGAGTAGGGTCAAATCCTGAGGGGATGTAGGAGTATGGGAAGAGATGGCAAGGAAAACAAAGCTGTGCAAATAAGTGGGTTGATACACACCGACAAAGATGTAATCAAAGAAAGAACTGGTTTGAAGAGTTTTTCTAAGCTAGGTTATGATTAGATCATCAGAAAACAGAACACAGTGAGAATTGTGTTTTAAGTAAATGGAGAGGTTGTCTCATAGGTACAGGAATTTGACATTAAAAGGCCCAGAATATGCTGAGTTGGAAGGGACCTACAAGGATCATCAAGTCCAATGCCGATGGCAATAAACTGATGGCCTGATCCTTAGTTACACTGCGGGTTGTTTTTTTGTTTTTTTTTTTTTTTAAGTTCCTTGTGAGCATAAAAAGGGTCTGAAATGTAAATCATTATTTGTGTGAATATCATACACAACTGGAAAGAAAGGGGAGCTCATTGAGACAATCAGAGGTTTATTCTGCTGTCCAGGATCTGTTATGCACTTCTGCTAAAGCAGAGCATGGTCTTGGTAGGGTGGTAGGAGCAGTAAGAGGGGCTGTACAGGCTTGTGACACATTTAATTTAATGTTTTGGTCTACAGGATCTATACTCAAATTAAGATCATTCAGTTACGCTGTAATAACTGGGAATGAAAGCATCACCAGAAAATACAGGGACATTTTTTCTGTTGTAACCAGCTATGTGCCTCTAATTTCATTTGTTCATACCTATGGAATGATTCCGTTCTTGGTTTAACAGGGAATATGGAATATTTGGGTGAAGTATTAACCCTTTTTGATAAACAGCAAAACCTTTATTCAATTTAGTGGAAGAAGAATTTTATGTCACCACTGTCAAATGGCAGTATCAATAGCTATCTCCTTGGCAGGAATCTAATCGTGGCTTAATTTATTTTGCTGCTTGCTCCACCTTTTTCATGTTTTTAGTTATTTCCTTCTTCCCCTCTCTGGATCTCCACTAAGCAGTATTACAAAACATATATACAAAGATGGTAAAGTTAAAAATGCACTTCAGAATGTTACCATTGTATACTCTGTGGTTATAACCAGGGTATTATGCATGGAAAGCATACAGTATTCCTGAGACAGGAACTCTGATAACCCGATCAATCATTTTCTGTACATCATGTACACTATTTAAGTGAGTGGAAAGCTAAGTATTATTTTCTTGAGGTTAAGTGTATGTCAAGAAGAAGAAGAAAAGTGTTTTTCACTATAAATACACAATAGATTTTCCAATTATCTATTTAACATTGTCTCCATTAAAAACCTTCAGTAACAGATCAGAAGAAGTCAGGGAAAATAATTATCAGAAATAACACTTGTGAAGAAAAGGAATAGAAGAGAGATCTACTAGGCTTTGGTGATTTGATTCCTGAGAGTCAAAGGAAAGATACAACACAGCTGTAAAGAAAATGGATTTTTCTTTATCTATATGCCACTATTTAAATATTTATTTCTTATATATTAATAATTTGAAGAAAGAAGGTTGATATTTTCAAAAACTTTAAACGTTGGTCTAAATATTTTCCTACCAAAATCAATAATGAAACTCCTAACGACTTCACTAGCAGCAAGGATAAGCAGCTGCTTCTGAAAGTATTATTTTCAGGGAGCTTATTTTTTGGTACATGGAGGGAGAGGGTTATTTTGAAAATGAATCTCATCTATAGTTTTTTTCATCATGAAATTACGCAAAATATAACAAGTTAAAAAAGAATAGCACTTTGTTTCCAAAAGAACTGCAAATCTTTAACAGTGAGAAGATATGGCATAAACAAACTTATTTACTGTGTCTTTACAACACAGCGAGTGAGGCAGCCCAAGAAAAACACAAAAAAGTCTCATATTCAAGTGACAACCCATATATCCAATATGTACATAAATATATTACATTTTCTTCCGGATTGTATTTCATGAAAATGTCACTATTTATGCAGTAATCTGTTCCTTCACTGTTTTTGCAAAATTATTCTCTAAGGTACTTGAAACAAATGTTGCATTGACATTTCTGATGAAAACCTCTTAAATAATAATGGAAAAACATTCATCAGGCATGAAATTTGCGATCAAAATATGAATGGCTTGTGTTCTACTAATTTTGTTCTATTGTCCCCTGAAACTTATTTTTTCTTTAAATTAAAATACAAGTAGACCAATTATATCCAAGTTATATGTCCTAGTTTTGGCCAGGACAGGGTTAATTTTTTACAGTAGCTGTGAGGGGAGCATGGCCAGACTCTGTTATTTGGCACCATCTCACATCATGGCCAGGGCTGGAAGGGACTCTGGCTGCTGAGAAGAAGGGTGTGGCTTCGGGTTCCCATGAGAGGGGAAGCCATCTGCCGTTGTTCATTGTCGCCTGGGGTCAAATTACTCTCCATTTCATATACTTTTGTTATTAATATTGTTGCTCTTACTGTTCATTTTCTTATCTCATTGCTGTTTCCAGTAAATTGTTCTGCTTTTTTAGTTTCCCATCGGAGGAGAGAGGGGAGTGCCTCACAGGGAGTGCCTTTTTTTAGTGCAAGTACTGAATTGGGGAATACTACTCCTAAACTATGACAGTATGACTGTGTATCATTGTAATACAGTTTATATAGAAGAATGTCACTAAGATTTGGACATGAGAGACTTTCGCAACATGTCAGTTTAAGTAAACCATTTGGGATGATGCTTCTCTAAAAGGAAACACACACCAGAGAGCTGATGGGAAACTTACTGCTACATCATCTTCTGGTGACCCACGACCAACATCTGGAAGCAGCTGTGGTATGAGAGAAAGCAGAGGTATATTACTGAGATTCATGCAATTGTAACAGCCTGAGGAAAATAATACCAAAATACTTGGGTAATATCACAGGTATAGAAAGACAATAGGAGTACAAAATCATTCTGTGCATGAGTTCATACTGTCAGCCTGGCTAATTCTTTTTCTCTAGTGCCCCACTGCCCTGATCATCAATACTGTGCATGTGGTTGATCCCATCCAGGTTCTTCTCTGCAGTGAGGAAATTAGTGCCCTTTGTGACAGTTTGTCCCAAGGTCTGCCGTCAACATAATACCATGGGCAGATCCCATCAAGTGTGGCTCTTCCATATTGAGACAGTCCTCCAGTGTTACCCCAGAAGGCTTTGTGCCTTTGCAGGCTTCTTTGTGTCTCCTTCCTAGATAGGAAAAATCTCAGAATAATGCAAGGCACCCACCTGACCAACAGAACAACTATCTTCACATCATTTCAGGTACTTAAAATTGGAAACTCAGAAGAAAGCAATGCCTCAAGACAGCCTGCAGCAATCACCTTGGGAACCAGGATTCTCTTGCTGGTGCAACCTATAACAAGAATATAGATAGAAACGTCTTGATAATTCAGTAATGAAAAGGACTCCATTATGCCAGTTATAATGAACATGAAAAAGAGTTCTAATAAAGTCACATTGTAAGATAGATAATTTATAAAAATTATCTTAACCTAGACTGAAGTTTTAGAACTTAGAATACTGGATTTTCAATTTCAAATTCCAGAAATGTTAATAAAACTATTAAATCCTAGAGTCAAGATTTGGGATACTACCTAAATATCTATTTTCTTTTAAGAACTGGTCTCACTTAGAGACAACACTTCTCAATACATAGGAAGGAAGTACAATTGCTAAAAACTGACAAAACTTAATATGAAGATTAAATTAAATCTTAATATGGAGATTAAATTTAAGTGTGTTCTCGAGACTCTTGGACCAAACAACATCTTAAGACTTCTCTAACCATTATGTGTTAATTTTAAATTAGATCAAATTTAAGTGCTTTCTTGGATGAAAATGCTAATTTCTCAAATTACATTTATGTTTGACAATGGAATGTGACTCTTACTAAAAACAAACATTAATGCTGCCTTAAAAAGATGAAACTAATGAATAACCAGCTAGGAGGAACATATAAATGTGAAGTGGAAACTCTTAAAGGAATAATGAGGACTCTATAACAAGACAGCAAAACATAAAATATCCTTGAGGAAGACATGAAAGCATTTATTTTAAGTATATGTGTATATATATATATATATATAAAAATATATATATATATGGACTTTGACCTTTATGTTTTGTTTCAAAGAGAAAAAAATCAGTGGCAGTAACTTAAATTTGTAAATTTGTAAAGTAAAACATAGGAATCATAACAAAATAGAAGGAGTACAAAAAAAAAGCCAACCTTAGAAGAATTAAAGACAAGAAGTGTTTTAATTCTTTTAGGAAGGGGAAGGAATCCTATAAGTGTAATCACAGCTGTAAATGGTAGAGTTATTCACAATAATGAAATAAATATAAAAGACATTAATATGTTTCATTAGTTTAAAGTAATAGAGCCATGTCCCACCAAGCACAAATTAAGAGAGATGGTAACAGATTTGAGGTATAGCAAGCAGGATGTAAAACATGTGAAGCAATCAGGGGCATCTTTCTATCTGACTTAACAAATAACTAAGAATTGATTTAATGTTAGGATACAAGTACTCACATGGGGAACGGAAATCTTTTAATACAGAACTTCCAAAAGTTGCTGATGGATGATGCCATGGTGGACATAATGGAGTGGCTCAAAGCTGAGGTAAGGCAAACTTAAATTTGCCATAGGGATAAGAAAAACCCATTATGTACCAAGTCCTGCATTATTAGACCTAAGGGGTGCTTATCAAATCTGGTAGGACAGCCACAGCAGAGCAGCTTAAAACAGGAAAAAAGAAAGATCTTTTCAAGTGGCAGGCAGGTGGCTTTTTGGTTTCATTGTCTTAAGAGACTTTGGAGGCAAGCAGGACCAGCAGGTCCAAATGAGACAAATTCATCAATAGCAGGTTCACTAACAGATGGCAGAAGGGCTGTGCCTTCTATCATCCCTAATTCTATTCCAGTAGATGCTAAGGTAAGACAAGGAAGTGGAGCTCAGTACATGCTCTCCCCAAACAGCGTCTCTTATCACCACCATTGAAGATCAAGCACTAAATTATATGGACCACTGTTCTGACTGCTTCTTTTGTGTTCTATGTTTTTCTACCAGTGAGTAAAACTGCCCTTGAAATGACTTACCAGAAATACAGGGAGTTCTGTGTGATTGGAAATGTTATGTCAAGGTATGGGGTTTTTTTAAAAAAAAGGTACAAAGAAGAACTAATTTAGGTAAATCTCATGGCCCATGTTAGGAAGGAGTTCAGATTAAATCACAGAGCTATTCCTGTCTGGCTTCATAATCTACAAATCTATGGAATTTTCTTATAGTATAATAATTTTTCCATTTCAGACTTGCTCCTTCTCTACAAATCCCTTTATACATTTAACTATAAAGTTTTTAAGACAGTCCCTTACTTTATTTATAGCTCTTGTTTACCTTTAATAAATAGATAATTGTACTGGCTTTATGTTGCTTACTGTTCTTCAAATTTTTTCATCTTCTTTGTGTGTTCTACTCAGCACAAGAACGTATCTTTCAGTAAAGCCTGCCTGAGAGTGAAGACAAAGAAAGGGAGCAGAAGAAACCCAGACAGGGAGGGAGGGTCAGAGGAAGACAGAAAAGACTAAGTAAAACATTATTCCTGAAGGATTTGAAAATAATTCACTGTATTTTGAAAAAGTCTTTAAATCTCAGGAAATAAAGATCAACCATTTTAAAGGTTGATAAACCATACATAATAATCTTTCTGATATTTCTCATTTTTATAAAAATAGCTGATCATTTAAATTTAATTTAAATACCCTGCAGTGGTGGGACATAATGGTAATGAATACCTCTATTTCTTACCTTGTCTTTTTGGTGATATTCCAAATTAAACAGCAGTCATCTTTAGTGCCAATTGAAGGAGGCATTTACTATGATGCCCACATGGTACTCTAGGTTTTACATTCATCATTGAAAATTTTTTATAGTCGTTGTTCCTATACTTATTTCAGTAAGAAATATTGTAAACAAATTTTAGAGAGGGATTAAGAAGAAAAAAGTAAACAACTGCAAAATGATATAATGCTAGCAAGTGAAATAGGATTGTTTTTAAAGGATTGTTCCTGAACATATTCAGGATTATAATTATGTAAGCTATAGTACAAATTGAAAGCATCTTCACAGAAATAATTCTTTGATCACAAGGAGGAAAAAAAAGAAAAGGCTTTGCAAATTTATTTCTACAAACAATCAGAAAGAGGAAAATCTTTGAACTTCTATTGTATTGTCAGCATGAGCTATGTTTTATCCAGTATAGTGTTTTTAAATGCTATTAACTTAGAGACAACCCTGCTTTTTTTTTTTTTTTTTTACTGAAGAAGTGGTGGTGAGAGTGGCGAGAGATAATTCACCCGAACATTTTGTTGGATGAATCAGTCCTACTTGAAAGCAACTGAGAGCTCTTGGAGACTGAAATACAGTAATATACCAATTGGCGTGGATACTGCTACTTCTTATGTTTCACAGTGGTCAGGGAGAAAGTGTGTTAAAGCAAGAGATAAAAATTCTAACTATTTGAAATCTGAATGTTGGTCAAGATCCAGGTTTCAATGCTAATTCTGTTTTCTATGGCAAAAAATAAACCAGAAATTCCCGACAGACTTGAATTTCTAAAATTCAAACTGAATAGAGTTATCAGCATCCTGTTAGAAATGTCCTGCAGAATTCCTATCAGCTGGAAGCTCTGCATTAAAATAGGCAGTAAGAACATTAAAGCCATCATGGTATGGTTAAAATATTTATATAAAGACTTGTGAAGGGTGTTATTTTTGGTGAACCAAGTTAAAACTAAATGATAAAGTAGAGCCAGCCCATCACACAAGATGGATCAGAGCCAAAATGCTCTACCTAAAAATCTCGCCAGGAATCCCAAACCTATACCTCTAGTAGAACTGACTTAATCCAAACTTCAGCTCTGTGTGCTGGCAGACACAGAGAGACTAGGTTTTAAGGCTAGGACAGAACATTTACTTCCCTTAGGCAGTGCTGTATTTTCCACTTATGCTGAACTACACTTTAGCTGGGATGTTCTCAGGCCCAAATCTGTAGGATGCTGAGTATTTAGTGGGAGGTACTGAAAGACTTTAAAACCTAGTGATGTCATTTCTTCTTGATGGCTTTCAGCACTTCTGGAGGATGGGTGTGGGAGGGGTGGCAGAATCAGATGTTGACATATTAAATTTTCCTGACACAATAAAACCCCATAATTACAGCAGATTGAATTTGTACCTTAAGTGTAAACAAGAAAAGAATTAGTTTTGCACCATTCTGCCGGAAATAAGCAGCACCCTGTAAGTAAATCACATTGTTTATACCACTTATTCTGTGTGCAGTGAAAACAAGCACAGCTGTTCCTTGACTGTTCTGTTTGTAAAAAATGAACAAATGTGCACTGTTAGCTATTATAATAGCAAAGTTTACAAGATCTGCCATCCTTTTCCTTACACTGTTTTTCTTGGTACTTAAAAGGTCTGTTATTAATGTTCATTCCAGTTTAAAAAGTGCCACAAAATACCTCTGTTGATGTCAAAAAAAAAAAAAAAAAAAAAAAAGGAAAGAAAAAGGAAAAAGAAAAAAAAGAAAATGAACCCTGAAACCCAAAAGCCCTACTGAGGTTTTATTTTACCCTGAAAGTAGGAAAAAAATGTATCTGGCAAAATTTCCTTTCACGAGATACACATAGTTTCAAGTACCAGATAATATACATTGTGCATTACATATTACAGGACAAATCCTGGCTCCATTGTCAGCAAGGATATTTTTTTTCATTGATTTAAATAGGACTGAAATTCAAGAAGGCTCAAAAGGGACTGGAATGAGTAAGCATTCTGGGTAAACCACACAGCTGTCAGCAAACACCTCTTACAGTCTCTTATTTAAGTTTATTAAGTCTCATCTTGAAATCAGTTAATTCTTGCCAGCAAGGTTCTTCTGAGGACCACACATGCCTGACACATGGGAATCTACTTCTCATTTCCAGCCTAAATGCACTGAAAATAGCTGATACCTATTTGATCTCATATCTTTAATAGCTGTCTTTCCTCTTCAGCTCTTTTTTATTTCTAGACTAGAGAAGCTAAGTCCTTTTTATCAGTCTTCTGCAACAGAATACACCCTAAACTTCTGTGATACTTTTAGTGGTCCTTTGGCCCCTTCCAGTTTCAATTTATCTTTTTTGTAACAAATGTGACTTGAAATTTACCATTATACCCAGGTGTGGTCTCAACAATATTTTGTACAGTGGCAGCCAAACATCTCGTTCTCTGTAGATATCCCTTGGCTTACAAGGCCAAGATGACGTTTACATGCTTCTTTGCCATGGTACTTTGATAGTCCATAAAGATATTTTCTAATGTCATTTGCAATTAAACATATTCAGGATAGCAATTCCATACATTCTTGCACTGAAACTGGTAACTTTGATAGCTGTCTCTCACCCCAGTGTAAACCTTTCAGTGTGATTTTAAAGGACAATTCTAGCTCTTCTCAGTCAAAATTCTGGCTATTATTTTCTAAAGGTATGGCAATTATATACATGATTTTAATATTGAAGGTGATAACACTCTGCGATTAACTGTTTGTCCTTACAGTCTTACACTGTGGTATAATCAGATTTCTATGTTACTGCCAAAGGTGAACTGCATATTTTTAAATTCTTGGGTTTGATCGCAAGGGCACATTAACACCGTAGCTCCACCTGAGATTTTAAATAGCTCCAGTGGCAAAACCCAAGTGATAAAAAGTTCTGCCTATTGCTCTTTAGCTTTGGTTAGACTTTTAATATATAAAAAAATGTAATTTAGGTGCAAGCAAGGCATTCAAGTCTTGTTTTATGCTTTTAAAAAACAAAATACAGCAGCTTCTAGAATTGTAGAAGATATTTAGGCTTTCTGAAATCCTCCTCCTGACACTGAAGTGTGTGTGCCATTTCAAAATTGAGAAATTAAGTAAAAAGTATGAAGAGAAGCTGCTACACGTCTCACCAGAGGATCTAATGGAAAGGGGAGCTGTGCTCGAGCAAGTGATGCTCAGATGGGTGACAATAAATGGGCCTGGTCCGGGAGCACTGGCAGTCCAAGCACAGCAGTGACAGCAGGCATGGAACGCTGCCAGTGCTCTTGGCTTCAGCTACACCCAGACCCTCGCTAACCAAGGGCCAGCTCATCAGTCACCACAGGGGCCACCTTCCATCTCACCACAGCTGGGTGTGAGAAACAGAGACTCAATCGGGTAATTTCCAATCAGAATTTATTATATGATAAAAGCAAATTCAGCGCTGGGTGATCAGGGAAGGGGTCCAACAACTCCCAATGCCTGTCACACCCAAAGAAGATAGTTGTTCTACATTTATTTCCAGCTACTTCATGAATATTCATTATACATAAGCATAAACATTACACATTGTTAAGTCAGACATTCAACAGATGTTTTTCTTAACAAGAATGTTATCTATAAGCATCCATAATATATTGTCAAATCAGACACTCTGCAGATGTTTGCTTGCTATCTATACAAAGTTATAAATTTCAAGAAAGGTCCTATTATCTAACTAAACAAAATTATCTCACTATAAATCCTACACAAGGTAAAGGGAGGTAACTTGTTTTATCTCTTTATAGGGACCCAATTAAGTTTTACGACTTGTTTTTCTTTTCTCTCCAGGTCGTATTGACCTTTCACTGTTGCCTCTTAATTAACTCGAATTATTTTCTCAGTTTATCACACTGTGCTGCCCATGGAGCCCAGCCTTCTTTCTGCCCTCGGTTCAGGTTGTAAGGCATCGCCACCATGCCTCAGCTGGGCTGACGAAGGAAAAAAGGAGGGGATGGGGAAAAAAAAAAAAAAAAAAAAAAAAGAAAAGAGAAGAAACAAAGAAAGTAAAAAAAAAAAAAAAAAAAAAAAAAAAAAAAAAAAAAAAAAAAAAAAGAGGAAAACATCCCTACCCCCGAAACTACATTTCCCAGAGTGCCTCCTCCGCGTCGGTTTCCTGCCCCTCACATGACAGCGGCCCGGCTGCGCCATGGCGGAAGCCGAGGAGAAGGTAGAGCCTGTCGGTGCCCTGTGGCCGCAGCGACGCGGAGCGGGGCGGCCGGAGCGTGGGGCCGGGGCGGCCGGAGCGTGGGGCCGGGGCGGCTCATGGGAGTGGAGGGACAGCGCGTGTGAGAGGGAGCAGAGGCCGAGGCCGTAAGCCCGCCCTGAGAGTGTAGGGCCGGCGGCGGGGCGATCCTTCTGGCTATCCTCGCTGCGCCGGGGCGCAGGAGAGAAGATGGAGGCGGCGGAACCTGGATCTGGCCGGGAGGGCAGGTTTAGAAGTGTAGCTGGCGCCGCTGTGGAGCCAAGGCTAAAGAACTGGAGGGTTTGCCTACCAAGGGACATGGGTGACATGACCAAGTTAATTTCAACTGGGGATTTTTCTCCTGCGACAAGACTTGAGGAGTTTGGTGCTGGCGATTTGTGGTTTCCTAAAGGAGATGTTCTCCTAAAGCTCCCTGTGCCTAGATCGCTCCTTCCCAAGGAAAGAAAAAAAAAAAAAAAGAAGTAAAGCAAGAAGTGCAGTTGCCGGCCCTTTTACAAATGTTCTCAGTGTTTCTTTGCTGAGCCAGAACTTGGACAGACAGCTAACCTGTGGGATGTTTGTCTTGTCTCGAATACCTAAAGGAGGGAGAGTTTTAGAATTACTCCAAGGGAATTGGCCTAAATTAGAGATTGACAGGTCGTTTCCACCTTCCCTGCTGTCGGGGTTTTGTTGGGAGGGGTTGGATTCCTTACATGAGGCTTCTTTCCCAGGATTGGTACGTTTTTAAGTGTGGCAGCCTGTGAAAGAGTTCTCAGGATAAAACTTAACTCTTGACAAGTCTTCTTTAATAATATAAGAGATTAAACTAGCTTGTGTTTTGCTCTCTTTGGACTATGATAGGAAACTTACCTTATTTGTTTATTTCCTCTGGGGAGCGTGCCCATCTCTTTTGGAAGGGATGTATGCGTTGTGCATGTGTGTTTCTTTAAAACTCGAGTTCTGTGGCTTTCCCCTTCTGTCAGCTTTAAGTTATTTAGGCATCAAATGCCTAAATATATATATAGATGGCATTTGATATTTGTAAAGGCAGGGAAGGGAAAACCCTATATCCACCATATTGGAAAGCCCACTTAAGAATTTATTGAGAAGTTATGTTGGACCTGTTTAAATGAAATATAATAATGGTAGGAGATTACTTCACATTTCTGTGGTTTCCTCATCTGTGTTCCCTTTCCCCATTCTTAGGCTACTTGAAAAACAGCATTTGCCAGCTGGCTGAAGTGCAGCTGGCTGATTTCCCCTGGAGTCTGAGACCTACCAGTGACAGTTATTCCTACATGATTTAGGATTCTAGTTGTCTACAAATCCCTGTTAAGGGATTTTCTTTTTTCACAGTTATAAGGCTACTAAGAAGTAGAAGTGGGGGATAATCTTCTCAGTTCATGTATTTGGAGGGAAGAGAAAGGAACCTAACAAAACTCCAGGGCAATCATAACTACAGTTTACTGTTCCAATTTGCCTAAGTGGGAGAACGTAGGGAAAAAGCTTTTCATCATAAGTTGCTAGCAAAGTGGGTTAATAGATAAGTGTCAATTCTAAGCACCTTCAGCTAAGTTCTTGTCAGGGAACATATAAGGTTTCTGCATTTCTTTCCTAAGCCAAGGCTCCCTCTGAATTTTTGCATGTTATTTTCTGCAGTTAAACACAAAGGCCATGCAGCATTTACCTTTATTTGTGTGCCTTTTATGAAATTTAGTATCTGGGGTTGTAGTGCCTTGTGAATACAGTAGGGATACCAGAGTAGATGTCCTAAATAAAAATAGATTGGTATTTGCTTAGTTTACACGGTTTGATTATTGGAATCAACTTCTGGTGTGCCCTGATTTGGTAGGCCAGTGTTTTCCAGGAATGCCTTTGCAGGTAACTGCTTACAGCTCATTTAAGTGACTCAGGTGGGTGTAAGTATCAGCTGCTGTCTCAGCAGGTGGGCTGTTAACTCCTCCCTGCACGTGTGTTGGTCTGTCTGCATGGTGTTAGATTGTGAGCTCATCCTGAAAATTTGTAACTGGCTTTACATGCATTTCTGTTCTCCTGAATAGCCAAAGCAATTGGAACCATAAGGGGTGGATGTAGGTGGTGTAGCTGCACTAGAAAGTCTCATGTCCCAGCAAAAATGTTACTTGCTGCATCATAGAATCACAGAATCAGCCGGGTTGGAAAAGATCTCTCAGATCGTCAAGTCCAACCGTTGATCCAGCACTGCCGTGGTTACTAGACCATGGCACTAAGTGCCATATCCAGTCCCATCTTAAAAACCTCCAGGGACCAAGAACCCACACTTTCCTGGGCAGCCCATTCCAATGCCTGTTTACCCTCTCTGTAAAGAATTTATTCCTAATATCCAACCTAAACCTCCCCTGGCACAGCTTAAGACCATGTCCTCTTATCTCACTGATAGCTACCGGGGAGAAGACTCCAATGCCCACCTGGCTACAACCTCCCTTCAGGTGGTTGTAGAGTGTGATGAGTGTCCCCTGAGCATCCTCTTTTCCAGGCTAAACAACCCCAGCTCCCTCAGACTCTCCTCACAGGACTTGTGTTCAAGTCCCTTCACCAGCCTTGTTGCTTTTCTCTACACCTTCTCCAGCACCTCGACATCCTTCCTGAACTGAGGGGCCCAGAACTGTAATTGCTTAATTTGTTTGGGAGAGCTGATTTAAGTTACTTTTTTAAAAAAAATTATATTATTACAAACTATATGAATTATATCCATGTATCAAAACAGTAGTGCTAATAGTTTTGATTTATTAAGGAGTTGAGGAGGCAACTCCTGGTATTCAAGAGAGAAAGTCAGTTTTTTTATTAGGAATGGGGTGATAGTTTGCATTAGACTTTGTGTGTTACTCTAACCTATCCAATAGGCTGGCAACATTACACCACAATGCTTAGTTCTGTCCTGATTTGGTTATTGTTAAGTAGAATTTAAGATGCACAAAGATTCTATGTAACAAACTTCTAATTTCCTGAAAGGTGACTACAGGTTGTGATTAGAGACTGGGAGACTGACAGACAAATAGTTGTACGTGCAAAGTCAAACCTAAATTTGAAAGGATGCCAGGATTTTACTCCATCTTCCCTTGAGTCCCATGTTCTTCATACTTGCAATTTCCCAACTCATGTCTCAAGTATAGACTACACAGATAACCTTTCTATGGGATATGTGGTTTAGAGGTGGGCCTGGCTGTAGTGAGTAAAATGAAGGAAACAGATGTCAGTAGTCATGGTAACACCATGCACTAAGCTTCCGGTAGCAAGTAGAGGTGCTGCTTTTCTTCTGTCCCGTCTGCTGTGATGTATTATGGGCACCAAGATGAGCCCTCACTAATGCAAAGGAGACATTTGCTTTTTGCCTAGAGTTCACAATCAGGGCATTTAATAAACATGGAAAATAAATAAATAAATGTGACAAACAAAAAATTATACTGGTTGTCAGTGCATTCAGTTTTTTTCCCTTTCCATTTTTCTCTAAGCTGTTGGTAACAGTGTCTTTTTTTTTTTGTCTTCTCTGGTGAAATTCTGTACCTGTTAATCTTACTGTCCAAAGACCACATCATAAGATTTGAAATGCTGCCCTCTCTCTAGCTTGTTCTTTGTTTATATCATATTTTATTGCTGAAATGCTTACATTCACTGCCAGTGTATTAGTTGTAATTGTTTATTGCTATTGATAAAGATAAATACGTTAAGTAAATCTTCATTTTGCTGACCTCTTTGAGGAGGCATTGCATCAGCAGATTTTCTCAGTGAACAGATGAGAGATGAGCAGGAGTTAACTTACAAAATTTTTTTTGTAGGATAGTAAGAATCATTGTCTTGCCAGAGAGAGATGTTTTAAAGGTACAGTTGTTTCAAAGGCAGGAGAAAGCCATATGTCTTGCACTGACATGGGGTGAAAAGAAGAAAGTCATTAAATACTGGATTTCTGTGGAAAATAGTTTGAAATTATTTAAGTTTAAAATAAGCCTATTAAAAGCTGTGTAGTTGAATAGCAAAGCTAGTTTATGGATAACTGGAGAATGCTATTCTGCCTTGAAGGTCAAGACCTGGGCAGTTTCTTAACAAAACTTACTACCACTTCTGGAAGGGGGGAAGCTATCACAGAGACAGATTCTCAGATGATCCAATCACTCTTAGGGTAACTGACAGCAGTGTCACAATCAACTGCTGCCCCTGAGTATCAGTGTGGCATGTGAATGCAAGCGCAAGAACAAACCAGGTACGAATGGACAGGATGGAAACTAAACTTTGAGTTGCTTTTGCTTTGTCTTTTGTGTCTTAATAAAGGATTAAAAGTACTTTTAAAAAGTGAAATACTGCTCAGTTATGTGTGTACTTACCTAATTCCCCCTTTGTCCTTTTTGTCCTTTTCAGGAAACCAGGTCTAATGAGGAATCAACAGATGAATCTGAGGTAACCCTGCTTAAAATGCTTCACACTTGAGTCTGTGTCAGTGCTAGTTTTTTGTCTGTATGGAGGGAAAAATACTACCTCATTATTTGCTTTTAGAAGTTTGACCAGTATTATGTAGCAAGGAATATTAGTCTGGGCTTAAATTAGTAAAACAAAGCTGTGGTTTGCTATTAGAAGCTTCTTTATCTTTAAAATAACCCCCACAATTGCCCCATGACAGTAACATGAGTTATGTTGGGGACAAATTCAAGTGTATGCACTTCTGTTTTGATGAAATGAAAATTTGTCAGTACATTGAGGTAGTTACTGTGTTAATACCTTCACAGTCTAGACTTAATCATGTCCTGTAGACTCTGTTCTTGAGATGATATACTGTCAAAAATTGTCTCATGATCTGGCGAAGTCTGCCTACCCTGCTGTAGGTGATGGAAATGGGGGGCTGAGGGAGAAGAGAGGAAGGGAGCTGCAGAGGGTTCAAGAATTTGTCCCTGAACAGTAATGTACTAACTCCAAACCTACCATCATTGAAGGAACCATAAAATATCTAGAAAGAGGTAATTGACATCAGGTGGTCTAGGATAGCTACAAGAAGGAAGAAATAAGGGTGGCTGAGCAGCTTCAGTTGTGGCCACCAGCAAAGACAGATGACACAGAGAAGTAGCTATTACCTTGACAGAGTATTTTCACCCATTATGTATTGAAGTCAAAGTGACTCATAGACTTACAAAACTTCAATGACCTTGCTGTTTGGAAGATTTTCTATTCTTTACTTAGGGACAAATCTTCATGCTTGACATCTGGGTTTAAGCACTAAGCAGGCAGAAGTCTTAATTTCCGTGCCAGTGAATACTGCAGAGACTGTAGTGGTGGATTCTGAAAAAATCTTTTTGCAGAGGATGGTCACTTTTTTTCTTGTGGAATAATTTTTTTCTCTCTGCCATTCATGAGTGTCGGTGGCACTGTAGGGCATTACTAGTGAGAAGCAGGGATTTCTTTGGCCCTTTATGATTGCTATGTGGAACAGCTGCCTGCACCAGACTTTTTTGCCCGGTGTGAAATGCTTTCATTCTGGATAGTGCTTTGTGATGTGAAGTGCACATAGACAATCACTGGGCAACAACTCAGTATTTAGTAGAATAGTAATATTTTCAAGGCTTGACATTCACAGGATAGTGAACACAGATACCTACTTGTTTCTTTAAAGTCGATTGCAAGTGAAAACTTGGTTTAGTGGCATTTTTAATGGCCTTTCAACATTGCAGCTGGTAGTAAATAAGTATTTAGAGCAGAATTAATCATAAATGTTGGTGGGGTTTTATTAGTTTTTAGCTTAAGTAAAAATAGGCATCATAAAACTTTCACAAAATTGAAAGTCCTAAAATTTCAACTAGACCTTTGTTAAAGTCAATGTCTATTTTTAACGTTAATTTCACGTGAAGGAAATTTATATATTGAGAATGTAGATGTTGGATCAAAAGAACAATTGTCATTCTAATGTCTGTGAAAATGCTTTTCATTAATTGTCTTTGAGTATTAAGTCCAGTCTGTAGTGTCTTGAGCATCAGTAGGTAGTTGATGAAATGAAACTCGTTAGACTATTTATAATAATCATTCAGATATAACCAAAAGTAGTGGTAAAAGCACAAAGTATAAATGCTCTTGGTGCTTGCTTATATTATATGACATATGGTGAGAGATAAGATCAAATTGATGGCTTTACTCTTAGCTCTTGTGATCATAAAATTCTAATTACGTTTTTGGTGTGGCCCATAGTTTGAATAATCAGGGATGGATTTTATTGTGGTGGTACTGGAATCCTGAAGCCTTTTGTCTAGTTTTACCGATTAGAAAATACTGTATTTATGGCATGGACTTCGTGGGCATCTTACCATAGTAATAAGATTTTTACATATACAATTGCACTTAATTTAAATTCTTCCTATAAAATTGAATATTGTTCCTACTGATTTCAAAGGGTACATGGCACATATCCAACTTACATTATAGAAGTATTTTGTATTATGGAGGAATGCAATATTAAAATTCCTGATTTTGAGTAAATGATGTCCCTGTCTGAACTGGATGTGTAAACAAAATATGGATTTTTTTTCCTGATGTTTTTATGCTGCTGTGCCATTATCTTAGTAAAGAATCATAGACTGATTCTGTTTCATGCAGCAACTCTCTTACTATCATTCCTTTAGTAGCTTCTAGCAAATAAGATACTAATTCTGTTTTTCTACCTGCTTGATTTGTTTTGAATGACAGGCTATTTAACAAATGCCGGGATGCTTATTTGCACAGCCTTGGTGGGAGAGCTTAATAGTAAGCTTCAAATGTGAGAGTCTGCAAAAATTGACTGTCTTGAATGTATGTCATCTAAAAGCTTGTCATTGTGAGTTTGGTTCCGGCTCTTGCTCCCTAGGAAATTGAGTATCTAAGGCTGTGTAAGTATTTAATACTTTTCAGCTGTTTAAGTCAGAATGTGTAAAATGCAAAGGTATTAATTAGCAGAGATGGTGCATTTGTTCAGATGTTAAGTAGATCTTTCAGTGTAGAATAGTTGTAGCTACTTGTAAGACTTGTAGAACTTGTAGCACTTGTAGAATTGCAATAGGTCTTTCCTGGTAACTACAGTACAATTGACACTTTTCTTTCATATTCTTATATATGATATGGGTTATTATGAGCTTTTTCCCTTCTTATAGACAGACTGCTATATATTATTTCATGATGTGGTGAGGAAACTGTATATCTAACAGTCTTTTAATTCTTAGGAGAAAACGTACTTGTTTTGCTAAGTAATTCTACTGGACTTCTTTTTTCTTTTTGTATCTTCTGGCTTTAGGCATTTGGTTTTGGTGGTTTTGGAGGTTTTTTGTTTGTTTTTGTTGTTTTTTTTTTAATTGTGCTTTAGAAGTATATTTGCTTTATTTCTCCCAACCTTGTCTAATCATCAGCGATGCTAGATTTGGGGCTGAATTTGAGCAGGTTTGTTTGGCTGCAAAGTCCTTGTACAATGTAGTTTCATGACCTTATGTAATTTTATTCTACAGCACCTTAAGCTACATGTTTGGACTGTCACATTTGATGAGATCTTAAAAATAGACAGCAAAGTAATCTGACTTTTGGCTATTTATAAACTGTAGAGGAAAAGAAAAATCTTCATAAATTATGTACAGACTGAATGTATTTTCAAATTATTCCTCTTCCTTGCAATATGTCTGTTTCTGTAAAATGTTACAATTTTTTCAATTGAGCTGCTTTTTGTCAGACAGATACTTGTATTTTGCCAGCTAATTAGCAAAAGATGATGCTAATAATTGTATAAGTAAGTAGTTAAGCTTTCTTCAGTATCAATGCAATGAGGTGTGCAATATGGGATGTGCAGTGGTATTTTTCTTGCATTTCAGTTGATGTTGCTGCTCAGCTTGTAATTTTGTCTTTGAAAGTTTTGCTTGTAGTCAGAGAACCCTATTATATTACAGAATGGACTGTTGTGGAGTGATTTACTGATTTAAACAAATTTTATTTTAATTTAAAACAAGTGATCTTTTTTAATTTTAAACAAGGAATAATTAGAGTACAGTAGTGCACACAACAGCATGTATTGTGAAGTGCACCCATGAATCACTTGCATTATCTGAAGAGAGGAACTGGTTTTGTATCTCTTAATTCAAAAGAGAGCTTATTAAAGAGCCAAATTGAGTCAACATTCACTATGTTACTCTATGAAATCTTGTGAGATCAGGTGAGTGTTATTTTTGTTTTCACTATATATGTAGTGTAAAAAACATTCCCATTGAGACTTAAATTGTAACCATAAAGGCATATGTTGCACCCTCGAAAACTGCTAGTCTGCTTAAATTAGTAATAGTTATTTCAGGTTTTTTGTATGTGGCAGAAAAATATTTGGAACTATTCCTCATGGTTCTGGGACCTACAGCTTCTGTCTCTACCTCAGACCTCATGTACATGTTAACTATGCTCTGCTTCTTTCTTGCCAGTCTGCCCCTCACACTCCACTAAGGTGAGAAGAGAGGGTTTCAAGCTCCCCCTTCATTTGGGTACTGATAAAATTAAAATAATCATGTATCAAAACCTTTCTACTTGAGGAGGGAATCAAAGCTAAGTTACCATCCTGGAATTGGCTCAAAAATTTTCTGCTCGTTTCTGATTTACCACTGGGGCTATGAGCAGATTGCCCTGGTGCAGTATGTAACTTTTTTACAGGAAGCACCTTTTCAAGAATGGTAAATTCCAAATGTCCCTGGAATAATAAAATGAGTGCTATATCCCAAGAAGTGATCCTTGATTATGTAAGGAGTTTTACTGATTTTTTTTTTTGAAATTTTTTTGTTTGTAATTGTTTGCCTGTTGAACTAAACCACCAAGAAAAGCCATGGGGGTGCAGATGGTAATATTCTGCAAAGAGTTATTAAAATAGTATTTTAAAAAAAAGTTGCATTAATATTTGCATTCCTGCTTTTTTGCTAGATAACATGAATGTATTAGCCATCAGTATTGCATACATTTCTGTTCTACCACTTCCATTTTTATATGGCCTCTTCTTAACTTTTTTTTTTTCTTCTTTGATCACTGTTACCCTGTGAAAGGGGCATGTTTGTTCATTTAGTTTATTCTTCAGTTATTTAGATGCTGTGTTAAAAATTTCTACAAGAGTTTGTAGAGAGAAAAGTATTGTAGAAATTTTTGGTTAATCCAGTGCTCAAACAATTTATGATGGTTTAGAAATATCCATGTTTGATACACTTTTACGGCTGAAATTGGTTGTGGTTTTGTTCTTTAAGGTTTAGAAAACCGATCAGAGCAGAAACACAATTAAGAAACATGTAAACCTTAAAAAGACACAACTAAAAAGCCTTGATATTTTCTTTTGCTTTTCATTGCACTCCAGATTTTGGCCTTGTAGATTGGGTCTGGATTAGGTCAAAGCAATTAAATCATTTCAAGTAAATAAAGCATCTGGTAAAAAAGCTCCTTGTCACACTATATTTCCATCAAAATGTTCTCTTAACATACAGTGTGGAGCATTGGACTGGAAGAGGTAAGCTCTTCTGTGGATAGTAGCTTTTGAAGGGGCATCACCACTGATGATTGAAGAGTAGATTTGGCTACTGTACCTCAGTCCAAGTTGCCTTTTTTTGTCTCCTGTCTGATGTTTTCCAAAGTTCTTCTTTTCATCACGCCTTTTTTTCTTATTATTGAATAGTTCTACACTAGGTTATTTTAAAAATGTATAATGAGAGAAAAATTCTCAAAAAGCGTATTCTCTAACATTCCTGAGCTATCTGGAGAAAGATTGCTTCTCTCTGTGTGGCTTTAAATGAAATTGTCCTTTTAAATGGGGAGAATGGAAGGAAAAGTTACATAAATTCCAAATAGAAAGTTCTTCTCCCTATTGATGAGAAAATGTATCATGCAAATAATTTATCAATTTGAGTCAGTAGGACGAGCATAGTAAATTATTTATTGAAGTTTAAATGGAATATTTTCATACATTAATTTGAAAAACAAGTTTGCAGTGACTAGTAACTAACATTATAATATACATCGTTAGAGGATTGACTTACAGGAAAAAACGGATTATTGCTATATTCTTTTAAGATGTTCTGTTTTGGAGTGAAAATTAGATACTTCATTTAATGAGGTATTAATATTAACCAGAAGTGCCTGTTCTATCTGTGTGTTGTTGAATACATAAAAAGTAAAAATGCTGCTGTGCCTGCTACATAAATTAAATGCAATTGCAAAGCTACCGTTAGCAGATTATGGAGATGTGGCTTTTCCAAAGCACTAAATATATTCATCTGGGTGGAATAACAGCCTAGGCTGGAAAAAAGAAAGTAGCAGGGAGATTCAGCTCTTCCCCAGTGGTGGGAAGGTGAACTTTAAAAAGTGCTATTCCTAAAACTTCACTGTCGTGTTTTCATATGCAGTAGATCACAGGGTGGCAACTGGGCTGCTTGAGTAGTGTCCACAGGGGAAACAAATGTTTGCCCAAGTTCCTTACTCAGCAAAAGAAAAGTACAAGTAGAAATGCATAGCTTCATTGAGATTTGAACTATGCTTGGATTTTTCTGTGCTGGATTTGGAATTGGATTTGGACATGGAAGATAAAACAGCCTATCCTGTGCTGCCTCTATATAGTGCACTTGGTGTGGATGGACTGATTCTGTGCTTTTGAACACTGAAGTGGGTTTTAAAGTTTTTGGGTGTTCTTTGTCATGCACAAAACTACCAGTAAAATAAATTGATGGAAATTGAAATGAAACCAAATTGTACTATATGGACTTTTTACTACTTCTTTTTTTTTGTTTTGTTTTGTTTTTTAACATGCCATTTATGATTGCTCACGTGCAGTATGTCATCTCTGTGTTAGTTACGCTTCACAACTTGGCTGGTGCCCAGCTCCTTCAAACCTGTAAGACTGAATCTTCGATTGGTGTTGTGCAAATATAGTGTAATGTTCTGTAGGCCACAACAGTTTTGTGAGGAAATAAAATGCTCTCTGCTTTGGCTTTCATCTGTGTGTTATTTCATACTGTAAATACAGCCCATTTTGATACATATGCACAGGCAGCCATATCATCTTAATTCCTTGCTCCTGGTGTATATCTGCATTTTCCCATGGTATTAAATAAATCCCTGTGGAAAATACATAGGGAGAACAGAAAACTGCTGTGTGAAATTTTACCATCCTAATCCATATTTACCAATTTTGCAGCTAAGTGTACTGGGAAAGCATTGCTGATCTGCCTTATGAACAATTGTAAAGGAACTAGATGGGAGGTTACTCACTGCACATTTTTCACTGAGGTAACATTACTGTATTTTCACCATAGAATTAGGGGAAAATATTTTTAACAGCGTAAGTCACAAATATGCTGTCATGGTTTGGAAATTTCAGTCTTCATGCCTTTTGTTGTCTTGTGTAGCAGTAGTTGCAGAATGGACATTAGTTCTTTTGCAAGTTGGAAACTTGAATGGGATTCTAGCTTTTATTCACTATTGCTCTACCTGCTTTTGAACCAGTGACTTGAGGTGAAATGGTCTTTGCTATTCTGATTCTTAAACCAATTTATTTTTTTCTACTTTGTTAAAATTCTCCTGTAGGAACAGACTTTTTGATATGAAAATAATGGAGGAAAAGAGGTTTATGTTCTCTCAGTGAGGTTCTGAAGTGACTGGTAAAGTCCTCAATATTTAAATTCTGCACATTAAATAAAACAACAGCTTACAATAAAATTGTGTTCCAGTTTTGGTGGTGCCCAGCAGACTGGGCTTTTGAAGGTTAAAGGCCTTAGTCTGAGTTTTTCTTGGCATTTCTTGAGTGTTAGAGATTTGATTGCATTGAGAGAAATTGAGTCAGGATCCTAATCCTGAAAATAGTGTAGGTACTCGCTTTATCACTGAGACAGGTACACAAGTCCAGAAACCATATCTTAGGGATGGAGAAACAGTAACAATGAAGTTGAGTTTTGTAATAGTTATGCATTGGCAAGGCAGCTGGGGTTGATGGAATTCCACCCGAAGTCTGGAAACATGGGGGCCTTGCACTCCATACCAAATTTCACGAGTTTGTGGTGCGCTGTTGGGAACTAGGTGAGCTACCATCAGACCTTCAAGATGCAGTCATTATCACTTTGTATAAGAAGAAAGGAATTAAATCTGATTGCTCAAATTACCATGGTATTACTCTGCTCTCCATTGCTGGCAAAATCCTGGCAAGAATACTCTTGAACAGACTAATACCCACTATTGCAGAAAGAAATTCTTCCTGAAAGTCAGTGTGGTTTCAGAGCCAACAGGAGTACCACAGACATGGTATTTGTCCTCAGACAACTGCAAGAGAAGTGTGGGGAACAGAACAAAGGTCTCTATGTAACCTTTGTCGACCTCACCAAGGCTTTTGACACTGTGAGCAGAAAAGGTCTGTGGCAGATTTTGGAACGTTTAGGTTGTCCCCCTAAATTCCTTAAAATGATCATCTCACTCCATGAGGATCAGCACGGCCAAGTCAGATTTGGCAATGCACTCTCTGAACCCTTTCTAATAAAGAATGGTGTGTAACAAGGCTGCATTCTCGCTCCTACCCTATTCACAGTCTTTTTCAGCATGATGCTCCAAAGGGCCACGGCAGACCTCGATGATCAGGACGGTATCTACATTCGATACCGTACTGATGGAAGTCTATTCAATCTAAGGCGACTGAAGGACCACACTAAGACCTTAAACCATCTTGTCCAGGAGCTGCTTTATGCTGATGACGCCGCCCTTGTCACCCACACAGAAGCAGCTCTGCAGCGTTTAACATCCTGCTTTGCAGACGCTGCTGAGCTCTTTGGGCTGGAAATCAGCTTAAAGAAGATGGAAGTTCTCCACCAACCTGCTCCTCAGGAAGTCTTCCATCATCCCCATATCACCATTGGCCAGTCAGAGCTTAAATCAGTCCAGCAGTTTACTTACCTAGGCAGCCTCATCTCCTTGGATGGTAAGATTGATGGGGAGATAGACAACAGGTTAGCAAAGGCATATAGTGCTTTGGGAAAACTCTATAAAAGAGTATGGCGTAATAAACTTGAAGAAAAGCACCAAGATCGGTGTTTACAGAGCCATAGTGCTGTCTACTCTCTTATACGTTTCCGAATCATGGATCATCTACCGCCACCACCTGCGTCTCCTAGAACGCTTCCATCAACGCTGCCTCCGTACAATCCTGAACATCCACTGGTCAGATTATGTGACCAATACATCTGTTCTAGAACAAGCAGCAGTCACAAGTATTGAGGCCATGTTGCTGAGAACTCAGCTGCACTGGGCAGGGCACGTCTGAAGGATGCAGGACCACCGCCTCCCTAAGATCCTGCTCTATGGTGAACTTGCTACTGGCTGCCGCAAGAGAGGAGCCCCGAAGAGAAGATACAAGGACTCCCTGAAACAACACCTCAACCTCGGCCACAGTGATCATCTTAACTAGTCTACTCTGGCCTCAAATCGGGAGGCCTGGAGACACACCATCTACAACGCTGCCATTTCCTTTGAAAAACGCACGCAGGATCACTCTCGAGGAGAAAAGACAACGCAGAAAGAATCGTATCCTGCTAAATACACCACCTAAGGAGTCTTTCTGCTGTGCCTTTTGCAATGAGATAAGTCTATCTCGTATTGGCCTCATAAGCCTGTAACAAACATGGATAGAGCCTTCCTAAATCTTCGTTCGCGAAACCTAACCATGAGTGAGTGAGTAGCATCTTACTACAATAATTCTCTTTGTTTGCTCTGTGGCACTTGATTCTTCAGCACAGGTGTATATATCTTCCAAAATTGTGGGAGATGGAGTGCTTTCTTCTGCTTTCTTCTAAATTTGTTTTTTTATTTTTGAAAGAGGGCAGGGTAAGACCTAGAACTGGCCAGCAAGGAAGGTGAGATGTTTGCATCACTTGAGAATATGGCATTCTTTTTAAAAAACACATATGGGCAGATCTGCTTGGAGAGCTTTAGTACACGACTTTGAGGTGCTATCTTCTAAAGGACCCAAAGAGCTTTTAAATCATACTTTATGTGTTTCTTGATTGTACAAAGTAACAATACACTACTGGTTTTGCAACAATGCAAACATAAATTTTGGCAAATCTTTGTTGTGAATTTCCAGCTGTTTTATCAGAAATAGTGATTATTTAAATTATTTTTCAAAACAGGGATTTGACATGATCAAGGGTGGAAGTCAAAGGGATCTCCAAACTTTGTTCTGACATTGTGGTGTTACTTCCATAAGTTCATCAACAGACATTAAGAATTTGTTACAGCTTGCCTTTTAATATTTTCTAAAACTAAGAGTATTAAAGTATCCTCCTGCATGTGTTATGTCATGTTATGTTGCATGTGATATTTTCACTTGAAGTAGATTTTTTTTGCTGGATTTTTTTATTCAGTTTAGCAAATCAGGTTTATTTATAAATCAGTTGTTCAGTATCTCTTGACCTTTAATGAATTGAGGTAGTTGGGTCCTAACAGAGGTTTGAGAGCTGAACTGGAAAGGATAAAGTCTGAAAATAGTCATAATTTATCAGGCCGAACGAGGCATTATGACCCATGTGGTACAATTCCCAGGTGTAGTAATGTGATGAAGATTTAAATAAAAAATTTTATCTGTATCTTTTGTTGGGTAGTAGTACTTGTCTCCTTGTGGCAATTTTGTGACAGTTATCCTTAAATTTGTACGGTACTTGTTGGGCCCCCTTGTTCAAACTGGGGCTTGCATAGACTTCGTGGTGCAGTCCTGCCCTCTCAGGCAATGCTGGTGATAGGAAGGGTTTGCTGGAGGGTTGGATGGTGGTGTAAAACCCCACTGAGGATGTACCTTTCATTGCAATCTGGTTAGAAGTCACCCATTCCGCTTCTCAGCAGGACACCAGCCACTCAGGTAAGTACTCCTTTGCTCCTGCCAGCTAGGGGATTTATAGTAGAAAGATCCTTTCCAGCCCACAGTCCCACAGGCCCTCAAAATTAAAACTGAGACAACCAATCAACCCCCTGATTAAGACATAATTTCTGTAAAAGAATTAACAGTCGGATATGGTTATGCTTTGGATCTAGTCAAGATGTCAAGACCAAAAAATGAAATAAAGTGTCTTGACAACTGAGTTCTTGGGTATTTTGCTGCACTTTGTGCTTTGTATATGTATAGAATGTAATTATCCTTGGAGAGACTTCATTCTGGGGCTTGAGGTCTTTTTTATTGTTTTCTTTTTCTTTTTATATTTGTCACTGAATTTCTGTAAGAAGTGAAGCTGCCTCCAGCAGAGCGCTAAGGATGCATTTATTCATTTTTGCATAACTGAGGATGTTCTATGAACCTTCATTTTAACTCAAAAATAATTTGAGTTGGTTTCTTTGGTCCTACTGGAAGTTTTTATGTAGTCTGTTAACTAATAATTCTGGAGCTCTAACTAATCAGTTTAATTTTTTCTTCTGT
The DNA here is from genome assembly GCF_003945595.2 of Pipra filicauda. Classification (NCBI taxonomy): domain Eukaryota; kingdom Metazoa; phylum Chordata; class Aves; order Passeriformes; family Pipridae; genus Pipra; species Pipra filicauda. The sequence continues at coordinate 93,278 of NW_024104480.1, forward strand.
GTGATAGTGATGACTGTTTAAATAAATTAAAATGCTGATTTCGTATTAGGTTCTGCATGGGTTTCCAAAGGTCTAACCTGTGTTAAATATCAAGAAAAGTTACTCTCACAAATTGCCGAGTAGTCTCTTCTCACTTTTTAGCAGTAATGTTGGGTTTGCACTTTTGCAGCAGAATGGGTTTGTTATTTTTTTTTTTAAAGTGAGATTTTATAATGTGTTCTAAACACTGAGTATTCAGATACACAGAGGCACTTTGAATGGCCTGTAAGCTAGGAGATGTTGTGGTTTAGGAATAGTATTCCAGAATTTGGTGTTCCCACTGTGACTCTCCAAGACGTGTGCCACTTGCTCACTACCCCACTGCTCCATCCGCCATGCTTGCTCGGAAGAGACTTCTTGGAAGAGGTTTTCCTGCCCCCACCACCCTGGCAATGACATGAGGTGGTACAGAATAACCTCCAGGTCCTAGCCCTGCCTCCTCCTGGCTACTGCAAAAATTAGCCCTGGCCTGGCCTGAACCAGGACAGGAAGAAATGAACTAATTTAACTTTTTTCTTATAATCTCTGAAGTCAAGGAGAACTTGAAAGAAAGCATGAAGAAAAAAAAAAGAAAATTAACTGTAGGGGGTTTTGTTGTTTTATGTGGTTTTTTTCCCACCAAGTCATGACCTTTTAGGAAGGCCTGTGACACTGGGGCCTTGTTGCAGTAGGGTGTGTGTGTATCTTCTTTGAAATTGCTTTGAGTGATGGACCTCAGGTATCTTTGTATTGGAGTTTAAATGCTTTGCAGGTTCAAAACTTGCAGGCATAAACAAGGCTGGAATGGCCACCTATAGTAATTGGAATTCTACCTGGGAGTGGACAGAAGATGCGCGGCAAAGAGGAAGGACACTTACCTTGTAATGTATGCACCATTTAATTCCATAAAGGCTTTGAAAAACTTTGAGGGCAAATCGTGTGGGAAGCGTGACACTTTGCTGTCAGTGCCCGTAACATAATTAGAGTATCCGCAATCAGTAGACCATGTAGTTCATGTGACAGACTGTCCTGTGGGCAGATCCTCTGCTGCAGGAGCAAATGTGGGCTAATGGAATAACTCTGGGAACTGCCCACAGGTTCCTTCTGGAAATTTTCCAGGACCGATTTCAGATATTTTTTCTATTCATGATTCCACTGCAGTAGTTCCTGTAGGCAAAGCTAGGAAAGACAGGGCAGAATATCTGAAGAATGTTGTGAATCTGTGTTTAGAAAGGCAGATGAGCATTCCTTGCAGTGGCACTGGCCTCCTGGGAGGTTGATGCATATTTGCAGCTCTCCTCAGTTTTGTAAATCTGCTCCAGAAGAGGAGTCGGTAGTGTGTAGGTGCTGAGTGTAGGCAAAGGACTTCGTTTTCAGTTCAGGAGTGTTTAACAGTGACAAATGGAACAGCTCTTAGTAGGAAGGTGTTTGTTTGTATTAGTGTTGAAGGTTAATTAGGGTATTTCGTTCCATTGGAAATGTGCTTTCAATGGGAAATGTTTATGGATACCTGTTCTTTACAGGTTCTTTACAACACATTTTTAGCTATTTGACTGCTAGCTTTAGCATTAAAATGCAAGTAGAAAACTAAATGGAATATGAATTTTAGTTTAGCATTCACGTGGTTGAAAAATGATCGTTATTTATTTTACAACATCACAAAGGTAGCTTCCTCCTGTCAGCTCTGTGGGTCTCCTTCCCTTTCAGAATTTAAGGCTGCCGTGTATGGAGTATACATTTTGTACAGTATATATTTCTTTTTCATTTAATACATTTGTCAAGAATCTCAAAATTCAGTGTTGTTTCAAGTATTTTTAGGCAGAAAATATGGGAGAAGTGTTAAGTGGTGGTACAAAAAGCAGTGCTATAAAATTTATTTTCAAATGTTTAGAATCCTCTAGGATGGTTTAAAAGACTTTAAATATAAAGTGTCATACACTTAGTAAAAATCCACGTTAGTTCAGCAATTGATTTTTTTTTTTACTATTTTTTCCCTTAAAAAAGAAAAGCTGTGAGTTCTCTTGTATGGGGTAAATGTCACTCTGTTTATATCTTAGCTTTGCTGCAAGTCAGGACTTGTACTATTCCTCTAGGTTGTCATAGAAACACAGCTAACTGACAACTCAGCTCAGGCTGCTGATGGTTTTATTTGTGGGTTTTAAGGATTATTAAAATTTTAAAAAAATTATTGATTTGCTTTTATTAACAGTGGGTTTTGTTTACTTTAGAAGTTCATACTGCATAAAAGGTTTTCCTGATAGAAAAATACCTTTAAAATTATTAAATTTTAATCTGATACTCTAAATAAGAGATCATCAAATGCATTTAATATATATCTGAAGCAGTAGAGAAATCTTGAATTTTGCAAATCACCTTTTTCATTTCATTTTGTTTACAGTGAAGTGCCCCAACTCCATTTCAATTCACCTTTTAGCTTGACTTTTACTTTCTGTCAAGAAAGCATGAAATGGGTACATCATCATGCCTAATATTTGGAAGTTTTCATTTTATTTACTTATTTTGAAGACCAGCAGAATGCTTCAGTGCACTGACTTTTGAAAATATATATTTTTTGTATGTGCATGTGCAAGAAAAATTACTTAGTTTTCACTCATAAATAAGACAGGCAAAACTTATTTACAGTAACTTTTTCTAATGGTCCACAGATGAATGATTTTATGCAAACTACTCAAGAGACTAAAATTAACTTTTCATGTTGGTTGCACATTGAATGTCCAGACCCCACCAACACGTGGGATCTTATAAAAACTAGATGACTGGAGTTCAGTTTTTACTTTTATGAATTTATTCAATGATTACCCATGCATTTCAAGTGTAATCTTTGTAAGGAATGTATAAAATGAAGTAATGTATTAATTGTGTAAAATGGACACATACTTCCTTACGCCCTCCTTCCATCGCATGTATGCTTTTTTCTTTGACTTTACCACCTCCCTCTACGTTGTAGCCATTTATTAAGGATCTGTAGGCACAAGGAATTTGACTGATTTATATACAGCCCTGTAATTTGACATTGTCATTCTGTCTAGTAACAACTTTGTTCAGTGCTAGATTTACTGAATAAAATTGTTTCTTGGTGGACATTTTGACACCTCACTTCAGACTCCTACGTCATGCGCTGCTGACATCCCTTTATTAATCTCATTTGTATTCTGTCATAAAACTCTCAAACAACATTTTAAAACAGACTCTCTTTGCAGTGTATTTATATAAGCATGGGGCTAAATACTGAGTGTTTCCATAGGAATGTGTGGCTTTTTTGTGTTTTTTATGAGGTTGTGTACGTATTACCATATATGATGGTATCACACATGGTAAATGGCCATAATACTCAACTTGGGAAAGACTGACTTTAGTTCTCCAAAGGCAGTTTAAACAAAATATATTTTATTAACCAGTTAACATGTCCTTCTTCCAGATTTATTTTTCACATCATTAGCTATAAATGTTGCATAAATACAGTTCTTCTGCCATAAACTGACCTTGTGCATTTTTAGGGATTGGAAGGCAGTGGTTGGTGGGAAATAGAGGCACTCCTTTAGTTAGAGCCCTGCGTTGTTATATTGTGGTTGCTTAGAAATGAGAGACACGTTTTATGTGGAAAACATACTCAATGTTGATCTGTTCATTAGAGCAAATAGTGAGTGTAGGAGAATATTATTGCAAGTATACTGTTTCCCAGTGAGGACCAAGGGTCTCGCTCATATATATGGGTTTGTGTATATATGCACATATATATGTATATATGCACATATAGTATTAACTGAGACTTACTGAAGCCTATGGAATCTCTCTTTGGCACTGTACTTCAGAAGACCATCTGTTACAGAGAGATTCCTATGACCAGAGAGCTATTTCGCACCTTGGATTTTCTTTTCCTAAGAGATAAACAAGGAGTGTTCTTTGATGAATAAATTTGCTGCTTGTTTTTGGGTTTTTTAGCTTAGTTTCTTTTCACTGTGTGCCCATTGAACCATCATCTTTCTTTGCATCTAAACAGTGATTGGGGGATAATACCTAACATGCTTGAAAAGAAAAAGAGAGGAAAGCCTCAGTATTTACCAGAAAAAGATCCTAACATGCACATGATAAAGGTGATTCATAGGAACATGCTGTGTCCAGATCCTTTTCCCAGACAACATGTTTATACTATTTATTTTTTAACATAAACCCATCGGTGGGTTTTATACAATTAACTTATTCCTAGTGGATTCTTTTTTATTTTTGTTCACAGTGTTTTGCCTCTATCCTTCCTACAGAGGTGCAGCATCTTGTAAAGGTCGTGAAGTTTCTTGTAACCTGCATGCTTCAGCTTTCAGTTCATTGTGGCTACAGTGGCACACTTTATTTTATCATCCTTCATTTTCATATCCATCCTTTTTGTATTTTACTTCTAAATTGCAAATTACTAACTTTATGTAATAAAGTACACATGTACATTTTTTACTTGCTTTTTAGATATCAACTAAGTGCCTCTTACAGCTGAATTGATTTGCTGCTATACAGTCTTTGTTTGCACCCAGAACTTTGGAGTAAAAAGAGAAACCAATAACAAAAAACCACAACCCAAACCCCCTCAGATGATAAAAATGTGAAAGTTTGGCTTTTGATTGTAATGGCTGTTATGAAGAGATAGCAGTGATCCATCTTCGGCTGTTGCTGTGTGATAGTTTTGGGGTATCTTTTAATTTGTTTATATCTAAAATAAACATCTAAATGTTTTTGTTGTTTTTTCTCTCTTGCTCCATTTTCCTTGCACTCTTAAAAATTTAGGAAGATGAGAGTGAAGAAGAACCTAAGCTGAAGTATGAACGGCTTTCTAATGGAGTGACTGAAATTCTCCAGAAGGATGCAGCCAGCTGCATGACAGTGCATGAAAAGGTATTATGTGACTTTGTGGCTGAGAAAAAACTTCTGCTTGGTTTTATATATTTAGCTGTGCTTATAATACATCAGTATATTTCTGTGTACAAGTGATGCCAAATCTAGACTTGCAGTGCAGGACAACATAAACAAAATTCACCATAACCCTGTATTGAACGATCCACATTTTCTCAGTGATAAAATGAGCAGTTCACATGGTTCAGTTAACAGTAGATCTCTCTAGAATTGGAATACAGTCCTAAATTTCCTTTCCTCTGGAAGGAAATTGATATATAATGTGCTTATTTGTACAGCCTGAATCACTGAAGACAGACTTCATCGTGCCAGGAACTTAGCGTATATTCATCTGTGGAAGACACATGAGTTTATGTTGACACAGTTTAGGAGGAAGTAATTACAATATTTTCTGTTTGGTTGCTTTTTGGGAGTTTTTTTGAGAGGTGTCATACTAACACTTCCCTGTTCCCCTTCCCTGATTCAATATGTTAAAAACAAGGAGAGGAAAGGCACATGCTAAGGTTTGTGACTTACAAGAGAATGATAGGGAGAAAGTGTTGGACAATGCAAAGTAAAGAAATTTCATGAAGAATTATTCATTTATTCTTAAAAGAAGGAAACTTCATATGCTTCTTTAATGCTTTAAACAATTGCTTTGTATTTTATGAGTTTTCTTCTCTTTTATAAATATGGGAAAGCATTTTAAAATATTGAGGCATGCTGAAGAGATCTGAAAGTATGAGTTAAGGATTTGTTAACTATTAGTATGTAGAACATAATAGCTATTTTCTGAATGTATATTTTTTCATATCTAGTAATAACTCCTTAACAGTTATTGTTGAGGGATCTATCTTTATTATTTGGCTGTATTTTTAGATTGACTTGTGCTATGTTTCTTTTCCTCAGAGGACTGTTGCCATGGCTCAAGAGGCTCTTAAGATGAAGCTTGTATTTTAACTGTGTGAATGAAAACAATAAGTCTTTCTAAAATGTTTTTGACGACTTAGAATTACACAGATATTTGGAAAATTGGCAAGCCTTTCCTCTTTGTCTCTGGCCTTTTTCTGTTACCTTTTATTCACAAGTCTCGGGTAAATTCTGAAAGCCGAGAGTTGAACTGGATTTTTCTATAAGTATATGCAAAGATACAGCTTTTGCTGTATCTGTGTCACAAAACATGACAATACAGGAAAACTGTTGAAGTATCCCAGCTCTTTCAGTTTTCCAGCAAACTGGATACACTATTTATGAGAAGGATCAATATTGTTAGAAGCTAGGTACTGCAGTCTTTTAGGAATAGGTCTCTTACAACAGAGAGCTTAAAAATGAAGCTGGGTTATAGATTTTGTGAGGGTGTTTCTGTTTCATTTTTGTTGTGTTTTCTTGGGTTTTTTTTGCCTTGCAAGAGCAGGAAAAGCCTTGATAAAGTGTCATCATTAGCAAAATTATACCATAATATGTATAATATGTCTCTGATTAAAGCAGTTTAACTTTGCTGAGAATCCTGAAAGCTGGCTTCTGTGTTCAGACTAATTTCCTCCCAGGATTATTTTTTCTCCTTTTTGCTGCTAAAGCATCATATTTTCACCAGGCTTGCTGTCTGCACTGGATGACTAATCGTCATGGCACCTGGTGCATTCAAGCAGGCCTGTGCAGTGGAATAGTCATACCTAGTTATGTCTGCACACCTGATGTTTTATTAACCAGTATTGATTTTTTTACCCAGGGGACTTTTTTCTTCCTGAAAAAAGGCAACCTTGCAGGAGTGAAAGGCATTGCAGGGAATGAATTTCTAATGAACCCCTTCTTTCCCTTTCTTGACTCCTTTTAATGTAGCTTCATATTTTAAGTGCCTGAACTGAAATTTCATTTTAAGCAATTGCATTTTGATAAATCCTTTTAAACCTTGACTTTCTGTAAGGTTATTTTTTAAAGATTGTGCTGCCTGACTGACACGCTTAGCAGTGCCTGTAAATTTGAGCATTTCATTATAGGTTGCAATGAAGCATGCTCACGTGCAGTGAAATACAGAGAATTGAGTAGCCTAAACTATTTGAGTAATGCTGAAAGTGGGGTAGGGGAGGGGACAAATAAAAGAAACCTCTGTCATAAATCAAGTAGTACCAAAGTTCTTCCTTTTCAGTTTAGGTGTAATTCACATGGTTCAATTAACAGCAGATCTCTCAGAATCAATTCCCTTCTTGTTTGTATCAAAATAAGTTTTGTGATAGCATGAATTTGTGTGGACATTTCTTTATTTTGCTGTTATTTTTTAGAATGAAACTCCTGTGGAAAAGTGTATTTGTCTTGAGAGTATTCAATTTAGGTGTTGCTATGTGAAGGGGAGCAAACCCAGTGGTTATCTGTGTGCCTAAATGCACTGTCAGAAACCTTCCATAATTCAGCTGTTATTTTACCAGCGGTTTACTGGTGGCCTTTTGTTGTGTTTGAATGCTTTGTTTTCACGTTAATAATGAAGGACAGTTAAAAATAAAGCTCAAAGGAAATTGTTATGATTGAAACAAAGCTGCAGAAACTATTTCTAGGAACTATTTCAGATCTCTGTTGGCCTTGCTTTCACACTGCATTTTTAATTTGCTGCCACACTCCATCAGCCAGTGTGTACAGACTGCAGACACACCATTAGTTGTCAGTGGATGAGAGTCCTCATGACTCATTCTGACAGCTAACTTGCACTATCAAAGTAATATGGGCTTGAAGCCCTATTTTATTCTTTAGGTATAGTTAAAATAACCTTTCTCCATAGAAAGTGGTGGGCTTTTTTCTTTTCCACAGTGTTGCTAGTCATTAATCTGCTAAACATCCTGGAGTTCATTTAGCATTGCTGTAGTATTGGTTGTGGTGTCTTTGTGTTTGTGTAATCAGTCTCTTTCTTTTACAGTTTTTGGCACTGGGAACACATTATGGCAAAGTTTATTTACTTGATGTCCAGGGGAACATCACACAGAAGTTTGATGTTGTAAGTATGACATTATTCAGAACTCATTTACTGGGATGTAAAAATGCTGTAATGTACAGAAATGAGTAAGTTAACAAACACTCTTGTTGCACCTCAAATTATACTAATGCATTCCGTAACATAAGAAGCAGTGTATGGTCCTTGCAAAAAGAAGTTATGCTGGATGGTTTTGTGATGAGCACATCTCAGTTTACATATAATAAACTTTTTCATGAAACAGAAGAGGAAATACATATTTATGATTGTAAGTGGCTGTTATTAAAAATGTAACCCAGAAGCTTGTGATTTCCATAAGGCATGAACCTGTTCATTAGGTGACTGTTGCCAGTTATTAGTGTGTGCACTATCATTTTAGCTAGTTGCCACAAGTAATTCAAAATTGATTGATTACCTTGCTGGCTCAGTTTATCTGTTGCAAATATATAACGCTAATATTTTTTGTAAATGTTTTGAAGTTTGAATTTTTACGGGTTTCTATTGATTGAAGGAAAAGAAGCAGACTTATTGTGGTTCCTGGTAGTAGAAGATGAATGAAACGTTAAATTTAAACTCTGTTCTAGAGTATTAAATGTTCCTTTTAATTGTGGATATTTGTTGATTATTTGCAAATTCCCTGTCTTCCTTGGAAATTGGATTGAAGAGAATTAGCAATTTTTTTTCTCCTGACATTGTCACAAAATCTAGTAGCCAAGCATTGGTTTTTCATAGCAGTCTGAGGACTTGTCAGAGAAATCATCACAAGATGTGGGCATGTTTGCAAAGAGAACATGTGTGCTAAAAGCTGACACAGCTGCATGGGAGGGGTGAAAGATTTTGTTTATATTTTTGAAAAATCTAATTATGAGTAGGGGAGTAGAGGGAGTACAGACTCCTAGGCACAGCTTTTGGAGAAGATTTTAGGTTTAATATTGGTCAGATTGTCAGTGACCTTACTGGGTATTAGTTAAAGTCAAGCTAATTATGTTCTTCTATTTCTTTTAGTTTTGTATGTTTGTCAGTCCTGCAAATGAGATGCTGACTGCATTTCAAAAGAGGAAAAGCTTTTGGTGTCTCCGTTACAGTTCTGATTACTTTTCATGCATGCTACTTGATAGAGTTTCTCTGCGAAGTAAGAGAAACTCTCTATTTGGGGCAGGTCAGATTAAAGTGAACCTGAATTCTTCTCTTCCATTGCTGCAGTAGAAGACTGACTCAGAGGTTCACTCAAATGAAGTGCAGATTTTCTGTTTAGTCTGGCACTAATGTCTTAGACTTGTATTTCTTCCAGTCTGTGTAAGGCATTTTAAAAAGTTCATTTGTAGAATTACCTTTTTATTTTTCTTATGTGAACCACCAATGCCTTGTTCTTTCCCACTGGTTCCAAGAGATTAAATCTTCTTTTTGTAAAAGCTTAGGGCACTGCCTAGGTGTAGAGCAAGGAACAAGGGGACCTGTTGTCTGCAAAAGACTATAAAACAAAATTCCTGCATCCTCTTTATACCTATCCTCCCAAATCTGCTATTCTTTTCTTTGCTTTTCCTTAATTAAAAGTCATATCAGTGCCTGCTGGGAGGGTGGTTTCTTAGGATGAAGTTAAGTTTGGTCTATATAATCTACTTTCTGCTCTAAGGTGCTTACTTTTCCAAACTTAGCCTGCTTCAGGATGAAGATTTTTGTGCTGTGTCTCCTTGTAGAGATGGCAATGATTTCTTTTTAAAACTATTGTTTCAGTAGAAACTACTTTTTAAGCTGGAGAACAGGAAACAGAAATGTTTCTTGGATTCTATTATTAATGTTTATGTCTCTTTTTGTAATGTACATGTCTCCAGTGCAACAGATTGCATCATGGATTAGGTGGAAACAGTGCTGCTTTTTTTTTTTTTCTTTTTTTTCCTAATTTGAAGAAGAATGATTTTTCTCTAGGACCACTTGTCTTTAAAAGAAAAGTTTTTCAAAGAAAAACCTGTAGACAGTTTATTCTGAACTGGCTACGGTATGTCAGAATATCTTCCTTCTAACCTGAACTTTTCAATATGTTGGACTGCAGACTAGAAGCATCATTATCAAAACATTCAGTGGAGTCTTCCTTCTGTTCTCTCCTACAAATGCCTGTTTATTGTCTTTCCTCCTGAGGAATTTGCAATAGAGTATTGCCATGTAGTAAATCCCAAATAAAACCTAACCCTTTCTTGAGAAGAACGTGAATTAGTTCCTGAAGTCATATAAGGACAAAGCATTCCTTGTAAATGCGCCAGGGCAAAGAGTGTTTTCTCTAGTGGTATTTTTGCTGGTTGTTTTCTCTGGTCCAGAATGAACAAATTCCTTCTGAGAACCTTTTTCATTGGTGGAATGGCAGATGTGGTTTTACCTTGAACTTGTTAATAGGGATGGTATCCGTTGTTACTGATCACTGGAAATTAGTAGTCTATAAAAGTTGTTCCGAGTAAATAAAATAAGAATATTACCACTGAAATATTTTTGTTGTTTGCAGTAAGTAGTGTACCCGAGGAGCGTCTTTTACATATTTTTCTTTTTGAAATCATCTTTTTAGCAGATGTTTTCTGTTTTATAACATGGCAGAAGTTAATACTAAGGGTAACAGTGTGAAACCCTTTGTCCAGGAAAGATCAGTTATGTAATTCAAGGAATTGTTCCACATTTGGGTCTTTATTTTTTGGTGTGGGAGGTTGGTGGTGATGTTTGTTTTGGGATTTTTTTTAAAGCAAAGTTGGGGAATAAAAAAATTAATTACTTTTCTATACATCTGTTAAATATGTAATTAGCAAAATCAAACCATACATGGGAAACTTTAAAAGCCACTAGGTCTGAAATACAGTTAGTATGTGAAATAAACCAGAATGGAGCAAGAAGTTTTTACTTTAACCTTTTTATAAATTCATTTTAATAGCAAGTTCATATTAAATATATGTAGAAAATACCATTACTGCTCTCATAGTCCTCTTTATTTCTATTTTTCTTTCCTAATTCCAGGTAACCATGTTCAAAAGTATAAATGGGCTTAGAAATTGAAGAAATAAGAATTTTGCCTTTATAATCAATCCTTTATTTTCTGTATTGATTCAAATCTGCCTTTGAGCCAAATTGTAAAACATAAATAGATACTGATCTCAGCATTTGCAGCAAAATGAGGGAGAAAACTTATCAGTATATTGCATAAGCTCCAAAATGGCCAAGCTTTGAATGATGGCACTCCTATTGAAGACTGAATGCATCTGACATTTTAAGTTGAGGTAAAAACAGTTGTAAGAAACAATAAAATGTAAAGCTTGGCATCCCTAGAAGTTCTGCTATTGTAACACGCTTATTGTTTAAAAAACCTTTTACAACTGTACTCCATAATGTCCGTAGCAGCAAATTAGTGTGGGTATCCTGGATTACAAATACTGGCCCTGGTGCTGCAAAGGCTTAATTGTCTGTTTGACTTTGACCCATAAATATTCACACAGGCTTCTGTGAAACTAAACATCTAAAAAGAATAAAGTCTTGCTCTCATCCAACTCTTCCAATATCTGATGCTGAATCCTGTGTCAAGCAGACAACTAGTTTTTCCGGTTTGCAACTCCTCTTGTCAAAAGCAGTGGAAATGTGTGCTTTGAAATTGTTGTGAGAGACGTGGTTTGGGAAGAATTGAGACAGGAATTTGGGGGCTTTGGCCTTGGGTGGTGCTAGTATCTCAGCAGCCATGCTTATGCTCTTGCAATCCCTCTCTCCTTGCCTGGTGTGTATTTAGCTCTTGCCAGTGTGGCTGCCTTTGACTATGTCAGCCGCCTAAGATTAACTGGTATGCATCCTCGAATAACGTATGTTTGACAAACTGGTGTTCTCTTGTATTAGGGTTCAGTGCATTGAGTGAGATGAAATATGTCAAATGCACTGAAAATTATTACTAAAAGGCAACAAGAAGAGGGGAAAAAAAGCCGGTGACAAAGGATGATGCAGGGCTGATTCACAGCACGTTAATTCCACATGTCTCTCCATCTTTCTTTTCTTCTTAGACTGTCTACAATTTATTAATATAATTATTGCCTCAACTGACATCTTGTGGATTAAAGACTTGTAGATATGAAGAAAGCTGTGCAAACATGTTTAGTTAAGTAACAAATCAAAAACCTTTCAAAGGGCAAGAAAACTTGTCCCCGTTCTGGTCTTCTAATAAACATCAAGCTTAAAGCAAAAATGGTAAGAAGTCTTGGCTGATGCTAGTGATAGTGTGTGAGAAGGGGAAAGATTGCCTACTTTATAAGTAGCGGAGATTTAAATGTTTAATGCATTGCAGGTGTTTCAGAGGTGATGCATGATTCCAGAAAACAACGTAAATAGTGTTTTCAAGCTTCTGTTAGTGCAAAGAAATTGAAGTCCTTTTAGCATGCAATATTTGTGAGCTATTCAAGGCTGCTGGAATTTCAGAAAGAACAAAATCTTCTCATAGCATTCCTTTTTACCATGGATTTCTTTCCTGGTCACACCTTTTTTCTTGATTGTCTCACATTTTGTAGAACTAACTAACTATTTATAGTTTTTTAATTGGAGTGGTGGAAATCTGAAATCACTAGGTCGTCTCTGCTATCTTGAAAAATTGAAAGGGAGTTCCTTCTGTGGTGGTATTGTTGCCTTCGAGTGTATTAAAGTTATAGCACTCTCCAACCTCTGGAGCAAGACCTTTCTTGAAGGTCAGTCTGTGGCCTGTGGATTTTGCTGATAAATCAGCAGGCTGCAAACAAAATGTCAGAGGTTTCAGTTGACTTGATGTCCCCTTGCAAGAGTTTGTTAACAAGAAAAAAAAGTACTTCTAACAAAAAAATGGGTGCATTAAGCACTAAATACTAGAAATTATGTTGAACCTACTAACTGTTGCGAGAGATAATGCAGGATCTTTCAATAGGGAAGGTTACTTTTAGCATTTGATTGTATAATGAAGAAGTTGCTTTGGATGGAACTTTGCATGAGAGTTTAAGACTAAGATGATATAAATGTCACTTACTTTGACAGGCTACTTAAAATTCTCTGTTTATTACTTTTAACTACATCATTTTAGTTGTCACTGTCAGCCTATGAAAGAAAACTTAGTTGGGAGATGAAGTGAAGCAACACAACAATCTGGGTAGCTGTGTGCTAGTATTTGCAGGGTATCACTGTGCCTGTTAAATTTGAAGCTAAAAACCCTGTGTTTTGTACAAAACAAAGAGGACTACTATAAATGTAAGTTCCAGAAAAAAAAATAAAAATTAAGGTTTTGATAGAAGCAAGTGTCTGTGCAAGGGACAAATTTCCTTCCCCTCCATGGGACCTCCCACCCAAACGGGTGGTGCATTCTTATGTCTTACATGTTTCAAGCTAACCCCTAGCTCTTTCAAATGGAAAAAACGGATAAAAGTGTCATCTTTTGGGATTTTGCTCTTAAGACTTTAATGTCTACACGCAATTTAATAGCACTTCTGTTTCTGTCTACCTGTCTTTTCATTTTAACTGCAGATGATTTGGAAATCCAAAGGTTTTTACAGTAGTTGTGGGAATAACTCAGATGGCCTTTTGAGTCTGGCTTTTTGGATGTTATAAAGGCTTGGAAAGTATGTCTTACGATGTTTGTTCTGGTACCGTGCTTATTAGGTTGGTTGTGACCTGGAGTGTTTCCAATGGGAACCGTGGAGCTATTGAAGATTAGGAGACTTCTTTGGCAGGAATCATGGTGTACCTGTGGTAGTTTGCCTAGACCAGCAAAAGTTGTGGTGTCATGGTCATTATTCCATAGATCTAAGAAAAGTTTCTTATCTGACAAAACTGAAACAAGAAAAAACAACCTCATACATGTTTTGTACATCATCTTTGTACCACTGTATCTGACTTTCCTTTGAAGGGAGTGTTGCTTACATTTTTAGTTAACCAAAGAGATCAGATGGATGTGGAAGGCATTAGTTATTACTAGAAGTGTTGTTTAGAGTATGGATGAAATGTGGGAGTTTTAAACAATTTTAGAATCACGTATGATTAATTTTTATAAGCTCAAAATTGAGCAAGCATGACTGTTTCGTTCAATTATTCTTTCAAGCTTGTAGCTTCAATAACTCTGTAGCTTAGTGCAGAATAATGTAAAAAGTTTAGTTGGAAGTATGGGTTCAGCTACAGAAGGTCTTGTGTGATCCAGTCATTAATTTCTTGAATGCTGTTAGCTCATATGAGTCAAATGTGTGCTTGTGAAGTAGCAAACAGTAACATGGATGCTGTAGATCTAATAAATTTCCATCAAAGTATAAAGCCTGCATATTTTATCAGCTGCATCTGGGATGGCAGTTGTTTCTGCCGACTGTTTTGAACTCGTCACTAGCAACTATGTTGCCCATGTACCTTTTTTGAAAAGGATGTCAGCCTCATCCTTAGATGGAATGATCCTTCTACAATTTCATTATGTTTAAAATGCATATTGTTTTCCTCTCTTTTTTAGAGAGAGGAAAGGAAATAGAAGCATAGGAAGAAGTTTTGTATTTTGTACTCCAGTATCAATCACTTTTCTACAGAGCGGGTATCCTGTTGTCTGTCGGTTGCATTTCATGACCAACTGTAAATGTAACTTAGCAAGTACTTTAGATACCTTAGCAGCCCTCTTCAGTGTCACTGATTTCAGTAAAAGTCTGTTAATGTCACCATTTAATGAGGTAAAGTGACTGAATACTGTTTTGTTACAAGAATCTAGACATAGTTCACTTTCTCTTGATTTGGTAGAATGCTATCATATTCTATGTGTTTTTTCAAAAAAAACTAAAGTATTGGATATTCTAGGGGGAAAATATTTCATAAGGGGAGAATGGTAAACATAAAGGACATTAATACATTTAATACAGCATAGTTTGGGGCGGATTCCAAAGTGTTTTTTTTTTTCTCCAGACTTCATTGACTCTTAGTTTTGTGAAAGATCAAGAGGTTCTTACTTTAATCCTGCTAAGTGAATTTACATGTGTCACTTTCAAACATTTTTGAACAAAATTATTTCTGACATTATTAAGATACATCAAATCCTCAAAACAATTTTTTTTTCCTTCTAACTCTTTCACCATCCAGGTTTAGTACCATTTGCTGCTTGAATGTATACCACATCTTGTGACTATTTAGAAAATGTAATTTGTGTTTACAATGATTATTGACCATTTCTCTAAAAAATTGCCCTATGCAGCAGCATAATTTGACAACGATATTAGGCAACAAAGTTAATTTACTTTTAAGAAAAACATAGAAACATAGTTTCTAATTTCAAAGACATATTAAACAACCATACACAATAATATTTTTTTGATCTGTGATTTAAGCAAAATTTTTCTAGAGTGTGATTGGCTCCTATAGTTTCAAAAGATTACCAACACATTCCAAACAACTGTGAAATAAAGAACATACTTTTCTGTGCCTTCCAGAGGCATAATCCCTGACAAGAAAGACTAGATGCTGCTACTAGGTTGTTCCATCTTTTACTGCTTTTTGGTATTTGAAGAACCACAGATTTTTACCATCCGGGGTATCTCTGTCCTACTGGGAACTTTCTGGTTTGACCAGGTGATGTGGGTTGACATGAGACAGTTCAGTGATTCACTGCTTCCTTTTTTCAGTCATCTCAGAAGCATAGTGTCACATCTGTCTCAACTCACCCTAAATGCTCTTTGCTGATATGTAGCTGGACCACTGTGCCAAGTTGTTCTAAAGTTTTATTGGCAGCAATGAAACAGCTAGTTTCACGTAGCACTGATTAAATATTTTCATAGAAGACCGATAACTCAGATGTGTGTTTTCTAAACCCTAACTACCTTTAAAAGCACAAGGAGGATTTGGAAAGGTTTGATTCCTAAGAAGCTAGTATATTGCTGTTTCGCAGGGCTGTTTTCCTTTCAAATGGGATATTATACCTGCATGGCATTTTTGTCTATAGGGAATGCAGGCACTTATGTGCATATATAGAATAATAGCAGTTTGCCTGTCAGAATTATTAAGAGTTCTGGCATTAATAAAATATTATTTGCATTAGAAAATATTTTCTTCGTTAGAAAGACTGAGTTCTGGAGAACAATGGTTTTTATACAAGTTGACATTAATGATAAAGCTACAGGCCTTTGTTTCCATTTACAATAAAAATAGAGCACTATTAAAAATGCATAATGACATAACGGGCATAATATGATGAACAAAACATGAAGGCAAAACTAAGTATTTTCTCCCATGGAAGAAGATATTATTGATAATGAATTAAATAAATCTAGTAAGGATTCCTTTCTGAAGGATGAGACTTATTTGTTTTAAAAGACATGACAGTGTGTATAGCAGTTAGTTTATTGTACTCCTGATGGAATGGTAAACGTGGACAGTCCAGATTTCATCATCTCAGGTGTTAATGCCGTCAGAACGGCTGCTGAGAAAAATAGCTAATGTCAAGCTGGCCATCTCCACTGTGGTGCTGCTGAGGAAGTTAGTTTTACTCAGTGTCCTGTGACACAGAGAAATAAAAGTAGAAGAAATGCCAGAAATTGGTATTTTGGTGTTGGAAGATTCACCACTGTAACCCTAAACTGGCTGCTAAACTGGCTGCATAATTGAAGTCTAGTTACTGGAGGTCTTGGCACCTTTATGGATAGGAGCTGTGAAATGTGATCAATGTAAAGATGGAGGAGGGAATTAATCTGTTTGCTTTTTTGATCTACTTTAAATAAAGTTTATGATATGCAATCAAGTCTATACTTCACTGGTATTGAAATAGAGTCTCTTTGTATGTAAATGCATTGAGGAACTTGCACAAAATCAATTCATCTTCACATTTAGCATTTTCTATCTTACTGTCACAGTGAGGATATGGCATACAATATGCTGCTTACAGTAAGTTACAGAACATTTCATGATACCTAGTTTCTACTTGTGTGAGTGCTTCCCTCTTCCTCCATTTTGGTTTGCATATGTTTTTAGGATCCTGTCAAGAATCAGACACCTAACACTGACTATTGTTGAGTATCTCTGGTGGAATTATGAGACCAGATGTTATAATTGCAAATAAAGAAAGGTCCAGAGTTGGTGTCCAAAGAGAATACAATGCTTTCAGTAATTAGAAAATGTGTTTGTTATTGCATGTAGCTCTGACTTATGCCAATCTATACCAGTGTTGATAACTGAATGTTTACATAGGAAATGACACTTGAGCTGTAGCTATTGGCTGAACTTCAACATTGATCAACCAGTGTAATATTTAACTGCGCCAGAAATATGACCTCTTACATTGTTCTCAGCCAGGAAAGGGAATTCATTCCCTTGTAATATTTCTGCATCTGTCTGATTCCTTCAGTGAGACATCTTTTCACTGATTTCAGTGGCCATTAGGTTTGGATCATTGTAGTGGAATGGCTGACGAGCTAAAATAACTGCAAAAAGTACTTACTGCAAGTTTTTCAGGAGATTATAGAAAAAAGAAAACTATGTATCTGTGAAGAAAATACAGGCTATGTATGGAATGCATGGAGAAACAGAGTTGCCAGGCTCCATATGGTGGTGTCCTCTGTCTTGTGTCAGAGAGCGGGATGAGCATCGTGACTGTTGTGAAAAGCTTCCTGGAAATGATGTTGGCACAACAATACCTGACCCCTGAGAAGAATAGTCAAGAGCCTTTTTGCTTCTTTAAAAGTTGTTTGGTTGAAGCACCAATAAAATAATCTCTAAAAAGAAAACTTGTCCTGACAAGAACTTGCACTGTATGACCTGGTTGGCCTTTTTCATCAGTCATGTCTCTGAAATTTGGCTTATCAAGAAATGGAGTAAAATCTCATACTTTCTACTTTGAGAACGGAATTCTAAAAAATCCTGTCAAATACATTAATGACAATAATGGTGATGTTCTGTTAGAAACAAGCTGTGAAAGTGCCCCTTAAGTTTCATGCTCAGAGGTTTAGATATGTCTTGGGGATTCTTCTTCAAAGCCCATTTTATAATTCACTAGCCTGTGTGGAAAGTTAATGTTGAACGGTGAATTCCCACGAGTTCATTGTGCTTGGTGAACTGTTCTGAAAAGAAAGCAGTTAGAGAAATTGGTGAGGTGAACCTCCACATTGCCTGGACTAGTCTTCTCCTGAGGGTTCATTGGATCTTCCAAGGAGGGTGTATGTATCACCTGCAGACCTTCATCAGCCCTCCCTATGGGTGTGTGATGGGGAATATTGCTTCATATTCTCAGATGGCTTTAATACACAGATAACAACAAAGAAGTAGAGGCAGGCTTAGGACATAACATTGTTGAAGCCCTACAGTTATACAGAGGATAGTAAAGGGGACCTGGGGAGAGAAGGGAAATGGGAGTAGTTTGTTTACTTTGGCACAGAGTTCCCAGGGGGATATCTCCTTACCACACAAGTGTTTTAGCAGAAAAGAGATTCTACTTTAGATCTATCAGGAATTAGCTAACAGTTAAACTCTGCTAGGAAGCAGTGTAGGCTTTCAGTATAGATTTGTTTTCAGTAACAGGTCCATCATTCCTAGACAAGCATTCTGATTATTTAGCAACTACTACAGATTTAGGGATATCCCTTGTTATTTTTTTTTCCTTGAATGTTTTTTCCTTTTTTTCTTAGTCCCTGCAGTTGACAAACAAGATGAAGATATTCACTGATGTGGAAAATACTGAAATCACTGTAGGCTTTTTGGTCTTTCTCACTGTCTTAGACTGTATATGAGAGATTTCTTGTCCTTATATTCCCTTAGTTTTAGACAAGCTTTTGAGATCTTTGTTTTTGTAGGCAAGGTCTGCCTTCCCACAGACAAAATAAAAGTTAATGTTGTTATTGTTCTGTGTCCCAGACCTTGTCACTTTCCCCAGTTTTCCCCCCTCCCTTTTCTTCTAACCAATATAATCTCCCATTTTTCATTTGAAGAATGACAGATTCAATAGTGTTATAGGAAATGCAATGGAGCAGGAATCCTCACTTATCAGAATTTCTCTGCTAGTATTGTTGAACTAAACCTCTTTGGTGTGAATATTAGTAAATTTTCATCAAATGAATTTTAAGTGTTGTAAATTCAGAGTGTACTACTTCTGTAGCAGGCAGTGGTGAACAGCTTTTTCTGTAACATTTACAGATGCCTTTTCAATTTAAGCTTTTCTGTTACTGTGCTGTCTTTCTCAGCTACGTATAAACACATAGGTATGTGTATACTTTTACCTTTTTATAGGTAAATCATGATACAGCATCAGAATTTGGTTTCTGAGTTGCTTTTACCTCTGTTGTATCAATAAAACTCTACAAATATGCAAAATATGTGTAAATCATCGCAACACTGCAGCATCTGGGGCGAGAAAAGGGCATGAGTTCCATTTCTTTTTAAAGATAGTCCTCAGTATCAGAAAACTCTGGATATCAGTGTTTTGAAGTCAAAATAGATGGGACAAACAACATGTAATACACTTGTGCGTAGCTGTTGCTGAAGATTTGAGGTGCTATTCAAAGCAAGTTCCTCATCCTACCTAGAGAAAGGCTTAGGATTGTATTTCACAAGGAACTTAGCTTAGTTATGACAATGACTGAGGCAGATTCTGTTTACAAATGAGTATTTGGGCTTAGATACCTTCGCCATGGTGGTAGTGATACAAGCATAAAAATGGTCATCCTTACTCCAGTAGGCTAATATGTAAAACAGTGGGTTGATTGATTGTATTTCTGTACATTGGAGCTTTACATGCTTGTTTGTGTGAATGTCATGCAGATGAAACATATGAATAAATGAAAAATAGGCACTTGTAGGAGACAATTTTTTAATTACAATTCAACTTGTACATTCAGTTTGCCTTACTGTGGAGAGCAGCTAGATAATCATTATGCAGATCCAGATTGATATTACTGTAGCAGACAAGACCTATAGGTGTTTTTCTTCTTTGGATATGTACATATGTGTATACATAGATAAGTAACAATGTTTGAATTAATTTAGGAAAAGTTTCTGAAAATTCTTTTTAAAGAATGGATGAAAGTGCTGATTAAGGGGGTTACATGAATGATGGGAAGCTCTTGAAGTAAAATGAGCTTTGCTGTAAGTATGACTGAACACTGCTTTGCTTTTCACACTCCTAACATGAATGTTGCTTGCCCGCTAACCATGGCTAAAAGGCATGAAGTCAGGCAATTATTAAAACATTTAGATTCCTAGCTTGTAAATATTGCATTTCTCACAGAATTGGAGTGAAATCCAGTCTTATGTTTCGTGTTCATCCACTTCATATCCATTGGGATGCAGCATTTGTGAAAGAATCAATTATCCATTTGTTAGTCGGGGGAGCTTTACAAATTATACATTAGCAGATTGATTTCTCAGGTTCACCATTGGGGGACTGATTGTATAAGGTGGGTTGATGATGAGTGTCAGGGGAGAGGGAGTTGCCACAAAGAACACAATTAAAAGAAGCTCTCTGAGTGGTGGTGAATTTACTCCTAATTGAAGAGCTGATATAATCCATACTAAGAGCATTTATTTCAAGCATTTTACATGAGGTAATTGATTATCACATGAGGTACATTTGCTGCTAGATACTTGATTTTCCTTTCCTTTAAATTTTAGATTTTGCAAAAGCCTGCATTTAGATCTTTATATGCAAGGTGTCTGCTAGCTTTCTCTCCTGCTCCCTAAACTTCTCTTTCGTCCATTAAGGTAACATTTTTTTTTGTTCTATAGTGTCAGCTTGACATTATTGATTTTGAACAGTCAAACTTACTTATGTTGTGCAGAATTCCAAGCATGTCTCCATCAGAAAGAAAACTGCAGCTAATGGAAATTCAGCTGAAGGCATTTCTTCCTTCTTTGCCAGTACTTCCACAGTATATGAAATTCTGAAGCTGTTCCCAGGTTAATCATTTAAGTGTATTTCCATTCCTAACAGGATCCTCCTTATTGCCAGATTTCAGTTATGTTGCTTGAGAAATACAATGTGTATTATTATCATTTTTATAGTGGAACTATCATTCTGATCATAAGGAAATTATGTGTTTTTACTTGGTCTAATGCTAGGGGTCCTGGACTGTTCATGGTCTATCATCACTTTCTGAGCTTGGCAGAAAGTTCTGACTTGTAAAGTCAGCGAACAGGCTAATACTCAATGTGCCAGTTTGACTTGAGTGCTGAAAAAAATTACTCTGTGCTTGCTTTGCCTTGTGTACATCATCTAGAATAGCATCTCCTGTTGGAACTTAGCAGGAGGTTTGTGTAAGTGAACACATCTGCTTTTAGTTGAATTTAGTTGTTTTCCCTGACTGTCATCTGTGTATGGTACAGACAAAAGGGAAAATAAATACTAGGAGAAAGGAAAAGTTAAAAGCAACTGATAAAGGTGTTGGGCATGCAGAAGGCTTGTAACAAATTGCTAGTTATATACGCAGCTGTGAAATACTGTATCATCCATCAAATTTCTATTCAACAAACTGTTCTGAAGTATTGTGCGCAATTTTGAATGTGGAAAAAATGCAAATAATGTGGAATCACCTTTTTCCCCACTGATATCGTCCTAGAATCATAGAATGTTAAGGGGTTGCAATGGACCTTAAAGATTATCTAGTCCCAAACCCCCTTGCCATGGGCAGGGACACCTCTCACTAGACCAGGTTCCTCAAGGCCTCATCCAGCCCGGCCTTGAACACTCCCAAGGTTGGGGCATCCTTGGGCAACTCTTCCAGTGTCTCACTACCCTCACAGTAAAAACTTTGTTCCTAATATTCAACCTTAACTTCCCCTCTTTCAGTTTGTACCATTACTCTTTGTCCTGTCACTACAGTTCCTGATAAAGAGTCCCTCTCTGGCTTCCCTGTGGGCCCCCGTCAGATACTGGAAGGTTGCTATGAAGTCTTCATGCAACCTTCTCTTCAAGCTGAACAGCTCCAACTTTCTCAGCCTGTCTTCGTAGGGGGGAAGCTCCAGTCCTCTTGTCAACTTTGTGGCCCTCCTCTGGACTTGCTCAAACAGTTTCGTGTCATTCTTATGTTGGGGGCACCAGAACTGTACTAAGTACTACACGTGGGGTCTCACATGAGCAGAGTAGAGGAGTAGAATCATCTCCTTTGACCTGCAGGCCATGTTCCTTTTGATGCAGTCCAGGATTCCATTTCTGGGCTGTGAGGGCACACCGCTGGCTCATGTTCATTTTTTCATCACTCGTCACCCCAAGTCCTTCTCTGCAGGGCTGCTCTCAATTCTCTGCCCAACCTGTAGATGTGCTTGGGGTTGCCACAACCCAGGTGTAGGACCTTGCACTTTGCTCTGCTGAGCTTCATGAGGTTTTGATCAGCCCACCTCTCAAGCCTATCAAGGTCCCTCTGGATGGCATCCCTTCCCTCCAGTGTGTCAACTGCACCACACATCTTGGTGTTGTCAGCAAATTTACTGAGGGAGCACCCGATCCCACTGTCGATGTCACTGACAAGGATGTTGAGCAGTACTGGCCCCAACAGTGACCCCTGTGGGACACCACTCGTCACTGGTTTCCACATGGACAATGAGCCATTGACCACAACTATTTGCATGCAGCCATCCAACCAGTTCTTTATCCACTGAGTGGTCCATCCATCAAATCTATGTCTCTCCAATTTGGAGATAAGGATGTTGTGCAGGACAATGTCAAACACTTCGCATAAGTCCAGGTAGATGATGTCAGTTGTTTTGCCCCTATCCACCAACGCTGTAGCCCTGTCATAACTCACCGGATTTATTCAGGCATAATTTCCCTTTTATAAAGCCATGTTGGCGGTTACCAGTCACCTCTTTGTTTTCCATGTGCCTTAGCAGAGTTTCCAGGAGAATCTACTCCATCATTTTGCCTGGTACAAAGGTGAGACTGACTGAGCTGTAGTTCTCCGGGTCTTCTGCTTTCCCCTTTTTAAAAATAGGGGTTAGATTTCCCTTTTTCCAGTCATCAGAGGCTTTACCTGACTGCCATGATTTTTCAAAAATGAAGGATAATGGCTAAGCAACTTCATCTGCCAGCTCCCTCAGGACTTACAGATGAACTTCAAGTCCTATGGACTTGTGCACGTTCAGGTTCCTTAGATGGTCTTGAACCTGATCCTTCCCTACAGTGGGCTTAGGGGCTTCATTCCTTCAGTCCCTGCATCTGCCTTTCCCGACTTGGGCAGTGTGGCTGGAGCACTTGCCATGAAGACTGAGGCATAGAAGTCATTGAGAGTCTCAGCCTTTTCCATATCCAGGGTAGCCAGGTCTCCTGTTTCCTTCTGGAGAGGGCCCACATTATCCCTAGTTTTTCTCTTGCTTGCAGCATATCTATAGAAGCCCCTCCTGTTATACTTTAATATCTTGCATGTGTATAATGAGAGGTTTTGCCTTGCTAGACACTGTGAGTTATCTGAGTGCAATCACACATTTAATCTCCAAAGTTATTGCCACATGGCTTTCAAACCACAGCACAACAGATAAATTCCATCATCCTGCTCCTTGTCTTTAACTTTTATGTGAAGATAACTTTCATAGTCCACTTTGTCTACTTTCTTCTCTTCATTTTTTCAGAGTCAAATTTTATCAAAGCCATTTGACAGAAAAATAGGAACAGTGTGGACTGTAGGATTGAGCTGTTCGGCTCTTCTGGTGTGTCCTGTTTTGTGTCTTTTTGTCTTGGGCTTTATTGCAGTACTGCCTCCAAGAAGGCCTATCACACAGGAATGCTGCTAGATCCGCTGTTGCTGTAATATCAGCCTGATGGCACATTAGGTGCTGGAGTGATGAGAAGAACATGACCAGTTGAACACTGTACCTTATTGTATGACCCTGTACCAAGATGGGACTATTCATATTCAAGATGGACTTTTTGTCTTTGCAATTGCAAAGTAGTAAAAGAAGAGAGGAAACTTTGTGAGAAAGTTGTGGCAATGGCAACTTAGATGCAGCCTAGAACAAAAAAGAACATGCCACTTCCATGATGAACTCAGCTGAACTTTCTGTGCTGGTCCTTTCAGATGGTCAGAGTTGTTTCTGCTTGCAGAGGGAATGGTGTAGGCATGCTGGCTTTTTCACCACCACCACCTCTAGACAGAGTGAAAATCTTCCCTTGCACCTTGATGAGCAAAATAGATGTTTAGGAAGGCATTTTTCAAGGCAAGGCAGGAATAAAAGTGCATGCTGGTTATGAAGCTTCTAGCAGGTCAGACTGAAAACTGACATATCTTGCCCTACTCAGCATCCTCCAGTCCTGGAATTAGCCAACTCTGTGTGTAATGTCTGAGAATCAAGCTTTTACAAGGATGCTGAACACACCATCAGGTTGATGGACTTGAGCTGTACTCCTCTACTGACACCCCCCTAAATGTGTCAGGAGAACACTGGGGTGGTGCACGTTCCCCAGCTGCCTGTGCTGCCAGTCATGCACTTGTGTCTAAACTTGAAATGTAGCAACTCAACCACACTGTGGCAAATGAAAGTACTTCTGGAGCGCGTAAGTCAAGAAAAATTCCTTGTGACTTCCCCCTTGGCAGTGAACTGCTTGGCAAACAACACACAGTAGAAAGACCACTTTGTAATGGGCAGTAATTGCGATATTTCCAGGTACCGTTTTGTGGTGACACAAAGTGAGACCAAGTGTAGTGTCTTCTGCACTCAAGGAAGCAGGAAAGCAAAAGGGTAGCATCATTTTCCCAACTCAGCAGGCAACTGTTGCAGTGCAAAGCACAGTTGTTCTACCTTGATTAGAAAGAAGCTTCTAGAAAATGAAATGTGATTGGGCATATATTATTTTCAAAGTGGAAGAGAGGAAAGCTTACTTTTTCTGACTTGGGATTTTTTTTTGTGTGTGAAAGATTATGGGGAAAAACTTTCCAAAGGGGGTGAGAACACCTCAGTTTATCTCCTGTAGATAGTCCATCTGGACAGGGTGTTTTTATATAATTTTTTATTATGTACTTCTAATGTAATTCCAACTGCCATAGCATATATAAGGACCTGTGATATTTCATACACAGTTGTGTGACATCCAGTGTGACTGTACAACTCCAATGCTCTTTCAGTGACACTTCATTTTTACACGAACATGTGATGGATTTCTTAAAAGTTGTTCTTAAAAGTGTAAGAGAGACTTACTCGTGTGAAGATCCTTCAGTGATGCTTAAAATGATGAGCTATTTGTTATGGAGGGTGAAACTAGCATCATGATACATAAGAAGGTTCTTGGTACTTGAATATAATTGGATTGGGGTTTGTATGCAAGAGGATATGCTTCAAGTTTCCCAGATGATGTTTTAAGTTAGTTCTCAGCACTTAAGAATAGCTGTTTAAGCTAAGTAAACAGTAACATGTTCTCTAACCCTGTAGGTTAGAACCAAAAGTATAGGCAAAGGAAAATTTACTAAATTGGGGCAGTTTTCAGGCCCCCCCAGTTTCTCAGTATTTGTCTAAGAATGAGTACACCTAAGTTGCACTTCAATACCTTCTAATACACACTTCTGAGAACAGTATTGGAGCCAAAAATGAAAGCAAGAGAAGGAATTTGAAGAAATAATTGCCACTATAACTATCAGACCAAAACAGAAGAATTTTCAGTTGCATTGGTGCTGGTGAGGTCACTGTATTTTTTCCTAAGTTTTGATAGTGGGAATTAATAGCTGTGGTATACAGGCACAGATGCTTAAGGCTGGAAGGAAGGCTTTTGGTTTTGTCATGGAAATACCTATTCTGTGTGGGTTTTCTGATTCGTGCAAGTAAACATACTCAACTGTTAACACGTAAATCTCGTGAAGTGTGAGGAATGTTAAAGCATGTCATTGGTGATGTAACTTTAAAAGTCTTTTTTCTTTATTTTCTTTCTCTAGAGCGCAGTGAAGATAAATCAGATCAGCCTGGATGAAAGTGGAGAACATATGGGTGTTTGCTCAGAAGATGGCAAGGTACAACAAATCCGTTTATATATTTACTGAGGTAGCAGATAGTCCTCAGTATTACATTTGAGATAATTGTGATACCTGTGGATTTAATTCCTGCATTTAGCACCTCTACTTTGACCATACATTTTGAGAACTGAGCTCACCTTTGAATACTCAAAGTTAAAGTCAAGTGTATTTTGCACAAATGTGCCGTAGAAAAAGTAATTACAAGAATGTCAATAATGTAACTGGTATTAAGCTGATTAACAGCTGTGGCAGGAGGACATGTCACCTTAATCATTACTGCTGTGCCAGTTATACTTCAGTGACTACTCTGCTGTTCCTGCAAGACAGTAGTTTAATGCCTTTCTGCTATAAATCCACAAAATTGGATTTTGTGGGCATGATTTCTGTGGGCTGGTGGTTTTCATTTTCACACATTTTATGAATGTTTCTCTTGAATTATAGAATCTTTTGATAAGCAATCATAGTTTATCAGAAGAATAAAGTGTCTTACAACAGCCACATTAAATAAATGTAAAATCAATATATGTACAGTTTCCTAAAAAACTGGCACCTACTTCCTTGGCTGAGGGCATATATCATTTGTGCAGTGTATAACTAACAATTATCAGTGCTTCTCTGGAATGTTGAGCTGTGACATTTAGTGGTTTTGGTGATTGATTTTCCACTTATAAGAATGTCTTTTTTGTTTTTTCAGTTGATGGCAGTCTTTTCTAATGTTGGTTTGCACTGATAAAATTCTAATGCACAGGGTGTATTTAAGCTTCTTTTTTTAATATAGTGCTCATATACAAATACAGTGCATTAAAAATCATTTAAATAATTTTACAATATCCATCTGACTTACAGAGGAGAACATTTCTTACACAGTAGACTTGCAAGAGCAGGAATTTGGTAATCCTAATGGTTGCATCCCACTGAGTAGAAGTTCTTTAAATTAAAAATAAAATCAGATTTTGCAGTAGGCAAAATGGGGAAACAAGCCCTTTAGACTGTATGCATTTGGGTTTTTTCATTGCAAATATGTAGTTATTTTCCTCAACAGGCAGGCAGCCAGTTTGTATATCCAAGCCTTTTGTTTCTGAGAGAAATCTTGGTGTCGGTATCTTGACACAGTAATTGGGATACTAGTGCCTATCAGAGTGGGTTGTAGAATTTTACAGCCTGTGAGAAACAGCACAAGTGTTTCCTAATTGTCTACACAAGATAAGGCAAGGGTCAGTAATTGTGGAAGGTAATAAAAATGTTGAGCTAGCATTGTTGGTTTAGGTGTTTCCTGTGGTATTGGGAAGCAAGCACTTGCTGTTGATGTAAGGGCTCCTCTGATGTGACTGTGGATTACTGACTCAAAATACCTATGCTGCAGTGAGACTATGAGCCATGCACATTTTTCACATATTAAGTGAATATTAAATACATGTATTTGATTTGAGAAATATTAAAATATCCATAATCTCTACTTTGGTGTGGCTGTATTTGAAAAGACTTCAATACCTTAAATGGTGACTGTGCTAGTTTAAAGGTAAACCAGCAGGGGAAATGAACTCAACTCAAAGGAGAGATTACAAGTCAGAATCACAATTTAACAAAATAATACAAAAAATACGATTATAGAGACAAACAGTTGCTTTTAACCCACAAAACCCAAATGTATAACCCAGCACCCTGGGGCATGAACAGAGTGGTGTTCGTTGGGCCCCCTGAGTCCAAATAAAAGGAGAGGGGAAAAAACCTGTTGGTGAAAGTGCTGGTACAGTCTGGTCAAGAGTGGTGATTGCAGTCTGGTTGAAAAGTGGTGGTTGCAGTCCAGTAGAGAGTGGTGTCTGCAGTCTGGTTGAGAGTGGTGGTCTGTAGTCTTCCTCTGGATCCCACGAGTGGTTAAAAAAGTTCCAAGACTCCAAGATTATATATCCTCCAGTTCAGGCAGGAATGCCCAGCACTTCCCTCAGGGCAGGGAGTTCCACAAGGGGTGTGAGGACAAGAGCATCCTCCTTTCTCACAGGCCTCTTAGCACCTAGTTTATAGCCTGAAGAGTCAGGCTGCTCTGGGCAGGTGGTGTAAATGGTCTATTGATAACAGTTTCTGGGAAATGGCATGGAAGGCTATAGAATACACAGTTTTGGGTTACACCCACACAGTGATGAACTGGTCCCAGCTGTTCTAACTAGGACAGTGACTCTGTCTTCATTTAGTGAAATAGCTATTGTGCATATATGTGTGTCATTACGTGCTATACGAGGCAGTCTCAAATATGGTCCTGATGCCAGGGCTAATTCTGGTGATGTTTTTGATACAGGGCTGGAGTATCACAAGTACAATATGCAACATATTTGTATTCATAGAGTCCAGAGACATTGATGCTTCACCGTATTCTACACCGAAAAACTCATCTGGAGATTTGAAAGATCTGGGTGATTTAGAAGTTAGACTTTCCACGTCACAAACCTTTCCCAGAAAGGATTATGTCTTTGAAAGAATCCACCTCTAAAATTGGTTTAAATGCATACTTGTGTGTTGTGATACTCTGTAAGAAAATGGCAGATTACTGGACGGATAGTGTAACACTCCTTACTACGGTGGGAGTGTTGATAATGTAAGAAGTTAAAACACCTGTACAAATTGCAAAGTCTTTATTAACTTGGTGAAATAAGTAAAAATGGTGAAATCCTTTTTTTTTAAAAAAGGGGGAAAAAGAAAACGTGAAACAGTTTGGTTTTCTTTAATCAGTTTTAAGCAAAAAAAGGGCAATAATACAAAGCTGTATTGATGCAAGTGTTTTCTACCACTTAATGAAGATATGTCCTCTTTTGCAATAGGCAGAGTGCATATCCAGTCTGATAGAGATGGAAACCATTTGTCTTTTTGAGGGAAGGCCTTAGGATGAGAATCTCCTCCTCATATCTGTTCTGCTGTCTGATATATTTTATTTTACTACTTTTTCCGGGTTTTTTGGACTCTCAAACTAGATTTGATCTAGTTGTGTTGGCTGGGAGGAGAGCACAGAAGCATTGTACAATTCTCTAACTCTCTTGTCAGTCAGCATCCAGACCTAATGTGAAAACCTGGCACTTGTATGTCATATATGTCCAACAAGTGCTTGGGAGCTACTTGCAGCTTTTCTGTACTGCACATTTGGTTCTTTGAAAAATCTTCCTGTCCAATGGACTCAACTGCAGCTGGTCACCACTGGCATGGAAAGGAAGAGAAATCAAAACCAACACCAGCCCTCTAGTCTCGCTGCTGGGTGTC
This sequence comes from Pipra filicauda, assembly GCF_003945595.2. Classification (NCBI taxonomy): domain Eukaryota; kingdom Metazoa; phylum Chordata; class Aves; order Passeriformes; family Pipridae; genus Pipra; species Pipra filicauda. The sequence goes on from NW_024104480.1 coordinate 122,303, forward strand.
GAACTGTTACAGTATAAGAGAATTTTGGTGCTTGAATAAATAGAAGGGGAATCAGGCTTGCAGCTTCAGAACTGTGGAGATCTTTTAGGTTAGTTTTTGTGTGTTAGTTTTGTATGTAGTTAGTTTATGTTGTCTTGAAAAACCTGGATCTGACTCCCAGTTTTGCTAAAGGTCTCGTGTCATTACATAAGAGCAGTGTAATTTTCACCCTTACTCTGGCTTGTAACTTTTTTTACATGAAGAAATATAAATTCTATTGAAAACCCATTGTTTGCATGTGTTAGTGTCATCTTTAATGCGTGTAACAACATTGATGTTAAGAAAATCCATGAAGTATTACACTGATCATTTTTCAAGAAATGAGACTTGTAGATAAAATGTTTTTGTTTGCCTGCCTTTTGATCACTGAAGGTTGGTTGCTTCTTCCAAGTGTGGAAGCAAAGAAACAGCTAAGTCTGGATGCACTGGAATGGTGGGTTGTGGATATTTAAAATTGGACAGGAGTAGCAAAATGTAGTGGAATCACAAAATCCTTTTTCCAGCTACCTAAGAGCATCATGAGCAGAGTGAGCATGGAAAGTAGAAATAGATAAATCCAATATAGGTTTGTAATATCAAAAGAATCACTTTCTTTCCGAAGAATATAGAACATTAAGAAGTAATAAACTGTTATATGATGTCCCTAGAGTAAACATAACATCTATTTTATGCTGAGTTATTTTTTCCTTTTAAGTCGCTCCACTTTGTTTTCATACTCTTAAAGAAACATCATATGTCTGTGTTCAGTGAAGTATTAGGAAAATGTTGAGGGCATTGTTGCTAATTCTGCTTAATTAGTTTTAATTTCAGAGGGCTGTTTTGTTATGTTTGAGGATTCTGCTTCCACAGAATTTGCATTGTTATGTTTTAATCATGTATTTTCTTTTTTTTTTCTTTCTTCTCTCAGTTTTATTTTCTCTTTCCTCTCCTTCTTATTTTGTGTAGGCTGTTGGATTGGATATGCTGTGCCAACTGATGAAAACAAAAACCGAGAAAGCAAAATCCTCTAGACATCGGCCCAAAGCTTTTCTAGGCTTATAGCCAGGCCCAACTTAAATATAACCCTTTGGCTGGCTTACATAATCACAGCTTTGTGATACATCTTACAGTCTCCAAATATTGATTTTTGTAATCCTTTGGATCAGTAGCGCAGCCCTACACAGTGCATGCAGAAGTATTTTTAAAGCACGTTGTCAGAGGCAGTATATTCGCTAATGAGTAGTGGACTGAGCTGATAATGCTGCTTAGGAGATGTATCCAGGAGACAAACTTGAAAGGGAGATGAGATGGTTTGAGATGTTTTAAACTTCACTGAGGCTGCTGAACTTTGAGCCACTCCGAGGATGGCTTAGTTCCTTGCTGATAGCTTAGTTCCTCTTGTAGTTTACCTAAAGTTTAATGTTTTTGCTCTGTCTCCTTGACTATCTGAACGAATTTTGGGGGTTCTTGTCCTCAGAACTGATCTTTTTAAAGCCATTAAGCCTCACTTTTTGAGGCCCATTACTGGCATTTACTGACTTTGTTCTGCAGGTCTTTATCTAGGGGGACTTATATTTTTTATTACTTTTTTTTTTTTAATTTTTCTGCCTGAAGCAATCATGGTAGAGATGGGGAGAAAGAAATAGGGTTAAAAGTTCTTTTAAAACTTTTGAGTCCAATCTATTGAACATGTAGAGCAGAGTTACTGAAGGTATTACCTTTTCCAGAAAAGAAGGATATTTTCCAGAAAATAATGAGAGCCTGTCTGAAAGCCTTCTAAAGTAAATTTGCTGTCAGATGCAGTTTTCCTGCTGATCGCTCCATGGGATGCTCTTTTTTCTCTCTTCTTCCACCATTGGTGTCCATCCCTCCTGAGATGATTTTGTTTCAGCAGCTTGTGACAACATGTAGAAACCTCTTAAAATCATAATGGAAAAGCAAACCAGTTATTATTCTTTGTGGAAATCATAACTAGTAAATTAATTACTGATTCCTGGCCATAAGTCTTCAGCCCTGTTTTACTCCTAAGTTCTGCAGGAACGGGGTTGTCAACTGTCCCATCTGAGAGTTGGGGAAGGGAACGTTGCCTATTGAATGAAGAGGCATGAGTCCGAAAGAGGGTTGTACTTAAAAAAATCTTGAGAAACCCTATTCTGTAGTCATAGCATCTAAATCTAATAGTATTTCATAACACTTGATACCTCTGTACTTGTTTTATAACTAAAGGCAAGAAAACATTTAAAAAATCTGTTAATTCTCTTGGCAGCAGAAACAATTTTTTTTTTATTTAATGTTGAGGCTTCTTCAGATGGATTCATTCTGATAGATATTCTGATTGCCTATGGTTACAACTTCAGTGCTGACTGTTAAATGTACTGATACATCAACATAAAAGAGAAGGAAGGAGTCTTCAGAGAAAGGCATTACCACTGGTCATGGAATAAAACAAAATAGCACTGAATGCACTTGGGAGGAGGAGAGGATGCCAAGAAATATATTGTCCTTGGATTTCAGTCTGGTTTTTCTTTATTGTCACAAATTTCTTTTCTTATGTAAACCTTGTATTGCTTGGAGGGGAAAAAAAAACCTTACCGTTCTTTCTCAGAAAGGAAGAATTTTTAATTTATCTTCTTCTGAATGTTTTTATGTTGCTCTTACTGTACTTAGGTTAGTATCTGTTAAACAGATTTGATCAGCCTAAAGCAAAAGGAACTTGCAGTTTTTACTGTATTTGTAAAAAAACCAAAACAGAAAAATCCCAAAACCAAAACACACACACAAAACAAATACAAAACCCCTCACAATAAAAACAAACAAAAACCAAAACAAAATCAAAAAAAAAAACAAGGAGGAAAAAGATTCAAAAAGTACTTTTGTACTGCTGCAAATATTTAGAGAGATACACAGTAGAAGATCAAGCTGTGTCAATTATCTCTGAATTGTTAATTTTTACTTCTTTTCCATAGGAAAAAAGATGTAACTGCTAGCATTCAACTTTACCTTCTAGCTATTAGTTTTTTACATTCAATGTTAATTGTCAAATGGTTATTAGGTAAACATTTTTGGCTTTTCAATGTATTTTTTCAGGTGCAAGTGTTTGGATTGTATTCAGCAGAAGAGTTTCATGAAACATTTGACTGTCCTATTAAAGTAAGTGCTTGTTTTAATCTTTAGTAATTGTGGTGATGTTGTCTTTTAATGACAGAAAGGTCGCATTCAGTCCAAATGAGAGAGAGGAATACCACTTCCTTGCAATGTTATTCAAGTCACTAGAAAATAGTTTTCTATCTCAATATAAAAGCTTTTGATCTGGTTAGGTAGTAAGAAAGCCCATCTTGGTTTTGTAAGGAGTATTATTGAATTTTTCAAATACAAAAGGCAAAGTGAAATTGTCCTATCTCAGCATAATTCTTTCTTTGTAGATTTGTGATACAGATTCTGAGGGTTCTGCTAAATGTGAGGGCAATATTTTGCAACCAGGCAAATGGGCAGAGATGCTGATGTACCTTGTCTGAAGAGAAAACTTGAGTTTTACTCTGCTTTAGAGATGTGTGTCTGCCTGGCTGTTGAAAAAGGGATATCTAGTGGTTTTTAGCAAGAAACATTTCTTGCATGAGGAAAGGTGGTGTGGGCAAATGATTGTGTTTTGCTGCTTGGGGTCTCCCATGTTGCAGCTGCTCTTGAGGATGGGGGGAAGGGAACGAGGTCATTAAGTTTTCACACATGCCAGATGTGACTCACTTGCCTCTTACAGCTGGATCTCCTGCACTTGACATGGAACATGTAAGGCAAAGAAACTGTTTAAGACGTGTCGTTAAGACATACACAGTGCTGTCCTGTGACAGGGCTGAGGTGTGTGTGCCCTCTAGGCAGGTCCCAGACAAGATTTAATGGGGGTAACCCTTGCACACAGCAAGGGTTCTGTTTGGTCCTAATTCTGCTGCTTGCTATACAGAAAAGTAGATTCGGTGTAATGTGGTTCTCAGCGTCAGACTTGTCATATACCATATAATTAGAAGAATTCTCTTCTAGGAAAAACAGATGTTGAAACAACTAGGCTTTACTTCAGAGAAAGAATTCACCTGTAATACTTGATGATTGGCAAAGGGTTATCTAGTTTAAAAAGTGATGTGGCGCTTCATGTAAACTCTTATTTAATCCACAATCCTCTCTTTCCCCATCATCCCCAGATTGTTGCTGTTCATCCTCAATTTGTAAGATCCCACTTCAAGCAATTTGTAACAGGAGGAAAAAAGGTAAGCAGTCCTAGTGTAATGAACTTTGGCTACCTTTAAATAGCTTTTTGAAATGGCTCAGAAGGCTATGTATGTGATTTTTAAAACCTAGAGCAAAGACTTCTGCTTTTTCATTTTAATTATGTGTTGTATTCCAAACCATTCTTATTTATTTTTAAAATTTATTTTATTTAATTTTATTTAGTTAATTTTATTTAATTAATTTTATTTAATTAAGACTAATTCCAGGGGAAGGGAAAATGCACTTTTTATGTTAAAAACGTATTGCAACAAGTTGAGCTTGAGAGTAGAAATACTTCTGTATATATAGCCTGAAAAACAAGTCATTTATATTTCCTAGGCCAGATTTTCTCTATTTTAATTTCTTGAAGTGGAAGCAGAAGTTTGTGCCTTAATATTGATCCTTACAAGGCATGTTGATCTTGGTGTTTGGGATTTTTCTTTTGCTTCACCCGTGGGTGATTTTTTGGGGTGGAGTTTTGTTTGTTTTGTTTGGGGATTTAAGGCAAAAAAACCCAAGTATTTTCATCAGTTCTTATTCGTGGTATGGATTTTGTTGTTTGTTTGTTTGTTTTTAAAGGAATCAATGAGAGCTTTTGGTAGAGTAGACCTCACACCATTCTAAGCATTTCTATCTGTGTACATAGTCTTCCATTTGGATCAGCTGGTATTTCAAATGTGTGTTAAGTGTCTTCTTAGTGTATGGTACAATTCTGACTTTCAGATTACAGTTGCTTCCAGGTCCTACAAGTATCTTATATCACATGGCATATTTTCAGTCAAAATATAAAAAGTTCTATTTAGAACAGTTTCTTAATTCATGGAATTTTCTGTTACCTTCTCTTATAAATTGAGTATGAACAAGCCTCACTTACAGGTGCATCAAACCAAATGCCATGGCTCTCCCTTACCAGCAGTCTGTAAGAAATACAGACTCCTAGTGCTGAATACAACTTAATTTTCAATTAACAGTTCACTATGTTTCAGAGCATAATTGTGCTTTATTTATTTAAGTGGCATGTGAGCTTGACAGCTTTTTCTGGCTGGTAGAAGTTGGTGTTGTCCTTAAAATAATGCACAGTCAGTGGATGTCTGTGTCAGCCACCAGTTTGTGAAGCTTTTTTGTGCTGATAAAAGGGTCATGGAAAGAGAGAAGCAAGAAATTAATAGAACAGGGCTCTGTCAGGTGGTAAGAGAGCTTGCATTCACCTGATGCCGAACAGAAAAAAACATCAGGGAGTTAACACATTCTCTTTGGTTATCTTTGATTATTTGACAGGTTGTTTTATATTCTGTCCTCTGGGGAATGGTATACTCATTCTTAATACATTCATTTTTTGCTGAGGAACTTTCCCCTTCAGAAAAACTTTAATTGACATCTTAACATAAGGTATTTAGCATTGAAATAAATGTCCCTTGACACATGGAATTTGATTTTATTGGTTCATAAAACAAACAAATAAAAACTCTAGCCTTGTGGTAGAAACCTTGCCCCTTTTCTCCTCTCCTCCAAAAGGAGCCTTTATAAAATAACAAAATGCTCTTTGAAAATTCAGAAAGTTAAATTCCACCTACTAATATATCTATGATTTATTTCTATTTGCTTTTTCTGAATGTTTACACTTTTCCTTAACTGTAAAGCCAACGAGTAGTAGGGGGGCAACAGGGAGTGTCCGCAAAGGTGAGGCTGAAGCATACAACCTCAGGCTGTGGACCTCACCTCTCTCTCCCTATGTCTGGAGATTGTGCAGTTGGGTGAGCTCCTTCAGGGAGGGGGACAGGACCTCCATGGCTCCTCACATCTCTGCTCTTTTAGCTTTTGCAGAAACACAGTGACTTCATCCCTGATAGCTGGCAGTGGTGAAAGGCATGCTGCCTGTCTTCCCCACACACGCCAAGGCAGGGTTAGCAGTAAGGGTATCCTCATTTTGGATCAAGCTTAAAAGAAAAGCTTTGTTTAAAGTTCTTATGCTATCACAGAATATGCTCAGTTGGACTCATCGAATCCAGCTCTTAGCCCTGTGCAGGACCATCCCAAAGAGTCACACTGTGCGTGAGAGTATTGTCCAAATGCTTCTTGCAAGAACTTCCCTGGAGAACCTGTTCCAATGCCCAACCACCCTGTGGGTGAAGAACCTAAACCTCCCCTGACACAACTTCCGGCTATTCCCTTGGTTCCTGTCACAGGTCACCACAGAAAAGGGATCAGTGTCTGCCCTTCCTCTTCCCCTCATGAGGAAGTTGTAGACTGCAATGAGGTCTCCCCTCAGACTCCTCTTTCTCCAGGCTGAACAGACCAAGTGACCTCAGCTGCTCCTCATACAGCTTCTCCTCAAGGCCCTTCACCATCTTCATTGCCCTCCTTTGGACACTCTCAGACAGCTTAAAATCTTTCCTTTATTGTGGCGCCCAAAACTGCACACAATATTCAAGGTGAGGCTGCACCAGTGCAGAGCAGAGCAGGACAATCCCCTCCCTGGACCAGCTGGTGATGCTTTGCCTGACGGTTGGCTGTCCTGGCTGTCAGGGCACTGCTGACTCATATTCACCTGGCCATTGACCAGGACCTCCAGGTCCCTTTCTGTGGCACTGCTTTCCAGCATCTCATTCCCCAGTCTGTACGAACATCCAGGGTTGCCCCATCCCAGGTGCAGAATCCATCACTTTCCCTTGTTGAACTTCATATGGTTGGTGATTGCCCAGTCCTCTGAGGTACATAAAAAAATATAGTGTGTGTTGTGTGAACTCTTCATCCTAAGGGTTGCAGGGTCTTTATCTTTGTTTTGTTGTTCTGGGAGATGGTGACATAATGTATATTAGCATTTTAAAAGCTGAGTGGGTTTTTTTTAGTTGTTTGCTAAGATAATTTGAGCAGATAAATGTGTACAGAAAGAAATTTCATCAATTTCTCGAACCCCTCTAGTTCTGTTACAATCATTGTTGTCTCAGAATAAAATTAGGATGTTCTTGATTTCCTACTTGAATTTCATACAGATTTTGGCTTACAGTGAAACAAAACAAAGAAGCCAAACCACACATGCACAAGAACTTACCCCCTGACCTTAACACTCTGTTTTGTCTCATCTCAGAAAACCACGTTAAGATGTGTTTAAATTTATTATATTTATTAATTTTATAGCTAGCATCTGCCTCAGTAGAATCTGCAATGATTGGGGGAGAGCTACTGTAAATTACCACCTCCTTAATTTTTTGAGAAATATACCATTCTTTATAATGATATAAAATGTGTGAAAAATACACTTTCCAGTTCAAAGACCCACTGCAGGCCATCCTGAAAATATTCAAGCGAGACAGAGAGGGAAAAAACCTTAAGTGACACGCTTCAGGGATGCACAGTGCAGGTCCTCAGTTCCCAGCACAGGCGGATGTCTAGAACTTGGGTGAATTGGGTGAATTGTTGTATAATACAGAGATTTACCACATCTTAGAAGGTCAGCCTGACCTAAGGCTGACTTAAGAGCGGTACTCTCTAGCGTAACTGTTTAAATCATTGTTGTAAGCTTAACTCTACCATGTTTGTACAGTTGCTTAACTAGGCAGGTACTCAAGCCCTTTAACAGCATTTTTTCTCTAAATTGTATTGTGAACTAATTAAACAATATAAATTGTTTGCTTACTAAAGTTCTAGTTTTTAAAAGTAAAGAACTTCCATTAAGCTTGAGATAATATCATTGCCTTCTGTTTTGGGTTAGAAAAGCTTATTTTGCCCCCTTTTTTAATGAATGAATGTTACTTCTGCCTAGAAATCACTGTCGCAGTGAGAAGCAGTAGGTACCACACTAAAAAGAGGCGCTTCCCTCCTCCCAATCTCTGCAATTAACCACAGCACCATTGTGCTGACTTGGCAGATGATGGTAACCCTGAAATAATAATATCGTGTATTGTAAATAACAGGGCATGTCTGTCCAGAGCAGACAGTACAGCTCCAGAGTAAAGGAAAAGACAAATACTGTACTATTGAAGGCCATAACCTTCTACCTTTTAAAAAAGGGTCTAATCTCAGAAAATAACAGGGTAAAAGCCAAGTAAATGAGGGTGCTAAAGCTGAAAACAAGGTGTTCTTGATTTAACTGTTAGAGTGCTGGTCTTTCCCAATACATCAGCTAAATGAACGTTATTATAAACTCCAGGTATTGATTATGTCCTGAGGGTTAAGAGACAGAACTAAGAAAGAAGACTGAAGAATATTTCAGTTCCAAAGTCAACATAGCAAATTACTGCATCTTATATAAAGGTAACTTAGTCAAGCAGGACAAGTTGAGGTTCCTCTCTTAGCAGAGGCCTCAATGAGACTCCCTATTTCATGTTTTGATTAACATCAATAACTAGACAAATAGATTTTTGTAGTAAAATTCCTAGGAAAGTGAGTCGTCTGGAGTGATTGAGTCACTCTGCTGAATATATACTAATGAAGGGTTTTCTGGGAGTTCTTTACCCAGCATGGTAGTGGGGACACACCACAAATTAAGAAAATTAATTCTGAAGCCATTATGGGGGTAGTATATTCAGTATCTTAAAGGATTGGGTCTCCTCATTTGCCTAGGACATGCATTTTGTATAATAAATATTGATTTGCATATCTAATCTGAAACATTTTAAGGGATAGAGAACCAAGATAAAACTACAGATTTACTCTGTGGCTGTTAGCAATCTCATCTTTAAAGCTGTCTGTATCTATATCTACATAATATATTTATGGGGGTTTTTTTAATATGTATGTATGGTGGAAATATGTGTAAAACCATATTTTTATAGTGTCTGTGTTTCTTTGGCTGAAGAAGATACTCTATAAGAACTGGTTTACAAATACAGATCATGTTTGTCCCCTTTATCCTTCCAGAATTAACATTTGAACATATTGATGTTTGAACTTAAACATTAGACTCTTTTTTCTTTGTTTGTTATAAAAGCAGAGAGAACTTTGTGTTACGTGGGGCAAATTTCTCATTGTAAAAAAAATTAAAAATACTATTTCAATGTCAGAATTCTGGCCTGGACCAATGATGATTCCTGCCTGAGATGCAAAACAAGATAACCTAAATTCCTTTCCACTCCTAGTAGAGCAACAACATATGTAGAGAAAGGATAGTGACTGCGAACAATGCACAAACGGGAAGAGAAATAGCATTCTTGGAGATCTGCGACTGCTGTTAGGGTAGTGGAATTTGTATGTTAAAGTCAAGTCTGCCAAGGAATGTCTCAGATTTTTTTTTAATTGTCTGCTTTTTAGTGTCAGCAGATGCACTTTGCTTGGTGAGTAAGTAGATGACCTTTACCTCTGAACCCTATGATATGTACTTCATAATAACTGGACTACTTTGACAAATTATTAAATTGTCAGGATGCTGTTTGCAGCACAGTCCATTTTTAGAAAGCAGATAGTCAGCTGTTTGGCATTATGTTGGGTAGAAGAGTACCAGACAAGAAAGGCAGATTGCTTTGTAAGCTATAAAATATCCGTCAGTAAATACTCAAAGGTCTGACTTAAGTGAAAAAAGAGTAAATACTATGGCAATTTCTGTCCATGCATTGGATAATTTACCATAAGTAGGAAACAAGCTGTAGCAGCAAGCAAGCCATAATAATACTGGTCTGTGATTTCCTTGGTGCAATGTATAGTGTCTAGATGTATTCAATATTATTGAACAGATGAGACCTTGCACATATAGTACGTACTGTTCACATAATAAACATTTTTTTGCTTGCATTTCTTGTTTATGATTATTTGGATGTGCATTTCTTCTTTATTGCTAAAAAAAAATTTCTCCTTTTGCTATAATAAATTTGGTTTGTGTAAAGAGAACAGATCATAGTCCTATGTGCATGTAATCTATAGTTGTGTGTTTTGCAAATGTCTGTGTAAAACACTTTATTCATTGCCTGAGGTGGCAAGCAAAGAGGATCTAAAGGTATGAAATGTGTCTCTCTGCCTACAAAACTGCAGGATTTGCTTTCCAAGGTGTTAATTCTGTAGCTCTTTGTGAATAGGCGACAGCTGGAATCTGGCAGTTGAGTTATTAAAAGTACAGCCTAATAAAAGTCCTATAGCATTTGTTTGTATTAAACATCTCAAAATTTCTAGTTTCTCTGTCCATGAACTACAGCAGTAGCTCCTGTTTCGTCTATCACTGTTGCCATCGCAAACCTCCTGATGCTGCTGTCTGCCTCTGCCTCCTTGCTTGATTTCCCTTGACTGCACATGCTGCCCTCCTCTCTGTTCACACCCCAGCTCCTTAGACAACATTTTATGACAAAATTTTAAAAGCTCATCTTCAATAGAAAACTTGAGGTTTATATTATTCTCTGCCTCGTTTGAGCTCATCCAGTCTATCAACTGTTCCAAGCAGAAATGATAATTTTTTATTGTTGCTATATGTTTTCCTAGAGATGCACTAGTAAACAGTAAGTCCTCATGCAGCATGCTGTTCTGTGTTCCTCTGTGGTATCTGCTAATCTTGACTGTGCCTGTAAATGTTGTTTTTATGCTGAAAACAATAAATAGCTGTAGTGATCACTTGTAATCAAGGAAGTAGCATTTTAGGTTTTTGTGGTCTTGCCTAGCTGAGGTGAGAGTTGATGACACAGATGCCAAAACACAGAACAAATGCCACAGGTAGGCTCATCTTTCCACTTAGGCAGACAAAGAACAGGACAAGGAAATTACAGCGACTTTTTTCAGTTACAAAATGGTGAATGGAGTGGTGCTGAATGGTGCTGCATCCAGTTGGCAGCTGGTCACTAGTGGTGTCCCCCAGGGATCAGTGTTGGGCCCAGTTCTATTTAATATCTTTATTGGTGATCTGGATGAGGGGATTGAGTCCACCATTAGTAAATTTGAAAGTTGGGGGGGCATGTTGATTTGCTGGAAGGCAGGAGGGCTCTTCAGAGGGACCTGGACAAGCTGGAGAGATGGTCTGGTTCCAGCAGGATGAGGTTCAACAAGGCCAAGTGCTGGGTCCTGAACTTTGGTCACAACAACCCCCTGCAGCGCTACAGGCTGGGCACAGAGTGGCAGGAGAGCAGCCAGGCAGAAAGGGACTTGGGAGTTTGGATTGACAGGAAGCGGAACATGAGGCAGCAGTGTGCCCAGGTGGCCAAGAAGGCTGATGGCATCCTGGCCTGTATCAGGAACAGTGTGGCCAACAGGACTGGGGCAGCTATTCTTCCCCTCTACTCAGTGCTGGTGAGGCCACAGCTCGAGTGCTATGTCGAGTTCTCAGCTCCTCAGTTCAGGAAGGATATTGAGGTGCTGGAGCAGGTCCAGAGAAGAGCAACAAGGCTGGTGAAGGGACTGGAGCACAAGTGCTATGAGGAGAGGCTGAGGGAGCTGGGGTTGTTTAGCCTGGAGAAGAGGAGGCTCAGGGGAGACCTCATCACTCTCTACAACTCCCTGAAAGAAGGTTGTAGCCAGATGGGGGTTGGTCTCTTCTCTCAGGCAGCTATCAGTAAGACAAGAGGGCATGGTCTTAAGCTGTGCCAGGGGAGGCTTAGGTTGAATATTAGGAAAAAATTTTTTACAGAGAGAGTAATCAGACATTGGAATGGGCTTCCCAGGAAGGTGGTGAATTCTCCGTCCCTGGAGGTTTTTAAGATGAGACTGGATGTGGCATCAGTGCCATGGTCTAGTAACCACGGCAGTGCTGGATCAAGGGTTGGACTTGATGATCTCAGAGGTCTTTTCCAACCCAGTTGATTCTATGATTCTATGAAAATGAAGTTTCAAGCCTTTTCTTCTGTAAAACTCCTTCAGATCTTTACACAGAAGGTGCTATGTTAAAACAAAGTACTGGTACTGTGCATAGTGCTTCAGTAAAAGTATGTTTGCTTTGAAATTTCTGTGAGAACAGATATCTTTTATTTCAGTATTTTGAAGGCAGTAAGTGGTAGTGAGATGAAATTGAATTGAATTATTTCACTGTGTTGATACTACCAAAGCTGCAATCATTGGCCTCTTTGTTCAGAGGATTGGGAATTCCTGTACATAGTTTAAAGACTGGGATTACATGTAATTAGTGTTAATGCTAATTGCATGATAGGCTCCATTAAATCCAAGCACTCTCTCTTCTCTTTAGCAGTTGCACTCTAAAGTAGAGTTTTGAGCTCTTTTTGGGGTAGGTTAATCTCCTGTCAGTGAAAAACACAGAGATGTAATCACTAATCCAAGAGAAATATATCCACTTGTTTTTAAAACCAAAAAGTGTCCTGCTCCATCGTCTTGTCTCACACATTTCAGTGTGTCACTTTTCTTAATGATCTGGTTAAGATTTGCAAAATAGTGAGCTAACAAAAGATTGCAGTGTACTATGAAGCAGTGTGGGTGGGGACCCTTGAAGTCCAATTTTTTTTTTATTTTAGCTGTATTATGGAATTGCAGTCCATGCAGGATACACTGGAAGTGCACTACTGTATTGTATGTAACAAAGGACTAGAAAGTTTTATGAGAGTAAATGAAAAAAGAGAAAAACGTAAACTCTATTGCAGAGAATGCAAGAAAGTGGGATTTGGGCTGCTGTTGAAATATAAGTACTGTAAATGCTGACTGCCATAGTATGGAATTTATGGGAAATAAAGCCTTAAAATATTTTTCCTCTACCAAAAAGAGGGAGAGGTGGTAGGAGGAACCCCTCCAGAAACTGTGGATTTTTTATTATATGTCTAACTTCTTTCAAAGTTTTAAATTATTTTCTGGTATGACAAACATTTCAATGTGGAGACAGAAAGGAAGACTAAGAAGTAAATTAGTCTGCGTATTTTTAGAGATGCATTCAGTAGATAGCAATTCCAAAACACATAGGAAAGTTCTGGGTTCACAAATTCAGTTTCCAGATGTCATTACTCTAAATACACAAAATGTGATGTATTTATCACATTAAATAAATATAAATAAAGTAAATCACATTATGTGTATCAATAGCATGCAGATAATTGCATTGAAGATAAATTAGTAAAGCACGTTTTGAGATTACGTTATTTTTTTTGAAGCCACGATGTTGAGTGTCCTTTGGCCTCAGTGTCGGACCTATTGCACTTGCTGATATGAAACCAGGAATTCAGGGTGTTGTAGTGATTCATATTCACTTTCCATCTTTATTATAGGCAATAGCAGCCTGATGTCTTCTACTACCTTGGTCTGAAAATTTGATTAAGCATGTGCTTAGAGTTGAGCATAGACAGAAGCAGGATTTTTCAAATTTTTTCTCCTCACCAGTTCTTTCTCAGAAAACTTACTTTCTTTGCAGTTTGTTACTCAGTCATGAAAACGCATAATGTTCACAAACCATGAACAGTAACAAAAAAGTGCAAACTGTCATACCAAGTTCGCTCTGGATCTTGCATGTAATAAAAATACTTAAATCCTGATTCATTCGCAAGCAGAAAAGATTCAAGGTTCAATTAATATAATTGACATCAGCCAGTTTTAACCTTTCACATCATCCACGTCAGTTTTTGCAACATTGTTCGGTAAGTCTCAATAAAGATACCATGTATTTTGCTGCTGTCTTTGTTGGATGGTATTGAAAGAAGCATCTAAGCAACAGTTCTTTTCTGTCGAGCTTTCGAGCTTTTCCTTAGGGGTTCATAAACTAGGAAAAAGTAATTTTCAAGTCTGGATCAGCACATCTCTTAGTCTTTAATGACATCCTTAGCTTCTGAATGGACATAGTATGGGCTGTGTGTCTCATCTACCTACCAGCCTTCTAATGGGAATCCTTCTGCATGTCACTGCCTTATGAGCATAGATGTTACCTCTGCTTTCAGTGGCTTGCCATGGTTGCTGTAAAATAGCATATTTTTTAAGAGTAACTGAGTAGCCTTTTGGTATATTGAAAAAAATATCTGTGCTGTCTAAAAGGTGGGCCTTCATGTGAGCTATGTAAAGGACATGAAGTCATTTTGCTTGAGTGAGAAGTTTGGTGTCTGCAGCATGCTTTACACAAAAGTTTCTTAACAGACTATCCTACCTGGTTACTGCTTTAAACTGTTGGAGAAAATTCTTGTCTTCTGATGCCATCTCGTGGCTTCAGGAGAGAGAGGCAGTCTGTGTAATTGCCATTAAGAGTCTCTGTTTTGCTAAAAGATCTTATTTTAAATAACCAGCGTCCTGGCATTTGACATATTTATCCAAATACAAGTGGCAGGAAACCTTGTATAAAAAAGCATCTACAGCTGGATCTTAGATTGGAAATACTAGCAACATGAGTACTACGTTTAGGTTTTAGCATGGTAGAAATCCTTGCAGGCAGCAATTTCACACCTTCCGGTGTAAGGTGTTAGCTTGGGTTCAAGTTGTGCATATGTTTGTATGAGGGTGTACTCATGAAAAAGTTGGCGGAACTGGTACCTTAGATTATTATCTTTATAATTGCTTCAACATGTTACTTAGATATCCCTCCAAGTGCTGCACTTTGCATCTCTCAAAGTGATTCCATGTAATCCTATTAAACAACTTTCTGAGACATACAGGAACCGGTATGGACTTTCAGGCTGTCTGCATGTAGTTTGTAGTTTGGTTTTTCTTTGCTGATGCAAAGCATCTTGTAACATCTCCTATGCATTTAGATATTCTAAAATACCTTCCTTATTTGCAGAACCTGGGATTACCAATCTCACAAGTTTTACAACCAGCAGCACTTGTGGTACAGTGCAGTTTGCATGTGTGGGACTACAACACAGCATCTCTAGACCCCTATGAAAGGCTGTGTAGTTCCACATGGAGCCAAGCAAAAGGTCACAGGCTTGGGGATCTTTGATAACTTTTTTTGACTACCTGTTTTTTGGAGGGAAGAAGGAGCCTATGTTGAGATTGGTGGATAGGTGTGAGGAGGCCTGCTTTTCTTACCAACTTTATGAAGTGCTGTCACTTATGCTGTAGGCATAAGTTCTGAAATGTCCAAAAAAAGTAAGATATAATGAAGAAAAGATACTTCCTGCATTTGCATACAGCACTGTGTCACAGAAATATTTATTGTTGCACTTCTTCATAGTTGCTGTTATATGAGAGAGGCTGGATGAATAGATGGAAGCCTTCGGTTTTACATGAAGGGGAAGGAAATATAAGAAATGTAAAATGGAGAGGACACTTAATTGCTTGGGCCAATAATATGGTAAGTATTTGCCGCCTCCATTAAATGAACAAAAATATCTCTGTGTTACAATGATTATTGAAATTTTTCTATGTTTATTTCCATGTATTCCATTGAAAAATGATACATTTGAAGAATCAGGTATAAAAGGCATTGAAGGACAGTGTTTAGATGCCATTTCTTTGTAGAAATTTCTTCAGGAATTTCCTGCTGGATAGTCAGTGTTCTCCAATATGATTGCCACTTCTGAAGAAATTAGGAAAAGTAGCTCTACATACCACTGTTGCGAATGGTCATTACTGTATGCTGTTGCACATTAGAGTTTTGACCAGTACAATTTATTGAAGCAGACTGAGGAAGAAATGTCAGTGTAGCTATTCTTTATATTAATAATAGAACATCTCCATTCCCTGCCACCCCTGGGGAAAAAAAACCCAAAACTATCTGGATTATGTAATTTGTACTGAAGTGACATTGTCATGTGCACTTTTAATGTTGCAGATTATTTAAAAATATAGTAATAATTTCTCATTGTGTTAGGCCACTAGAAAAGGCTAGACTTAGAAGAAAATAGACACCTTTTGTTCTAAGTGTAATTTGTATTTTAAAGGAAACTTTTGCATTCATTCTGAGTGTTGCATTTCACCTATCACTGTATATCTAATTGATGGGTCACGATCCATGTTTTAAAGCTCAGCAGTGAGGGATATGTTTTTAAGTGTGTACCATGTCTAAATTCCAAAGTATTTTTTTAAATGTGGTGAAAGTACTTCTGAAACACTAACTTTTTTTCCTTCTATTATTATTCCATCCTAAAGGGAAGCATTTATTAAAATATTTTAAAGGCATTGTTGTTTTTTATAACTTTGATATAAAATTGTTGCAGGTGGACTTTTGTTTATTTGCTTGCCTTTAATAACTCTATTCGAATGGAAGCTTCATTGAGGGTTTGATTGACACATTAGCTTTTTTGAAGGTTTTGTTCTTTTCAGAGCCATACAATTAAAATATGTATTCTAGGTGAATCTGCTGGGGATGGATAGGACAGTTGAGGAGAGCTATCCCTAGAGATGATATGCCACATCAGAACACAGAATACTAATAAAACACTGAGAGCCATCTGTCAGAGATGAAAAGCCATGGTCAGGGCCTATCTTTCAAGGAAAAATGAAATGAAACTTGCCCTCCAAAAGATTAATATATTTGGTTATTGGCCTTTCCCTTCCCCTTTACCCTCTTTACCTTTTTTAGATTTCCTCCATCCTCTAGCAAGGTTTTGTGTTACACCTTTTTCTTTCAAAATCAGACAAAATCTTTTGTAATCTTGCTTCTTACTGTCTTTGTGTGGCTACCTAGTTTTTATTTTCTTAAGCCCTTTTGGTTGGTGGGGCACACTGTGTGAGAGCTTTTTAGACTTTGGATATTCTGAGGTTATTTAGGCAAAATGTAATTCTGCTTATCAGATGCTCAGGTAACCCGTGTTGTTTGCTGCTGTGCCCTCTTGTCCTTCTTCCATGGCAATGAGTGTAAGTTTTACAAACTGAGTTATCTGAGGACCAAATCTTGAGAGGCATTTGGCTGCCTGACTCCCATTTGATCAAGTTGACTTTGGAAGTCCTTTCAGTTCATTATGCAAATGGCATACTTACTGTTTAAAGAGAAGCTGCTGCCCAAGTGTTCTCACACCATTCAAGGAGTCACATACGCACCACCTCAGACTGTAACTGCAAGTTAAGTCCCTTCACAGCAAGCAGCTCCAGAGAGGCAGCAGATGCCCCTTTTGACCCTTTGCTCACTTCTTGTGAACCTGCTCACTGGCAGAGCATGGGAAATTGAAAGTCCTTCATTTAGAGTAAGCAATACATAGCAACAACTAAAACATCTGTGTATTATCAACATTATTCTCATACTAAATCCAAAACACAGCACTGTATACCCGCTAGTAAGAAGAAAATAATTAATTCCCAGCAAAAAGCATATCTAGGTGTAAGTACACAGTTTGCTGCCTAAGACTTCAAAAAATCGAGCTACTCATGCTAAGCAAATAAACCTAAACAAACAGCATACTACATCACAATATTATAACTCTAAATAACTTACTCTTATTTAAAACTTATTACATTAAGCAACCTGTAACTATAGAGGATCCTACACTGTTAGTTGGGAAGGCACTTTAAACATTAAAGGTAGCCTATCCCATGTAAGATTTGCTTCCTTGTAGAAAAACAGAAGTTGTGATATGGGGTCACTTTTACCTGAAAATGATCCTTGAAGACAAAGTACTAGGATTTATAACGATTTATAAAAGGCAACTTTATTAAAATGCAGTTCAAGCAAGATTAGAAATTTTATCAGATAAGTGTAGAAAACACAAAACATAAGCTCCTTGTTTATGTTAACCCAAAGATCTGGGCTCTGTACTTTGCAGATGCGATGTGCAAGATGGTGTTCTTTTGGTTTTGAAACCTTGGTGACTGCTAACTGAAGAGAAGTCAATAGGAGTGTCTTCAGTGCCCGTAGTTTTTCAGTGACAAAGATCACTGAAAAAAACCCTTCAACCACCCTCATACCACTTACTGTTCCTTGTGATTAAACCAAAAAACCAAGGCAGCAAAACCTGGCTTAGACCATGACCACCCTGTGTTGACTCTGACTTTCAAACAGTTGTATCTGTGCAGCTGGGGACACTGAAACTCACGATGTGGGGAACAGAAACAGACAGAGGAATCTTTTAAATCACTTTTGTCACTAGAAAAATACTAACATAGCGTGGCATCCTGGACACTGACCTTTCAAGATCCTTTCCATTTCCTTTTCTGTGATTCTGAGAGTTGTTCTTTAAGCCCTATGAGCAGAAAAGAAATATTTTATTTTGGAGATTTTTGTTTTAAATTACTAAGAACAAGTCATTATTTAACATAAAATTAATCTCCATTTTGCTATTGAAAAGGTTATAGCTTCACCTTGTCTAAATGGCATGGAAAAATCTGATTAATGACTCTTTTTTTTTTCTCTGTCTCTCAAATGACTTTAATCTTTCTTTTTTTAAACTTTTTTTCTGATAGTTTAGGAGATTCCCTGAGGACGCAGTGAAAAAGCACAGCATACAAAACCAAATATTGTTTAAATATGCTTGCTTTTCTATTTTAATATAAGAGTAGAAATGCATTTCCTGAGAAGTACAGATTGGATTCATTTATCTTAATGAGCTGTTGCTTTTCTTTTCAAGGTGGAAATTTCTGTGTCTCTACAGGGGCTTTTATGAAAAAGCTGAGATTTTTTTTGTTTCTCCAGGAGTAGCACCAACCCAATGAAATGAACTGGTTCATGCCTAAAGTTGCTAATCTGTCACTCATTCACTTATTATGTCTTTTTATTTGGCATGTAAATTTAAAATATCTAAATTACTCTGATCCCTTTGCTCCTTTTGTCACCTTCTGGGTTACATGGGTCTTTGTATCAACACTTTTTTCTGTTAGCAGACTTGACCCTACCCTGAAATTTACGCTGTAAACTGCTCTGGCTGCCTTAGGTACAAAATGGTGAGTAGGAGTTTGTCATACATAATAAAGTTCTCTTGCATTTAAACTTTCAGGGCGTGAAGATACTTGATATGATCTCCAAGCAAAGAATTACCAATGTGCCTCGAGACGACATAAGCCTTCGCCCAGATATGTATCCCTGCAGCCTTTGCTGGAAGGATAATTTAACGCTGATTATTGGCTGGGGAAATTCAGTAAAGGTGCAATTACCTGTCTTTGTAATAAATGCTTGCTGTTATCACAGACAAACAGAGGATTATTTCTGAAAAGCAAAGACAATCGAAAAAAATAGAATTTGGTTTGACTACAGTGTTCAGAAGTCCTACTGCCTTAGAAATGTCATTGGAGTGACCCTTATGAAAAGGAGGAGTGACAGACGCCCAGCGGTCAGACAGATCTCTGTGTGTGAGCATGCAGTGAATGTAATCGTCAGGGACATTTCGCTTCTCTGTACCTTGAAGAGATTTCCTCTTTTAAAAGCTTGTAGTGTGCTATTGAATTCATTTCTTTTGATTAGCATTAAGGAAGAACAACTTACCATGAGGTATTTTTGGAGGGGATTGCTTTGGGGGCTGAGGAGGTTGTGACTGCTAAAACAGCCACATGATTGTAGTCAACCATGGGAAAAAAAAGGTGGAGTGGGAGGACAGGCTGCTTTGGGTTTTGTTCTCTTTCAGCAGGGCACTGGCATTTTGAACTTGTGTGCTGCAGACTATGATTTTCTCAGAGCAGCACCTGACATGAGTTTGTTACAAGCCTGTTAGCTCTTTTCTAATAACAGACTGCTGCATCACTGCACAGTGGGAAATTAAAACTGCTTGGTAGGAATAGATGGAAAGGGAGGGTAAAGTGGGGTAGGTGACGTGTAAAAAGCTTTTGGAGCATTAAACTTAGAGTTTTACAAATGAGGAGGTTTGTCCTAAGTTTGGCATCTGTCGTCCTGCTTGTGTTTGTGTGTGCTTCACGGCATTTTGATTATTTGCATTTATATGTACATACTCTCCTATTACTGAGAGTAGCAATAGCAAACTCTTACTAAAATTGTAAGGTAATGAGATGCAAAGTGTGAGAAGACACCAAAATCAAACTCACATATATGCTTCTATGAAGAAATCATAGTGGGCAGGTATTTTCAGGTTTCTCTTGTGTGGTACATCATCCTTCTCCTCCCACAGAATATTTATAGGGCTGTGAACTACAGCCACAACTTTCCCATGTGTTTTTCTTTACAGTGATGCATCATCACTGTTTCACAACTTGTGTTTTTCAAAATAGTGAAATGCATGTTCAAGGAGTCCCAGAAATTCCTTTTCTTATTGAGGCTGCATTAGTATCATTTTAGGAATTACAGTTCGTTCATCGTAATGGTCTGAATCTCTGTTTCCTAGATCTGCTCAGTAAAAGAACGGCATGCCAGTGAAATACGTGACCTTCCAAACCGCTACGTGGAAATAGGTATGGTTGTATGAAAACACTCGTTTTCAAAATTATATAAGCTTTAAAGGTCTGTTTTCACATTCTAGCCTGAAAAAACTGTTACAGTTTGAAGGCAACACGTAGTTGTAACATAAATGTCACCTCATTTTTAGTTGATGAGGTTGTCATATGCCCTTTTGCATAGGTGTGAGGTTTGGGGTTTTTTTTATAGAGAGCCTTAAGTTCTGTGATCATCTAAAATCAGAGATACTTGTGTGAACAGTGGATGCCTTAACTTTCCCTTCATACAGATTCCTTCAGAGAACTTGGTTTTTCGTCTTGGTTAAATGATTGATGGTCGGTGTAGTAGTAAGGAGATTTGATTATGTGTTGTTTGACTACGCTTGTAACTTTTTTCTCTTTTTTCTTCTTCTTAAAATCTCTGGTATAGTTCTAAGAAATTAATTTAAATTTCTTTTTGTTTCCTTTTTTGGCTTCTGAATTCAATATTCTCCTTTGCTTTCTTATTTGTCTCTAGCTAATGTGATGTGAATAAATTTCATTATTGCTGATGAATGGAAAAGGTCTTGACAAAATATGTTTGTTAAGTAAAGTGTAAAGTGGAATTCAGAGAAAATTTGGAAGGGAAGTGGAGATGTAAATAAAAAATAACAACTGTCCTCAGAAGCATCTACTGGGGAAAGGAAGTATCTATGAACAGATAGTGCTGGGAAGATAAACAGGCCCTCTGGGACTCTGCAGATCAGAGTGAGCAACAGTTTGTAAACTTTGGTGCTCCCTTGACTGTAATAGCATGAGATTGTAGATAGTTGTGTTCAAGCAAGAATCTGACTGTGTCAGATTGGAATGGTGCATGGCATGAGTGTATACTCTGGTTTCTGATTTCAGGAAAGGACCATTTTAAAATAGCTTCTAAATCAACTAGGAAACTTGTTAATTTCTGTAAGGACTCTCGATACTGAGAGATGGTAGCATGCCAGACAGTTAACTGAGACCTGTTTAAGATTACATAGTCCAAAAAGATTATTTAATAGTAGAATTCTAGGATATTTGATAGAATTTTATCAAGAAAAAACTCAGTCATGAATCTCAGATCATATTTATAATGTTTTCTGTACCTGTGAGTAGGTTTTAGAAAATAACTAAATGGGATTGTTTTCTTAGTCACAAGTGAACAGAAGCAACTTCTACTCCAGCTTTAATGTGTTTACATGGAGAGTGCTAGTCTTACATTACTGTCTATTGGAACTTCATTTAAAAAAATATAAAAGGCTGTTGTTATCAGGCTATTTAGGTGTAGACATGAAGGATAGAGATTTTCATTAAACTAACTTTTTTATCTTAAAATTTTTAGTCTACAGTCTTCTCTGTATTCTCGAGGACTGGTGTTTTATATCACTTAACCTGTTAATGATGAGCTTGAGATTTTTCTTTCTGGTTTTAGGTCAAAACACTGAAGTGGTTCTGCCAAATGCTGTCAGGAGCACTTATTGGAACTTGGATATTAGATTGGGAGGGAAAAAAGAGAGACATTATTTGTTCAAGTCTCAGTATAAATTAAAATAGCCTTCGATATAGTCACATAGAAGGTCTTCTTGACAGCAGTATGTCATGACATAACATCTATTTCTATTTCATTTCAACTTTATTTTTCAAAGGCATAGCTAGAAGGTCTAGTATTATACCAGAGCAGCAACCAGTACAGTTTTTTTGCAAGACCACAAATATCCTAAGTGGATGCCTAAGTTAATACACTTTTGTAAAGAATTTACAGAAGGCAAGAATATCCTTCAGATATTTTGATTCATAACATCTTGTCAACATACTTAGGAAAAATGAAACCCTTAACACAGTATAACTTTTGTTGTGTTTAGCGGTGTGGGGTTTTTTCACAGTGGTATCATAGCTAACTGTGATGGCATTGGTAGATCATAAATGTTTCTTCAGAAGTTTGCAGCCCAGTGAATAAGGAAATAGAGTGTTTCCTGCATTGCAAGTTAGGTATGTAGGATCCTGTTTAACAAAGTACCCTCTGATCTTCCGTTTCTTTCTTAAGAAATAGCTATACTCATTCTAAGGATGCAAATAATTACGGTATCTACTGGGATGCCAAACCAGACAGCCCATAATGTGGGAAAGTTACACCACTGAACTATTCTACCTGCTTTATTTTAAAGAAAATAATGCTGTGATTATCTGTAAGAGAAAATAGATTACTTATATGGGTCTCATGCACTGAGATCTGTGTGGCATTGCTAATTTTATGTACATCTTTCAGTATATTAATGGTGCTTTTCTTCAGTAATCTTTTCCATTGTCTCTGCTACAGTTCATTACCTCTGTGTGTCTTCATTCACTGTCAAAGATAAACTCCGGTGAATGTTGCTATTTTAAATGTATGTTAGCTGAGCAGATCCTATCAGTTTAGCTCTGTCAGCTACCACTGTGAAGTAGTGTATTGATTAGAAAGTATTGGTATTGAATTACAGGCTTAATGTGGACTAAATGCTGTTGCGATCCTTCTTGAAGAGTGCTTGACCTCTGTGCTCACTCCTGAAGTGAGTACAAAAGCTGTAATGCTGCACAACTTCTGTCCAAACAGGGAACCCTTCCTCAACTGGAGCCTGTGAGAAGACTGGTTGCTAAATAGCTAATTAGCACTTTTCAGTTAATACAATGCAAAGGGAAATGGATTGTCTAGTCTTCCTTGCTTTGTCTGTATTTTGTATACTTCTATGGAGAAGTACTTTCTCTCTACCTCAGATTGTTAGTGATAGCAGAAAATAGAGGTGAACGCTGAAGTCTGTAAAAGACTTCAAGTTGACTAGAGACTTCCTATTCAGTTTATTTTTGCCCAAATTTTATCTGAGGAGTATCATCTTAATTCCAGGTAGCAACCAGGCAGCAATGTCTCTTGAGCACTTGTCTCCCATTGCATTCCGCCATAGTCCCCACAAGGCATATTTCTGGGGTAAAAATTACATGTTTTAAGGCCATGCTTGTAACAGCACATCTGTATGTTTTGTGAGGAATTGGCTGCATAACTGCATGGCAAGTTAGCATCAGGAAATTAACTTCATATGGTGATTTATGCAAATATTTCATCGAAGCAAGTCTACTATACTCTGAGAAACCAAAACAAAAAAAAAAAAGGAAAAACCGAACCTAGTTATATAGTTCATTCTACTTATACTGTTGTTCATCTCTTTTGCCACAAGCCAAGCCTATAATTTATAAATTTCTTCATAAAACGAGTCAAAATTCTTCAAGATTTTGACTTTGTTTTCTTCAAACCTAAGAACTTCTAAGCCCCAGAATTCTTCAAGTCTCAATATTTTCCCAGTTGGTTAACAAAGTTTTATCAGTTCAGTGGAAAAAAGAGCTTTTCAGAAAGTCAGCTTTGAAGCTTAAGTAATACTTATGTGAGGTCTTTTCTTGTTCTCTAGTTGGAACTGAAGTCACAAGCTGTTGAAAAAAAAACAAGAAAAGTTTTTATATTTTATATCAAATGCAACTCCACAATGTAATAGCTAATCAAAGCATCCCATTTTGTATTGTATTTTGTTTTGCATAAGTTACCTAGCTCACTAAAAGCACTGGTGGTGGAGATACCATCTTGAGAACACTTAAGGGTATACTGTACTGTGGTCTATAGCAAAGACTGCAGATTTTGCAGATGTATTACCTGAAGTAGCTGGTTAAAGGGTAATTTGGGAATGCACAGTGGCATCACCCCAGGAACTAACAATGCATCATAATTAATCATAATCTGGGCCAGTTGATGGTGTCTTGCGGTCTTACTGCTGTTCACATACAAGTGGTCTACCTAAAAATTAACTTGCATGTTGGCTTTTCCGTTTCTTTCATGCATTATATGGAATTAAAAAAAAAAAAGTTCTCCTTTTTCTCCATACATTAGTTTTCATGTTAATTCTCTGCATGCTGGTTCAGCTTCCTGCTTACTTTTCCAAAAGACAATGTTGAAACATTGTGTCCATTGAAATCAAAGGCAAAACCCTCTGACTGTAACCAGAATTGTACTTTATAAATCTGCTGTGGAAAAGCAGGAGCTGCTTTTTGAGGTTTGACTAAACAGACTCCTTTTAGTTTCAGTTCACTGCATGTGTGGGTCTTTAATTCCCAGGGGAAGTGGCTTTATAGAGTCTGGGTAAAAAATGTAGCACATACTGTTTTATTTCTGTTGTTTGGTATATTTCATTTATTTCATTTAATGAGCAACAAAAAAGATTTACAGGTTTCTTCTTTTTGCTTCCTGTTAATTTGTTTGACAGCTTACACAGATGCTGAACATGGAGTAGATCCACTGTCAGCATATCTTCCATCTTCTCTTATGACAGGCATAAACATATATGACACATGGCCATGTATCAGTCATTCCTGTTTACTTCAATACAACCTTTGTTTTAATTATTTTGGGTCCTTTTCAAATTACCAACATTTCTGCAGTGCCTTTCTGCTGGATTTTTTTCCCCCCATTGATCACAACACAATGTCCAGAGAGTAAGTAAAATTAAACTATCTGTGCAGCTATAACTTCTGTAATTTTTTTTTCAGTAAGACTTTTTTGATTAGTTGCATCAAAGGTTTTTATCAGGTCAAGAAGCACTGTCTATGCCAGTTATTTTTTGTTCAAGCAGCAGAGCTCTAGAGCATTGTGTTTCAACAAGGCCTCTTGAGAAGGATGAGCTGAAAGAAAGCTGAAAGTGAAACCAAGGAAACTAAACTCTATTTAAAAACAAAACTTGAAGTGGTGATTTTCATTTGTTTGTTTCTTTTTGTTTCACAGAACAAATTTGGAGAGTTTTCCTCTGCAAATACAAACTACAATATTTTATATGCCCTTGAGAGCCTTCTCTTAGCCTTTCTTTGAAGCTGAGGTTTCTGTAGTGATTCTTCAATAGTATTATGGATTTCACTTTGTTTTTTCTTTTCCATGTTTTTCCTCCTGCCTTCCATATTATTTTAAAATACCAAATACTAAATTTTAAACTGTGAATAAGATATGTAGTTGTTTCTGATGTGGTTTGTTTAAAATCATCGCTGAGAGCAACATGTGACACAGTGAAAGTGATCTCATCAGTCTTGCAGGCTAGAATGAAATAATTATGTACGTGATTACAAATGTGAACTTATTCTCTCCTAGAATGGGTTGAGTGCTCTGTCCTTGTGCTGTACTTTGGTCCCCCGCATGATGTTGAAGTGTCAGCAGTCATTAAAAGAAAAACAGTATTTGCTTATTCATTGAAAGACAGGTGTCAAAAATGTACTTTACTTGACTGTATTTTTTTCTCCTTTGCCAGGAGGATGATTATTTCTTCTGTTCCTTCTTATTATCTTCGCTCAAGAAAATAAGCTTTATTTTTAGTGTCATTACACTGCATTTTCTTTTTGCCTTGTTAAAATAATTAGTAACTTTAAATAAACAGTAGATATTAGTAATGTAGTGTGCTAAGCAGTGAGGAAGGAAACTTTTTTTTTCCTACTTCTGCTTAGATTCTCCTAAAGCTATGTTTTGGGAGAAAATGATGAGGCGTCTGATATTTTTGTAAAGGCATATAGTTACAAGGTTTTCAAATATAAGCACTTGGATGATTCCTGTTTTGGGCCCCATGAGAGAGAAGCCTGCAAAAAGGGGTGCACTGTAAATCCAGCAGAATAAAACTAAATAGCAGAGGTCTGTGGCAGGTGTCTCATTTACGGAGCCTTTTTGTAAATACAGTTCAACATTCCCTTTTTCTTTCTTGAAATAGTCATCACTTAACTGTTTCGATTTCAAGACCGCTTTTAGGAAATTATATATTTAGTTTTATGAACAAGAAAAGGTACTAAGGTACTATCAACTGTGTGTTTTCTTTGTAATGAGGATATCTGTAAATCTTCCTGTGATGCTTAAAGTGATGATAAATAAATAATGATCTTTGTGTTTTCATATATCATACCAATAGATGTAGCAGGTGCGATTCTCTTATAGCCACATGGACTTGCTATGAATATGCAAACCAATGAAGTTGTACTACTTATTGGCTATCTTATTGAGTTTGGTTTTGCTTTTGTTTCCTTTTTCTATGTAATTACTGAAAATCAGGCTGAACATTCATTTCAAATGTTTCATCTCTAGCATATCCCAGAGAACAAACATTTCTTCTTGCAAACTTTAATGTAATTTAATCTGTTA
Source organism: Pipra filicauda (assembly GCF_003945595.2). Lineage (NCBI taxonomy): Eukaryota > Metazoa > Chordata > Aves > Passeriformes > Pipridae > Pipra > Pipra filicauda. The sequence continues at coordinate 148,857 of NW_024104480.1, forward strand.
AATGTAATTTTTCATCTGATCCAACTGGGTTTGTTATATGTATTGAGTCTTTATTTCTCTGAAGTGTTGCTTCATGCTGTTGATTGTCCCTGAAAATCAGTTGTGTGTTTTTCTTAGGTAGTAATTCATATACATTCACTTTTTTAAGTCTGTTCTCTGTATTTCAGTTTTCCAATTCGACACCGAATTCTACATCAGTGGACTTGCACCTATCTGCGACCAGCTTGTTATACTTTCATATGTAAAAGAGATCTCAGACAAAACGGTAATCTTTTTTTAATCTCAGACTTTCTTCACAACATTAATTTGACTTGTGAGTTGGGCCTTAAACTAGTCACTCAGATATGATTATCTGAGAAAAAATTTGTAGCTGCTGGTAGTGAACAGTGCTTGAAACTTCTCTGACCTATAAAACAAGGTCAGTGGAGGTGATGTTGAAGACTAATGTACTTACCTTTCAGAAATCATGTTTGGGTTCCCTTATGTCTTACAGAAGGCAGAGAAGGTCTCTAGCTAGTCCTTCTTGCTCCTTTTTCCTTCTTTCCCCCCTACCCCCTTTTTCTTTCCTTTTCTCTCTTTCTTCTTGCTGTTTCTGCACCAGAAGAAATGAAGAATCTTGTTTAGGAGCTTGCTGACACTGCATCTCAGAAGAAATAAGAGTAGTGAAGTTGATCCACTTGAGCAATAAGTCATTGCAGGGTGGAATGCATGATTGTGAGCAAGTGGCATCGTCTCCCTTCCTTTTAAGATCTTTAGTTGTGTACACCCAGATCTGTGCGTAGATAGGTAGAAATTAGAATTCATGTCAGTCGTTTTTACTGTGCGCAGGCGAGTGCTGTGTCTGTCTCCGACATTTATTTCATATTGCCAAATAAAAGGCAAGACAGTGGAGGAAATCCTTGAAGTTGCGGTGAGAGAATGGCAGATGCTCTTGATCATCTCTTTGATAAGAATGTCTGCGTTAGACAACCATCACCATAGTAACCTTAAGCAACTGGGCACACAAGTTGCTAGGCAATGAAATGCTGTAGGTCCAAACAAATGCTCAAGCCTGCTGAAATCAATAGGGTTAGCTTCTAGCTCTGCTTCAGAATGTCAGATTATTATTTCTTTATTTATATTAAGGAGAAAAATAATGTCACAGCAGCGTTTCCCAAGAGAGTCGGCACAGTCGTCCTCCAGTGTGGGAGAGTCGGTGAAAGCAAAAAAATGGGATAAGGAAGGGGAAGGAAAAGGTGGGTTGAAATGCCAGGGAGCAAGGAAATTGGGAAGCCACTGTTAGTGAAAAAGTAGCACAGGAAAGGAGCTAGTATAAAAGAGGTAGTGACCAATAAGGGTTAAAGTCATTTTAATTGCTTCAGGAAAGAAAGATGAAAAGAGAATTTCAGGTGATATAATGGTAATAGAACATAGGAAAGAGGTTTTTTCATGTATTTGCTTTTAATTAGCCTTTTAAACAAACTCCAGTAGCTGAACTTTGCTAACTTCTCAGTTCTCTGGGTAGCTGTGGAAGGAACAGTTGTCCCTAACACCGTGTCTGTTGTGGTGGGAACTCCTTTGTTAGTGTCTTGGCTCTGTGGAGCCTGAGCTGCCTGAGCTTGCAGCAGAAGCACTGCTTACTACAAACACTCTTCCATTGTAAGAACAGTGGTCTTCCTACACTTGATTTCACAGCTTTCAAACAACAGCTTCCTACAAATTGGATCAGCATTGAACTCATGATTTGCTTTGAAAGTTTTTTTGTTTTGTTTATTTACTTTTGGGGTTTTTTTTCATGGAACAGTTAAATTGAGAAAAGACCAAAGTGGTGCTGCTGCTGAATGAGTAGGTTAGAGCTGTGTAAATCCACTTTCTATGTGTTCTTTCTATCTGTCCTTGCTCTTTCACTCTGTATTTTGTTATAATTCACAGCCTGAAGTAGAAAATATAGGGTAGTCTTGGACCTTGACTTAATTAAGCTTTTCAACTTGTATGATTTGCGGCTGAGTACCCAGTGCAAAGTAATGGATCTTTGTGAATGTTTGCAGCTGTTGAATTTCAGCCTTTTTTGTAGATGACCACCAGTTGGCATTGCTAAAGTAAATCATATCGGATGGAACTAAGATGTTGTCGTTTTTCTAGGCTGTTGAGTGTTGTGCAAGGCCTAGACTGGATATTGTACAACCCCTACCTGAGTCCTGTGAGGAGATTTCTTCTGATGCACTAACAGTACGAGGCTTTCAGGAAAATGAATGTCGAGATTATCATTTGGGTAGGTGTTCCCAATATTGTCTTGGTTTATTTTCATACCATGTTTAAAAAAGACTCGATTTGAGAGGACTTAACCTCATTGTTCATTTTTATGTGATCTCCTTTGAATAACTGTAACTGCTTATGACGCTGAAATGTAGAGTGGAAATCCAAAAGAACTGGTCACATGAAAATGTGTGTATTTAAATATCATGATTTTTAATACCATGTATTAAGTCAGACATACCGGGGAAGGCAGAAATGTATGTCTCGTGTAATGTCCAGTACCAGGGAAGGCAGTATCTTTGATGGAGACTTATTCAACATGCAATACATAAAAACTCTTTTTAGATAGAGGGCTTCAAGAATAGTGAAATGAGTGGCACAGTGTCTGAAAAAGCTTTTTTAGAGAGAAAGATTGAATAAATGTCATTTCAGTAGTAAGATGTACCTGAATTAGCTTAAAAGGGGCACGGTGCTATTTAGCTTCCTTGTACTGACGAAGCTGTCACTATGTAACAGACCCCAGAATGGTAAACCAGAGTGAATAGAGTCTGGATTTTGGCAAGTTCCACCTAGAAGATAGGTTTAATTATGTAACAGACAGGGAGATGAAGCCCTCTCACAACATATGCCATCTTTTAAAGATGGGATAGTTTTCTGGTCTATGTGTTGTAGCTCAGAAAAATGCATGGCAAAGCTGATGTGGAATTCTTTGATGAAGATTATGGAGCCTGTGTTATACAGAAACATTCCTCTGGCTTTTAAAATCCATGAATCTGAAATTTAAGCATCTTCTCTGGCATCATGCTTCAAATCATAGACTTGGCAGACCTCTTTGTGTACATCTATGCCCTTAAGCCACTAGAAATATCATATATCTCCTCCTGACCTGAAAAACATCTGTGCTGCTATCAATAGAGTTGAGATTTCTTTATACCTGTCTCAAAGCAGAACACTGATGTCCACAGTTGTACTTCTATGCTTTATGAATATTCTAGTTCATCTGACAAGTCTAAATGTTTTGAATGGCTTTAAGACGAGCATTATTTTGTGAGTTGCTTATCACTTCAGGAGTGTATTTGTATGTTTGTATAGATGCAGATGAAGGATGGGGGGTAGTTTTCTTTCCTGTGCCTACAGAATATTGGTGTTTCTTCATGGGTTCTATGGAAATAACAACTATTCAGAACAGTTATCTTCTGTGTTTGATTTTACCTTTTAATACTTTTTCTTTGAGCTTACTCAAAAATAAAGGCTTATAGTAAAAGAAAATGCATTATACATATAACCTTAACTTACAGCATTGCAAATGCATTGCTGTAATGATGTACTGTGTCCCCAGGGGTTATGGCATCTATCATTTATGCTTTTGATGGCCTTGACCTTGATGGGAAGGATAAGTTTATTGGAGGCTATGTAGTGTAATAGTCCTCTAAAAGTATGACAATGGGTTCTAAACCATCATAAAGTTTACACGTAGTGGATGAATCAGAATTTGCAGTAAGCTGTAGTGATTTTTTGAAAGATATTTTGCCATTTAAACCAGTTCTAATTTATTGCAGAATACAGCTTCCAAAACAAGCATGTTCTGCAGGAGTAGCCTTGCTGTCTTCCTTGCATCTCTTCTTTTTAAATTCTCCTCAAGGGAATACTAAAAAGCAGAGCTTTACTTAAGGAAAATATAATAATAATAAAACTGTATATGCATTTGCAGAGTATTCCGAAGGTGAATCACTGTTTTATATCATCAGCCCAAGAGATGTGGTTGTGGCTAAAGAGCGGGACCAAGATGACCACATTGACTGGCTTCTTGAAAAGAAGAAATATGAAGTAATTTTAACATAATTCTTTCCTTCCGACTTTCCTGGTTTGGAAATTGGAGTAGGATGATGGACTTTCTTAGGTCATTTGGACTGGATAGTTTCTGTTCCTACAGTCATTGACTAAATGCTTGTAAAGAGTGGGAGTTAACTGTACATGCCTCCATCTCTCTATAGAGTTAGTCTTCTTCTGAAACAGTTAGTCAGAATTGCAGCCAAGTGAGGTAGCTGAATTAGATGCTGCGAATACTGCTCTCATCATCAGATGTGAAATGTATTAGCTGTCACTGAAAATTATTAAAGCTGGGTTTTGGCGTTAAAGCAGCAGAACAGTTAACTAATGAGCTATGTGGATATTTTTCTAGGTCTATCCCAGCTAAGGAGGGGAGGGAAATGGTCTTGGTGGGCAATATGAGATTTTTCCTATTCCATAGTGCTTCCACTATAGAACAAAGTGGTTGTGTTAGGGTATTGAGTGTTGCTCCATGTTACTTACCTAGGCTGTTAAAGCTTTTAAAACTAAAATATTATGGGCTTGAACTGTAGGTATTCATGCTGAAAGTAGTGTTGCTCACAAACAAGCAGAGCAAATATTAAAAGACAAAGGTATACAGCTCCCTTGGAAAAAAAAAAAAAACAGCTTAGTATTTGGTTGTGTAAATATTGGTGCGCTTAAGTGTGTATATCTGAAGACCTAAAACAATAATAATAATAAATTCTTACATACCATATCAACATGCACTCAGTGTTCTGAATTCTAATGTCCTGCAGTTGTTTACTGAGAACACTTGTTACGGTGCTTAAAGTAACTTGCAAATTCTTATTTATGTGTTATTTGTTGGGTACCCATTATAACAAAAAAAAAAGGTAGGGAAACCATTCAGTACATATTCCTTTTGTTAATACAATCATGATATTTCTCATGCAGATTTGTTTAAATCCCTGTGGATGCTTTTGCATCTGAATAGCAAACTTGTATGATGAGTGCAGTTTTGCAATTTATGTAAATCACAGTATTTGGTCCCTGAAGACTCCAGTAATTTGCAAGTGACAGCTGTGTATGTGCCTTTATGAAAGCCATTCAAGGTAGTAGATAGTTGTGTGTTATGATGTATCTTAAAGGTTTCATTTTTATTTGGAAGAGTGCCAGCTTTGTTTCTGTACATTCAAAAGAAGTAGAAGAGCAGAAAATGACACTATTTAAGTCATAAATCATTCTGACTAGAGAAGATGTTTGGGCTGGAACTGGACGGTAGCCTTCTCTCACCCCCTTTCCTGTTGATTTTTTTCACAGGTTTTGGCAGTGAAGGGGTCTTATTTGAAAATGATCCAATGTGATTGCATTGTCTGTTTTGTTGCAATCTTGCAATTTGATCCTAATATAGTAATGTGGAATGACCCTAGATGGAAACAAAAGTAGTTTTCTCTTTGGTTGACTGCTTTTGTTTGAGTATGAATTCAAAGCTGTTCATCCAACTGTGGCATTAGAAATTCTAGTGCTTCAAACACCCTACTCTGAAAAACAGTTGATTTATACAGTTCTAGAGCTTTCTGTATTGAAAGTTTGTGTATTTGGCTAGTATCTCTGTTTACTCCCTTTTGAATATAGGAAGCTTTGATGGCAGCTGAGATCAGTCAGAAAACCATAAAAAAGCACAAGATTTTGGTAAGTCTCAAAACTTCTATTTAAAACAGAGTATCTGCCTTCTTTTAGAATGCTGTGAGATGCAACAAACAAATTCCCTGTTCTCTATGACACCAGGCAATAACTGTTAGGCATACTCCATTCGATTCCTAGGGTTTCAGCTACAGAACAGGAATGTTAGTCTGTGAAGCATGGAAAGATCTGGATTTTATAAAGGTGCTATTGACATTAAAAAGAAGAGAATTGCATTTCTGATGGGGTTTTTGTTTACATTTACTTTTGTATTAAATTACTGTTGTTTCAAGTAACAGACAGTATTGCACTAATAGAGATTGTGGGGGGAGTGACACATTTCTCTTAAACTTTTACCCAGTACATATGACAGGGTACATTTGTCAAGAGTTTGAGAGATGCAATTGGAAGATCTTTTAAATGCTATTGAAATTCAGTTGCAGTTTCATCTGTAGCTCTTTCATTCTGCTTTCCAATTCTCATTATTTTACATAGTTAATCTCCTTTTCTCATGTATAGTTATTTCCCATGTTTATAGTCCCTTTCACAGAGCAACAAAGGGTATCTATGTTTGAGACAAAAGGGAGGATAGTGTAATAGCCACAAAAGCATCACTAATTTTAGTTTTTGCTTGTTTGTTTTTGTTTAAATTGACCTCAGTGTGAACATATTGGTATTTTATTAGTACTGCTGCTGCTTTAAATTTAAATCTGTACAAAGTGTTAGAAGATGTGTTTAATTTTTAATTTTGGGCCAAATTACTGATATGCATGCCATATATCAGTGTGTCTTAAAAAAACTTTTATTCTTGTATAGGTCAGAAGTTGAATCAAGATGTAATGGCATGTCATCACCTATCACAGAGTTTGCACTCATCACAGTGCTCTGTGACCCTTGTGAAAGATATAAAGACTTGTTAAAGGGGGTCCTAGCAATACATTAGGAGGGGAAAGAAACCAAACCCAAAAAACCCCAAAACCCAAACCAAACCAAAAAACCCCACAGCTTTTCTTTTGGTGTGCAGAAGTTTGCTCTACAAAATACAATGAAATTCAGTGAAATACAAGCAGTTTTTGAGAGTTTGGTCTCTAATACAAAAGCCAACAGAATGTGTTGAGGGAATAAAATGTTGGCATTAAGCCCTAAGTGAAGGATTAGTGGTATACTGATTTAAAACAACTCATGCTCTCACTGCCAGGTGACACCGCATTCACACCACCTGAACCACCTGACAAGTCTGGTGGCCTTGGGGATTTTTTGGATTGCAGTAATTATCACTGCTCCTCTACACCTCTTGAGCAGAATGCAAAGGTCCTAAACAACCAGATCTACAGCTCCTTTACTATACATCTTCTCTGCTCACTGGGGAGCTGGTACATAGGAGAAAGAGGCTGGCAGAAATCTTCATTCTTGAGAATGGTGAAGTTGAAAATACAAAGGTTGTTCCTGTAGTGGAATGAAAAGTCTTTTCTGACTTTTTTAGTAGACTGACCAGTTGAAGTTGTTGCATACCTCTGTTCATACTCTGCTCCAGTCAGTACTGTCCTTGATATTGATCAAAAAAGTATTGTGCCTCAGAAGACCCAAATGTTTATTTTTGTAAGAAACAAGGACTTCTTTTTCATTGTTCAGCTTTGTTCTTTCTTTTTTCATTTTTCTCCTTTTTTTTTTCCTAGAAACAATGTGCTTTTACTGATATGATTCTTAAATTATGCAGTGAGTACACTGGGTTGTGTCAACATGGACATGAATGTTGAGATTACAGCAGAAGGCCCATGCCAAAATTTTAATATATGTTAGATTCCTACTAGAAAAATTTTACAACTGACATGTGTGATGAACCCTTGAGAAGAGAAATTTAGTATGTAATAATACCTAATAATCTTGCTAAGTTCTCAGTAATTCCTGCACTTTACTGAGCAGCACTAGAATTTATATTGTCAACCAACTTTTTGCCCCTCTCTGCAAACTTTGTTTTGACAAAGAGCATGCCTTATACAATGGCTGGTGGTTTTCTTTTTGAACTAACTAATGCAAGCACTGACAGATCAGCTATGTGTTTTGAACAATCCTTAGTAAGGAAAGGTGGCACAGTCTTCTCAGCATGAATGAGTTTATGAGAATTATTTAAAAGAGCACCTCAGTTTGAACCTGTGAAGGGCCTATGCAGGTATTATGTGTTGACTGTTCTGTGGGCCCTACTTATAAAGGAGAATCAGGGGATCCACTTAGAGCCCTGTGTTTGACTTTCCAGCCATATGCATTGCTGTTACAGTAGTTATTGTGGTTGTCAAATAGTTCACTCCCAAACTTTTATAACTAATTCTTTATTTTTATTCCCTTTAGGACATCGGCTTAGCCTATGTAAATCACCTAGTGGAGAAAGGAGAGTATGACCTGGCTGCTCGGTAACCTAGTATTAAAGATCTTCTTTGCTGGATAAAGTGTGTCTGCGTATGGGGAAAAAGCAAAAACAGTTATTGATTCTGAAGTATTTGGGGATGTTGATTTTCTGTTTGTTCTGGAGTTTCTGAAGTTTCAAAGCATACAGATGTATTTTTCTGTGCCCTGTATTTTCTTGCCTGTAGTGACCTAAAAGTTATTGTAAACTTTAACTGGAATTGAGACATACATATTTTTGAAAGTCAGCCTTGATTTTTCAGTCACACTAGGTTTTCAAAACTGAGGTTTTCTTTGGATTTTGATAAACTAAGTTTATTAGTGTGTTATTACGTGTAAGAAGACCATCAGAAAATAAGTTGGTTTTATGTGGGTATAAACGAAACTGTCAAATATGGGTATCTAACGTAAGGATCAGAAATTACCCAAGATTTATGTTTTCATGTATGTGTAAGCATAAGCTTTTCTTTCTAAATGCTCAATTTTTCTCAACTGAGATTTGAAAAAATCATTCATAAAGCTGATCGAGAGGGTGGCATTCCTGCCTATGGCGTGAGGGTTGGAACTAGATGATATTTGATCTCCCTTCCAACCCAAACTATTTGATGATTCTATGAGAGCTAATATGGCCCTAATCACTAAGGGTGAATGAATAATAAGCAGTTAGTCATCTTGGATGCAACAAAATTTTAAGATCTGAAAGGAGGAGAATCTGGCATACTCTGCTGAAAGCAATGGTTGCCAAAATAAGTCACTTGAGTAAATGCCATGATAAGAAGAAGAATAAAGGAATCCTTGCAGTAATGCTGTCACATTTGTATTATTCTCTGTACCTATTTTTGTTCTCTCTCCTTTCATCTTCCTTCCAGAAAGTGCCAGAAAATTCTTGGCAAAAACACAGAACTCTGGGAATTTGAAGTTTATAAATTTAAAGAAATAGGTCAGCTTAAGGTAAGTTAATTTCTGAGTCTGTACTCAAATAATTTGCGTGCTGTGCTTACTGCATGTTTTGACTAAGTATCTAAAGCATCACATTTAATGCCCTATTGTGGTATTTCTGCCCCAGATCTTTAGTTGTTTCTAGGCAGTTGTCTTTCAGACTGATGTGTATGTGTTAACATACTTTGAAACAGGATTGGAGGCATAGCATATCTATGTACTCAGCTACGTATTTTTACTTGTTGACAGTCTCCAAGTAGAAGACCCACCCCAAGGCCTTTACTTACAAAGATGCTCACAGTTAAATACATCTTTCCCATTTACTTTTCATTCCTTTCCAGTATGTCCTGAAAATCCTACCTCAACTCTTAAGAAAAATTGTCTCTATGGGTGCCAGTCATTCTGGAAAATCCAGTTCTCTTACAACAGATACACAACTATAAATGTCAAAGAATTGCAAAGCAACAGCAAAGACCTATGCTGCGTACTAGAAATGGTGGCAAGAAAGAGGAGCAGTCTGCCCTGTTGCGTGTTTTCCCTGGTCACAAGCCAGCTACTGTAACAGTACACATCTAATGTGAGAGTCTCAGTTAATAAATTGCCCAGGACATAGGGCTTTAGTACTGTCACTGCTAAACCAGTAGAAAACATTATGCACACTCCCTTTGATAGCACGTGTACATTTACTTCTGAATTTTATGTCTTCCTATTCAAACTCAATGAGCCAAAAAGGACATATTATTAAGATCTCACAGCACACAGTCCCTTGCTGGCTTTGAGCTATTTAATTCTGTTCAAAGACCAAAAGTGTTTCAGCATTATGAATTTCAGAAATGTCTGACTTCTGTTTTAGAGCCACTCCAGTGCAAGAACAGCCTTGCCTTCTCTATGATTTACTAGTGGTTTGGTGCATTCTTTGTCACCTTAGAAGACGAAATCCCATGTTTTTGTTTCTTTATTTCAGTCCAATAAAGGAGCCGAGTTCAGGTACAGGTGAAATTTTGATACAGTGCTTCTTTGTCCTTTTGGGGTTTTTTTAGATGCAAGTGTCTGGAAGGGATGTTTGTCTTGTCACTCCTTATGTCATCCAGCTGACTGCAAAATATAAAAATATTTGCAGATTTGCTGAAAAACATCTCTGCTCAGTTACTGACTTTCTAAACAGTTGTTTTCAACCTTTAGAATTTCTTCTTTTCCTTTTTAGGGCTTAGGCCCAAGAATTCTCAAACTTAGAAAAAGAAAAGATTACATTATTCAGCATCAAGTTGCAGTTCTAGAAAATACCTGTGTTATTGTACTATTTCAATCCCATATAACTTTTCCCAAAATCCTAAAGATATATGAGTATCATAAAGGATGAACTATGAACTAACTTAAGCCAGATCTAAATGAAGGGGTTCTTGTAACGCTTGGGATCACTTGTGTGTTTCTTGGCATTTTTAGCTATTTACCTAACCAGCAGGTCTTACACCCCATATTGTAGCTGGCCTATAATGGCTTTAAGCCCTGATGAGAAGACTATTGGAGATTTGGAGACAGATTTTATTTCAAAATGGAATTTTCTTAAAAGAATTTGCACTGCATATTAATATATGCAGTTGCCTGAAATATGGCATTTCCAATCTACCGTGATTTGCCAGTAGCTAAGGTGATAGTAAAACTAAAGGTTTAAACTTTCCTTCCTGCAGAGGGATTAGTGATACCCCACTGTCAAAGCCTGTGGGGTGTCTTGTTTGTTTGCATGTGGCTTTAGGGCATTTTTGAGTGTTCTGTACTAAACGGTCCCGTTTGGCTGCTAAAGGTTGCATTTTGGTATCTTGACACCTCTCATGTCTTCAGTGAATATCCTCTAGCAAACCTTGTTATGGCAGTTTCAAGATTTTAGAGCCTTGCAATGATCTGTTCCTCTCCTCCATCTGTGGTAGCTTGAGGGAGTTACGTGCTTGTGCTCAAGTCACTTCAGTGTAAAATACAATGTCTCAGCTCAAACAGCTGAGGAAGGTGAATGGATTCAAAGATGCCAAACTCTGTGACTGTTGGCTGTTGTGGCATGAGGGATATGCTCCATTCTGTTGGTACTGCGACAGCAGTGACTTTCAGCAGAGGTTCAGGATGATCAGCTAGCAACAGCAGTGCTTTCACGACCAAAACATTGGCTAGAGGGCACTTGAAAGACTTCACCTGACTCTAGTGGGCATAGCAGAGAGCAGCACTATCCAGACAGTCCCTTTCATCTCATAGATATCCTTTGAGGAATCAATAATTGTGGTTTGGGTTTATTGGTGAGCTGGTTTAGGTTATTTCATGTCCACTTTTACATGGGCTTTCTTGTATAACTCATCCTTATACCTATGGAAGTAAAGTCTGTAAGCAGCTCCTAAGAAGAAACAAAGGAAGAAAATATTTCTGTGTATAATATCCCTTTTTTATTTAAAGTGACTTTCAGCACATGGTTCAAGAATTGGTACAAGGGCATTCTGATTGCACAGCTTTTTGTCTGATCTTGCTCCTTAACTGCAGCTTAAAAAAAAAAATGGAAGAATTTGTAACCTCCAGCTTGGGTTCACCTTTGTGCCAAGGCTTAAAAATACCTTGTATGCTTTTCTTAGTCTTTGCTGAGCCTGGTGGCCAAACTGCAGTAGGTGGCTGTGGTTTTTCTTCAAAGCACTGGGACTTGGGACAGGAGAGATTTCCTTCCTGAGGCAGCCTGGCCCCCACACAGCAAGGCAACTGCACCTCTCCACAGCTCCACAGCCAAGTGTTGCAAGTCTGTTGGGGGAGGTTGTTCATTTAGGAGGTGACAGGAAGGTAGAAAGTAGGAATGAAGACAGCCATTGGGAGATTTTACTCTGCCTTTGAGTCTCCAGCTGATGTCCAACTTGCTTTCTTTATGGTCAGAAGAGACTTTTTCTGAGGCAGTCAGGAATATGATTCCCCAGGGCAGCTGGCAAGACTGTGCTGTGAGTTAACTGTTTAATTCTGTGACAGATGGTGGGAGCTAATATTGGCAGCACTACATTTCAAAGACTGGCCAAGCTCAAACAGCACATGGAGAGAAGAGGTCTCCTGCAAGCAATGAACTGTTAATTTCTACAAAGTCATTTTTTATTGATCTTTTACTTGTACTTGCTTTCTCACTTACAAATGGAAGGCTTTAGTGAAATATGTAACTTAGGATATTGTTTTGATTTAAATACTAGGAGAATTTGTTGTGAATAGTCACTGCTGTCTGTAAAACTGAAAAAAAACTGTAGTGAAATGTTATTTCTCCTGTTTTGTTCAAGCAACTTCAGTAACAAAATGTTACTGTGGTATGTGCCAATAGTGGGCAACAGGCAACATCTCTGAGTATTTGGAGTAATTTCATCAGTGTTATCCTTTAGCTACAAACCCCAAAGTCCCCACACTGCTGGTAGCAGTAGGATTTATTTTGGAATGTGGTAATAATCTTGGCCTCTATTTGCATGGACTAATAGTGCTAATAAGATGATGTGCTGAAATTCCAGGGTATGAACTGATTTATTCTGGCAGGTTCTCATCTCCTGCCTGCCAGAATGCAACTCCTTATCACCTCCTATAGAGTAACAGATCACATACCTTCACCCTTTTCATGGAGAGATATATTCTTAAATTAATTTTCATTTGGGTATGTAAAAATAGCTGGCAAAACATAACTCTTCATAAAATGTAGTGATCCCACAGTAGGTCATAAATCAGAAGTACGCATTTTTCAGCTAATGAATCCTTATACCTTTTTACAAGGCCAAGACTTGACAAAATGGATTTTGAAAACATTCTTCTTCTGAGGTCTTTTATGGGTTTTATTTTCTAACTGACTAGTGGTAAATATTCAGACTTCTCTAAGGGCAATGGCTGATTCTCCTGTCATAACTAGTATCTTGCCACCTGTCTTTCAAATGAAAATTCTTTCAAATGTGTGTAATCTCACACATTCAAATGTGTGTAATTACACACAATCCAATGTGTGTAATCCTAAAGTAAAATACGATATATAGGCTTCCAGTGAATACCAAGGGCTATGTTTTGTGCATAACTTTGTTATTTTTGTTTAACAACAATTCTTTTTGTTCTGTTATCAGTGTACTGAGATGTTACATGTCATTCCCTTTCTGACACTTTCTTTTCTTTGTTCCTATAGGCAATTAGTCCTTACTTGCCAAGACGGGATCCAGTTTTGAAACCTCTGATCTATGAAATGGTCCTGCATGAGTTTTTGGAGAGTGACTATGAGGTACTGCAGCCTGATGTGTCTACGTTTAACAGTTACTCCTAGCCAAACACCCTCAGCAATGTAGAATCTGACGGCAAATTCTCTGTTGTATTGAAACAGATTATCAATGGACAGTTCCATAATAATGAAAATATTAAAAAGTCGAATTTTGATTTTGTTTTTAAGACAATAAATAGAATGTTCTTCAGAGCATGCATCTATTATTTATTATAGATATTATTTTTAACGTAAGTGACTGAGGTGATGCACAAAGCCTACAGCACCTGAAAGAAACTCAGCTTCATGAATCTTAATAACATTGCTCTAAGAAGGAAAAATCTGTGTTCTGCATTGTGCACGTCTGTGAACACGTAAAATTTGCTTAAAGGTGAAGCACAGCAGGTATCATCTCAGAGGCTTAGCTGAAACTTTGATGTTTTGAAATGTTCCTTAGGCCATTCTTTCTATTTCTGTTACAATCTCTTATACTTTTAGGGGTTTGCAACCCTTATAAAAGAGTGGCCTGGAGATCTGTACAACAACACAATCATAGTTCAAGCTGTAGTGGATCACCTGAAGAAAGATCCACAGAACAGGACTTTGCTACGAACACTTGCAGAATTGTGAGTACAATTTAAATTCCTGTTACAAAAAGTACACTTAAAAGAGTGTACTGTAGTTTATCAATATTTGCTTAACTCTCTTAACAGAAATCTTCTTTGCTGCAGTCTACAGTGTTGGCTTCTCTCCACTCTGCTGATTTTGCACAGCTTAGCAATTCTTTACCCTTTCTTATGAAGTTCACATTGTGTATGAAGGCAAATTGTTAAGCATGAGATTGGATTTCCTTACTCCTTTTTCCAAAGTAAATAGCTAGCATTCCTCTTTATGCTGTCAGAGGGAAACCTCTTTTGTGAAGTGTGCATTTCAGAATTACCTACAGGAAAATAAAAGGGTGGAGTTATTGCCCACTATTTAAAAAGTAGTTACTGCATGGCTGGAAATATGTGACTGGAAAATGTGCCAAAAGTGATCTGGTTCTAGGCCACTTTTTACAGGGTAAAGCTCTTTGATTTTCTCAGCCTAATCACCATGTTAAGTTCTTTTTGTACTGCGTCTTTGAAGAAAGCTGAACTACTCCCTATTACTATGTTAGTAAAGTATTTAGAGAACAGTGGGTTTTAGCTCTGAAGAGATTTCCAATTGGTATCCAAAAATTGAAAACTTAGACTTTTTGTGGCTTCTCCTGTGATTTGAAAACGGAAAATGAAAATGCGGAAAACCACAGGTCAGAACACAAATGCAGTGGCCAATATAAATGGAGGTGAAATTAATGTTGCCTGGTGTTTATTTCCCTCTAATAAAAATGAGTTACAGGGACTCTATCCTAGCAAGATTTACATACTAGAGTATGTTTATATTTTCCCTCATAGGTGATTTTCCTACACTTAGGTATGTGAAATTATTGGTATTATAACCCTGGTTTTATCAGGGTTATATTATATTATTTATTAGTGGTATTATAACCCTGGTTTTATCAGGTATACTTACGACCAGCGCTATGGCAGAGCCCTAGAAATCTACCTGACTCTGAGGCACAAAGACGTCTTCCAGTTGATCCACAAGCACAATCTCTTCAGTTCTATCAGAGACAAAATTGTTCTCCTCATGGATTTTGATTCAGAGGTATGGTGATCTTAATGATTTTATATTCACTTTCCACTGGAGATATTTTAACAGATTAAAAATTAATGAGTTGAAGGTAGTGTTGAGGCAGAGAGTGTGTTTGGTATGTCTGGATACATTCTGAGGTAAGGAAGATTATGTTTGCCTAGACTACAGAATAATTGACCCAAGGATTATTTTTTCTTTTGTATTTCCATTTGTATTTCCTTTCCGTTTCCATTTGTCACTCACAGTGAGAAGAATGCCAGATCCAAGGTCATTGTTGTGATTCTCAAGTCCCAACGTTGAATATCATTTCACGTAGAGTGTCATTTCACCATGATATTCTTTCTGTATTTCTAACCAAATAATGCTTTTGATAAGCCAAGAAAATAGACAGGAAATACTGAATGTACTTCCCACTTTTCTTTCACTACAGTCAATTAATCTGCTTTTGAAAGTTTGCAAGGTTGTTAACCTAAATTCCAAAAATCAGGAAGTGTTTATTTTGTGCTGAATTCTATCTTCTTTCTTTCCAACTGGCTATAAAATCTGAGCAAATGAGTTTTGGTATGATCCCTGGGGAAGATAACCAAGTAGATCTGCTCTTTTTTAAGTGTAGTAGTTGTTTAAGCACTGTAGCTAAAATACAGAGCCATCTGTACCATTATCATTAGCGTGCTCATTCTAAATTGTATGAGGGGAAAAAAACTATAACTCTTTTCAATTAAATAGAATAAATCATATCAGGAGTCTGTAGGTTTGTATTTTTTGAATGTGAAGCAAAAGTTTACTCTTGTAAGAGGAAGCAGAACCAGAATCCTGATGGCCACTTGGCTTATGTGGTCTTGTTTGCTTATGTTACAGTATTGGGGTTCAGGTAGTTTAGAGGAATCCAGTTGTAAGGCAGGTTGAGTTGTGTGTTTCTTCTATAGCTATCATCTTGCAGTTCACTTTTGCAGTGGGACAAAGAGTATTTCAACATCATTTGGCAGTGGCTTTCTGTGACCAGTGACTCGATCAGCATACATCACCTGTAATATAAGTGCACATCATTGATTGCTATTAGTGAGGAAACTTAGGAGAAGTATTCTGAAAGAATACATGATGTGTTCTCCTGTAATGCTGTACTGAGAAGGAATGCTGATGATATGCAAACTGCTCTCTGAATTACTGTTGCTGGAAAGAGTAGGTCTGCAATATCCATCTGACACTTGTGGATTTTGATTCAGAGGGATGGTGATCTTAATGATTTTATATTTGCTTACCACTGAAGATATTTTAACAGATTAAAAATAAATGAGCTAAGAGGAGTCAGAAGCCCTTGGAGGCCAACTTGGTGAGCAGAAAGCAGTGCCGAGAGCAATTGGGGCAAATTTAGCAATTGGCTCAGGGAGCGTGAGCAGGTAAACGGGGGGGGTGACATGGCAAGTCGCACAGGCAGGATGAGCAGGAAGGGCTCCTCTCTGACCATCCAGGGCAGCCAATATAGGCAGAAAACAGACTCAGTAGATGGTAAGGAAGAGCAAAGAGATCCTTTTAGCGCCAATCTTATTAGTGTATTAGTTTAAGCTTCCTCAGTTATGGTGTTGATGCACTGTAAAGCTCAGTCCCTTGTAGCTGATGGAGTCACTGTACCAACCGTGTCAGAGGCCTCCAGCCAGCCAGACCTGCCAATGGTAGATGCAGCTCTCTGTTGCAGTTCGAGGGGTTTCTGGGGGGTCACTGCCGGCCGCTCTGCGAAGGCTTTCAGGGCTGGAATCACCCCCCCGCCACCCGTGGCAGGGACAGGCGGCAGAGGCACTCAATCCAAGGGACAAAGACCACGCAGCACGCAGAGAATCCAGCAGCGAAGAAGACCCTTTATTCAAATTTCCCACAGCTTATAAGGGCTGCTGGGCCAAAGAGGGGATTGGCCAATGCAAGGAGACAATATAATAACTATGGCAACACAGAAACCAATGGTAGACAAGTGAGTTAACAACTTCCAAACCCCGGCAGCTCTCCAAGTCACAGGTTGCCATGAGAGCTGGGATCCTGGTTGATGGCCAGTTGAATACAAGTCAGCAGTGCCCAGACAGCCAGGAGGGCCAACTCTGTCCTGGGAGGCATCAGGCAAAGCATCGCCAGCTGGTCAAGGAAGGGGATTGTCCTGCTCTGCTCTGCACTGGGGCAACTTCACCTTGAATATTGCGTGCAGTTTTGGGCACTGCAATAGAGGAAAGATATTAACCTATTAGAGAGTGTCCAGAGGAGGGCAGTGAAGATGATGAAGGGCCTTGAGGGGAAGCCATATGAGGAGTAGCTGACGGCACTTGGTCTGTTCAACCTGGGGAAGAAGAGAGTGAGGGGAGACCTCATTGCAGTCTACAACTTCCTCATGAGGAGAAGAAGAGGGGCAGACACTGATCCATGTGGTGAATGGCGTGAAGTTGTGTTAAGGGAGGTTTAGGTTGGATATTAGAAAAAGGTTCTTCACCCAGAGGGTGACTGGGTGCTGGAACAGGCTCCCCAGGGCAGTGGTCACAGCACTAAACCTGACAGAGTTCGTGGCACATGGTGTGACTCTTGGTGATGGTCCTATGCAGGGTCAGGAGTTGGACTCGATGATCCTTATGAATCCCCTCCGACTCAGCTGATTCTGTGATCAGTGAATAAGCATAATACTGTATAGAATGTGAGAAAATGTGTGTACCTGTTTCTTAACTGAATTCTCTTTTTTTATTGTAGAAAGCGGTAGACATGCTTTTGGATAACGAAGATAAAATTTCCGTGAGTATAACAAGTTCATGGCATGGCAGTCCAATGCTACCTTGGATTGCCTATCCTTCTTTCAGTCCTGTAAGTGTGCTGTTTATCACAGGTTTGTTTTCTTTCAGATTGACAGAGTTGTTGAAGAATTAGAGAACAGACCTGAGTTACAGCACGTGGTAAGTATTTCTGTATTCTGTTATTTGAAGTTGAGCTGAATAAACTCTTTGCTGGACATATCTTTTACAGGTGTGTTTATCTTGTCAGAGTGCACCTGACACTGAAATGTCATAAATCATCAGTCAAAGTGGCTACTTCTGCAGATTCACTCTATAACATGGCCATAACATCTTTACAATAGTAAAATGCCTTTAAAATGTGTACTTGTGAGAATTTGATAACATACTGCTTGCTTGTTAATATACCATGAAGTCTTTCTTACCGCATTGCAGGCACTTGTATTCTATCAGAGAATCATAGAATCATAGAGTCGATTGGGTTGGAAAAGACCTCCGAGATCATCGAGTCCAACCCTTGGTCCAAATCCAGTCCATTTACTAGATCATGGCACTCAGTGCCACGTCCAATCTGCGTTTAAAAATCTCCAGGGATGGTGAATCCACCACCTCTCTGGGCAGCCCATTCCAATGCCTGATCACTCTATGCTCAGTTACTTCTTGCTTGTATTCCTCCTTTTTCTCTGCACAAAAATGGAGTTGGTTGGTGGGTGCAGCTCTGAAATATGTTTTGTGATCTACAGAGACAGCAAACCACTTGTCTTTTTAGAATTGTAACTTCCATAAGCTGCAAGATTGTTCTTGTTTCTACAGAATTACAATATCACTATAAGACTGTGGCTCCACATTGCTATTCCAGAAGCGCCTCCTTGCTTTGAACATGTTGTCAGTGGAATACATAACGTGTAACCATGGGCTTGGGCTCTATTAGGGAGGGAAATTTAACTTGCTGCTGTGTACAGATAGGCTTCAGGGTATCGATTTGGTGGAAAGCTGATTTATGTGGTAGGGAGGTGATTATGGGAAGCAGATCTATGAAGTGTGCAGCCCACTGCCCAGGAGCTTTACAAAGGCAACTGACTGTCTGTCAGTTACGGAAGGGATGTGTTGGTTTGAAAGTGTGAAGCCTACTTCCATTGGAATAAAAGTGACCCTCATAATTATTTTCAGGGGGGTTCTGTGCTCATAGAGAGAGGAAGGAGCTTTGTCACAGTATCTAGACTTCAAGATGCTTTGGTTAAAATATTTCATGTGGTAAAAGTGTCTTTGCCAGTAGAGTGGTTGGGCACTGGAACAGGCTCCCCAGGGAAGTGGTCACAGCACCAAGCTGACAGAGTTCAGGGCACATTTGAACAATGCTCTCAGGCACATGGTGTGACTCTTGGGGCTGTCACGTGCAGGGCCAGGAGGTGGACTTCCATGATCTCCTTCCAACTTAGGAAATTCTATGATTCTATTAATAATATTATAGAAGTGGGTTTGAGTTCTGATTCTTTTCTGATTCCTAGTATTTGCACAAGCTTTTCAAAAGAGATCACCATAAAGGTCAACGATATCATGAGAAACAGATCAGCCTTTATGCTGAATACGATCGACCAAACTTACTACCATTTCTCAGAGACAGCACACACTGTCCACTGGAGAAGGTAAGCCCCCAGAATCTAAACACAGGTCCTCGATTTTTATGTCTGGTCTGTAGCTTCTAGTGTTGTGAATTTCTAACTGTGTCTGACACTGCCCTCTACTGCCAAAATCATCATTTGGGTTTGTGACAATCACCTGCAGAAGTTTGGTTTGCATAGCTGATGACAGCTGAGACTTTCCTCTCTCAGCTCTCAGTGCAGGAATTAGTGGGTATTTTTAATGAACAAGTTCTGAATTCAAATTTAATGCATACCTGCAGCATATCTACTCATCAGTGCCTGGCCTGACTGAACAGCAGGTTGTAGTTGTAAGAAATCAAGTCATTTTGCCAAATCTAGGAGCTGTCAGCATTAGATCTTGAAAAATCGGTAGCTGTAACTGGAGTTTTTCTACCTTTATATTCTAAGGTCATAAGTTTCTTTTGAATAATATACACAATGTAACAGTCACTGAACTAACAGAGCTAAAAGTATTTTGTCTTTGTACTTTGGCCAATAGACTTGGGCTTTTTCAGAGTGCCAGGTTTCCACTTTCTTATTTTTTCATACTTTTTTTGTATTTTCCTTCCATGCTCTTTTTTGACAAATTAAAAAATACATAGAGGTAAGGCTAGTCTCGAGGTTTTTTACCCTGCTTGAATTAAAGTGAAAAGAATGGAAATTCTATGTTTTCCTCTTTAGGTGGGTCAGTATTTTGTTATATCTATTTGTTGCTGTTAATAAATGGTTGAGCAAACCTGATCTTGTGATAGGATGCCTATCTGTATGCAACTATAATGATGACACCAGTGGAGTAGTTTTTAAGTGTAATATTGTATATTGCATTTTACATGGTTAACATTCCAAAGAGAACTGTACTATTCCTGACACCTCTCTTGTTTCGAATGCTTCTGTCAACTTACTGTGCAACTGCAGGAAACAATGGAACATACTTTCTTGGGATTGTAGACTTAGTCTTTGTTGAAACTTTCTTTATCTGAAATGAGATTGACCCAATGGTCTTTTTTTAGGCAGTGAGCCTACAAGGTTTCAAGCCAGAGACTTTTGTCTGCATTAGTGACTTACTTGTTTTTAACTTTTTGATTCTCTTAGTTTTTGCCTTATGTATTATTTGTGTGACCATGGTTTTATATATAAAACCTTACCTGCATTTTTTTCTTTTGATGCAAATTAGTTTTAGTTCCTGCAGATTCAGCCTCCCATCTTCAGTGATGCATGGTGCAAAAAAGTGCTATGTGAAACTGATGCAAGCTCATTGCTGGCACTGCTTTGCTGAAGTTGTGGGCTGCTAAGCAAGAATAGGTCAAAGACCCAGGAACTTCTGGAAGGTGTGGTGCAGTAATCACCAGAGAAAAGGATGTTAGAAAAAAAAGTGGAATTCTAACCTTAATGTTAAAATATTAATATGTAAGAACCTAAGGAAGAGAGAAAAGATACCAACACTATGTAAAACTTAGTTGAATTTACTGAAATACTAATTCAATAATTATACTGCTTACCACACTTGCATATAGTAATGCTTTTTGCCACGTACAAGTCTTTGTTCTAAGGAAATAAAAATGGGACTAAGAATTTCCCAGTTACCAATATTTTCAGTTCCTGTTAAGCAGGTTCCATTGCAGCGTATAAATTGCTAAAAGCAATTTCTATTTGAAAAAATCACTCTTAGTATTGCTCTAAGGAAGTTATAAACCCAGCAGGAAGAAGTAATTGTTGTTCTTTAGAAGTAAGCCACTTTTATTCAAGTGCAGATTAGCAAATAAAATGAGCTGAAAGAGGAGTGTTCCCTGTTTTCCTCTAGAGGGAGCATGACAGTCAGGAAATGTGCAGCATCTAGAACTACTGAATACCTTGTGCTTTGTAGTTTTAACTTATAAGTGGAGAGGAAAAAAAAGCTGTCAGCTGTGTTTATAACTTATTAGTATTATTCATACCTTCATTCACCTGAAGTATCTCGTTGGTAGTTCACTTACCCCTACCCCAAAATTCATTGTCCATATGTGTAATCTTCATAGTAACCCATGTGAAATAATGAGAATGGAGGAAAAGTTAATTCCTACCCCCATCTTTAGTTGTAGCTGTATTCTATGCATTTATAGTTTTGATTTCCAAGTGTAAAAGTCTTTATTGGTGAACAGTTATCTTCACAGGAATGCTTTGAATCTTGAGTTTGCTTTCTGTTTCCAATTCTGTTTCCAGTTTGGAAAAGGCATGGCAGCATTTATGGCATACCAGCCCTGCCAAATTCCTGTTACTAAAAACTTTCTGGTAATCAGTTTGGTAGTTTTGATAATTGTGCTGGTTTTTACCAGTCCTGTCCCCACATTTACCCAGTCTCGGAGAAGAATTTTAAAAAGTGTCATGGAGTTTCTCTTCTTAATTAATGCGTGACAGTGCTTATTAAGGGAGCTGTGTTTCTGTCAAAATGAGTAATGTAACTTGGTGGAAAAATATCTTTAAGCCTCTTGCAGCATTTGAGATCAATAAAATTTCATGTTACATGGTTTCCTGTGTTCTCTTCCTTTCTCTCTTCCCTTAAATTCAAGGCTCTTGAGATCTGCCAACAAAGGAACTTTGTAGAAGAGACAGTCTATCTTCTGAGTAAGTAGTGCTCAGTGTGATAAATGACAACACACTTTTAATGTTGTAATAAAGTTTATGCTGTGAAAATATATTGGGTAATATTGTTTAACATGTTCTCCCTGAGACAAAGTTGATATGCAGTCAGTACATCCAAATAACATTATTTAGAAAATAAAACAAAGCACTGGGTGATTAATATGATGTCTTAACTGCATGTATTGTGTTACTGTGTTTCTGACTTGGTGTTTTTCTGGGGTTTTGGAAGAATTGGGTAGGCTATGGGGAACAGGTTGGGAGGGGAGGTATTTTTGATACAATCTCCAGGAGAAGAGTAATACTGTGAGTTTTGAAGAGAGAGGAGAAATAAAACAAAGCTTTTATTCTGAGTACATCTCAGAAGCTTAATATTATCTATTGCTGAGATGGAAGATTTGCTTATGTTGCCTTCTATCTTCTTTTTTTTTTTTTTTTCCATAAAATTAATTGTAAATTAACTCCTCCAGCTGGCCAAGGATTCTACCTCTGAATGAGAGGCATTGTAAGACTAAGATTTCTATGTATCTTTATGTAGTAGTCATGAACAGAATAGAAACCATTTTTTTAAACAATCTCTGGTTTAGTAAGAAGAATATTTTGTGGACCATTTGGGAGAAGAGTAGGATTTACTCATGAATTTATTTAAAGAATAGTTCGTCATTTCTACTACTTCTTCCTGTTTCCTCCTCTTATTTTTCATGGGTATAAACTGCGCTATACTTACCGTAAATTAAAAGTGCCCATGTGGGCTCTTAAAGGGTGTATTTCATGTCATAGTTTACATGTATGCACATATACACACTCTCCCTCATGTTAGATGTTGCTGCAGTTCAGAACCTGTAATATGATCCAAAACATCCTTGAGAAAGCCTCCAGGTCCCAGTCCAGCAAAGTACTCCAAGCACTTGTTCAGATTATACTGATTACCCTGGGATTTGCCTTCCTACATCTGATTAGATTAGGTTTGATCTTAGTTAAATTAGTTTGAGTCAACTTCACACTTATAAAATTTACAATTGAAAGAGCTTCTTAAAGCACTGAGCATTGATAAGCACTTAGTGTTTATAATCTCTTTACTTATTTTTCCTTCTAGGCAGAATGGGTAATAGCCGCAGTGCCTTGAAGATGATAATGGAAGAACTGCAAGATGTAGATAAAGCTATTGAATTTGCCAAGGAACAAGATGATGGAGAACTTTGGGAAGACCTCATTTTATATTCTATTGACAAACCACGTAAGTGGGGAAGCCTTGCATATGTATTTTTTTGTGGAATTCTGTTTCAATTAAAGGATTGAATTACTCATGTGTATGTTAGAGAAGATGTTTATGTATGGCCAGGGAGGTGTTCTGGTTTGTGAAGCACAACACAGATGTCTACTGTGCATAAAAACTTGCAGTAAGGCAGCATAAGAACCAGTACTTAGAGGTTTAGTGTTTGACTAAGCTCTCCATAGTTGTGTCCTTAATGACAGTCAAGGGGAGAGCAGTGCTTTTAATTAAGCAGAATGAGACTTTACTTTTAGACAGCCTCAAAACACAGTCTGCAGCTTAATGAGGATGTTGTGTAGTGTGTTTATTGCAACTGCTTCCCTTTCAAATTCTGAAAATGAAGAACCTACACCTTTCTACCCCTCAGTAAAATAACTAATTTATTTTGTTTCTATGTTACAAAGGTAAGATCTGTAATAATGAGTGCATTTTGCCTTTCATCCATTATATGAGTAACTACTCCAAGTTAAAAGTTTAGATGGAATCAAAACATAAGCAACATCAGTGTTGCTCGGGAGGCAGACTCAGAGAAGTTCAAAAGACTGAGAAAATAATTTTTTTAATTATGTACTCCATTAGTTTTTGCAACCTCTTCTGAGGCTCTAAATCAAGACTTTAAAGTCTCTCTTGGGATCTCTTTTCTGGGGGACTGAAAGTCTTGTAGAATTAGTGTCAGAATATGTACATTTTCATCCCTTGGCTGCTATTCCTGACAGGAAGAAGTGACCAGAATCTGTTATTCCTTTAGAAGAATGGCATTCTCAAATTACCCATATTTAAACGCAGTCCGTCTCTAAAAGTGATGCTACAGTCAGTGACATTTTTAGAGCAAAAGGGATTCAAAGCATATAGAATTCTTGCAGTTCCATCTGCCTATGTGCAGAGCAACTGCAGTGATATTCCTCAGTTTGGGGGGGTTGAAGAAAAAACACAGCCTTGAGGTTCATCCTTTAGTGTTTTGTTTAGCCAGATGCTCTTCAAAAAGCAAAAGACTTCTATTGTGTCACTCTCACCAATGTTAAGAAACATGTTGAAATTAGATTAGTTGCTTGAAAAATTGTTTTTAAACTGTGGAACTAGGAATAGAATAGTCACATAATGTAGATAATTTTCTCACTCTGTTTGCTCAAGTGCCCTCATTATTAAATCAAAATGCATTATTTACTTGTGGATTTGTGCTGGAGACCCAGTTACCCCTTTTCTGAATACACTGAAAGTTCTGTGAATTGCCAAACCGTATCTTCCTCTCTTCCCCAAAGGCTTGTATTCAGGTAAATACAGCCGCAAGAAACATAGCAAGACTAAAAGAGTCTTAGATAAGTCTTATCGCTTAGTAGAAAATTGTTATGGAATCAGCCAAAACATGTAGCTTGTCACCAAAGCATCCTTTGATCAGGTATTTTGCTGGATGGGTTTTCTTAATTTCTTTGTCTCTTGGTTTTCACAGCTTTTATTACTGGTTTGTTGAACAATATTGGAACCCATGTTGATCCTATTCTTTTGATTCACCGCATTAAGGAAGGCATGGAGATTCCTAATTTGAGAGATTCACTAGTGAAAATTCTTCAGGACTACAACTTGCAGGTAAATGTTTTATTCTTCATGTGATACTCATTTTAAGAAAGACAGCAAAACCTCTTTTTCACTGTGAAATTACTATCATAATTTGTTCATCCATTTGTCATGGACACTGTGAGTTGGTACAAAACTATGACAGAAATAGTAGAAATTTGTCAAGATCTCTTGGTGGCTTCTAGCTCTTCCAAATCTTTCTCATGCCTGGTAAGTAGAACTGGAATCATCTTCATTGATTCAGACTATTTTACACTGCCCAACTGTCCAATATTGGAAAGTCTCATGACAAGTGCTTTTCACTGTTTCACATGTGAGAAGGCAGAATGCAACATGCCCTCTCTGAAACATTCACCAGGTAATAGAGACTGTATATGTTAAATGTCATGCTAACTGAAGAAAGATGTACTTTTAAAATCAAATTCATATCTGTTTTGCAGAATGTGTTGATGCCTATGCATTTAAAAAAAAGGACTGCTCACTGGATGATGGGAGTTCTTATCCTAGCATAATTACACAGATATGTGCAGTTCCCTACACGATTGGTTCTGATGCATGCTTGTAAGAAGCATACCTTTCAGTGTTTCCTGAAAGTAGCAACAGAGCGTGTTGCATTGCATACTTTAAATCTCCCTGCTACAAAAGGAGTCCCAAACTTGAGTTCTCTGTGATGCTGCTCTGCATCTCTCCACTGAGAGACAGAAAGAGATAGAGCAGTTTGAATGCCTCCATGGTGACTGTGTAGAGTCCAAGAAAACATAACCCAGTAGGCAGCTGAAACTCCAATTTTCTGAGCCTCAAACATTTGTTCTCCATCTGCTATTAGTCTTTTAACATTTCAAGCAAATAGATGACCTTTATGGTTACAGTAAGGTCACGATTGGTATTCTGTCAGGCCAAATAAAGCCTATATCTTCCTTCAGGGCAGTGTTTAAGCCTTTCCAAGGCTTTTCATAATTTTATTTTTATATGAACTTTAGATTATGACTTTGGCCATTTTAAAGTAGCATTTTATATTTCTTCTTCTCCTGACACTTGTTATGTGCAAGGAACCTCCACAGACAAATGGATACATGTTTGCATATAATGCATGTTGTAACATTACTTCCAATTTTTAATTGACTTCATGAGATACTAATATCCTTCCAAAATGATACTAGCTAAGTACCATGCTGCATTTCAACAGTTGCATGTTAATCTTGCTGCTGTCAGTACCACAATTGATCCTCCTGTTCCTGCATTCTCATTAAATCAAAATGTAATTTTTGTTCTGTCTGCAGGCAGACTGAGGAAGTGCTGTAAGCATAGTTGCAACTTTACACATATACAGAATGCATTGTGTGGCTTCAGACAAAACTGATATCATTTGGTCATATTTTGGGAAGGGAAGAATAATTTTATCTTCAAATATCTTTTAACAAAATTATTTTTGGATTAAAAGGTATTTAACCTTCAGAGTGATGTCTAAAATTATTTACTGTTAGCATTGAAATGATTCATGGATTTCAAATTAATTAATTTTGAAGTAGGGCTAAAATTTAGATTTCATAGGAATAATAAAAATCAGGTAAGTTTAATGTAATTTGTGCTTGGCTTGCTTGTACAATAGAAAACCATGTAGCCAAAAAAAGAGGCTATATTTCTTTAGAGAAATGTAAGCTATAGCTTAAAATAAAACTCCTTCTTAAGTGTTACTGGCAGTGTAAAGTGCACTGTTTATGAACAGATGGTGTATCTCCATTGAAATTTAGAAATGTTATCACAGCTCTTGCACAGTGACAAAGTAGCCAATTGGCAAGCTCAAATTTTATACAATGACTGTTTCTGCATTCAGCACGTGCTTCAGGGCATGGCTGGAACTTCAGGTAAATATCTAAGCAGCCTCTCATTGCTGAGGACAGTTCTGCCCTGGCTTCATTGTTATTGCTGCCTAGTTAGCTGTTTTAAAGTTAGTCTTTGGTGGTTTTGTATGGTGCCTGGTCACACCTCTGCATGATGTTGTGTAAGTTCATGGTGAGAAGTCCATGACCTTTATTCTGGCCTGACGTAACTCTTTCACTTGTAAAAACCTCCTGATTTGTAGCACGTAATATACCAAACATTTTGAACTCATACAGAAATAAAAATTTAATTGGCTAGGACTTTCTATAACTTCAGCTCTCTGGACCTCAAGCTCTGCATGGACTTAAGTTTTATTGTTCTCATTTTCAAAGGCAAAAAGCATCTCGTGCCAAGATCCACAAAGGAGGAGCGCAGGTGAAGTGAGAACCTGCTGCTTGACTTGCAAGTCACTACCTAACACAAAAGCTGTGCTGGTCTTTTCATAGCATTGGCTTCCCAAAAGATGTTACAGCTGTACCATTTCATTATTTATTTGTGGGCTCCTTTTGCAAGCCCTAATAAGATTGTTTTATGGTTATGTAAGTATGCAGATGCAAATTTCATATTATACTCCTCAATTTCCATACCAGTAAACTTTACATTAGATGCGATTTGAAATACGGGTAGGAACTAAAAGCAGTGCCTTTGACAGACTTAGTCTTTTTGAAAACAATCCTTTACATCCCAGCAAAACCAAGTAAATTGAGTGGCTGCAAAAGCATGCTGTATATGACTTACAGTGTGCATTAGAGAATCCAACAAGGAAGTCTACTAATGTAATTTTTTATTGTAATTTTTTTTTTTAATCTGGGCTCTTCCTTGAATAATTTTTATTAATATTGGCAGATTGCAGGCTGACTGCTTCACTTTAACAAATTACCGCCCACTAGACTAACCACTGCAACTGTTCTGTGTGCTACTCTAAGCTCACCTCAGCTCTAAAGCAATGTGGTTAACCTTTGAAATCTGATCACTAACAACCAACTAAGCATGGGACTAAGGCAGAATTAGGTATTCTTTTGGGTAAAAATAAACATAGATCATGTGAGACTTTTTTCTTCGACTACAACTTCAACTAAGTACTAACTAATTTGCCTTTTGCTCTGGTATTACAGCTCTGCTTTACAAGTAGGGATCTATTAAACTGCCTTATAATTCTTCCAGAATACCCATTTTTATTTTCCAACTTCAGGAAATGCAATTCTGCCATGAATTTTATTTGTCACCCTTTGTATGCTGTTCATTAGAGGAAAACTTCAAAAGATGTTGGTATTCTAGGACTCTCTTTCCCCTAGTTTTAAAATACAGAAGCAATTTGTTTAGATGCTTTTAGATTTTGTGAATTGTGAATGTCAACTCAAACATTGACTTACTAGTTTGCAGTTTGATTGAACCTACAGTAACTCTGATTCATCCATTCATAGAGTTCACGTCTGTCCTTTCATAATGGAGTTTATGAACTAGTAGAACCCAATGATAATCCGATGAATGCTGCTTGAAACAGCACCTGGAAAAATTGTTAGGTTGTGCTCCTGAACATGACTAAAATGCTGTTCAGACACCTTGGAGGCACTAGAGGGCAGGTGGCAGCTTGCACAGGGGACATCTACCTTTTGGATGTAAAGACTAAAAATAATGTACAGCTGCCTACTGTATTCCAATTCTAGCAAAATAAGGTCTGATAGTCATTGAATGTGGTATGGAAAAATCTTAGTGGTGTTTAAATAATTGGCGAAAGATAGTGCATGTGTCTTATATGTTTTATGAGGTATTTTTGTTACTTCTGGGTTTTAAGCCATCAAATAGTATTGAGGTTTTCCAGTGACCAAATGATGTCTATTGTTTCCCTCTTTATTTTACTTTCTTTTTAATTAATATTTCCTGTTGGCATACTATATTTTAATTAGAAAATGCTAAGTCACAGTCCCATCTTCCCACTGTATCTTTGTTCTGCTCCTTTTATTTAACATAGTCAGAGCACCAAGGCTGTTAGAGTTCAGAAAGTGTTTGGACAACACTCTCAGGCACATGATTCTTGGGGCTGTCCTGTGCAGGCCCAGGAGTTGGACTTCATGATTCTTGTGGGTCCCTTCCAGCTCGAGATTTTCTATGATTCTATGCTTGCTTTTCTCCTTTTACTTAAACATGGGGTTTTTTCATCTGCCTATGCTGAGTGCAGTAGCAAAGGCTCGAGTATATAGCCAAGATCCCCTCCAAGTTATTTACCTATCTTTGGGATGTAATGTGCTGATTGAGAATATTTTCAACGAGGCAAGCACTGTTTCTGAAAGATAGCCTCATTCAATTATCCTTGCAAAAAAATTCTAGTATTTTTTTCAAACCTAGCGACATTTTTCTGTATTTAAAACAAAATTTAACATTCTCTGTTGCTCTTGGATAAAATTGGAAGGGGAAAGACGTAGTCAGCTGGTCCCTGAAATTATCAACAGATAAAAATTACTAATTTTCCAAGTGTTTGTCTTGTAGAGCTTAATTCAGTTGCTGGTGCTCTGAAATGTTTTATAGCTCAATGTCTCTAATACTGGAAAGTGTTATTCACCCACTGATATGCCCAATTTGAAATGCTTAAAGTGACACTCAATTTTATTTTTTTAATGTATGTCATATTTGCAGTCTTATCTGCATATCATTCTTGGCAGTGTGTCTTTATTACTTCACAATATGTATGTGAAAAGATAGGCTTTTAGACATTGTCCACTTGGCTGTAAATTCTATTATTGTATTTCTTCTTAGGTATTTGTGTTAGCTGTATCTTGCACTCTCTTAGAATGCTCAGTGTCTCCTGTAACGCAAATGATCAGGAGAAAGGAATGGACATTGCCTCTCTGTATCACTTTTTTGGTAGCATTGTTCACCTTGGAATTGGCTGTGAGTCTCTTTGGAAAGCACTTTTCAGTGGAATAATAAGCTCTGTATAATTTTTATGCCCTTGAATTCTCTATGTTTCACGACAGTGTCAGGCAACAACATGTCAATCTGATGAAATCTGATGAAAAATACCAAATAAGTTGAAAGGGAGCTGTGAATTTTGCTTAAGAGGAATTAACTCTGGATCTTTGGTTAGCTATATAGACATTTAATATTGCTACGCCTCAGCAGGAAATGTATTTGAACAAAATACATTTTAAAGTGCTGTGTTTATGAAGGTTTTATGATTATCAAATGTCTTTTCTGAAGAAGACAGGAGAGATATGGGTAGAAGTTTTGAAACAGTTTGGAAAACGATTCTGAAGGGCACTGTAAAAATTCCTCCCCATTGTAATTTGTTAACATCATCTCATAGGAGGAAGATCATAATTTATGATAATAGTATATTTGTAAAGGATTTCATTTCTTGAGGTTCGTTTTTGGTTTTGAGGCATTTTTTTTATATTGTCGGTTTTTCAGTTAGGTAGAGGTGATGTTAACAAGAGGTTCCTCCTTTCCCTCCTTTACCCTTGAAAAAACTTAAAAATTCCCTGTACTCTCTTTGGCAGCACAAACACAGTGGAGACTTGTCAAGATAGTTGATGTGCCCATCTATTCAACAACTGATATGTGTTTTGTGTTCTTTGCACCAACAGATCTTGCTGCGAGAAGGTTGCAAAAAGATACTTGTTGCTGATTCTCTTTCTTTATTGAAGAAAATGCATCGAACTCAGATGAAGGGTGTTCTAGTAGATGGTAGGTACAGAGGAAATATGATGACTTTCAAGATTTTGAAGGCTTTTGCTTGGTTTATACACTACTTGACGGTCTGCTTTGGAAGTTGCCCAAAAGCCTGAGTATTGTACCTTATCTGTAGAGTGTAGTAGGATACTAGCTGCTTTCCCCCTTTGCAAAGGAACTACTTGTATGTCAAAATTTACAAGACCAAGCATGCAACTTTTTCTCTTGGTCAATCTCTGCATAGCCAGCAATGTATTGTGTCCTGCAGTTTGTAAAGGTGAAAAATGCTATTTAGTGCTGACACGGATAGTCAGATGCCACCAAGCAAAAGCCAATGGAAACAATGGAAAATATTTTGCAAGATGCTAATGATGCATATCAGCAGTGCTGTAATTCACGCCAGTTGAGTTTTAATAGCAAGACAGAAGCTGACAGGACAGAAGATCAGAGCTTCTGCTACAAAATGCTGCAGCGTTAACAGCCACTCATCCGATGCTCCTTTTTGTCAGTTTGCCTTTTGCATCTACAGCGCTGCTCCTAAACAGACTAGCTCCTGCAGTTCTACCATCATCAGAATCAGAAGATCTGAATATTTGTCATGCTGTTATTAGAAATGCTACTTCAGTATTGCTCTTCAATTTTTAATAGATTCTGTTAGGCATCTTAAGTAAATGCTTTAAGACTAAGCTCCATATCTGTAACAGCAGTATGTTCATGCCTGCTTTATAAAAAAGTAAGCATGGAGTTTGTTAACAAAGCTGTTCTAAGTTTTTGTTTGGTTTTTTTTCCCAGAGGAGAATATCTGTGAATCATGTCTGTCTCCAATACTTCCTTCAGGTAGGATGCTTTTCTAGAAAACAAAGAGGTTGTCAAATTTTTTTATTATTATTGTAAGAGGAACTATTGTTTGCTTTTATTCATAAAAATGTGTGGTAGTCTCCCTTGGTGATCGCTGTATAAATTTCAATCTCCTATGCAAGGCTTGCTTTTGAATTCTGACAGGGGAATGGAGTCTAAATGGAGGTCTTTTGTTGTAGTAAACTCAGTATTCTTTCTTATTCAACTTTGACTTCCTTATTTTCTGTTTTGAATACATGGAATTCAAGGCAGCTTTTAATTCCACCAACATACGTCTTCTCAAAGATTATTAAACCACAAAACTAACTGCTGCCACCAAATCTTGTCCACCTCTGTTGAACAATTTAGACTGAACTTGTAGATCATAAAGTTTTATGGAATGTACTTTTTTTCTGAGTGGTGGAGAGTTCTTGGCTTCAGTCACTACTGCCATATTTGAAACAACTTTATAACAGGCTGTAGTTTTAAAACATCTTCTAAAGTTAATTTTGAAACTAGAAATTCAGGATGTTGTTTTGGAGATGTACATTCTGCAAGGCAACTATAGTTCAGAAATATCAATATAGTTATTGAGCATCTTAAGGAGAAGTAATTTTACTAGGAGAGTATCTGTCATGGCATCTTCAAGCAAGAATATGTAAGATGAAGCATATGTATG
This sequence comes from Pipra filicauda, assembly GCF_003945595.2. Classification (NCBI taxonomy): domain Eukaryota; kingdom Metazoa; phylum Chordata; class Aves; order Passeriformes; family Pipridae; genus Pipra; species Pipra filicauda. The sequence continues at coordinate 180,739 of NW_024104480.1, forward strand.
GACGTTTGGGTTTTTTTGTTTGTTTGCTAAATGTTGATAGCCAAATTAAATCATTTATAGTTTTTTAATCTGTTTTCTACCATTTTTTCACTTAAATAAATAAATAAATAAACTATACTATGATCACGTGCACCCACATACAGACCAGGAAAATCTGGCAGAGCTGATTGTGCTAGTGCCTTGAGGTATGTGTTGAGGAAATGGGAGCCAAAGAGTAGAAAGTGGATGATGCTCATGGGTGAGATGCTTATTCTTTGGATTTGTGGATATTGTATGTAGGGTTCTAATTTGGCTAAATATTCATGTCGGAATCAAAACCCACATCATGCACTTAGGCAGCTTCTTGTCAAATTTCAAGATCATGATGTGCCACGTAGGCGCTAGAACTGCTCAGTGTTCTGGTTCTCATCGCATTACTGCAAGAATTTTTCTGCTAACTTCTCTTCAAAGAAGCTGAATTATTTAGTGCTAGTTTACTCTCCTCTCTGCCCAAATTTAGCATGTAGCATATATTGTACTGACATGAAAAATTCATGGTGAAAAAGTATACAGCATTTAAGCCACAGAATAGAATTGTTTTGTAACTCCATCACTGGGACACTTACCTGAAATCATCACTCTCCATGGTTTCTGTAAGTAAGCCCGAATAATTTGGAAATTAATTTGAGAAATGTTACTTGAAGTTTCTCTATGTATAATAGAATGTGGGCATATAGTGCTGTAGCCACTGAATTGTTTGTTTCATTGCCCTTTGAAATGAATTTATGTTTCTCTTTCCCAGATGCATCCAAATCCTTCAACGTGGTAGTGTTCCACTGCAGACATATGTTTCACAAAGAGTGCCTACCCGTATCTAACACAGTAAGGAACTAGCTTAATCTCTCTGACACCTTTGCCAAAGATAAAATGACACCTTTCCTTATGTCAACTGTGGAGAAGAAGTGGCTGTATCAGGAATTATATGACTACAGTAATAACTTGTGATGATACCACATAGTAGTATGTGACTAAGGAAAGGGGGTTTAGGGACACTGCAACTAAAGTTCATCCAATGTAGAAAGAAATCACTGCTGTTTGAGCAGTATTTTATTATTTTCTGCAATCTGAATATGTAATGCAGCTCTGAGACATACAGGGAATACAACCTGTCTAATTTTTTTAATTAATTCTTTTCCATTGCATCTTTCCCTTTAATTCAACATACTTAAAGGCAAGAATAAAGGTATCTTCTCAAGTGAACAATATTAAATGATTCTGATCCAGAGGACAAAAATCACTCAGAGTGAATATTTAAATATCTTTGTAATGATCTTTGTGGTCAGAACATGTTTTCCTTTATAAGTCTTTTTTTTTCTTCTTTCATTAACACAAACCACAAAAGTAACTTCTATCACAACAGAATATGACCGGTTTTGACTTTAGGAAGGAAAGTGTTAGAATGGTAACAAAATTGCATAGAAAGCTAAATTTAAGCTTTTCTAATTCTGTATCTGTCTCTGAAAAGTAACATCTACTGAAAAATAACTTCATTGAATCACTTAATCTGGAAGGAACCAAAGTGCTTGTAGCCATATGGTACAGCATGAATACTTAATATGTCATGAAAATCCTAATGTATTGGAACATTTGCATGAGAAAGCCCAACAACTAGTAAATATTTATTCAAACAATATTTACCCCTAATTTTATGGTGAGAAATAATCTAAAATTTATCTAGCATTCTCAATTTTCTGGGACAGGTGACTTGTTAGAATTTTTAAATGTGACGTGGATGTTACACGATATATATTCACAGTGTGTATGAATACACAGGTATTATGCATATGACTAAGCCAAATTTTCCTCTGCTATAGTATTTATTTCCTGGTCTTAGGTGATCACTTGTTACTGATATTTGGTTATTGGTGATATACTGAAAGAAAAGTAATGTCTGCACAAAACAGCACACAGAGCAAAACACAGAGTAACAATAAGCACATATTTGATATCAAATTACATTTTTTGGGCCCTGTTCTCAGTTGTTGGAAATCTGTGGAATGCTATCCAAAGGCTGTGCTGTAACTAAGGCATCCAGTGGTCATTGGAGCCGACCAAGTGACTTACTCGCTTCTTTATCTATGAAGATAATCAGTGATGCTTTTGATTATGCACTTTTTTATTTTTGATGTGAAGGAAGTTTGACCTTACTCTCTTGGTGGGTGTTGGTAGTGTTCTTGGAGTGAGTGGTGAGTTGTACTGCCCTCTGACTCCAGAACAGGCTGCCTTACAATGTTCATCTATATTGTCTTCCCTCACCTCTCCTTGACTATGTTCATAGGGAACAGCCTGACTGTGAGCAGTAATGCTGAGAAGGGCATTAGCATTTTTCATTCATCTTCAAATGTTCTTACATGGCTACATTTCCCTAAGAGATTCTTGCTTTCTTTTTTGATTTTTAGGTATCTCCTGTCCAGTTCTGCAACATATGCAGTGCCAAACACCGAGGCCCTGGAAGTGCAATCCTGGAGATGAAGAAATAGCAGTCCCCTAGTTCATCATGTCAGTCTGTGACACAAAATCTGTTAGGACCATGCGGGGCCACTGTATTTTTCTGTTAGACATCATTTCTGTATATAATTTTGATTGTGACTAAAAATTGGTTTCTGTAATTTATCCAGTTTATTGAGCATTTCTGGGAAAGAGAAAATGTAAAAATCTTTCCCTAGTAAGTCTTAGTAATGCAGTTCATATGTTATGGTTCCTTTGCTCAGCTTGTTACTTTACTCTGAACAGAAAACAAAAAGAAATAAAATTGGAAGGAAAGAAAACAGTTTGGAGATTTGTGTTTTCTATCAGTTAATGGACTTTACACTTTGGAGCCACATCACGCTCGTGGTTAGATATTGTAAAGAAAGATGTATTGCCATGAGTTCAGCTCACCAAACTCCTTAGTCCTGATTTAGTCTGCTAGTGACCTATTTACCTTGAGACCCCTAGGAGTCTGACTGCTTTCAGTGGAAGCTGTCTGTGTGCTGACTCCTACCTTCACTTAACAAACTTGTTAACTGTTAATTCCACACATTGGTAATTTACCTTGGTTGCACGTTCATAGTTTGTTATAAACTGGTGAATTTCTCAACTGATCTTCACAATACAATAGTTTAAAGTGGACTTTTCTCATTGTGAGAAACAGTCTCAAGGCTGAGTAATTTTCCAATTAGAACTTATTATATAATAAAAGCAAACAGCGCTGGGTGAACAGGTGGAGTTTTAGCAACTCCAAAGGCCTGTCACATTGAAAGCAGGCATAGGTTCGACATTTATTTCAACTACTTCATGCATATTCATTATACACAAGCATAAACATTATACATCGTTATGTCAGGAATTCAACAGATGTTTTCTTAGACTAATCTTTTATCTACAAAAAGTCGTAAATTCTCATAGCTTCGATAAGAAAGTGTTAACTAAACAGAGTTTCCACCATAACTCATGTACAAGGTAAAAGGGAGGTAATTTGTTTTATGTCTTTATAGGGGCCCAATTAAGTTTTATGATTTGTTTTTCTTCTCCAGGTTATACTGACCTTACTCGTTTTCTTTTTAATTGGAATGTTTTTGCACGAATCATTCTTTTCGTTTATTACATCATGTTCAACTCATCCAGAAACTTTATTTTTATATGTCAGCAGTAAGTCTTTACACTTATTCTGTAAGTATGATTGAAGTGTATGATTTCATTTAAGTACAGAGGGGAACAAAACTATATATAACCTTTCAAAGATAAGATCTCTAGGAGTTTCTTTTGGCCTTAGCAATTTTGCAGCTAAGTTAAATATTTCAATTGAATATTAACAAAACCATATTTTTAATTTCAACAGTGTTCTGTTTTGTTGATCTTTCAGATTGTCTTCACAGTAATGTAATTTGTTTATAATATTTGATGATTAAATTCAATATAAGCATCTTTTCACTAAGAAAAGTAATTTTCCAGAATTCCTAAGATTTTTCTGCTTTTTAATAACTTGATTTTGAAAGTAAAAATACAGTGTTTTACCATCAAATTATAAGGTTTAAACAAGTAGTTAACATAGTAAGTTCTGAAACAATGGTATAGTGATACTGCAGTCTGTCTGTAAAACTGGAAAATACAATGCATCTAAGTTCTTCTGTACGTTACTCCCATGTAGGTACACCTTAAAATAATTTCTATTTTGGAAACTTGGATTTCTAATTTATGTAAATTCATGATCCTCTGGGCAGTTGGCTGAGCTGGTCTAGCAATCTGAAGTATGATTTTTGCTGTCCAGTGTGCAAATCTCTAGAATAAAATTTTATGTGTTTAGCAATTCAAGGATTTAGTCTGCATAGTTACACAGACAAAATTATCGTTAAAGGATAGATATCTCAAAAACATAGTAATCATATTCTGTTGTGATAATACAGACAGCTGAGAAAAAAATAAAATATGATGCAAATTATTTGTGGACATGGAGTAGGTGGAATAACAGAAGGATGGGAGGTTTGTAGTGCAGAGCATAGTCTGTGTATGTCAAGCTTCACCCTTAAGAATTAGTGCCTGGCTTTGTAGCAGTTCATTTTCAGCAGCTAGTACACATTCTCAGGTATATTGTTCATTTATCCATTCTTTACTACACTGATCAGGAAAGCTGCCTTGATTCCTAGTAAGCAAAATGTTCCAGTGAGCTCAAGGGTTGTTGCACCATGATATTTGAGTTGTTGCGTGCCATGACTGTAGACAAGTTTTAAAAATTTTGAAAACCCTGTTCTTCAGTAGCTGTAAGCAGCTTTTCTATATTATACCCTAAGAATGCCATAAGCTGTCAGCTTACAGGAGGAAAAAGTCAAATTACTCCTATACATTTATGTCACAAAGTGTTCTGTAGTTTAGAGTTATATGATAATTTCAAGCAGGTATATTTTTTACTTCAGCTTGGCCTTAAATTCCCTAAAGCATTTGAGTGTTCTGTGACTCAGTTTGCTAGTCTTCCATCACCAGCAATCATATTGCATTGTACCCTGGCATATTCTTTACATTATGCAAGTAATTTTAAATCACTGTATGAAAATCTAATCAAAATCTTCTCTAAATCCAAAGCTTCTTTCATTTGGGCTTCGGGGACTACCCCTTTTCATGTTCCTGAATTCTAAATCTGCTCATTAAGATTCAGCACAAAGTGTACAGACCTGACTTTGATTCACTTTTCCTCCTAAGAAGCCTTCACATCACAGAAAATGTCTGAGGTTAGGGTCTAAAATATTCAGCTACCCAAGAGCTTTTCTTCTGGAGAAGAGTTCTGCCTAAGAAGTAGCCTTAAAGTTGCAGAGGCCTTCAGAAAAGTACAGAGTAACACTTACCCAGTTTCGCCAGTGCTTATTTAAAATGTCAATCCATTTATCAAAGTTCTTGTACTTCTAAGGTAAACTTAAGATAAATACTATTTTTTCTCTGATACATCCAGTTCTGTGTGAGTTCTTGACCAATAAAGCTAACTGAAAGGATTTGTGGTGGATGAAGTAAGCACACATTGCTCTGTTGTATCAAAAGAGACAAAACTGTTTTGACTAAAATGAGTCCTTGGATGATTTTTCTCATCTATCTTTGTTTTATTATTTTGAACCCACAACACTGTATGATATGCTTGGTGACAATGTTGGGCTACACCGAAGATTTTGTGGGCCCAAAAGACTGCTTGAGGTGCTTGGTGAGCATGAGGCTATTTAGTCCTGCTGAGAGCTCAGTTAAAGTGACAGCATCAGGATATAGGTTGACTTCTGCAAAAAGTGGGACTGGGAGGGACCTGCCAGAAGTAAACCTCTAGCCAGCAGTTTGTGTAGCAAATAGGAGGTGTCTGTTGCTCTTGTAATAAATGAATTATTTATTGGGTGATTTTTTTGTGGCTGACAAACAATGCCTGAAAAGGACTGGGACAGGCAGATCTTTTGGGTCTCCTTGAAGTTAAGAAATGCATGATTGGCATTTGCTGTCTCCTGCTACAGCTGAATCTCATGTGTTTACTGGCTGGTAGCTGTGTCTCTGTGGGCTTGAGGCAGCTGCTCTACCAGATCAGCGATGTATTGAATCAGCTGTGTGTGATGCTTGGGCAAGAGTCTGCTGCCTACCATTACATGATTCAGTGTAACATAATTTGGTTAATACTTCAAGGAGCTGTTCTATATACAAAGATAAATCCTCTTTCTACAGCTGCACTGACCTGCAGGAAACCTGCAGGTTTGGGTATTGTGTGTTGGAACACAAGTGAGTTCAATATCTGGCACTAATTTTGTGTTACAGAGCAAGAGCAAAAACAAAATGAGTTCCTTTCCCAGTTTTGGATCCACATCATATTCCTATTTGAAATAAGTGTTTTCATGGACAGTTACTGCCAAGGGTTTGACAGCAGGTTTGTCAAGCACTACTGTAAAGCAACTAACAAGAAATACCCAGTGTCTGCTCTGTTTTGTAATATGTTTTTATCAGGAGACTGTGCTGCAACATCTTATTCTAAATTTTGGCTGATAGTTGGGTAGAGGCTGTCAATATTGTGTATAGACTGCATAGGTTGACTTAGCAAGTTTTCATCTTAAGAAATTCAGTCACTTTCTATCTTAGGCTTAGTGTTTATTCAGCTAGAGTCTTTTAAGCAGGCACTGCTTTATTCTTTGCTGTTGAGTACACTACCACTGAGGTTTTTCTGCTTGGTGAGTAGAGTTACTGTCTGCAATCCAAGGGAACTGGAATTACAAATAATCTCTTAAATGAAAACCTCACGTTGGATTTCCTGCTACTGAAGTGTTGTGACTTAGCATTCAAGTATTGTATGTCTCCAGTCACCTTGGAAAATACAGTGTCATCTCTGCAGGTTGGTTGGACCAGTCCCTGCCTGTGTTATTTGATAGCAGTTTGAAAAAATACTTGCAGGAAAATTCCTACCTAATGCTGAAGATGGACGGTTACCTGAATGAGGAAAATCTCTCTGAGATACCAGTCTTCTCTCTCCTGTTGTACACTTCTGACACCATATTCAGGCAGCATAACTTTTGCTCCCGTTTATAAATGCTAGACGTAACATCAGGGTCTCTTCTTCTCCAGAATAGCTTCCCCCTCCAGTGGATCTTTGCCAAGTACTAGCTATAAATCAACTGCTGTACTCCCAAAACAATTTAAACAAGACTTGTAAGAAATCACATTTGGAGAATGACTCTTTAATTATATACTTTTGGGACTGTGTTCTTATTCTACTGTGCCATGAAAGATTAATTTTTCCTTGGCATTAGAAATATCCCTAGATGATGTTTTTTCTGTTCTTCAAGACAATGTGTGCTTTCTTTTACAGTAATCAAATATTAAATTATGCAGAAAACAGGACATCTGAAGTATCTGAGGCATCAAATGTGGAAGAGAATAGAGTGTGTGAGTTCTAAGAGAAGTCAATGAGTCATAGTGGGAATGACCTAAATTTCGTCTTAAAAGGCTTCCATAAATGGGGATCATAATAAGCTTTTGCAATAGAGCAGGTCTTAGAGGTTCTGCTGTGTTCAGGCTGTGACATTCTCCCAGGAGTCTGTAATCTGAATGGACAAGGCTGCCAGTGGCATCTGCTCCTGGGTTGTGCTTAGGATCAGTTGTGGTGCAGGAGTCAGAAATGTGCTGAGTGGAGGCTAGTACCCCTCCAGCCTGGAAGAGCTGCCAGAGCTGGAGCTGTAGTAGCAGAATTAAGAGCTAGAAAGTGGCAAGAACTGCAGAGGGCATTTGAGTTATTCGTTGTGTTTTTCTCCCCTTGCTTTTAGTCTGATCCCAGTAGGATTTAAGTCAATTAGTTGACAAGGTAATGGTATCTTGGTGTCCAATGGCTGTAAAATCACATTTAGCAAGATGTCAGCTGGATGACGTGTTCCAAATAGCGTTCACATAGGATGCAGATTTATCTGTCTCTGGTGACAGTGAGCGATGGAAGTCACAATAAATAAGTTGATAAGTTGTGGATTTTTAAAAAATCAGCTTAATGAAAGGTTCTTAAAAATGAGCTGTTTTCTCACATGTTATCATGTCTTGCTCACAATAAAGTAGTAGCACTGGAAGGTGCAGATGACAATAGAGTTTTTGATCTGTAGGACCCATTCAGTAGCTGCTATTTTTGCAGGTGCTGGCAGAAGAATCACTGAAGCACTTTTCAGTGTATCCAACTATTAAGTCTTCATCTGGAATTTCTGCAGAGTAATGAAGATCTTTAGCTAAGCAAAGTTAGAGTTGGGAAGCATTTTCCCTGTGTAATCTGTAAAGTCGAGCCAAGAATATATTTCTGGCATAATTTAGTTCTACGCTATGCAGATTTTCATTCTCTCTGCAGTATGAAAAAACTTTCCAGTGACATGTTAAGGGGACTATGTTCTGTTTACATTATTCTATATTCATTCTCTTTCTCTCCTCCCCTTCTCTGCTCACCCCCTCCAAATTGCATTGGATTGAGTGCCTTTTTTTGAATTGTGTAGTGATTTTTAGCCATTTTCTGCAAACACAACTGTGCTGTGTTGTAGGAGGTGTGTCCAGGGGTGCAGGGGAAGCACCGAGGCAGGGAAGCCCAGGGGACATGCACCGAAATAGGTAACCTCATTGGTCACAAGGGCACATGGTTTTAAGGGATAAAAAAAGCACTGGGTTTGAATAAAGTCTCTTGGATTACCATCTGATCGGGGAGTGGACTCCATTTCTTTATCGTATAAAGACCCCACGCGACACTGTGTATATGTTAAAGTGGGGAAAAATCAGAAGTGCATGCTTTGTATGTGCTGTAGAAGGTAGCTAGGTCTTTGTTCATCCTCAATTCCTGAGGGAGTTACCTGGTATCAAGCTAAGGAAAATATTTTCCTTCAGAGACAAACTTTCCAGAACAAAATTTTCAATGGTGCCAAGAGAATCATTGAGGTAGAAAGGGACCTCTCAAGATCATCTAGTCCAATCCCCCTGCTCCAGCACTGGTTGCTCCATCACCTTCCCAAGGATTAAGCCTGATAAGCCTGTGGTTTCCCCAGTCCTACTTCTTGCCCTTCTTAAAAGCTGATAATATGCCAGAGGATTGGTTAAAATAACTAGAGCCTTGAAGAGTGAGATTTACTTACTTCCAGTCTTCAGAAACCTCTTCTGATTGACATGGCCTTTTAAAGATAAAAAAGAACATTGTCTTCGTGCTGAAGGCTTTGTGCGTGGCTATTTTGAAATGTTGCAGTCTAGTCCAGAGAAGAAGCCAATATAAACTGCTGTGGGGTTAGATCATGGTCTCCAGCAAAGAAGCAGATATTCCTAAGTTTCTGGCTTGGCAGAAGTGTTACTCGGTCTTTACAATGGTCATTCACAGAAACAGCACAGACTTCCTCAACCATGGTAAAAATGCTGTATTTGAGCATGTTTCTGGCACACAATTTTTCCTTTGCTGCCTCTTTCTTTTGCAAATAACTGCTTCTCTTCTCTTGCTTGTCCACATAGCCAACAATTGCCCTCGCTGCCCAAAAATTGCAGTAGAAATCCTCTGTTCCCCCATTGTCTGTACTTAGAGCTATGTCAAGGTGCTCTAAAGCTGTTAATCTTGCAGCAGCAAAACGAGCAGATGTAATGCCTTTTCATTACTGATAGTGAAGGATGAAGCTGGACACTTATTTGTCTCTAAGTACCAAGGAAGAATAAATGAAAATGCATTGCATGCAGTAGGAAGAGATAAAAATGGCAGGCCCTTTTTGGGGGAAGGGTGGGAAAAATTTTAATTCTTAAGAATGATCAGTATAGAGGATTTCATTTACATGAAAAAGAGTTTTTGGGTTTTTTGTAAATTATGCATGAATCAGGCTTGCGATGCCTATGCTAGATGGCAGAGATCAGAGGTGATAGGCTTAAGTCAAGCATATACAAAATCATCTGCAGCTATTTTACAGCTCAGTGAAAGTTCTGCTTTTATAGAGTGTGTTGTATTTCCTGCCATTCCCTTGGGTTTACTTTTCATGATAGGACTCGCTGTTAACAGCCTGAAGAGCAGGTAGCCTGGATGTGCACCTACTCCGTGCTCAACAGCCACATCTAACTATAGATACAGACAGCTCAGCAGTCACAGGCTTCAAGGTTGCAAACTGATGTCAGGAGTCTGTGCTGGAGCTTTGGAAACATGAGACAGATTTTGTTCCTGCTGAAACTGATGACAGATTTGCCTCAACTTAGATGAGGAACAGCATTTTACCCTCCTTAGATAGTAGATTGCGTTATGAATAAATACTATCAAATCAAATAGATCAGGAATTTTTCCTTCTGAGATGGATGAGATAGTCTGTAACTGTTGCAATGATGCAAGTAGTACAAAATTACTTTAATAGTGGGACTTGGTGGTCATCCATAGGATTCACAGCTGAAGAGGTTTGTGACTTCCATTTATCATTCTAGGAAACAGTGAAAAGCATTTTAATTAGTAGTGTTTACTTCCAAAACAGTATTAAAACAAACTTGTAAGGGCATTTAAAGACATTGTACTTTATGCTGCTCCTGTGAAATATGGGTGTGTTGATAGTTGTTTTTAATTGCTTCTTCCCATGTGCTGCATTGCAGTGTCATACTAGAAAGGCTCATGCTACTGGATCTGAAGAATGAAAATCATGTTGCACAGTGAGATTAGGTAAAGAAATTAAATTATCAGGATTTCTTAAAGAGTTTTTTCCAGATATTGAATCCTTCTCTCTCCGTGTGCCTCCCCCCAACCTTTTATTTTGTGACTGCATCCAGCCTTTATGCTGAATTGAATCAAACTATGTTACTGTTCATTCAGTTGCTATCTTACAGTTCATGAAGTGGCAGTCAATGAGATGATTTTGTATATTTTGTTGGGGGTGAATCCCAGCAAATGACATCTCAAACTGGTTACTTATTTCTGGTGTGATGTCATGCTTGTCATTTGATTTTGGTCTACTGCAAAATTCTGTATATTTTGGGGGGAAGGAAAACCCAAACCCCAAATAAAAAAACATTCCTATTTCCTTTTCTGTCCATTGTGATGGTGGCTTTATTATCTCAAGAGTATTCGTAGTAACTGTTGCCAGGACATGATCATGTATGAGAAATAACCTAAAAGGAGTTTGAAATATAAAACACTTAGGTCTAACACCTCTGAATATTCCTAGTAGCTGAAGCATGAAAATTAGAAAGATACTTGAGAAAACAGCATGGTGAAAAGGAATTCTGTGATTATAAGGAGGTGGGTTCCACCTCAGTTGGTATGGAATTAAGTTTCTGGCACTGAAATAAGTTAGAGATGTTTTCAACCAAACACTAACAAGGAATTTTGTTAATCTTTACCCAGAGGACTCCAAGGGTGAAGCTGAAAAAACCCTGTAAAGCAAAAAGGCAGATTTTGATATGTTCAGGTATTCAAAAAAAAAAAAAATCATAAAAAACCCAAAACAAAATAAAACAAAAAAAGCAAACAATGAAAAAAAATAAACCACCCAAAGAAAACCTGTAATTGCAGTAACAAAAGATTTAGAGAAAGATGTAATGTGTTCAGAGAAGTGCTGTTTAGAAGGGACTTCTGGAGGTCATCTAGTTCAGGCTTGAGGCTTTGCTGGGAAGAAGGTATCACTAGGACATCATGGTACCAACGTTAAAATTATGTGGAAATATCAGAGAAAACCTTGTGAGCAAAAGGCAGACACTGTACATTTAGGGAAAATTAGAATCAAAGGAGATAAATAAATGAATACTATTGAAAGGTAATAGAGAATCAGTAATGACCTGAAATATTATGCCTACATATAAAGCATAATAATAGTAGGGTTATTTTGTGAGCCACTTGACCAATACGGTAGCACAGAGTGCAAGGAGCTGGGGACAGAAAGAGCAATAACAGTGGCAGACTTCAACCATGCTGTGTAAATCACAATGAAGCATCATGACAAAACCCCATTTTCAGTGCTACAAAAACTACCCCTCAAAGCACTTCATCAGGGAGCACAAAAGGAAAAGCAGTCCTTGATTTTTGCCCTAGGAACTGCACAGAACCTGAATGCCACAACTGAAAGGCACTTAGTAAGCTGAGTCCTTAATGTGATCGAATTCAATGTCCTTGTAGGATATAGAAGCAAGAAAGTAATCTGTCAAAGTAAGCTTAACAGTTAAAAAAACCAACAACAATGAAAAATAACTATATAAAAATGAAAGAACCAATTAAAAGCAGTAAGGTGTTTACAAGTCATATGAAAAATGCTAAATTAACACAAGTGGATTTTTTACAAAACAAGCCTTGATAGACAGCAAAGGAAATAGACTGTTTAGACATAAACAGATCTCCAAACAATGCACATTGTGTCTAGAGAAGGAAAACAGAAAAGAACATTACATTCTGGCAAGTTAATGTCAAGCCAAAATAAAGTAGGCTAAGAGATTCAAAGAGAAACAATATCCTAAAACTTACAATAAAAATCCCATCAGCTATCTCTATATAAGACCACCTGTAGAAAATGGAAGAAAAAAGGATTTCAACAAAGAAAAACCCCAGTAGGAAAAATAAATTGGTTCTTTGGCTTAAGTATTGAAGAACTATCTATTATGAAAATGTTAAGGGAAAGCCTGGAGTGGAGCCTTTTTTAACACAGAAACTTCTGAAATTAAACTATTTTCAGAGAACGTAGGGGAAAAAAGCAGTAGAATCAAACTACACACATCAGTAGGTATTGACCTAAAACTGGTGGATCTCAAAACAGGATATTGCTATATTATTAACTCTGATGTGTAAATTGTCTTTAAAGTAAGTCCTAATACTAGAAGAATGGAAAGTAGTAAATATGACACTAACATTTTCTGAAAGGCTCAATTATTAATCCATAAAAATACAGACCAGTATTCAGAAGTACTCACTTCTTTACTGGATAAATCAATAGAAGTTCTATTTTGAAAAAAGGACACATAGATATATCTATTTTGTATCTCACATTGGGAAAAAATGAACATGGATTATGGAGGAGGAAGTTATGCCTCCTATTCATATGAGATTCTAGAAGGTCTTGATGAATCTGTCAATAACTGATTCAGATGGTGTAGTGTTTTTACACTTGAAAAAAACCTAGAAGCTCATGCTAAAATCCTTCAACAGGATTAAAAAAAAAAAATCAGCCATGAAATAAGAAGCAAAGGGTTCTAATAGATTTAAATCTGTTTAAAATGAGATTTGATGTATGATCAGCTTTCACAAGGAAGGAGTGATTGCTGGTGAAGTTCCATGATGGTAAGTGTTGTGGTTCCAGGTGTTCAGCAAAATCAGTGATTATCTGGAAAAGGGCTGGATAGCAAAAAGAAAAATATTTACTAACAATATAAAAATAGATACAGTCAAAAGTGAAAGCCCATTGAGAACTTTTTTATTTTTTCTCAATTACCTGGAGGCAGGAGTTGATGCACGGTTAGTAAGTTTGGTGATGATACTAAACTGGAAGGACGAGAGACCTTGCAGAGGGATCTGGATAGATTGGAACATTGGGCAATCACCAGTGATGTGAAAATGAACAAGATCAAATGTCAGATTCTGCACCAGGGATGGAGTAATTCCAGACACGAGTCTAAACTGGGAGAGGAGTGGCAGGAGAGCAGCCCTGCAAAGGAGTCCCTGGGAGTGCTGGTTGGCAGGAGGCTCAGCAGAAGTCGGCAGTGTGTGCCCTGACAGCCAAGGGGACAAACCACATCCTGGGGTGCATCAAACACAGCATCACCAGCCAGCCAAGAGAGGTGGTTGTCCCCCTGTACTTAGTGCTGGTGCAGTCTCACCTTGAGTAGCGTGTGCAGTTCTGGGCCCCATCATTTAAAAAGGGTGTGAAGGTACTTGAACGTGTCCCGAGAAGGGCACCAGAGCTGGGGAAGGGGCTGGCAGGAATGGGCTCTGAGGAGAGGCTGAGGGTACTGGCTTTGTCTGGTTTGGAGAGGAGGAGGCTGAGGGGTGACCTTATTGCTTCCTACAGCTTCCTGAGGAGGGGAAGTGGAGAGGGAGGTGCTGAGCGCTTCTCCCTGGTACGCAGTGCCAGAACACATGGGAGTGGATCAAAGCTGGATCTGTCAGGGAGGTTTGGATTTGCCATGAGGAAGCATTTCTTTACTCAGAGGGTGGTCTAAACCTGGAACAGGCATTCTGGAGAGGTGTTCAATGTCCCATGTTCATCTGTGTTGAAGAGGCAGTGCCTTTGGTTGACCCTGAAACAGTCAGGCAGTGGGACAAGATGATCATCGTAGATCTCTTCCAGCTGAACTATTCTATTTTATTCTATTCTATTCTATTCTATTCTATTCTGTTCCTTGTGGTCACCATCAGTTGAATAACGATGAGACTGTTATTGGCCTGAGATGCTGGGGATTTTCAGCTCCAAAAACACTTGGAATGACACATGTTCATACAGACTGGGGAATTAAATGCTGGAAAGCAGTGCCACAGAAAGGGACCTGGGGGTCCTGGTCAATGGCCGGTTGGATATGAGTCAGCAGTGCCCTGGCAGCCAGGAGGGCCAACCATGTCCTGGGGGGCATCAGGCAAAGCATCACCAGCTGGCAGAGGGAGGGGATTGTCCCGCTCTGCTCTGCACTGGTGTGGCCTCACTTTGAATATTGTGTGCAGTTTTGGGCACTGCAATAGAGGAAAGATATTAAGCTGTTAGAGAGTGTCCAAAAGAGGGCAGCAAAGATGGTGAAGGGCCTTGAGGGGAAGCTGTATGAGGAGTGGTTGAGGTCACTTGGTCTGTTCAACCTGGAGAAGAGGAGACTGAGGGGAGACTCATTGCAGTCTACAACTTCCTCCTGAGGAGAAGAAGGGGACAGGAACTGATCTGTTCTCTGTGGTGACCAGTGACAGGACCTGAGGCCTGAAGTTGTGTCAGGGGAGGTTTAGGTTGGATATTAGAAACAGGTTCTCCCCCCAGAGGGTGGTTGGGTGCTGGAACAGGCTCCCCAGGAAAGTGGTCACAGCACCAAGCCTGACAGAGTTCAAGAAGCATTTGGACAATATTCTTGGGCACATGGTGTGACTCTTGGTGATGGTCCTGTGCAGGACCAGGAGTTGGACTCAATGATACTGGTGGGTCCCTTCCAACTGGGCGTATTCTGGGATTCTGTGATAACAGGGCTAGTGTGTTGACTAGAGGCCTAGAATCTCCTTTTAGGTATTTCCAAGCTGCATCCTACAGGTCTCTTGAAGGACTACATGCAAGATCCAATGGATCACACACTGAGCATGTGAACGTCTTTTATCCTCTTTATCTTATGGTTTTATCTTGTTATGCCTCTCATATGATACTAAGATGGTTGTTCCAGAAAGGTTTGAGCTGTGCAGCTGAAATTGCTGTGTACAGAAGATAGCTACAGCATTTAGTTCCTCAAACCGTAGCCTCTTTTTTACACCAGTCTCTATCTCCACCACTTCTTCACACAAGAATTTTGCAGCTAACTTGAAGACAAACCTCACAACCAAAAGATAAATGATGCTGGGAATATAATGGCTCTATGCAAAGTTTCATTCATTACTATCCTCTTCTAATGTTCATTCATCAGGTATACAGTCGCTTTTCCCATGGTCCCCGCAATGGGAGAAAGAGGTTTTTGGATTAATGAATCAAAGTAAATGTTTTCCCATTCAAATCTGTTCTAAGGTAGCAGATCTATTTTGATGCTGACTTAAAGTCAGTTAAAATGTTTTGAAGAAGCAGAAAGATGATTTGAAATAACTCCTCTGTGAAACCTCAGCGATTTCTGTGTAGGGGTGAGTGTCCTATGTCCAGGAATGAAGTCCACGGGGTACGATCTGTGGTAGTGACTGGTGGCATGTTGGTGTGTCAGCAGAAAACCTGTATTTGTGTGTGTCTTTGACAGACTCTGCATGAGCTCGCTGTAGCACACTCCTCTGATGTCAGATGTACTGCAGTGCAGTTCGCTTAAGGGAAATGTGCCAGCCTTTTCTGTGCACAAGGTCCCCTACCTTAGGCCATTTGATCTGCTTCATCTGGCACAAGCTGTGCCAAGATGTTAAACTCTCCCCAGTGAAGAACCCCGCAAAAGCAATTTAGTGTTCTTGCTCTAAGCATGAAGGAGAAGTGAAACGGGATACCTTGTTTCATTTACTCAATGTAGAAAATTTGGATCTTTCTTTCTCTCAAGCCAGGATTATCCCTGGGTTTGTCTCTTTTCTACCCTCCCACTGCATCTCACTGTAGCAGGCTTCTGGCTCCTGCTGTTTCGGTTTAGGCATGGGGAGTGGAGGTGATGAACTAGAAGGGAGCACTGCAGTCCTTCTGAGACAGCCATTGTTCCTCTGCTGTTATTAGTCTTTCTGAAGAGTCATTGGCATGGGAGCAAATAGAATCAATTACTTTATTCAGCCAAAATCTCTCATTGAGAATGTCACATTGCAACACTTCCAGCTCTTCAGGCTACTGGGTGGTACAACATAAGCCCAAACCCAACGTAGCTGCAATCCTGAGAAGGCAACAGTTCAACTCCTGCTTCATTTCAATGGCCAATAAACCTCACTAAATGATAGATGGTTAGGTTTCAGAAGCATGGTGAAGGAGAAAATTAATAGCTGATGCTGTTCTGAGAATCCTGGCCACCACAATGGCTTGATACACACATAAGGTCAAGATGACCTCGTAAATGAGAGATGGCTTGCTGTTTGGGTTAAAATAAATGCATGAAAATGTGCACAGGGTCCAGTCAGTGCATAGGCTTCCTTTAGGTCTTCTTCATGTGGTTTTCACAAAGAAGTAAATATATCTCTTGCAACCTTGTTTATGTGTTGGGCTCTTTCCATCATGTGATTGAACTGGTAACATAAAAACAGGAAACAACTAAAAATAATAATAAAAAAAGAAAGCAATGAGTAAAAAGACAGGTAAAAATATGTAACACAGAATATTACTGTAATAAAAACAAAATCTCTCTCTCTCACTATGACCTTGGTGCAACTATACCAGAGTAAGGTGGCAGAAATCCATATTCTGGAGTAATTTATTGATACTGAAAAACAGAGAACAGTAATCTCCAGCTATGTTGGCATCTGCGAGCAGCATGATCTGAGTGGAGCAAAGCAAGTAGCGCTGAGGATTCAGTGTTCACCTTACAGATGCTTTACCTGTCTTGCTTTAGAATTAGTCTAGTTTTGTCCTGTGGGCTGTGCACCTGCAGGCAACTGGACCAAAATATTATCAACTCTGTTTTTACAGATGCTATCCCTCAGATGTATTCAGTTTTATGTCTGAAGTTTTTTGTTATTCTGGATTCCATTTCAGTGAACTGTGTAAAGAGAAAACTATGAAAGCCGGAGCTCAGTATGGTGATCATTAAAATCACTGCAGTAATTTTAATTATAAGCATTCATCCTTCTTTTCAATACAATATTTATGCCTAATTTAACTATGAAAAGCAACAGAAAAAAATGGTACTATCTTATTCAACATATATTCTAATTGTTTGTTCTCAGGTATGTATTTTAAGAAGCAAAAGGATGGTGTGCAACCAGCTACAGCACCTCCTCTTAATGTTTTGCTAATCTGTTTACAAGATTGCTCTTTGTGTCTGCAATATACTTACACCTCAAGCTGCCGGTAAGTATTCTGACAGAGAGGGGAAATAGCATTGCCTTGCAAACTAAAACAGTTTCACTTGAATATTTTAGAGAGCATCTTTGAGGGAAAAAAAAAGAAAAAAGAGAAGAAGAAAAAAGAAAAGGAGTAAAAATGTTCTGGTGACACATCTTTCATATGATATGTTTTTATTTGCATATAAATCTATCTTTCATTTAGTCGCTTTTTAGCTTCATAAATAAAGCAGAAATGGGGTGAGAAAACAAATCATAGTACAGGCATCGTCATTGCTTCCAGAGCGGTTTTTTTTATTTTGTTATTTTATTTTGTATTTCTCAATGCTCAGTAAAATTCAGTTTGAAACCAAATGTCCAAACTCCTCCCTGAATTGATTTTTCCAACTTCTGCAGTTTTAGCTACTAGCACTAAAGAATATCTAACGTGCTCTTTTTAGAGCAAATAGTTTGTTCCAAAGTGCACTTGCTTTCTCTAGCTTATCCTGAACCTCCCTAGCAGTCCCTCCTCTGTTACCTGCTGACAAGTGCTACAATGCACTATATCAGTAGTTCTTGTCAGCACATGCCCTGTGTCCTCATCTGCATGATACTCAGAAAAATCACAGGATTATTGACAAGATAGCTGAAAGAGTCTCATTGACCTCAATAAACCTCAGATCAAATTCACACAATTTGGGCTAGCTAATGTAATCTTTCTGATCATTCAACTTTTCAATTTCTCCATAGGCAGATGAATTAGCAAAGACTGGAAAGAAGATTTTCCTAATGAAGTTTATTATGCACTTTAGAAGGATCTCTGTAGGTGTAGGAAAATAATACTGGTGATCTGCTTGCTGCCTTTTGTTGTCTTGTCTATTCTGAAATTGTATCAGTTCTCGGTCAGCTGCCTTTCCTTGTGGTGGGTTATGTGCAGCATCATCTTAGGGTTAGTAATGGCTGTTCCTAGTATGCTCCTCTTGTGTCTGATGTTCCAGTATAGTCATAAAGTGCATGACCTGATTTATTAAGATATTACAATGATATATTGGGGCTGCTTCTATGAATATCCCACAAGGGATGTACATCTGGAATTTATAAATGCAGTGGTGTAACACATGCAATGGATCACCAATGTAAAAATTATGGCATCAAAACTATGTTGACATCCTGGAACAACGAAAAATGTTTTCAAAATTTTAAACTTCTAAACTGGTGGTCTTGTGCAATATTTGTATGGTTTCATGTTTTACTTCTCCATCCATTACAATTTACCTGCCACATATCTTTAAACATTCATTGTGGCCATCTGCCTGAACCATGCTGACTGAACTAGATACCATAGCATCATTTGATATGCATCCAAACCTCTTCCCCTTCTTCTCTTTCAACCTCTGGCCTTTCAAGCACTCAGCAGCATCTACCTGCCTAGAGTTTTACTTTAGTCTTCTTGGTGACTTTTCTTGGTGATGACTTTGATTCACCATTTTAAAAAATGTTAGCTTTAAAGTTCATGGCACATGGGCCATAGGCAATAGCTCTCATTTGCTTTAGGAGTGTGCTTCCATCCATTTGTATAAATAGAGCCTACTTTCTACTCAGTGGGCTGCAGGAAGTGGAGATGAAACCCACTCCTAACAATCACTGTAAGGGCTTACAAAATAATTTGATTTCCTCACCAGTCTTAAAACCTGGCCTTGTGCTTTAATTTTGTTCCCTCTAGGATGCAATACAATTAGAGGAATTAGGTTTGTACTTTTCCCATTTCAAAAGGAGGCATGTTTCAATTTTACCTAATGACACTGGTTCACTAAGAAGAATGTGTGCCTTGAAATTCACATTAAAAGCAAATTAAAAGAAAAAAGCTGCAGAGAAATTTCAGAGCAAATCTGTTCACCGTGTTTCCATAGGCAGCTGCACATTAAAGTTGGGTAGTACCAAAGCCTATATTATAATGAAAGTTGGTTTGTGTTGCACAGAGCCAAAACACATGGATAGATGCATCCTCTGCCTCAGAGTATGAGATCCTAAACCAAAGCTTATTCAAGAAAAACAGAAGTTTTCATTTACTTTGATAGCAGCTGGGACAGGCTTCAAAGCCCCAGACCTTCAAAGGAGCTTTGTAGTTCTCTGACTGTAATTAAAAATCTATGAAAAATGTAAGCAATTCCACCTGGTCCTCTACCATGAGCTCTTTCTTGATCATATCAGATTATGAGAGACCAACACTAATTGAGCATTGATTTGTTTTTGGGAACCAGGTAGTAGGTTTGACACTGTTAACACTCAGTTATGTGGTCCTTTCATTTTTACTCCCTATGACTGAAAGCTTTTGTGAAAGTTATCTTTTTAATTTCTTCTAAAACAATTTTCATACTGTACCAAAGCTAAATGTATTATATGTTAGTTATAAAGTTATAAGGATAATGTTGTTTCAGGGAGTCCTTGTATCTTTTCTTTGGGGCTCCTCTCATGCGGCAGCCAGTGGCAAGTTCACCGTAAAGCAAGATCTTAGGGAGGCGGTGGTCCTTCATCCTGGAGACGTGCCCTGCCCATCGCAACTGTGTTCTCATCAACATGGCCTCAATACTTGTGATAGCTGCTTGCTCTAGAACAGATGTGTTGGTCACATAATCTGACCAGTGGATGTTTAGGATTGTACGGAGGCAGCGTTGATGGAAGCGTTCTAAGAGACACAGGTGGTGGTGGTAGATGACCCATGATTCGGAGCCATATAAGAGAGTAGACAGCACTATGGCTCTGTAAACACTGGTCTTGGTGCTTTTCTTCAAGTGTTTGTTACGCCACGCTCTTTTGTGGAGTTTTCCACAAAAGAGAAACAACATCTCAGCCTCGGCCATATTGATCACCACAACTGGTCTACTCTGGCCTCAAATCGGGAGGCCTGGAGACACACCATCTATAACGCAGCTGTCTCCTTTGAGAACGCACGCAGGATCACCCTCGAAGAAAAAAGGCAACGCAGAAAGAACCGTATATTGCAGAATACACCATCTAAGGAGTCTTTCTGCTGTGCCTTTTGCAATCGGATTTGTCTGTCACGTATTGGCCTCATAAGCCACCAGCGTGCCTGCAACAAATGTGGATAGAGCCTTCCCAAATCTTCGTTCGCGAAGCCCAGCCATGATGATGATAAGGATAATAATCAATATAGAAAGCAGATCCTGTTCAATTGCATGATATGCTTCAATAAGAGCATACACAACTTCTCTCTCTCTCTTGTTGAGTGCTGTTCACTTTCTCTGAACTCTTTACATAGCGGAGTTTCTCAGAGTAATGAATGATGCAAAAGATGATGTCAACAGAGGGGTCTTGTTGGTTCGTGCTGTTAAATGATCCCATCTTATTGCCCTTCTGACATCTGAAGGCTTATTTTAGAGCCCAGGAATTCACAGCACTTTTGGATCAAGGTTTTGAGTTATTTCTCAAAGCATGTGGATGTGTGTCATGTAACTTCTACATATTAAGCAATATTTTGATGAGTCACATAATATAAAGTATGACTTAAAATATCTTTCCACATCTACACTGCACCAATCTGGTTCAGTCTGCTTCTGCTTATCTTCATCATGTCCCATTGCTCCCTGCAAACTCCTGTGTCTCCATATGTTGCACTTGGTACCTTTCATTAGGCCCAGATGCAAATAAAAAGCTCAGCAGCTCAGTCTTGCAAAGCCTACACTGCATTGCAAAGTTGAGTTCAGAGGGACTGCGAGAGTTTCCAAACTTTCCTGAACTCTGAGGACTGGTAAAGGGAGAAAAGACTCATTATGCAGCCCAGACTCCCTCACTTTGTTCAGGCAGCTTTTGCCATGAGCAGATGGAAACTAATAGCAGAGTTTACGCAGTATATCACACATACGCAGGACAAATCGCACAGAAGTTCACTATTGTCTAATTACTAAGACTGAGCTAATGCGCCACCACCCCAGTAAGGCCCTGGATGTGTCTTGGCAGACTCATATCTGTGTGTATCAGGGCTCTGCCCCATGCCTCTGCTGCATTTCTCACCAGTGCCTTTGAGGTCCTTGTTAAGGTGTGTGTCAACTGGTGCACATCAGCTCTGACATAGTGACACTATTGACACCTGCACTCACACACTACGAACGCTCTTAAATTTATTTATCGCTCATCTACTGTTCCACTAACCTTGATCAAAAATTCTTCCCTTGACGTTGAAGGGGACGTGACTAGATCTTTTGCTTCAGAAGAAAAGTAGGATAGTATTTGAAAATACTGGTTTTGAACAATGCTGCACTGAGGTGAATTCAGTGCACAGTGGAAAATATTCCACCAGATTCTGCTCATGTGTTTTCTGCAAATCCTTGTCCCATCCACTGAAAATCCTTATTGAAGTACAGCACCACGATGCCTGAGCTTTCAGTCTGCTCTCTGACCCTGTTCCTCACTGGGACGGGCTCTTCCAAGTGATTGTTTTTCCCTTATATTTTAATACTGTTTCATGTCACAATTTTCCCGGTGAAATTTCCTCACTTTTCTGTTTATCCCAGTCTCAACAACCTTGTCTTTGCCTGTCTTTTTCTTTTCCACACTTTGCACATCTCTATCCAATGTGCTCTCTCAGAGTGTCTCCCCACATCTCAGGAGCGTGAGCCCAGGTTATGCAGCTGGACTTTATCAAAACCAGGTTTCAGCACACACATGGCCACAACCTGGGGATATGGACTGTAAACAGGCTCCTTGAAGCAACTCTGACTGTGGACACACTTCTGCCAGTTGCTATGGAATGCTGAAGATAGAGACGTTTTTCTCATAAGAACGTGGGTGTAGTTAGGCATCTTTGTGAAACCAGGACTCAGCACCTGATGCCTTAAATAATGATTTTTCTTCTCTGAGTGGGAAGAGTAGGAGGTGAGATTGTTGCCACCCACTTGTCTAGTAATAGTCTAGCATTTGGAGCATCTATTCTGCAAAGAGTGACATGGGGTTTGGCATTCTCTTAAAGCTTCATCTCTAAGGAGTCTTTCTGCTGTGCCTTTTGCAATCGGATATGTCTGTCACGTATTGGCCTCATAAGCCACCAGCGTGCCTGTAGCAAATGTGGATAGAGCCTTCCCAAATCTTCGTTCGCGAAGCCCAGCCATGATGATGATGAAAGCTTCATCTCTCAAATCCCCTGAGAGTGCTGTAGCTTACATCACGCTAGAGGGCAGTTAGTCTGCAGTCTGTGGCAGCAGCCATTCCTGGCTTTCCAGCAGGCACCTGCCCACATAGGGCTGCCCTAACAGAAGTCAGGAATGGCTTTGCAGCAGCCCATATCCCAACATGGCTCTCTACAGGGCTGCAGTGGAGACTACAAGGGAGTGTCCCGGCATTAGGTGGACCTCACTTCCCTAGAGTTCCACCAAAATCCTGTAAATAGACCAAAAAAGTTCAGCCAGGCTGGGATTTCTTGAGTTTTACAGTTTGCCTCAGAAATATGAGAATATTGTCTATTTGACAAGGGGTGGAGAGGTTGTCTGGGAAAAAACTCAATATGAATGGTTAATAGCTGTGGTTGTCATGAAGCAAATTGGTATCCCTAACCTCCCCATGATTTCTTGAGACATGGTTAACATTTCCTCTGAGTTTTTCATCCTATTCCTGCCCCAGGGGTTAAATTGAAGGGGCAGAAGCCATGTGCTGTGATGTGGGTCTGTTCCCACAAGCAGCTCAACATGGCTCTCATGGCAGGTTCAGACACAGACCTGGACTTTTACCTGTGAGATGGAGCCCCAGATGTCTCACCTCAGTTCTCCCTGCTGCAAGCAAGATGGAGTA
Source organism: Pipra filicauda (assembly GCF_003945595.2). Taxonomy (NCBI): domain Eukaryota; kingdom Metazoa; phylum Chordata; class Aves; order Passeriformes; family Pipridae; genus Pipra; species Pipra filicauda. The sequence continues at coordinate 204,119 of NW_024104480.1, forward strand.
ACACACTGTCAGCTTCACACCAAGTCTGAAGCAATGTAATGAGAAAAAACAGTTTTCCAAGAAGACTTCTTCCTTACCAAAAGTACACTTATCTTTTAATCTCGTTTTTGGATTTTAGAAGCTTTTAAGCACATACTGGTTAACAGGAAGAAGGGGGAGTTTTGGCAGATGTGAAGGGAAGGATCAGAAGAAACTTCTTTCACACTTGACATACAGAAGCAGTGAAGGTTTCAAAGACTTGTTCATGGGTAGATATCAACTGTACTGCAATAATTAGCTTTGCGTGTATCAGGGCTCTGCCCCATGCCTCTGCTGCATTTCTCACCAGTGCCTTTGAGGTCCTTGTTAAGGTGTGTGTCAACTGGTGCACATCAGCTCTGACATAGTGACACTATTGACACCTGCACTCACACACTACGAATGCTCTTAAATTTATTTATCGCTCATCTACTGTTCCACTAACCTTGATCAAAAATCCTTCCCTTGACGTTGAAGGGGACATGACTAGATCTTTTGCTTCAGAAGAAAAGTAGGATAGTATTTGAAAATACTGGTTTTGAACAATGCTGCACTGAGGTGAATTCAGTGCACAGTGGAAAATATTCCACCAGATTCTGCTCATGTGTTTTCTGCAAATCCTTGTCCCGTCCACTGAAAATCCTTATTGAAGTACAGCACCACGATGCCTGAGCTTTCAGTCTGCTCTCTGACCCTGTTTCTCATTTTCCTTAGTATGACAGATTTTATTTTATCTCCCTGTGTTACAGGTGTTCAGGGAATACAGAGGAGGTATTTGAAGTCTATGACCTTTCCCTACACAGCAATGCATTCATTATTGACTAAACAAGATGTATTCATTTAAAGGTGTTTGCAGGTTTTAAAAATTTAATTGATATGTCATGGTCATTGCTTAATCGATTATTAAGATTTACTAAAGATTTTCCTCCTGAAAGAACATTTTTGAGATATCATTATTGTGTAGTTAGCTCTCTCATCTTGCTGTCTGCCGTTTCTGACATACAACCAGGAGATGAGTAGCAACAAGTGAACATTTCTCAATATTGTTTTGAAGAGGGGAAAGGGAAGGGAGAAGGTGTTAAAATTTAACTTTAATTTCTACCAAGGCTGCCTCTGATAAAAGCTGCAAGAAGCTGCAAAAAGATGTCTCTAAAATAAGACTAGCATACCATTATTAGCTATGGACAGGTTTTTTTCCCCACAGTGTGAGAAAAATCAGTCTCACATGCCAAGGACTAGGAAGCCTGCAACAGTTAAAGAGTTTGGTTCCTATAGTGACTGTTACAGCAACAGTAAAAAGACACTTACAATGTCTTTTTATTTAATGATAGAAATAGTTTGGAAAAATTTCCTTCCAGAGACAGTTTCGGGATGAGTAGACTATTTATTGTCATGCATACAATAAGGTGAAACAGATCAGAAATGGAGACTAAGGAAGGACCGAAGAAAGTTTTTCTGTGATCTAGATGCAAAGGCTATTTTGCCTCCAATCCCTGCTGTTTGTTTGTTGCTCTTTTAAATGCTGCAGAGATACCTTTCTGGGGAAATGGAACAAAAACAAAACAAACAACAAAAAAACCCCAAACAACGCAATTTTTCAAATATGCTGAAGAATACACTAGCGGCAGCTAAATAACAATCTCTTAAGCCTGTCAGGCCATTTACAGATAGAACTGTTCTAACTGACCCCCGAGACTGCTTCCCACAGCGTCTGTCCAGGATACCTCTAGGATGAATAATAACATATCTGGAGGTAATGGGAAATGAAAGATTCTCTTCCTGCAAAGAGAAATTTATGTTGCAACCTTTCAGAGTGCTGCTCTTCCTAATTTTGATGAGGGAAGTACTGGCATTCCCAAAGCTCTGATGCAGAGCACAGTCATCAAATTCAGTTTGAGATTCCTTGAAGCAATTTATGGATTATGGTAAGTCAAGTCAGGACAAATCTAGCTCAATTAAGAACAAACCATATACTGAGAGAGAAGAGTGGAGATATTTGAATAAGGATGCTTGACTACCAAAAGCTGTGGTTATTTTCAGAGATTCCATAGATTTAAAAGCTGACTTTGAACTACACGATTTAAAGGAGCAGAAGCTACAATCTGACAGTTTCCAGAGGGGTTGCCTTTTTGAAGTTTGGATTAATCCTTTGCTATGGTATACAGTTTTCATAATGAAAGTGCCTCTCCTGTGGCCAGAGGTCACATTAGCACTTGCAGACCATGGCTTTTTAGGACATGCCTGGTGCATCTAGGACTAGTAGCAACAGTTGGGTGGTGTTGCTCTTGCAGACCATCTTCTGTATCCCTGGCTGCTCAAAATTGTTATTGCTTCCTTGAAAGCAGTGAGTGTCAAGACAAGAAGAGCTTCTGCAGGAGAGGAGGCTTCCAACCTCCATAGTCAAGCTTCAAATGACTAGGAAGAAAAATTTCCTGATATTTAGAAAATGATGTGTCAGACGTTAAACCAGCACAATCGGTTCACAGTGGTTTACATATATCTGTCTTCTTGAAGAAAAACAAATCCTATGACCTTCAAACTGGCATAAAAGTGTTCATTATTTTGCATGTATATATTATCTTGCATTTCATGGCCTTTCTAAATTATGTGCAAATGCAATCAGAATAGTTATGGCTAGTCATTTTTCTCCAAATTTTAAAAATTTCAGGATTAGGATTACACATCTTTTTGCTACATCCCTCCTTCTAGCTCACATGAGTGGTGGAAGCAACATCACTGTATAAATGTGCATTTGCACTAGGAATAAAAGCAGGGAGGCTAGATGATGTTATGATGTGTGCATAATGCCATTAACAGCCAATTCATGAGCAAAGAGCAATGTATGGAATCAAACTGGTGCCATGCATGCCGTGTCCCCTTCACAAGTACCTAACTTGAGAGAGAAACTCACCACTGGTGAGGTATTATCCAAAGAGAATGGGAAATGTTCTGGAATGGCTTTAAAGAAACATTAAAAAAGAGAGAGACTAAGTGTCACAATAGTGATTTTTATTGTTATGCAAACAAAAGGTGTGCTTTTCTAGATACTCACTAGGAATGCTGTAAATATATTTGATAGGAAAGAGAAGAGAAAGGGTATGGAAAACTGTGTGTGGAGAAATAGATCCAAATGATGTCCTACAGAAAGTCTTTCTGTACTTTTTACCTGTCACTTAAAAAGGCAGATATTTCTGGTTCGGGTCAATGTCCTTCTGACTGAGAAGATGAAATGTGTCAAGCACATTCAGGTTCAGATTCTTCAAAAACCATATTCAATGACCTTTATTGCTGAATTAAGGGAACCTGAATTTTGGCTAAGTGTGGTTGGTACTTTTTGTGTGGTGGGAGTTCTTCCTACTTAGGTGGGAAAGCTCATATGTTGTCAGCATGATTCTTCAAAATTAATCTTCTGTACACTTCATTGTGCTTTTAATTACAAACCTGATATATCAGGAGGCCGACCAGAGTACAAGTATCTTCTTCAGCATTCATTCCTAATGCTGGAATAGGTACTGTATACACAGCCTATCAAGACACTGTTGCCATCTAAATGATACAACTTAAAGGCGATTTCTTTGTGCAGGTCCAGGTTGGCAGATATGCTCACTGAGGGAGGGAGAGAGCTGTGCATCCCTGTAGCTCTGGCCATGCTGAAACTCATTCTTGGATCTCAGGGAAGCTTGTCTTTCTTATCATCCTAGTCTTTTCCTCAAGTTTGTATGTTATTGACACACCGACTGTGTAAAAAGTGAAAAAGCCTGGTATTAACTAAGTGATACTTAATTACTTACTCCTACCCCCACCTGCAAACCCTAAAGGATTTTGGATCTCCAGTCATGTCTTCTTATCTACTTGCACTGCCTCAAACCTGAAAAGATTCACCCAAACGCAACAGTAATTCCAGGAATTCTCTCTAGCGTTTTTTTTCTCCCTTTATTTGAAGCTCATTTCTCTAATTCCTGTTTTTCCAGGGAAGAGGACTTGGAGGATGGAAGAAACGTAACTCTCCCCTGCAGAAGTCCAGCATGGACATCTGTGTCCTGTGGGTGCTACCCAGGAAAGAATTTCCTACAGAAACATCACTGGTGCTTATTCTGTGAGCAATCTCTGTAGCCCTTCATTAGTGATGCTTTCCCATGTAAATCGCATTTTGTGGAGTTTCAGAGCCCTGGTTGTCAACCCAGAAATTTGCTGATTGAAGTCAGTCACAGGACAGACATACATGGTAACAAGCAAGGCCAGTGTCTACTGTATGTAGCTCTGTGAAGCTGGATAGGTTCAAATAATGAAGCTGAAATCAAAGGACACCTTTCAGATAAAATACTTCCCAGTGGTGGAACTGGTGTTCTGTGCCAGAATGCAAGTATCAGTCCAACATATGTTAGTACTTTAATGGCTGAGACGGAGGTGTTAATATGAAGTTATGGCAATATAGGAAAAAGGAAAAAAAAAATAAAAATCTGTATTTGTCTTTAATAAGAAGAATTTTAATTAAAAATAAGTGCCTAAGTACTAAATATAGAACACATTTTTGTTTTAATTTCAGATATTTGTTAAAATTTTCCTCTGGACTAGATTTTTACAGGATTTAGAGCTACACTTATTTTATTAAAACATTTTTCATTTGGTGTGTATTTTCCATAGTGTTCCTTACTTTCCTTGTCATGTGAGACAGACAGCTCTCCTCTCTGTGACTCACATCCAAAAGGCAGCAAGACCTCCAGAAACTGCCCAGATAATTTAGACGGTCTTTTACTGCCCGTTATATGCTGACCTGAACTGCAAGTATAGTACCAAGCTGTCACTTGCAAAAGGAGATTTAAAATTCAGGTCTTGTACTCCTGAAACCATTCAATTTCTCATATTGCTTTCCCATGTTTGCTAATCTGTTTGTCTCAACTGGCATCGTATTTATGTCCATACATTCTGCCTCCCTAAATCCACATTACAGTGCAATTTCAACTCCCGGGCTGTCCTGCAGCTTCATTTCCCACTCCAATTTGCCACTACACTGAATATTATAGTGGTGTGCGTATGATGGGGATGTCTTTTATCTGCTATGGTGGAGTGTGAATTGTGAGTGTCCATATGTTGTGATTTGTAGAGCTCTGTGAGGTGCAAGTCACTTATTACTCCATGGCAGTTGATATTTATATTTAAATTATCATTGCAATGGAGATGGCTAAAAGACACCTGTCAATTTTTTCTATCATCAGTATTGTAAAATTTACTCCTATGGACCAGTGTCTTCTAATTTTATTGCTTTACACAAATAGTGATCAGAATGCAGAAATGAGTGATGAGAAATCATGTTGTTGAAGAGTCAGAAATTATGTAAATTTCTTCTTTTTCTGATGAACATTTCAAGTGAACAGAGATCATCACCTGGTAAAACTGGTGATATAACAGTTGTACTAATACTTACCTTCTCCCTTCCCTTTAGAGACTTTATTTTCAAAAATCACCACTCTCTTAGGAGCATTTTTCTATGAATGACTGTTATTCAAGAGTGAAACTGAAGTGAAATCTCATTTGAAAATAACACCAAATAAACAATAACAACAAAAATAAGGAGAAAATAAGCAGGGTAAATTGTACTACAGGATTATTAGTTTTTAAACAACAACTATTTCAGAATAAAGTATGAGCAAACCAGAGAAAAATATGCTTTGAAACACATGTTAATGGGAAGATTTTCTCTGAAGAATTACAATAAATGTTATATGCAACAGAGTATGGAGAAATCAGCCTGATTGTTTTCCGATAATTACTTTCCAAAATCTAGCTGATAGAGAGCAATGCACCCATTGATAAACCAGCCAGTGAAAAAGCCTTGGCTGTTGTCCAAGGTAATTAAATAGGGCAAAGCCAGTGCAAGTCAACCAACTGAGGAGGAAAAGACCAGCTGTCTGACAGTACACATCTTCATGCTCCCCATCCACCAGCATGGAAAAGCATTTTTGGGCTTAGTGACGCAGGATCTACTATTATATCAGACAACAGGGGACAAAAAGGCACAGGAGAGTGTTCTCCCTCCCTCTACTAGCCCGAAGGCAACCAAAGGCAACGAAAGGCAACCAAATGCAACCAAATGCACCCTGCACTGCTGATACCTGCTACTTTTGCTATACTTTGGTGAAGAAAATGCATAAGTAATCAAAGTTAAGACCACCTCTTTTCATGATTTTTTTAATAATTTATAAAGTGGTGAAGTCAGATACCGAACTGGCCAGAAAGAGAAGCTCTGAAGATGTGAAAAATTACTTCAAAGAATTTGGGAGCCCTGTGAAAAAGATTTTGTTTTGAACTTTCACCAGCCTAACAGCATTATAAGAGACTGCCTGTAATCTTTTAGACAAAATAATTTCCTTGGTTGCTATGATATGTTTACTTTGGTTTTCTGCTTTTGTTTTGGTTTTGGTTTTGGTTTTCTGGGTTTTGGTTGTGGTTTTTTTTGTTTATTTTGATTTTTTTAATGATGTTTATGTGAGAATTGAGTGAGCATGTACCTTGAAACCTTAAAATAGGTCACAATTTCTTAATAAACATTGTTACTGCTGCAGTTGGTATGTTAAATCCACTTCTTAATAGTACAGGACAATGCGTCATGCAGGTCTGGGACTGGGCAGATGTCAGAAATACAAGGTCACTGGATTTCTACTCTCCATATCAGGGAACTCCATGCTTGGCCAAACAGCAGAAAAAATGGCAGGAGTTAATTTGGGGGCATCATATCTAGGAAGGATGACTTTGCCAGTCTTGAGTGACTGGTGCTGAGAGATTCTGTATTTGGAAGATTTTGAGTGTCAAGGGAGGACAGAAAGTTTTGTCATGACTGGTCTCCAGTTTTGATTTAAAGCTGTAATTTCAGAAATAAGATCAAAAGCCTGAAACCAGTCTGGAGCCAGTTTACTGCTGTTGGCTGTCACACTGAGACAGGAGTGAGCAATGGATGGGAGGAGGATGTCGAGAACAGCACAAATGGCAAGTTCAGCGTGTACCACATTCAGCAGCACGGTCACGGTGAGCCCAGCACGGTTGATGGTTGTGCTGGGCAAGCCCAGCTCGGGCCCAGTTGGGGTGCAGGTCCTAAACTGCAGCACCCACCTACCGCACTGAAGGTCTGTGATGCTGCAGCCCCCAAAACAGATTGAAAGGTGTCAAAGGAGCTTGGACGCTGGGAGACACTCTGACCTGGTGGAAACTTCTAGGGGAATAAATAGGGTCTCTGGCTGTACAGTGGGGCTTGTGCCGGTAGTGGACGCAGCCGTCAGCTGCCACAGAGCTGGCGGCTTCTACAAATCATCATCGCCGTTCTCTCTTGATGTGTTTCATCTCCAGGAGACGACGCTGCCGGCCCTGCGGGGTCCCAGGAGCCGCCTCTCCGGGGTCCAGGGGCGGGCAGTGGCGGGGGGGCCCGCGGCTCACCTGAGGCGGTGGCGGCGGTGGCCCCGCCTCTCCCCGCCGTGTCTTTAAAGCCCTCCTCCTTCTCCTCGCCCTCTCTTCATCCCTCCATCTCTGTCTCGCCTTTGCCGCTCGCAGCCGCCGGGCTCTGCCTCGCCCGCCTCCCCTCCCCACCCTCCCCATCCCTGCCGCCAGCCATGGCCGACATGAAGACTGGCATCTTCGCCAAGAACGTCCAGAAACGCCTCAACCGCGCTCAGGAGAAGGTGCGCTCCGGGCCGGGGGAACTGCTGGGGAGGGGCGCAGAGGGAAAAAGGGAGCGGCGGCAGTGCCGGGGGTCCGCGAAGCCTTGCAGCCCCGCTCGCCCCCAGCGCCCGCCGCTGCGGCTCCCCGTGCCCGCGCCCGCCGGGGCGCCGAGCTGCCGCCGGGGCCGGGCACGGGGCCGCCGGCGCTGTTATGTAACCGGCCCATTTCACCGCCCGGCCGCTATCCCCGGCCCCGCCGGCCGGTCGCTCCCCGCCCGCGGCGCTGCGGGCGCTGCCGGTGGCCACTTGCCGCAGGCCCGAAGCAGTCGTCGCTCCCTTGCCCTTCAGGAGGCGCGGGGCTGCCCGCGGGAGTGGCTGCGCATCGCACCGCACCGCGGCGGGGTGGCCGCGCTGTCTCCCCGGCCCGCGCCGGGAAGCGCGGGCTCGGCTCGCCTCGCCTCACCGCCCGCCGCCCGCCCTCCTAAGAGGATTGCTTTTCCTTTAATATCCACGCCGGTTCATCCCCAGCTGCGGCGATCTCGCCCAGCAGCCCCGCCAGCGGCCGCCCGGGGTGACAGGCACCGCTGTGTGACAGGAGCCCGGGGGGGCTGGCACGGCCCGCGCCTTCCTCAGCGGCTGCCGCGGTTTTGGGGAGCTTCTCGGGATGTCACGGGGCTGATCGAAATGTTCTGCGGCTGATGATGTGTATTGCTTAGGAAGACGGTGCCGGTTCTGGTGTTGCTGTAGCCTGGAAATGAACAACGGGCAAAGTCGGGGAGAATTTGCAGAAACTCCTGACCAGAGATGCGGGCCTTGCTGGCCACTGTTTGTTTTGTTCATCTTCATTAATGAAAGCCGATAGGTATGGATGTTCTACACGAATAGCTCCTGTGTAGCTGTTGGGTGTCTCAAAACAAGACCACAGATGCAGATATTAAACATAGCAGAAAAGCATTTCTGTATGCTATATATAGCAGCTGTGTCTGCTGTTAGTACAGTTTGCAATAAAGCTGTTCCCAGCATGAATTTTGGAGACATGGTTGTCAGCAAGCATTGCAAGTCATCTCTTTTGAGGGCTAATAAAACCCCTCTAGCATATATCGTGTGTTGTAGTACACCCTAGGTAATAGGGCTCTGGAGAATTAAGAGAGGTTATTTTATGACCATATTTCTTCTACTTCACTGCCTATAAATCCTCACCTTTTTGCCACACATTGAATTTTGTGGAGCTCTAATGGCATAAAATTTGCAACAATTAATATGTAGAAAAGTCTTGTACATAATCATGTTAGTCTTTAAGAATCCAGTAGTTTAGGCTGTTGCAGGCTAGTGATTAATTTTCTGTTTGAATTACTCCTGTCTAATTCATGAGGACTTTTCAATACCAAAGACATGATCCATTTCCATTCTTGCAGGTTTTGACTACAACTGTTTTTGAGTAAAACACATAATACACTCTTTAGTAGTTTGGAAAGATCCGATGACTTTATGGTGTGAGTTGATCCGGGTTAGTAGTTGAAGCCTAAAAATGCTGATAATTTCCATGTGTCTTTGTCAGTGCTGCTGTGATTAACCATCTGGAAAAGCACTGGTGCAAGTCTTAATAATCATATGTACTGGTTCCAGCTGTGACTGTTCAAATGTGGGAGGTCCTGCTCACAGAAATGGATGGGCATACCAAAGAGAAGACCTTAATCTGAGTACCTGAGGTACCTGGTACCTGGCAAAGACTGCTGGTTCACCAGCCCCAGGGTAGCTGCCTCAAGCCCAACAAGTGCCTTGGGTGCGAACGGGGGATGCTGGTAGGCTCTGACAGATGGGCTGCTCTACCTTCATGTTGATGATCAGCCATGGTAACAAGGGGAGAACTTGTCTGGTTTGATGTGCATGTGTTGCAGTCAGACATCTGGCAATTTTGGCCTCATTTGGCATCTGTGGTGGTAATTTCTTATGTCAGTTCCTTTTTTACAGGGTTATTTACAAGCTGCTAGAGGCTCGACACAGAGTAGGTCATAGTACCAGTGGCCTGATACTGAATAGGTCACAGTACTATGTAGCTCTGTATCCTTGCCTCCTTCATCCTGGCATGCACGTGTAGTTATTGCCATGAGCTGTGCACATCTTGCTCTCTCATGCCTACATTTCTGGTTAGCTTTGAGTTCCTTTATGGTTATACAACATAAAATCCTTCATTATTTTTGCTAAAACTTTACTTTAAAAAAAACCCAACAAACAAATGGGAATGATAGAGAATGATTGGGGTTTGTTTGTTTTGGGTACTTGATGGCAAGTAAATTGTATCTAGGAGTTGAAAATCTATGATTCCAGATGGTATGAATAGGATGGTATCGTGACAGGTGTGTAATATCACACTGGCTTAAAGAGATTTTTTTTTATACATTCTGAATTGTTTTATCTTGTTTATCTTGTTGTTTATATTGGCTTTGGGCACTTTCAGTTTTCTTAATGTATCCTTATAGTTCAATGTTTTTATTAAGCATTTATCCATAACTTTCTATTTGTTATTGATGCAATGTATGTTTTAAAAACACGGAGTGGCTCTAAAACATGGACCTTTATTTATGGAAACTATTTTTCTATTGATGCTATCATTACTTCCAGTTCCTTACAGTCCAGAAGAAATTCTAGTTACATGGTGTAGGTTGCATGTGCCCATAGTGTGCCTAGTCACTCTTTATATGACAAAAGCTAAATAACTGGAAAATATTGAGCAAATCTGTCTGTCTTGTCTTAGAAGTGTTAAATCGGAGAGTTGTGCAAAATTATTTCCATACATCATTCAGGTGTTGGTTTTTGTGGTAGCACGTGCCCTGGCACCCTGATTTTGAATCATTGAGTGTCCCACTAGTCTTCACTGCATTTCTTCAATGACTTGTCCTCCAAAATTCAGGAAGTGTGGACATACTGAGCTTGCAGCATCTGCTGGAAACTGCCAACAGTCAGCTGAAGAATCTGGATTAAAGTTTTAAAAGCTCCAGATCAATTTAGGAGCCTACATCCCAGCCATAAAACTAAATGAAATGCCAATGTGTTTAAAGGGCTGTTTAAAATGAAACCAGAAAAGATGTATTGGTAACCAAGGCTGGCCAAGTCGATTCTGAAAACAAAATTACTTGGATGAAAAGGCTGAGTTTGTATCCCTAGGTCCCTCTGCAAATTTCAGTTTAAGCTGATAACCCAATATGTAGCACTACTTATCTCCTTGTGCTCTCTTCTATATCCCAACAACTCTAATAGAATAGAATAGTTCAGCTGGAAGAGGCCTACAGTAATCATCTCGTCCCACTGCCTGACCATTTCAGGGCCAACCAAAAGTTAAAGCATGGCTTTAAGGGCGCTGTCCAAATGTTTCTTCAACACTGACAGGCATTGGGGGTGGTGCATTGGCCACCTCTCTAGGAAGTCTGTTCCAGGGTTTGACCACCCTCTGAGTAAAGAAATGTTTCCTCATGGCAAGTCTGAACTTCCCCTGATGGATGCAGCTTTAAGCCATTCCCATGTGTCCTGGCACTGGGTACCAGGGAGAAGCGCACAACAGCTTTCCAGTTCCCCTCCTCAAGGAGCTGTAGGGAGCAGGGAGGTCACCCCTCAGCCTTCCTCCTCTCCAAACCAGACAAACCCAGTACCCTCAGCCTCTCCTCAGAGCCCATTCCTGCCAGCCCCTTCCCCAGCTCTGGTGCCCTCCTCGGGACACATTCAAGTACCTTCACACCCTTTTTAAATGATGGGGCCCAGAACTACACACGCTACTCAAGGTGAGACTGCACCAGCACTAAGTACAGGGGGACAACCACCTCTCTTGGCTGGCTGGTGATGCTGTGTTTGATGCACCCCAGGATGTGGTTTGTCCCCTTGGCTGTCAGGGCACACACTGCTGACTCCTGCTGAGCCTCCTGCCAACCAGCACTCCCAGGGACTCCTCTGCAGGGCTGCTCTCCTGCCACTCCTCTCCCAGTTTAGCCTCACGTCCAGCATTATTCCATCCCAGGTATGGAACCTGGCATTTATTCTTGTTCAGTTTCATGTCGTTGGTGATTTCCCAATGCTATCCAGATCCCTTTGCAAGGCTTCATGTCCCATGGGAGAGTCAGTAGCACCTCCCAGTTGAGTATCATCACCAAACTTACTACCTGTGCATTCAACTGCATCCTCCAGATCACTGATAAAAAGACTGAACAGAACTGGCTGTAGAATTGAGCCCTGAGGAACAGCAGCAGTAACTGGTCACCTGACAGATACTTCCCTGTTCACTACAACTCTTTGAGCCCTGCCCTTCAGCCAATTCTTCACCCAGTGCACTGTGTAGCAGCTCATTGCACTGTTGGACAACTTATCCAGAAGGGTGCTGGGAAGAACAGTATCAAAAGCCTTTCTAAAACCCAGAAAAACTACATCTACCATCTTCCCTTCATCCAGGCAGGTGACCTTATTGTAGAAGGTTATTAAATTAAACAGGACTTTCCCTTTGTGAACCCACGTTAACCATGCCTCCATTGTTCTTTAAATGTCTTTCAGAAGAATCTGGTATGATTTTCTCCATATTTTTTTCCAGGAACCGTTAGACTAACAGGTGTGTAGTTTCCTTGGTCTTCTCTCGTGCCCTTCTTGTAAACGGATGTAACATTGGCTAACTTCCAGTTGGTGGGGCCTCCCAAGACCTTTGGTAGATGACTGAGTGGTCCTGCTGTAACATCTGCTAACTCCAGTACTCTGGGATAAATCCCATCAGGCCCAATGGACTTAGTAACATTCAGTTGATACAACTGGTTCCTTACAATTTCAGTGTCCACAAATGGAAAGTTAGTGTTCCTGCAGTCATGGTCCTCTGAAAACCCAAGGTAGCATCATGGATATTAACTCCGTCACACAGAGGGGACCGCTATTATGGGTGGTTTCTGGGCTACTGGGTTGATTTCCTCCATGGCCTGAGAGAAAAGTAACAGCACAAGTTTTGTTCTTGGAAGCTAAGTGTGAGAGGCTGTGTCAGGGATGCTCAGTAGCTTTGCCCAGTGCATGGCAACCAAGGGCAGGGTCAGCACCCTGGGCACAGGACTTTCTTGGGGCCAGGACCCCAAAGGCCTTCCTCCGAAGGATGCTGTGTGGAGTGCTGGTGAGTGGGGAAGTGGCAGGCAGGGCTGCACATGGGGGATTCTCTCACCCTCATGTCACAGTGTTACCACCCTGCAATGCAGCAGTGCTCTGGGGGCAGGATAAAAGGGAACATACTCCCATGTCCCACTGTCAAAGCTGGCATGGAGCCAGCCCATAGACATCCAAGAGGAAGTCCTCGAAGAGCCAGTGGAATTACTTGGAAGGAGGAAAACTGGAAGCAAGGCCAGCTGTCAGTGGCACTCAGCCTTTGGGAAACAGATATATAGCCCTCAGATAAGGAGAAGAACCACCAACCCCTGGAGGTGTCTGAGGCTGTCAGGCCTCTTCAGATGGATAACTGTAGTAAGTTCAAGTGGATACCTTCCTGAGGAGCACTGCAGAGCTTGCTGTCCTCAGCCTCTGTGGAACCAGGGGCAGCTGCTGTAAGTAGGGGTATACAGAGATGTTGCCAGCTGTCCTAGGGCTTTGTAGCACCCACCGGTACCCTGCCAGGTGCAGAAAGGATTCTAGACCCTCAGGTTGATCAGGCTGAGGACATTTGGCCACTCTCAGAAACCCCTGAGATAACTCCAGGTTGAGGGAGATAGGGCTTAGGCTTAAGGTTGAACTCAATGATCTCAGAGGTCTTTTCCAACCTAGTTGATTCTGTGATATCCTGGAAGGTGTGACCAGCCTGTGGGACAGGAGACAGGTCTTGCTGATATGCTCAGGGCAGCGGATGGCTGACACTATGATCAGGAAGGAGTTTTCCCCCAGGCAGATTGATGCTGGTCCCCAAGGTTTTTTTACCTTCCTCTGCAGCATTGAGCATGACCACTTGTCAGGGCTCTCCAGTCCCTTTTGGGTGGGTTGCTGCCTGCTGCTCATGCACCACGAAGATGGCCTGTCGTGCCCTGTAGATGAGGGGAGGAAGGCTTTTTTTCCCTGCCATGGTGGGCTGCAAGTGTCTTAGGGAGTTTTTTACCTTCCTCTGCAGCCTGGAGCACAGCCTATTGCCAGGGCTCCTTCGGGCCATTTTGGCCAGGTGCTGACTACTCCTGCACCGTGAAGATGGCCCTCGTGCCCCTCATCCAGAGGTAGGAAGCTTTCTAGGCTCCCAGGATGGGCCCCAAGTGTGGTCCCTGGATGTTGCTTCTTGTCCTTTGTAGCACTGAGCACAGCCCCTTGTCAGGGCTCCTCTGGGCCCCTGCAGCTTGGTTCTTCTTACCTGCTGCCCTCACACCTCCAAGGCACCACTCGTGCCCTGTTTCTCTCTGACCTCTTGCCCATTGTAAGCTTGGAGTGGGAGCGAGCTCTGCTCTTCCCTTGGCTCCATTTCCCCAGGGGTTCTTGCCTGTGCAAAACAGCCTGTGCTTGGAAGGACTCTAGGCTTGCTGCCCCATCCAGAGCTGCCACTTTTCAGCTCTCCCTGCCTGCAACACAAGCACAGGGCAGGCACAAGAATGCTTTTCATGCATCCCTAGCCAAGAAGCACAGCAACAAAGCAAGTTTTGGAAGGCAAAATTGTGCCTGTCGTTGATACGTGTCATACACTGGAAAATACCTCACAGTACTACATACTCTTCTTCTGACCTATATTCCTGCTGCTGCTTTTTGTGTCTCTTGTGTTTGCCAGACTGCAGAGGATGTATTTTCAAGCTAAACTAAGAAATGCATCAACCTGCTTCTGGCTACACGTGCATGTTGTGTTAGTGCTTGTGAGCATCAACTCTGAAACAGATGGAGAAAATAAAAATTAAAATATCATGTTTCCAGCTGTAACCTGTGTGTTATGTGTCCTTGTAAATGTTTTTGCAGCTGAAAACCCGCTGTCGTGTCAGACTCATTTGACTCATGCTAAGTACAGGAAATAGAACAGTTATGCTATGTTACACCCAGAGTTCTGCACAACAAGCTATGACCCAGGTCTGAGGGCTCCATCCCAGAGAGCTGCTCTCTGCAGTACAGGTCCCAGACCAATCCAGGAGACAGGGATAGGAAGGGGCACACTGCCAGCATGACTCAGGCAGGCACTGAAGACCCCATGCTGAGCTGGAATATGTCCACTGGCCCCTTGGCAGGAGCTGGTGGGGGTGGGCATCCCAGGGGAGTCCAGTGGCAGCCTCTGAGGCCTGTGAGCACTCCCAGGACCCTGACAGAGAAAGACTTGCACTGCTCATGTGCTGTCCTTTAGATACTGATGGTTGACCACTTTGGAGACGGAGTGTTGGGCCACAGGGACCTTTTCACTGATGTGCTGTTGTTCGTAGACTATTTTGTTTTAGTATGTTTTTCCGAGGGAAACAGCTCAGGCATCTCAAAAAATGAGCACAAAGAGAGGAAAAACAATCCATGGGAAAATGAACAGGTATTGCTCAACTGTAAGACAATTTGCATTTAGATGAGAAACATATCCTACATCAGACTGAGGTTTTGATCTTTGAGCCTTGCTAATGTCAGGAATGGTGGGTTTTGCCATCCTGTGAAAACTCATCTCAGATGGATAAACTCAGTAGACTTTCGAAAACCACGTCGCGCTTGGTTTTTGCAAATTTGTGCAGATGGTCCCATTGTCTTGAGGTGATCCAGAGCTCCCGCCTCCCTCAGAAGACCCATGCCTCGTTCCCACAAGGTGACAGAGCCAATGCCTAGCCTGGGAGATGGTTATGGGTATTTACTGCCTTCTGCTAGTGCAGGGCTGGAAAGAAAAGTCATCAGAGATTTCCTCAGCATGTACTAGAAGAGAAAGAAGCAGGTAGGAAGAAGAATATATTTGAGTAGAATAGAATAGTTCAGCTAAAAGAGACCTACAATGATCTGGTCCCACTGCCTGACCACGTCAGGGCTGACCAAAAGTTAAAGCATGGCTTTAAGGGCACTGTCCGAGTGCCTCTTCAACACTGACAGATGACATACATGGGTCATTGACCACCTCTCCAGTAGGTCTGTTCCAGGGTTTGACCACCTTCTCATAATAAACCCAGCTGCTGCTGTCACAATGCTTCTGAAACTCTGTTCCAGTAAGGCTTATTCCTGGGCCTTTCTTGTGTAGCTCTTGAAAATCCAACTAATGCATTTTTTTATGTTTAACTTCTAAGTCAGCAGTATATTTGGTTTCATCTGAAAGTTAAACTGTAAGTACTCCAATTTATGAGAACTTTTTAGATGTAACTAGGGTTTAAAATGTTGTAAAGGAGGAGATTCCCTAAAGGGAAAAAGTAAACTTCTGTCTGGGAGGGAATTTTGTGATTTTATACAGGTCATGTTTTGTAACTGATGATGTCTGCTCTGAGGTAGGAGATAGGTATGTGCAAGAATATACTTGTGAAAGGCATGTTACATACATTACACCTGTGCTGACCTGTTTGCAATGTGATGATATGGTTCTAGCAACCTCGGGTTCATAAAAGCAAATTACTGTCTAATGATTTAAAACTGACCCCACAGATATTACAAAATCCATTACGCTGAAGTCATTACAGTATTATAACAGACCTCAGTATTTGAGGCCCTGCTGGTGCAAGCACACACAATGATGTGGCAACTTCATCTCTGAAGAGCTAATTCTTAATCTCTGAGTTTACAAACAAAACCAATTACAAGACAATAATTTCTCATGTGAATGGTATGGTCTAAACTATGCAGATCAGAATTTTCTAGCTTCAGGTGTCAGTGTAATGAAAACTTGAATTTTGTTTTTTAATTTTTTTTTTTTTAATAGAAACTGTAGAAAAGGAGTGCAAGTGGCCGTCTGACCCTTTTTCCAAATGAAAGGAGAATCAACTGTACTTAAAATTATATGTTAGGAGTGATTTTTCTAGCCAGCCTTTTTAAGTTTATAATGGTGGAGATTTTGCAGCTTCCCTAAATTGATCTATACCTGTGTTTAGGCATCTCTGGTCAGAAAGTTCTCTTCTCATTGAATATAAAATATTTTTTTTTTTTTGCAGTTCAAGTCCCTTGTTCCCTTTTCTAGCTTTCCTCGTTGTAGAGGAATGTTTTCTTTCTTCTTGCCTCAAAATTTATAAGTGGTTTTCCTCTATTGTCAGCATTCCCTGTGATCTAACTGGAGTTATTACATGACCCTCCCAATTTGGCCAAACTCTTAGTAAAAAGTAGCTCTTATTAAAATATTGATTGCTTTCAATTATTTTAGTTTTTAATGTACACATTAAAAGATAAAGGTAGATTCTGGTTGTCCGGGTGCGAAGCGTGGGAAAAAAAAGGGGGAGAGAAAAGCCCCAGGGCTCCTTCCTTTTACATTCTTATATGGTATTTTCCCTGCTTCATAAAGAAAGATCATCTGTCTCTCCTGTTCCAGTTTCCCCCCCCATATGCAATATTAACCATGATCCTGTAAGTTACTATGTAATACACTCTTCCTCATTGTCACTTAGCTTCCACAGGTCAAGAAAGTGCTGTTTCTTAAGTTTTATGGGGAACCAGCTCTGTGTTCACTTATCAAAGCATTATTAGTATCAAAGTGGCCTCCTCCTCTGTGCCTGCTTGACAATTTTATCTTTTCTCTTTTATTCTTTCCTATTTCCTTTTTAGTTCTTGAACACACGTCCCTTCCTCTGCTCTTCTCTTTACACTTCACTTAGACTCTGTCTTTAAAATAAAATAATTCTTTAAAAAATCTACTGTTAATTTGTTAGGTTTGGGTCTGGACTGCTTTCTTCACTACATCTTGGCCCTTTAGAAGATCATCTGTTTTGCATTGTCGTATTTTCTAAACCCTAATGTTTCTGACTCAAGGACTGCCCCATGCTGGCTGTCAGTGAAGCTGTCATCAGTGGTCTGCAGCCACTCCGCAGTGAATACCACCTTCCTGTTGTGGCACAATTAAGACTGTGACTTCATAGTGGAGAGATGTTGGGGTGGTGATAACCTCTGTGTGTGGAAAATACAGGAATTCATGGTCTGGACTGATCACCAATGCCTGCCTCCTCGATTAGGATGTACTGCTGGACCCTGGTGCAACCAGCTTTGTAGACAGTGAGGGTAAGAGAGCAGTGAATTAGGGCAGGAAAGGAGAATACAGAGTGACTTTCACCTCAGTGGCCCAAGTTTTATGCACTGGCTAGGAGGAACTGTGAAGAAAACTGCCCATCTGTCATATCAGAATATTTCAGTGGGGATAAATGGCAGAGAAAAGCAGGGTAAGTATGAAGTGGGGGTGAGCATGGAGGGGAGATCAGCATGCCTGTGTCCACCCTTCCTGCAGCACGGTTGTCCAGGCTGTGGGGAGCCTCTCTTACTGGCTTGCCAAGTAGTAAAAGCAGGTGTGGGATGGCAGACAGTATACTGAGTTTGGGAGAAAATGAAAATAAAGAGTGAAAGATGCCGTTTAACAGTTTTTTTTGCGTACATGAAGAGGACCATAGCTCCTTGAACTCGCCTGAAGATGTCAGAGGGATTTTTTCACCTGCCTAAAATATAGCCAGAGGGATGCACCCCTACCAAAACCTCTGATCAGGCAAAAGTCACTACCCGCTATGCCAGTCCACTCATTTACCTCGAGGACTGCAGAGTGTGGTGAGAAGGAGTAGCAGATGGCTCTGCTGCTTCACCATGGAGGGCATTTTCCCTAGGGAACTGTCATTTGCTTTAGTTCACTGAGCTCTGCTGCAAAGTCAACTACTTGGAGCCTACAAGAGGGACAAGAGGGCATAGTCTTAAGCTGTGCCAGGGGAGGTTTAGGTGGAATATTGGGAAGACATTTTTTACAGGGAGAGTTATCAGGCATTGGAATGGGCTGCCCAGGGAGGTGGTGGATGTTTTTAAGATGAGACTGGATGTGGCACTTAGTGCCATGGTCTAGTAACCGCAGCAGTGTTGGATCAAGGGTTGGACTTGATAATCTTGGAGGTCTTTTCCAACCCAGTTGATTCTATCATTCTATGATAGTCTACAATCCAAAGTGTTTCCAATGCTGTGTCACTCTTCCCTAAATGTTCTGCAGCATCAACCTCACTGCTGTGCATCACTGAATCTTTACTGTTCTCAAATGCAAAATTTTTTATTCCAGATTTAGTGAGTAGCTAGTTAGTTAATAGTTGCCAGAATCACAAACCAGTGACCAGCTTGGAAAAGCAATTGTGTCATTTTGTTGTTTTGAGTCTTTGCTAGTTGGAGTTTACTAATCTGAAGCAGAGGGTATGGTACAATTTAGGCCTGTGTTAGATGCACGCAACACATTACTTGATGCTTATTCTTTCCCTTCCTCTCTTGTATGTCTAACCAAACAAGTTGTTGCAGACATAATCAGGAAAGACATTTAGAAAATTATTTGACTTCTATTACTTCATAGGTGAACCTAACTGCACACATCAGAGGTTTAAAAATCAGTACTCAGCCTCCAAACGTTGTAGGCTATCAAAGAATACTGAATGTTTGTTTTGTTTTATTTGTCTCCTGTTGTGCATGAGAGGAGGGACAGATGGTACGGCTGGAAAGGGCTCTATTCCCTCAGGGTCTGCAGGGCTGACCAAGGTCCTCCCTGTGTATGGAAAAGCTGGGAATAAAGTGACAGCACCCCACATAGTCAGTCTAAGTAACTGAGAAAAACTGAAAGACAGGAAAGGAGAAACGGAGAGCAAAATTGCCTGGCAATTAAGACAACAGTGCGAGAAGTGCAAATGTGAAAGCTGAAGGAGCCTGCAATGGGATGCATTCATTAGCTATGTTTTTACTAGGAGATTCAGCTGAGTCCACAGGAACTTCACCCAAATGGTAGCCTTAGGATTTAGTCCAGCAGTGCTGTCACTCCAGATTCAGTGAAGTCAAGGTGCTGTATGTATCCCAGGGCTTTTGAACTTACTCCTGCTCTCTGTTCTTGTACTAAAAAAAACCCCTCCTATGAAATTTGTGCTTCCAGGGTCTGAAAAACCTGTTTCAGAGAAGGCAAACCTCACTGATGTTTTGCAGAGCTGAAGAGGGTTTTATTCTTAACACCACCCTGGCATCATGTTTTCCTGTAGCATCAATCGAAGAACATATTTGTTGCATAGTGCCAACATCTTTTATGCAAAGTTTCATAGTAGGGTAAAAATAAATAGTAATTCAGAAGGTGGCTGAGAATCTAGATTGATTTGACAGCCAAGCTGAGAAGCAAATCAGGAAGAAATTTCGGCAACCCTTAGATGACAAACGCATGCTATTTGAAGGGCATCTTAACTCCTAAATGAGTCACTCCTCCCAGAGTCATGACTGGCAACATGGGACGATGGGGAGGAACCAGCTTTGTCAAATATGGTTCAAATATGGACTGAAAAATATTTTGGATCAAGAACACGTGTTTACAGACTGCAGGATGAATACAAACTTGAATACAGTGTGTTTTTCTTAGTGTTTCAACTCGGATTGTGCTGTTCAGTTCTGGTTTCTATAGTGAGGGCTGGTTTCTATAGGCAGCGTTTATCTGGAAAAAAAGTAAAAAGACTGGTCCCCATCCTACCAAAGGCTTATCATGAAGTATGCTGATTAATAGTGGTGCTCAGTAGCATCTGTTGGTGGGATTGAAGTAGTCATATAAACTCTTCTCTGACTCAAAGAAGGATATTTTTTACACTCTCTTATACAGAAAGATTCCTTACTTGCATGAAAGCAGTCACAGATCAAGCAAATTTGATTATGCATTAATGCATCTTAGAATTTTTTTCACATTTAATGAATCTAAAAAAAAAAAGGCAATGTGAAGTCATTCTCAAATGTAAAGCACTTCTGTCTTTCTGAAACTCAGAGTATTTTCAGATTTTCTTCAGAGAAGGTGCTATCATTACATGTTGAAAAAAAAATACCCAAACACTTTCGGAGAATTGTGCTGGATCCCCATTTTTTGGTTTTTTTTTAAGTCTTAAAAAAAAAGTGGAAATAGGAGACAGGTGGGGGAAGGCTTTCTAAAAGTGTCACAAACTCATTTCCACTCTAAGATATGTATACCAACAGGTTATGTCTACATCTAAACCAGCTTTAGCTATACTAGTACTGAGCAGGATGTTGCTGATCACAGCAAAATTACTTGTTGAACTACTAAAACATGTTAAAAATAGAACAAGTTTCACCCAAGGTTTTTAGCTCTAAGACTTCCAAAAGAACTCAGTTCTCACTGGCTTCCTCATTTAATTTCAAGTTGTTGGTAACTCAGTTCCTCATTCACAAACATGCCTTTCTGCACTGCTAGCACCTGTTTAATTGTGGTGTGAAGGGTTTCCACCTTGTACCCCTCAGTTATCTAGAAATTATGACTCTGGGGAGACTCAAAGAGTACAGTTTTAGGTTACTTTGGCAAAACATGTTGTGTTCTTTGCATTCTCATCTCCGTCCAGTGTCTCCTCTACCAAAGCAGAAGCTCTCCAAGCCTTCATTTGGTGTAGCATGAGGTGAGGTCTCACCTGAAGGATGTAAAGTCCCATACCTGAACAGGATGTATCTCTCTGCATTGCAGGAGAGAGGGATTGCATTTTTATTCACCCAGATCTGCATCTTAAACACAGCCTGGTCCTTACAGTATTAGCAAAATAAACTGAGAGCACATTGTTTTCTATCCCTAACCTAATGCTTTTGTGCACAGAGACTTTAGGGCCAGACTGTTTTGATGCATGAACAATAAAGTTGCTGAACAGTTACAAACTAGAGACGTGTAAAAGCCATACACTTGACACTGACACATGGTCATGCTGGGCATCCATTGTAGTGAAAGAGAGTAATCATTGGGAAACTTAATTGAACACTGGTCTGTTTGTGCTTTACCACATTTGCTCTGAGGGTCTGCCTATCCTGAAGGGGATACACAAAGATTTTCTTCATAGATCTTCCACAACAAAGTGTAACTTCTATCTAAAGTTTTAGGAGAACATCCTGTACAATGACCTTTTTCATATTAGTTAGGTATTAAGATTAAAAAAATTGTCTTTCATATTTGCAGTCCTAAGAGAATTTTGTCATAACTTTATTCCAGTATGGAGAGTAAGCGCACTCATGAAAACATGATAAATGTCTATCATTTAATCCTATAAAATGAACCTAGACAGATGACTGGGTAACTGTGTGATGCTATGAGAATTAAAGAACTCAACATTAAAGCATTGTTATTCTAGTAAACAATAAAGAAGCTGGGTATGATACCACAAGTTTGTTCTGAAACAGGACTAATGGTTAACAAAGACCAGTGCCTCCATGTGAGAATTTAAGTTTTAGTGGGGCTACCTATTTAAAATTAAAGGGAAAATTGGTAGCTTCTTACTATCTTTCCACGTGCTAAAAAACAAGAAAAGAGAGGATTAGTCGTTCAAATCTGGACAAAAATCAACACTGATGTGTCTGACGTAAAATGTTTTATAGCTGTATTAGAAAAAAATGACAAAATTTTTAAAATTTATGATTAATATCTCATATTTTTCATAAGAGCATATCTGTTGTAGAATATAAAATCCGGTTATTGTTTGTGTTATGTAAACCTGAGCTATAGGAAAGAGCATAATAATTTCAAAGCAGTATTTTTTTTCTAAACCTGGGTGTGTGAATGTGTATTGTTGCTTGGTCCCTAACATATGCAATAGCTAATTTTACCAGAGACATGAAAAAATGTCTGTCCTCCCATCTGGGGTCTGACTGATCCTTTGGTCTCTGATGAGCATAGGAATGATGTTTTTCCTTCCTCACCTCCTCAAAAGAAAAGGCTGTGGTTGATTTGTATTGGATAAATCAGGGGAATGATCCTTCATTGACATGAGTCTTTCTGTGATTCACACTTGTACCAAGAGGTATTTTACTCTATCAATAATCTTATGGAAATATATGGAACTATGCAGATTACTCCCATGTACATATAGCAGGAAGAAATGTGCAAAAATACAATATCAACCAGCTTTCCAGTAAGGCTCCATTTATTCCCTTTGCCTTTTTTTAATGTTTTAAGTTGTTTTAATACAAAACACTTCTTTTAAAAAAGAATTCAGATCAGAGACTCTCCTTAAGAAACGCCAATTACATCCATCATAGTATTTAGTATTTGTGCCTCTTGCAAATGATGATGAATTCAATATCAAATCATTATAGTAGCTATCTTTTAAAGATCTGATTCTACTCATGTTGATTTTATTTGCAGCAGGATGAGGCTCTGCACATTAAATATAATCCAGTTCACTGTGTTAACAGGATTTAATACTACATGTACTCTCTGTACTGACTGTACATTGGACTGGATTTAAATTGTAGCTGGTTGCATAGCTTTCTGCAAATTACACCTGTGCTTATAGGTCTAGTAATGTGCGTACATATATTCCGAGGCAAGAGGAATTTTTACTCTGAGCAAGTAAACGTTGTGAAGCCACATTGTGACATCTTGAGCAGTTATAAGCTGGGGTTTCTCCTTGCTTTGAGAGAGTTTTCCTGGCTATGCCAGCAGCAAGTCTGTTGTGGGATCATAAACATCTTGGTTGACCTTCCCTGGCCTGCATAAATCAATACTTCTAAGTTACTGATACTATGAGTTTTGTGGCTAATTATAACTCTTTCAGCAAATTTGAGGAAACCTGCACAGCTACTGCATCCAACTGGGGGGAAATGCCTGACACTGACTTGTGCCAATGTTTTGCAAGAGTTCACTTGCTCAAGCTGTTTTCTTGCTCCCTTTGCAACAAACACCTATGTACAAATACAGAGGTCTTAATAGATCAGTCTGGGACTGTCTGTCACTGGTTTTAATCTTGCTAATTTTTACTTGCCTGTTTGTACCAATCAGTTGGAATGTCGATGCAGTTTGATTGTTCCCTTTTCTTTTTCTGTACATCAGTACCTTATTTTATCTGTTCCACTTCATTTGAGGCCTGGCTGAAGGTGTGTAATATGTATGCCAGACCCAGTTATCAGCCTAAAAGACAGTCCTTCTTCCCTTGCTTTGATTTTTTTTTTTAAGAATAAATGCAAACTGTTCATGTTGATTTGTTCAATTAAAAATAATAGAAAACCCACATAACCTCCCATGATTGTTATACAAATCAGAAAAGGACAGTGTAGCAGGCTGTTTTTTTCATATTTTCAAAAAAAAAGGTGAGGTTGGAATTGTTTTATCTTACAAAATAAAAAGACCGAACATTGGTTTAATAAAAATGAGAGCAAATGTTTTCCCCTCCTTTCCCTTTCATGAGCATTTCTCAATGCATTCCTCAATCACATATACAACCTGTACAGTCCCCATTCCCATTCCTGCCCCTTCCTCTCTCTTCCATTCAGATCAGCAACTGATCCTTCATTTAAGAATAGAGTAGAATGTAGAATAATATATGTTGGAAGAGACTTGTGGATGCTGACTCATCCACCTCCAACTCAGAGCCGGGACAATGTCAAAGCTAGGTCAGGTTGCTAAAGGCTGTATCCAATTGTGTCTCAAATACCTCCAAGGCTGGAGATTGCCCAGCCTCTCTGAGCGGCCTGTTGTAGCATTTCACCATCTCGTGGTGATTTGTTTCGTACTCCGTATTTGCTTGTTGCAGCTTATGACTGTTGCTCTGTCCCTTTCTCTTGTGAGCCTCTGAGTAGGGCTTGGCTTGGTCTTCTCTGTAATGACTAGTTAGGTGTTTGGAAATAGAAATCAGGGTTCATTCCCTTATCTTCATCATTTCCTGGCTGAAGAAACCAAGCTCCCTTCTCATGCCCACTGGTCCAGCCTACTGAGCATTTCAGTGGTCTTCTGCTGGTTTCCTTCTAGTTTTCCCATGTCTTTCTTTCACTGGGTAGCCCAGAAGTGGAAGTGACAGCTCTCCCAATGCAGGCTCATGTACTCCAAATACTGAAGGAGAATCATTACCCTTGACCCGTGTCTAGAGTCTGGCTCTGACTTTTGTCCCTGCAAGGGAGCACATGACTCTTGGGGTGTGATCCACAGCAGTGGAGAACAGCAGCAGTTTTCCTTGGTTGGAAGAACTGGGAGTAAGGAGGCACAAACATGGAGAAGGGCAAAAGCTACTGGGTACCTCAATACCTCTTTGTCATTCCTGGTTTTAGGGCTGACTTCCTAAGATAGGTCCCTGAAATGCCTAAGTGAAATTCAAGTGCTGTGCTGCCCCTTGGCCAAGCTTTTGGCTCAGGTATGCCAGTTCTCTGGACACAGTTCGGGACAACAGTTTAGCTGATACTGTTTGTGGGTTTGGGGGGGTGGGGTGGTTTGGTTTTATTTTTTCTGTGTTGTTGTTTTGGTTTTGGGTTTTGTGGGTTTTTTTTTCATGTTGATTGATCTCCACAACAGCTTTTGCTTAAAAGCCTGAGTTGGTCCTTCTTTATTAATGGCCTCATAAACAGTTCTGTTGAGAAGCAAAGCAATAGCAATGCCTGTGTAGAAAAGATCAGGATTCAAACCCACACTCCATTGTGTGGTCAAATTTCTAAGTGGACAGACTATATGGAGTGACTCAGTAAATACCAGAACCCTGCTTTGTACACTGACTAGGCAAACTTAGGAATTACTTAAACATATTTGCAACTCCTATCAACTTTCTGGTGTCTTATGCTCTCATAAGGTTTCTGGAGAGTCCAATAACAAGAAGTAACATCCTTGCACATGTGATATACCTGGTAGAAATGTTATTGTTTCCCATAGCTGGGAGGAAGGGCTCTCCCCAGTCACCCTTCTTTTTCCATAGAGACACATTTTATATGGAGAATGTAGATTTTTTACATTTTATTTGAAATTTCCTGGAAGCATTTACTGTGTGGGAGTAATTTCAGGCTAGACTTTTTTTCCATGTGTACTGTATGACTGATTGATAAATGTAAGCTGTATTGATGTATTCAACTCAGGAACACATACCTTCTTGCCTTGGAACTCTGGACCTGGAAAGATCAAGTGTTTCTTTAGATCTTGCCCTTACCTGCTGTGATGCCAAGCTTATGCTATGGAAACTTTTCCTGTGTATCAAAACTGGTAATTTGAAGGTAATGTGGTGCAAGTGAAGTGGAAACACAAGGATTTATTCTCAGCTGCTGTAAGCTCATGTGCCCTGGCAGAGTTCCATGTACATGTGGAGCCTTGCTGAAAATGTATTTAAGCATCCCATATGCAAATACAGCATGTATGATTTTACATATGACCTGCTTACCTGCTTTCTAAGGATTATGCTACCTTGAGAGGTAGACAAAGACATTCCATTTGAGGCAAGAGATGTTCCTGATTCCAAAAACATTGGGAAAAAAAAAGGGAAATTCAAAAAGTAGGCATCCAAACTAAAATTTTAGTTGCTGTTTCAGTGTAATTCACACTGTCAGGGACCTGGGGGGACCTTACAGTCCTTGCCCAACCTGCTTCTGTGCATGCCCAGGCCTCTTCATGGCGTACCCTGTTTGCCCTGACACCACCAAACTCCCTTAGAGGTGGGAGCACCACCTGGGCAGAAACAAAATCTGAGTAAAGGCTTTGAAAACATTTTTATCCATCTTTTATGTGTGTCTACTGCTACATGTATTATTTTCATCTTACACATGTAGGATCTGGGCCATCTCTTCTTTGACTTCTTTATTGACAAGGGATTTACAATATTTAATGCAGTTGCAGTGGTACTTGATATGTGGCTGATTATACTTTACAATATGGCAGTGGATTGCATGTTACTTCAGCCATCCAGGGAGGGAGTGTTACCTGCAATTGTCATACAGAGCTGCTATTGATATACCTGTAACCTCTTACGGAGAAGTCTTCTCTGGAAGGTGCCAATCCCAGAAAGGACTTCAGACTATGATTAAGGGTAAACCTGAGACAGCAAAAATTCATATTCCTCTGCTTTCTTATATGGGTCCTAAGCATAGCCTTAGTAACATGTGCTTTGCCTTCAGCTTAGGAATAATAAATCAAAATACTAAAAAAACAACCAACCAAAAACAAACAAAAGAACCACAAAACAAAAATTAGTCTATGCTCATCTGATCCGTTTAAAGCTAAGCACAAACTGAAGGGTTGTTCTGTACCAAGACTTTATGGCTCACAATACTTATGTCTTTAATAGGTGCCTGAGCAAACATATGCAAAGGGTATTAGAATGCTTGTACTTCCCCCTCCACCATTCCCCTGTGACAGATAGTATAACCTCATGTTTAATAG
Source organism: Pipra filicauda (assembly GCF_003945595.2). Lineage (NCBI taxonomy): Eukaryota > Metazoa > Chordata > Aves > Passeriformes > Pipridae > Pipra > Pipra filicauda. Next base: position 230,993 of record NW_024104480.1, read on the forward strand.
ACCTTGATAGACTTTTAACTATGTATTTTTATCTATATGTTTAGATTTTTAATATATTCGTGCTTTTGCAGCATATTTTTCTCTCACTTCTATGTTCCTTTTCTTTTGATTTATTTTATTTTATTTTCCTGATCAAACAGATATTCTAAAGCATATGATAGACTCCATATGTTCTTTATCTAATAATTTTTTACTAACTGACTTCACAGGCAGCATGTACTCTGCAGTTTCTGGTCTTTCTGGTGTTAAATATGCAGTTAGCATATTAAATGGCAAAATAAAGACCAACTGTAAATCCATTGGTAAAACTCTCTTCTGCTGTAGGATAGATCTGCGTTTAAGTAGTCTGTGGTATCCTTTCACCTTTAGGCTGTTTACAAATAAAAATGTCTATATGTCATCTCTGAAACTGTTCCAAAGATTTGTTAAAACTACTGGAGTATTTTGAAATATTAAGTGCATGCCATACATATTTTTGCCCCTTTGATGAAAGCATAAAACAGAACATAGCATTTAATTTCTTTTTCCTGGGTAGGTCATATCTATCTTCTATTTTTTCTCCACTCTCAAAGTATATGAGGATAGGAAAGAGTGGGCACAAGACCCTTAAGACTAGGGTAGCACAGAAAACAATGTTTGAAACTTCTTTTATCTCCTCTGTTAAGGAATGCCGTCAATCCTTCTCTGAAGTTTCATATGAAAAGCTCAGGTTGAGTCCAGTGACAATCCAAAAATATTTCTGGTATTGTGTGCTTGCAACCATTTTTCATTATGGTTCAATGTTTTTCTCTATGGACAGAACAAAACAGGCAACAGAAATCTGTTAACCTTACACAGCCCAGATGATAAAAAGCTAATGTCAGCAATTCTGCCCTTACAATGCAGGGATGTGTGGAAATCTTTAGATCTCACCAACTTTAAAAAGACTTACATCTTTGTCACTTTTTTTTTCCCCCTAGCTGTGAGCCCTATTTTTGTAATGTTCTGTAGGTCATCTTTTGGGATGTGCAAATCTTTTTAATTGCATTTTCCAATCACACAGCACAGTGACAAAGTAATTTGAATATTCTACAAGTAATTCCTCTGGTATAAATTGTGAGGAACACAAATAAAAGTATTATGGATGGTAGAAATTTTCCCATTGAAACTCCTTTCTAAGTTAAGAACAAAATTAAGTTTCTACTGCAATGTTCCCCTTAATGAATAAAGCATTGAGAATAATTTGTTTGTCGATTACTTTCATCCTGTCCTGAAATTATTTTCATTGTACTTTTAATTCCCACCAAAATCAACAAAACTAATTTTACTTCTTACTGTTTAGTGAGCCTCTTATTTAAAAAGTCTGAGTCTCCAGCATAAAGTCAGAGCATTTCATTTTTGTAACTTTTATTAAACATTTCTGCTGGAAGTTAATTTTCCATTTAACTTCTATGCATTAAACAAAATACTTCAGCAGCCTAATTGACATAAAGCAGAATAACATCAATTATCAAAACTAACAAAAATATCATTTCCCCCTTTTAAGTCAGAAAGTTTTGGAGAAAAGCTGCTGATTTTTTCAAATAAGACATTTTTAGGGAAGTAGTAGAAGCTCAACAAATGCCTACTTCAAAATATAAGTAACTGTCTCTTTTCTGCTATCTTACGTAATATTGTGAAACAAGGTCTGCCATTCTGCCCCTACTGATTATTTGTCTTACATTTCTAAAAACAACATTTCTATGTTTCTTTTGCAATATGCTCAGCTCCTTGATCTTTACTGTTTTCTAACGCTTCCAATGAAACTTGGAAGTGCTTGGCTTAGGAGACGGTTCTGAGTAGTGTTCAGTCAGGAGGCTTGCCCATCACAGCTGTTCCACAGAGGAATCCAGCTGCAAGTTCAAGGGAAGTTCATAAAAAAAGTGTAGATATGATAAGGGAGTTTCAAGCAGAAAAAAAAAAGATTAATCAAATGCTGAGTTGCAACATAATGAATCAAAGAAATGTCCTAATGTATGCAGAATCTTGGGCAAATACACCTGCTGCTTCTAGAGCACTTTTGCTATGAATACTCAGAAGATGACTTTAAATTGCTTCAATTTATGGGTTGTGGGGGATAGGTGGAAAGGTAGTGTAGGGGAACAGAGTCTGAATATCACTCCAATATTTTTGAAATCCACCTATGTATAGTAGTACTGAAAATATCTCAACTGACGGAGAAGTTGGATTTGTTTGGAATACAACAACTCAATGAGAGAAACAAGAGAAATGAACTACATTGACATCCTGTGCCTATGAAATGCAGCCCTAAAAGGATAGATGAAAGTGTATTGGTTACTGAACTGTAAAGAAGACGTAACTGTGTTACAGAGAGTAGGGATATCAGAAAATCATGGTTTTAAGGAAGAGCGAGTCAAATCAAAGAGCATATCTGTATGAAGAGAAGTTTGGTGCAGACATTCACTTCTGATAAGATGGAAATACAGAAGAAAGGCTCTGGCAAATATCTCCAACATCATGCTAACTTGGCCCTGCAGCTATCAGTCCTTAATGGAATAGACAATGTGTTTGATGGACTTCAGACTGGTCTGGGTTTCCCAGGGCGGAATGGAGGATGGGATGATAAGCCAAAGTAATCTTGCAAACAGAACCAACAAGGTCAAATTAAGTAAAAATTAACCAAAGCCAACAGTAAAAGGCCAGTCCAAGGAAGACCTTCACTTTTTCATGTCCAAGAGCTAGTGGGGAAACTTTTATGGAAATGTAGGAAATAAATTACTCAAGCCAGAGATATTGAGATCTCAGCTGTTGTCCTTCGTATAGCTTTTGGCAACGATTCTTTGAAAATATGTAGAAGATGTACACAGAGGTTCAGGAAGAAAAATGACACTTAATAAGGAATTGGGGAAATTGAGTTTTCTTAGTCTAGAACAGAAAATACTAAGTGCAGATATGATAAGTCTCATGCGTGAGACTACTTGCGTTTGCTTACTTTTAAAGATGGTGTTGATGAACATCTGGCTGTAGGACAAGGTGCGAACAGCTTAATGAGAAGAAAGAAAAATTTGGGATGTTTATTCAGAAAAATGTTGCCTTTAATGATAACAAAGCACTGAAATGGGCTACTGAGTATGGAGTTTCCTAGGCTGTGTTTTATTTACTTGTGTTTTATACAACAGGCCTGACCAACACATGTCACATGTCCAAGAGCTAGTGGAGAAGTTTTTATGGAAATGTAGGAAATAAATTGCTCAAGCCACAGATATTGAGATCTCAGCTGTTGTCCCTTGTACAGCTTTTGGCAACAATTCTTTGAAAATACATAGAAGATGTACACAGAGGTTCAGGGAGAAAAATGCTTTTCTATGTTAGTATCGATTCTTTGCTGCCTGTTTCTAAGAGGCACAGCTGCATATGCTCTTTAGTCCCTTAAGAGCGTTGTAAAGTTTTGTCTTCTGTCATAATGAATTTGGGAATATTTTCATTTTATAAGTAGTATCTCTGCTTATTGTGCTTTCTGAGAATTTTTCTGGTTTTCTTCTGGAAGCAATTTTTAAACCAGAATAGAAACTAAAAACCTATCCTCCCTAAAATTTGACACCTTTATTGTACACTTTTTACAGGCTACTTGGTATGTCTGGAGAGAGCTCGGTGTCCATTCAACTCATAGAAACTCTCTTCTAGATTATCATTTATTTAAGAGCATATATGTAAAGTTTAATCATCACATGTTAAAATTTTGGTCCATAAGTTGTGTCATGACTTAAGGATATTTACATAAGGCCTGTGAATTCACTGAAGTGATTTAAATGGGAAGGACTTAAATCTCACCAGTTTGAGACTGAAATAAGATTGGATTTCATCCCATAGCATGAACAGTTGTGTGCATTTGATGGATTTAAAATCCAAAATAGAACAACTCCCATATTAATGGAAGGGGGATTGTTGTATCTTCTGAAGCTCTGGATTCTTTGTTCCCTGAACCACTGATGTGGTTTGCTAATGAAGGTCTGTTCTAGAATATGACAAGTTGCAAAAGACAGTTTATAAATATTTATCTTGCTCAGTCCTGAATCTGAATCCCAGCATAAACTTGTTTATGAACAAAATTAAATTTTTACTGCTTTTAGGCAAAATATGAGCCATTGGAATCATTAATGCCTGCAGAGAAACATTTTTAAATATTTTTCAAGTTCTTGACTTTTTCTGAACTCTTTCCTTCCTTCGATGCAATGTTCTTTCCTGCTAGACCAGACTTTTGAGCATCCCCAGGGAGGCTGTAGCTTCCCGTGCTCCTGTAGAGGGGAGAGGAATAGAACAATAACATAAAATACCCTGTCATTTATGACATTTTTGTCATTTAGAGACAGACTGTAATAACACTTATTGCTCCCTAAATTTTGTTCTGTTAGGCAATATTAATATCTCTCACTACTTGTTGCTATGCAAAGCTAGAGAAATGTGTCTGAACTTGATCTGTTGTGACATGGCATAATCATGATGTCAAGATTTGACTTTTGGACCTCTTCAGGGGACCACTGGGAGGATCCAAATAGAAACTTCCAAGGTCAAGGTATCATTTGCTACAAGTGCTATCTTCACTTACAACCAGCCTGTGTAGTTTGCAGGTGGCATACACTTGGTTTCCTATCACAGAACAGAGTGTAGCACTGCTAATGGGTGGTTGTTTGCAGCGTCTGGACTGTGGGTAAGATTCTAGCTTTCTGGAAGGAAATTACGAGGAGAAAAGGACTTATTCAAGCCTGGTATCAGCTTGCCATGCTCTGACAGCCCTTGGAGGCCGCAGAAGACACCAGGCTTGGTGGTGTATCTGTGAGTTACTCCTAGGATAGGACTCTACCTCAAAGCACAATACAACCCTTAATTATTTATTTTGAATATTAATTATTTCTTGACTTGAACTCCATTGTCTTCTGCCAAGGCTGGAATGAATTTATGTGTTGACTTCTCACAGTTTTGCTCTCAAGCTTTGATTGTGATGTCTGAATCCAGGGAACATCCTTTAATTTCAATGAATGTGTTAACTCCCAGAGAGCAGTGTGTGGGCATCAGGAACAGGATGCACCTAAATGCATAAGCTGTAGACACAGCCAGCTGAGATATTTATTGAACAAATACTCCCTTTGTTGTAAAGACCATGGGATAAGCTGAGGAAAAGTGTGTGATAGATTACTAAATACATGCCTGTAATGAACCTCGCTTTGCTCAGACATACGTATGCTGCTTCACTGAAGCACAGTGGAGTGATGTAGTTATGAGGGTCCAACTGATGACCCCATGCTGAAAGTTGCTAAATGGCTGTGATCTTAGCTAGCAAACATGCTCCAGGCACTAAACTAACATGTTTTCCCAGTACCAACTTGCTTAAGGACTAGGCATGCTTGCTTCCTGACCGCAGTATGGCCTTGCTAACTCAGGTCCCCTCCAAACGAGGTTTATTTCACAGCTCCCTGTTAGTCATAAGATATTTTTCTAGCATCCCTAGATGATCTCCTCCTGAATGGAAAAAGAGATTGAGTAAAAATACCATGGTATAAATCAGGTGGAAATAGTAAACATAATGGAACAATTATGCTTTGAGCAATGGTTTGTGGAGAAACTCTGTGAGTCTTATGTTACTGTATATATTTACTGAAGTGAAATAGAATCAGAAGTGTTAATTTTTACACTGTAGTTTACAGTACTTGCCACTTTCTTCCCCTTTCTTTTAAACGTCAGAGCAAAGTGAGTCAAACTTTCAGAGAGTTCATCTGAATAAAATCTTGAATCTGATAATCTTGAAACAGCTATCTATATGAATATTTTGAAATGATGATTCATTTGCCAGTAGTTTGAAGAATTTTGTATGCCTCTCTTCAAATGCCCAGGTCTTCATCAATTTGATTTATCTGGGTTTTCTTTCTGTTTTTAACCAAAAATATTCAGAATCCAATAGAAAATAAGGAGGAATAACAGTTCATTCGTGGAATGCATTTGGAGTTCAGATACACACTCTTGAATCAGTACTGAGACCTCCAGTGTGTGCTGACTGGGCTGTATGGCTCTGCCTGGAGTACTGTGCCTGAAATCAGAGGTGTAAAACACAAAGACTAGAGCTGGTGGAGATAAACAGAAGAGGAGAGTGTCACCTTCTACAATCTCCTCATATCAAGCTCTCTCTCCACTTGGCATCACAAAGTTGAATTATCTGGCACCTTGTCATCAGTGTTTTTCCAGGAGCTTAGAAACATCCAAGGTTCTGCATGTATCAAAGCATCTCTAGTAAGCTTATGGCTGGAAATACAATTTTTTAAACTGTATTCAGATGAAGGATATTGAAGTCTTTCTTCAGTATCTTTACACTTACTAGCTTCCAGAGCAGGTGGTCCAAGATGCTTGCAGATATGTGTGTACCAAACACAGGAGTCCAAGCTTGGTATTTCAGGAGTGTGTTCCTAATACCTGATTGGGATTGGTTTTTTTAAGGCCTTTAACACATTGTTTAGTGAGTTTTAATATAAAGGAGTGATTTTAGCTGCAGGTTTCTCTGGAGGAAGCATCTGCACTGGGAGATCGAGTGAACTAGTCCATTTAGGCATATCTGTTCTGCGCTCTTGAGCATTGCATGAGCTATGGGGATGAGTCCCCCGTGCTTCTGGTTCTCTAGGTTTGCTGAAGTACTTCTGTACAGCTCTGCAATATGCTTGGTAAATGCACCCTTTCTGTAAGCAGGAGAAACACACTGTTAGGCACAGAAGAAAACTCAAATTCATATTTTTGAGCAATTCTTACAATTCATGGCTGAAATATCAGAGTGGAGTTACACAGCTACCTGTATATTCTGGTTAGTATAATCCTTCATTGATGGCAAAAGGCTTACATTTTTATAGTATTGGCTCATATCCTTTGTCAATTCCTCGAAAGCAAAACTGTTATCTGAAAGTATATAAATTTGAGTCACAGGTCTGACTGTCTTCCCTACCCTCTCTTCCATGTTCCTCAAAGCCTTGGACTCTGATGTGCATTGCCTTGTGAGACATTCTGCTCACCTTGATGTGTTCCTGTTGTTTTTTTGCTAAATTTTAATTTACATGAAGGAAGAAAACTTGCCAAGAAACCATATATGCATTCCTCAGAAAGGACTGATCACTTATACCTAGATGTAATTACATGAAAAATATTTATAAAAATATAGTATGTGAAAGGCTAATGCATAGACAAACAAATGTTGGTTACATTACCAACAAACAGCAGTATTTTGAAATTCTGTTTTAAATAGGTTTAGATACTCCTCTGTGTTTAATTTAGATTGAGGTTATATTTAAAGAAATAAATGCTTTTCGAGAAACAATATAGGCTTTTTAACAGTAAGATAGTAAAATGTTGAGATAAACAAGGAAAACTGAGATAAGTTAATTGGAACATTTATTTTTTATTTATTATGGTTACTTTTTCCAAGCCGCTCTTGACTGATTTATACACTGGTAATAAACATTTCATGTGATGAACTAGTTATTAGTGCTTCATAACGTAATGAAGAGTAGAAGCTGAATATTGCTACCAGGGATTTGAAAGCATTATGAACAGCCAGCCTTGATCATTCTGAGGTCTGCTTAGTTCAAGATGAAGAGCCTCAAGCCCTGATTTTATTTATTCATAGCCTCATATTCAGAGGAGGGAAAAAAAAAAAGGAATGGTGCAGGAGATAAAAAATAATGCAAATCAATTCTTTGATTGAAGTTTTCACCACAGTTTGTAGTGCAATTTCCAGATCAGGTAGTTTTTATTATTTGATGCTATTAGTACTGATTGTTACGGGGGGGGGGATTGATGCTGAAGCTGTTCTTTTTAGTGTTGTCTTCACTGTCCTGCCCAAGTATCTCTTGTGAGAGATGCACAGAAAGAAAAGCACTAAAGCAAGGTTTCCTCCTTCAAACACTAGCAGGCTTTTCCTGAAAAAATATGAGCCTCCTGCGACTTATTCCCAAGAGAGACCTTAGGAATATGAAACTGTTTAACTCTTGCATCAGTATGGGAGTGATTTCCAGTCATGAGAGGCTGGATAGGGTTGCTGTGACTGCATAAGGAAGTCTCTATGTAGCTGGAGATGATGATACCAAAGCATGAGCAGGTGTCTAGTTACAGCTGAAGGAATTATTCATGTGAAAATAATATTTATTTCTAAATTTAATCTATCTTATTCTTGCATGTGTTAGAACAGATTGTAGTTTCTTAAAGTTAGTTGTTGCTCTAGTGCACTTTTTAAATAGCTCTTCAGTTATTTTTCTTTCAGATTTGCTAACCTCCAGATTGAATTTCTCTTTTGTTGTATTCCGTTGTCACTCTGCCTGGTCTATACACAGACTATATTTTTTAAAAAAACAATTAAAAAGGTAATTTAAGTGGTCATACAGCTTTTTTAATTATCATTAATTTATCAGGTAGCTTGAATAAATTATCAGTAGGAAACAAAAATATCCTGGATTTAAACTGGAAAGAGAAGTTCATTGAGCTGCGTGTGTAACTAAGAGCTAAAAAATTGTCTCTGGTCATGACCAAAGCTTCTATTTAATTGAGACAATGGATCTAAGAGGTAGTGCCGAAGTAGATTGCGCAGTAGAGGTTTTTAGTTGGAGGTCAAGAGCACTTATCGTAAAAGAAGAGGTGATTACAAGTTGATGGAGGGAAAAGAAGTTGAGGAGACAACTTCTTCAGAGAGAAAGGAATGAGTTGGACTAAGGACAGAGCATGAAACCAGAAATCTTAGAAATGCCGGTACAGAATAAAAGGGTAAAACAAAGAATAAAAGTGAAAACCCAAAGGGAATGTTTCAAAGGAAAGTGACAGTGATAATGGAGCTGCAGGTGCACAGAAAGGGGCAGAAAGCAGAGCTGTACATCACTTGCACATCACTGATTAATGTCTGTACGCATGTTTAATTTGGGAGAATAGCAGGTTTTTTCTCTGAGAAATGCTGACTAGTTTTGCTGTTTTCTCATGTGATATACTTTAGGGGCTTGATGCAGTGTTTCACTCTTGCATAGGGGTATTTATAAAAGGATAAAACATCCTGATGTAACCTCGTACACTGTTTGTTGTCAATGAGACTTTTAACAAATAAAGCCACGATTCACAGGAACAATTTGTGTGCTGTATTGTTAAGGGCTTCTTGAAATATAATTTTCTGAGTTAGCAAAGGTAACTTTGCAAAAACCCCAGTCCTCATAATTTCCTTTAAAGCCTGTTACAACACAGAGAATGACAATATTAATTTCCCAGGGGTGTTTTTCTATCTGGTTAAGGTTGCCTTTGGTTTTTACAATTGCCAGTCCCTTTTGGAAGTACTTCTATTGCTAACACTCAACCAAATTTGTAGCCAAGTGTGCCTGTGTGGTAAAATAAACTCAATGCAGTGATACCAAAATTATGTCTGCAATAGCTATATAGCCATGTTAGCATGCCCACTAGTGCTGAAGAGGGGTTTCATTAGTCAGGATGGAGCTCCTGCTCCAGCAAAACCACACAAATCCACCCAGGTCTGATGTCTCTGCACATCCCTACACTTACACTTTTTGACCAGGCATCTGGTATTCATTTAGCTGTCGTATCTGCCTCCTTGCTTTGCTGCAACAGCTTCCAATCCTATAAGTTAAGCAATAACTTCAGACATTTGACAGCAGGATAATTAAAATATCAAATTATAAGAAATTTTAAAAAATTATATATCTTTCAGATTGTAATTTTCTGCAGCAATCTGGTCTTTCCAATAGCTGAAATGGTTTGGGGGATTTTTTTAAATATAGTCCATTAACTATATATAGTAATATAACTATATATACTTAATGGATGACTATAAATTGAATGCTACATATTGTTAACAGTACAGCCATTACATCTTTTCAGGATGAAAATACTCCATGTTCTTGCCAAAAGTCAGTGTAAATAGTCCATCCTGTGGGTCACTGGTATGCCTAGGTGCACAGAGGCTCTCGGTATGTGTCTTTGTGCTCCCCTGTGCTATATTAAATACACATAAGACACAGGTAACCTTCAGCAAGGGCTTCCAGCTAAGCTCAGCTGCTCATAAATTTTCTTTCTGGCAGCATCCTCTTTCCCACCACTTTCTCAAGTGGTGATAGTGAGCGTGTATTTCCATTTCCATGCTCAGCCTTTTCCTGAGCTGGCAGTAAGGGGACTCACCTTGCCCAGGGATGCTGTGAGTCAGCAGAACAGCTCAGTGCAGAGCAGCAGATTCTGGGTGCGCATGGTTGTGAAAAAATGTTTATTTACAAAAAGCCCTTTTATTTTTCAAGAGGAAAACCAACTAAACAGATGCTTCAGTCCAACAAAATTTCTTTTCCAAGAGTACATTTGACTTACAGAAGCGACCGCATCTTCCTATCGGAGACTATATTATTATCTGGGAAGCATTTCTGTTATCTCTAAGGAAAAGATAAAGAAAATTAAGATACACTGTTCTGATACCAGCTCAAACATTACAGAAATATCAGAGGACCCTTCTAATCTGATGACTGCAAGCAAGGTCCCGTAAATTACCCAGTAAATGGTGAGAACACATAATAGAAGTTTCATTGTATGCCCAGATATGTTTTCAGTTTTCCAGTAACATTCTCCTGTATCTATTTTTTTCCCCTCTACATGTGAAAAGCTTGTAAATTTGAAGTAATCTGGATAAGAAATAAATTCTAGAAATGGCAAAGTCTTTCACTATACTTCTCAAGGGTGAAGTGTTTCAATTTACAATTTCAGAAAAGTAAAAACCACAAAAATTTTTCTGTTCTGATATCTTGGCATACACAACCCAAAATGTAGGAATTAAATTAGTTCTTACTGTCATACTCGATCAAGGACTTTTCAACCACAGTTCATCTCTCCGTGGGGAATTTTAATGTAAATGAAATCCAGTTCCCTATTGGCACAGCAATTCTAACAAAATGAGGTGTAATAACTGTATTTTAAAGGCCAGTAGTAGACACACTCCTTAAAAGTCATTGGAAATTATTCTGCTAAGTAGGGAAATATTTTTATATAATGGGTTTTTAACTACACAGAAGCTGTACTTACTGAATAAATAAGCAAAAGTGGACTTCAAAAGTGCAAACCTAGGAGACAGGCAAGAAAAAAACATTTTCCATCATTGAATAGGGGAATTGGGGAATTTTGGTTCTTCTTAGTTCTTGCTCAGTTTCTTACGTAGATTATTAAGCTGTATGAAATCAGTTAACTGAGCAGATTAGTTGTTCTCAAAAGAATTTCATCCATGAATAACTCAGCTCTCACCTCAAATTCCAGTTAAAATTTGGAGATGTCAATGTAATGGCCTCTTTGTGCAGCATACAAAGATCAGGCTTTCTGGATCCCACAGAAAAAAATTAAAACACAGCAATGAAGCAGTGTGAGTTGGTACTTCAGAACAGTACCATATCCATCATATCTCTTTTATTTAATGAAAATTGTTCTATCCTTGTGTTTGAGAGGCAAAGGGAGCTTTTTTTTTTTTAGACTGTGATGTGCTTGGGATGTGACAGCATATTTATATTTGATCTATGGTACACTGTAATACTTCCCAAAAAGAGAAGGGAGGAACTCTGGCTACAAAAGGAGATCTAGGTCCTGCAAGCTTGGAAGAAATGTCACTGCCGTTGGTGTACAAGGAGCAAGCTAGAGTTTTTCCTGCCCTGTCCCTTGCTATGAGTAGTATACAACGTATTCTCCTGATGTGGACATCTCCTGACTCTCTTCAGGAATATCTATTTCCTTTAAGTTAAGCAAGGTACAAAGTGACAACGCTGAAAAGTTGAATGCTCATTACTTTTCATATCACAGCTATTGCTAAGGTTCTTCAGCTATTTGAAAGCTGTGTATGAGCTTCCAGCTTTGTGATTTGGAATGATATGGGGAAGAGGAAAGAAAGTTCCTCAAATAATAGGTTTTTTGAAGGAAGTGTTTAGAATGGCCCTGTTGGTTCAGATTAACCCTTGTTAAAAATCTCTGTTCACAGACTATTAACTTTCTCTATGGCTGGTTATCTACAGTAAGTTCTGCTGCAGTATGTTCTGAAATGAAACTGATAGAAAAATCCTTTTGAGTATAATTTACCTTGTGACATAGAAAACTGGCAAAAGATGTTATAGCTTTTGGACAGGCTAAAAGATTCCAGTTTATGCGAAGATGAGGTTTTTCTGTCAATAATGAAATAAAGGTACCTTGCAGTTTGATGCCTAAATATTTCTTAATGCAGCTCAACTTCAGGGTTATTGAACTGTGACCTAATTATAAAACTGTGTTTAATTATGTTTCAGTCTTCATCTCTTTTTGTTGGTATCTTTATTGGCATTTTTGTAATGTAAAATCTGCTCACAGGAGAAATAATTGCATTCAGCGTAACTGGCAGTGATTGCATGGTTGTTTGGGCAGAAAGTAGGTAGGGTAAAGTGTTGTAAAGTTAAACCCCTACATTTTATGGCATGTTGTGGAAAAAACTCTTTATTCTTTCACTTGTGCAATAATCTTTCCACTACTTCCTCTGTACAAGGTAACAGGGTAAACTCCCCTGTAGCTACTTCAAATTCTTCTCTAAATTGTCCTGATGGCAGAGTTGCATTCATATTCTTAATCTCTTTGATTACTTGATTGATTCCCTTCTGATATCCCTTAAGTGTAATAGTGATAGCTTTCCAAGTTGTCCTGATTTGGAGGGAAAGTTTTGCAGAGTCCCCTCTATGCTAAAAATGGATTTACTGGGGGGTTTTTGTGTTTTCTTTTAAATTTAAACAATATCCCTCAGAGATTTTTTTTCTCCATTTTTTTTTTCCAATTCTTTATCAGAATGGACAGACTCACCACTGTGAAAAATACCCAGATATTCTTAACTACATTTTTCCTTCTGAAAGTATAAAATAGTGTTGAGCATGCACTGCATACTAGCCAGGGGCAGTGTGGGAGTGTTAGAAAAAATCTACTCTGACCAGAGACTAGCAGATTTCCTAGGAGTTATTCATCATATCATCGAATATGCTCAGCACTTCCCAACTGCTCCTGAGCAGCACGAACGAGATGGTAGGACAGCACAAGAGCCATTTCTCTCCAGAAAAAGCCCTTCTGGGGGACTGAGTCTGAGACAGGTAATTTAGTCTAGGTGCTCTGGATGCAGAGTGCTTGATTTTGTAACCAAAATACAGTGCAAAGACCAGGATCTATCTTCATGTATTAAAATCTTTGCACTGATCCTATGTATTGCATTTGAAGTGCAAATTCTTGTGGTATTGCAAATGCTTAATGCTATCTAGGATGCAGGGTCCTGCATTTTGCAGTAAATTGTTCTTATCTCCACATTTCTTTTCTCATACTGTTTCTCAATAAATGTGATTTACTTGCACTGATTTTTATGCAGTTGCACAGTCCTGATTTATTCATGTGTCTTAAGTTCTGCATTGAAGGAAAGGGAAGGGAAGAGCAGGGAAGGAAAATAAGAAAAAAAAAAGGTGTCTCAGTTTGAAGAGACTGGAATGTTTGCTAAAGAGGATGAGTTATGAGGTAGACCAAACTCCTCTCTCTCAGCAATTGTGAATTAAAAATTAAGAGGGCTTTAATTGAGGAAGTGGGGGGAAAAAAAGAAGAAATAACAACCCTTTATTAAAAGATATATGTATGTTGGCAAGAATAGTAACAGAACACAAAAAAAATAACTAGACAGTAGTCCTGTACCAAAAGCCCCCTTCAAACAAAAGAAACAGTCTGAATACTTCTCTGTCTTTAGCACGGTTCCAATCCCGACCGGCAGGGGGCGCTGTTGGATCGCTGGAGGTGCAGAGCCTGCAGTGCTCGGTGTTGGCCTGCAGGGGGCGCTGTCGGGCTCTGGCGGTCACCGCACGCGGGGGGGATCTGGGGGGTGGTCTTGGATCAGGGGAGAAGCCGAAAAGAAAGAGACCTTTCCCCCAATGGGAGAAGGGCAGAAGGAAAAAAAACAGTCCACCCCCACGGGACTCACTGTTGTTCTCAGATGACGGTGTTTCAAGGCTCCTCCCTTCCCTCCCAGTAAGCACACAACTCTCCAATGAAAAAAACCCAGTAGGTCCCGGCTGGAGTCATGAGGCAGCATGTGAGCCGATCGAGGCCGGTGGTCATGCCTCACCAGGATGAAAAACCAGAAAGACCGGATTTCAGGCCTTTTCTCCAAAAATGCCCAGACACAGACCCTGTCTCTGTCCCAGAGAGAGAACTTTGCAGTATGATCTCTCCCCTCTGAGAAGAGCCAACCACCCTCTCCCAAAACTCCTCCCCTCTCCTCCCAGCCTCTGATGAACCATCTGTTAGGAATGCGGTCTGGCCAGCCAGGTTCTTTTGTAAGGCTAATTGACCCCCTTCCCCCCACTCAGTTTTCTTACAGTGGAACAGGGGAAGAAGAATTCCCCTATTGGATTTATAACCTATAACAAAAGGAAAAAAGGGAAAAAAGAAAAAAGAAGGGGGAAAAAGGAAAAAGAGGGAGTGAGGAAGAAAAAAGAGGGTGAAAAAAGAAAAAGAAGAAAAAAATAAAAAAGAAGGGGAAAACAGGGAAGGGGAAGGAAAGGCAAGCCCCTCTTGGGATCTCTTTTATATTTCTGGTTGCATTCTACTGATTCTTTCTATTGATTTGGGCTGTTAATACTTGACTGTGGGTGCTGTGATGAGAGGTCCTTTTCAGAAGGGTGAGGGTGAGCAGGTAGGGATGGGAAGGTCTCTTGATGCCGTTAACTAAGGCTCTGAGTCCGCAGGGATTTGGGTTCAGCAAAGCTGCCTCTGACTTATGTCATGTGAGCGAGGAGCCCAGTGGTGCCCGGTGCTGCCTACAGCAGAGTAACCTTTTAGTGTTTTCCCTCTGTGTGGAGAGCCTGGTGGATGTAGGGAAGGTGGTTGTAAGGAAAAAAAAATCTGTTTGGTTGACCAACCTTGACTCCTGTTAAGTATAATTGGTTTTTAGAAGGATACTGCTTCAAGTAGTATATGTCTGTCCATTAACTTGATTTCTGAATGCTCAAGTTGGATTCTTCTCTGTCTTTCTCCAGAGGCTGAGAAATTCTTGCTCTGGTCTGGTTTTTTTAATAGATTTTATATGCTTTCAGATGCTGCTTTCATAGCTCGTAATGAAAAACCTTCCTTGTCCATATTCATAAGGAGTATTACCACAGTATCACTGTGGTAAAACTGTCTATTTTCTTCTCACCCAAATGTGACCTTGAAATCTCTGAAATGTTTATATTTAGACCAGTATTGTAATCCATGCACAGTGATTTCCCCAGAAACCTACCACTATGACACCAAGAGAGATCTTCAAGCATTCATGGATGCATATTTATTCTGAAACAAAAGTATAAATAGTTGAGGATTAAAATGATAAATTCTGTACTAACGCGGTACTTTCTATCTGAAAAACTCACTTTAAATAATGTCATCTCATCTTAATTTCAGAGCAGATTTAGAAACAATTAAGGTAGTTACGGGAAGAGAAAGCATAGAACTCGTATTTGTAGCCCTGTTAATCACACTGGCTTGCACTTAATCACACAGTTTTACATTAGTCACCAGCATTGAATTTATATTGCTTTTTCATCTGTGCGGACTGCAGTGTTTTATGCATAAATAATTTCAGGCACTACTGAAATGCAGCTTCCTTTTGAAGGATGTGGCAAATGTATCATAGTCCATAGCAGTGCTGACAATGGCCAAGGGCTGGAAGAGGAGAAAGGACAAAGTTAAAAAAGGTAGAACAGAACTACTTGAATGGTTTTATTCTTCCTGCTGTGAAAAATACATTGTGACCAATACCTGGGACTAATAAGATTTCACTTTGCTACTTGGAAATGCTACTATGGAAATGTAGCATCTCTAATGGCCTCAGTTTAAATCTGAGGAAGCAATTGCATCTACTGAAGAGCTAACATGATTTCTTGTAGCATCCAGAATTTCCATTGTGACTATCGATCTAGTTCATAAAATTCATCTCCCAAGGAAAATAAATGGCTAAAAGTTATAAAAAGACACAAAGCTAAGAGTAATAACTCTATCCTGTTATTACTTTGCATATTATGAGCTTTCGATGTAGAGCCCTAGGTTTTTATAAAGAGGAGCACCCTGAGTGTAAATGCTAGAAAGTCTTTGGTGGCAGACTGGATTTTCCAAAAGCCCTCCAACAAGACTAGCAGACTATGATTCTGCTGCACGTGGGCCAAGGCCTAAACACCACAGTATACTTCCCCCTGCATGACAAATCTGGTTGACTTTGAAGGGATTTACATTATTAAAGCTATGATCTTGCTCAGTCAAGGGAATCCTGAAGCTACCTAACATCTCTGGACAGACAATTTATCCCTGCAACTTCAGTTATTTCATTAAACAAGCTTCTGTGCTATTAAAATGCACAGAGTGATCTTTCTTTGTCAGAAACAGTGTCTCTGTACATTTAAATAACAAAAACAATATATTTTTTAAGACACCTAAGAACATCACAAGTTTCCTAAAGTGCTCCTGTCTAACATCCTTCGGTACCTGTGGGTGTCAAATACTTCTGTATTCCTAGAAGATCTCATTTATATTCACATAAATGAACAAAATGTTATGGCTGTGGTGCCTTTCTAATCTGTTAGTTGCTACCAGAAGTTAAATTTATTAATGCCTACTGTTCTACTTGCCTTTTAAAGTCAATATGGTTCATTATCTGAAAAGCCTCTTTTATGAAAGCATATAATAAAAATCACTTAAAACATGTCTTTGTTCTGAAATTGCTGCAGAAGGTATTTTACACAGCTGAAAGTTTTAGGGACTGCATTTGACACAAAGGAAAAAAAAATCACTCTTTGCACTTAAAGAACTATTCCCGGTAAGTTTTGATTTACTTATTTTTGCACCAGTATCTTTAAATTTTAACTTTTGCTACAAGAAATATGACAACTTGAGTAGCTATGATAGACAATTTTAAGTAATAGTTGCCATATGTATCAGTTTATTTTTGGAAATGGTAGAGAAACTAATCCTGCTCATCTTTCTCACACATTCAGATCCACAAATCTAATTACCTGAGTGAAATAAATGAGATTTGGACCTTTTTATATTCTTGTACTCTGTTATATGTGCTTTTTTACTTCTTTGTGTTGCTCAGTAGTTGTTTAGGCACAGTGTTAAGGCACAACATCTGCATATTCAGATTAAAGCTGTCCTTTTGGCATACTGCATGATTAATTAAAGGCTGGCACAGCTGCTTAATCAATTCCTGTGCCTCAGTTTTCTCCCCATAGAAATGGAGGTGTTATAATCCAATCCTGAAGTGATTTTAAGAGGTGCTTGGAAGATAGCTATTTACTGTGATCATGGTGGATAGGAGTATTTAGGCTGACTGTACATTTGAGCTCCAAATGTAGCAAGACACTGTGTAACTTTTTGATGGGAGATGTGCTAAGAGTTTTTTTTCATATGATTAAGTCCTGGGTACCAAATTGTTGCAGTTTAATCTCCTTTGCTGCTTTTTCATGTCCAGCAACATTTTCAGATCCATTTCCACATGTAAGCTGATTTTCAGTGCTTAAAACTTTTCTTTCTACCACCGATTTTAAAATATATCAAGTGTTTTTAGACATATTATAAGAGAAGCTGGAAAGTATCTAGAGAAAAGCAAAGAAAATAACTGAACGTTAGAAAATTTGACCATAAGGGAATATTGAAGTCATGGTGTTTGGCCAGTGTAGAAAGGAGTAGACTGAAGGTGGGAATGATAACACTTATTAAAAGAGAATGGTTATATTTTTACATTTTTGTCACTGGATGCCAGAACAGCTGATCTTCAAGAGAAAGACTAGAATTGTTTGCCGTGCTGTTCCGTGACACTTAATGCGTGAAAGACTGTCAAGTTAGCGTTCACTTTGTTTCAGCTGAATTCTGCTATGTGCTGTATCCCAGTGATTTTCATAGTCTGTTACATGTGCTGGTTTCCTGTGGAAGGCCTTCCTTCCATGTTATGCGCAATGAAAGATTTCTATTGAAGTATGGCTTCAGCCTCAGTGGAAACAGTTTGCTACTGAAGAGTATGACAGGCCTCACAGCACTGGACTTGCTGATGAAGGTGCCTCCGGCTTGTCTTTGCTGCTTCTGTTTCTCCAGCATGCCTTCGTAACTACACTAACAGGTTGTATGGCCACAGCATCCCACTGTTATTTTCTCTCAGTTCTGGAAGTGCTGTTTTCTAAATCTTCTTACACCTAACAGAGTTTGTGATATTTTTTCCTACCTGTCCTAATGCTCTTTCTGTATTGAAACTGTTCTTTGTCCAGATGCTGAATTTTTCTCCTTGTCGATCTTCCTCTCACAGTGATACATTTCCCTGATTTGGTGTTTATCTTAATGAGGACCATTGAAAGACATTAGAATCTTACTTCAGATGAATAGTACCTTCAGAAGAACATGGCTTGTCTTGCATTAAAACAGTGCTCACCTGCCATTTATTTTCTAGCATTGGCAGACAGGCTCCTTTTCTGGACATCTTTTTGCCTGGAAAGTGTGACTGTTCCAGAGCTCTTAAACGGGTTGTTTTCGTAGCAGCACATTGAGTGGAAGGGGACTGATGTTGGCTCAGCAAAGAAAATACTTCCCTGGAAAGAGGAACCTTACATGTGCTAGGGAGCAACACATCTATTTCCATGTTCAGCAGCTCTGAGGGCTAATTCTGGAGTTTCATTTCCCAAGCCCTGCAAGAGAGGATGAAACCCTGCTTGTTTAGGATGTCTCAGGTGTCAAAGTTGGAGCACTGGCACAACCACTGCTGGTAGTCCTTGATGACCTCAGCTTCAGTTAAGAACTTTTTTCCTTTTCAATAACTAAAAGACCATGACTTGTGGCGAGCATGAAGAAATGATGCATATAAAGTTCTGAGACCAGTCAGACTTATCCTTAGTAGCACTTCAGAACAAAAGTAGAAATACAGTGTGTTAACTGAGCAGCTTTAGAATACTTATTGTTATGAGATACTGTTTGACCTTCAGTAATGCAGAAATGATGAATAATTCTGAATAGCAATGAGAAGGAAACATGGTAACTTTTTTCAGAAATATCTGACTAGCACATAATAGTTGCCATATTATGCTGGTTTAATTATTTCTTTATAGAGATGGCTTTGGGAAACTTGTGATTGTTAGGAGGTTATGTGTTCACAAATTCTTCCAATAAGTCTGAAATATATCTCTTTTGCATCACTAAATTTCTGACAAAGCTATTTTTTAAAAAGAAAGACCTGTGTGGCTTCAAAATTTTCCTAAGTTAGATTTGTTGAACCAAGTGTATATGCTCTATCTAAATTTTCTTGCTTTTGGGAGCTCAGTTTTTTGAAACAAACGTATTTATCCTTCCATCTAGAGAAGAGTGAATTCATGTGGAAGTGTTATGTCAGTGTCACTGTCTTCCTTCAGATGAGGAGAGATGAGAGAGATTTGGAGCATCCCAAAGGTGAAAAGTATCTCATCAGCAACTGTTGCTATGTCAGGCACATCGCTGATATTTAGTGTGCAGTATACTCTTTATCTGTGAAGAAACAGTAAAATTCATCCTCCACAGATGAGCATCAATCTGGAAAATGTTTTGCAAAGTGCTAGACAAAGTTATCTTCATGTACTGTGTTGCTATGAGTGGCAGGACATGAGACTGTCTTAACAGGTGGTGAAATATTCTGTTGGCAAGCCACCAAACCATGCTGGAAACTTTTGGTTTTGTTTCCCCAGGGCTCCATTATATCAGTCCTGTAATGAAGGTTGACCTGAGTCTGCAGAGAGAAATCCTATCCCTGCTGAACATGAAGAAGCCTCAGGGTGGGCAGCATCTGCACCTCAGTGCGTGCTGGATCAAATGTGGGTGTCTCTTTCTAGCCTCTGACAATTCCTTTCCAAGAAATATCTGTGAAAATGTCACAGCTCAGACTGGAGGAGGCAGTCAAGATTAGGCGTCTGTATTGCTACTTAGAGCATATGGACTAATTTAGAAGCCAAACTGAGAAGACACAAAAACACTAGTAGCCTATCTTGTAGATATAGTGGTGTAAGTGGAAGGAAAGTATATTCACCTGTTAACTCTCTGACGCTGTGAGATAAGAAATAAGTGAGCTCTGTTAATTACCCATGTCATGGATGGTTGTACCTTTGTCTCTGTCATCACGTCTGCACAATTCCTGATATAAATGAAATTTTGTGTTTAAGGATGTGGATTACAGTCTCACAGGCAATCATTAGAAAAACATATCAAATAAAAATATCTCTTTTATCAGGGTTTTTTCTTTCTTCCCAGCAACTCTGATAAATATTTTAAAGCTTTTATCTGATTTTCCTCCACATTGAAGAAATCGTTTTAATTTATAAATTATCTGCCTTCTGTGATGAGAAGTAACCTAGAGATACCTATAAAGCTATCAAATGAGACCTGTCATCTTCATATCATCCTCCTGAGGGGACATTATATTTTGCCACTAATGCTCTTTATCTACTTAGTGCCAAAATCCATATATTTTATTACAAATTGGTTCCATTTGATTTTAATCAAGACCAATAGGAAATATTGTCACTGGATCTTGGAACTGAGAAAATCAGATGCAGCATTGGGAATATAAGGGGAAATAGCTTGAAAAACATAACTACTTAAAGTCTAATATACTTAAATTCTCTGATCCAATGAAATCATATCATCAGAGCTAAATAAACAAGACTCTGCTATATATAACCCATGGAACTAGACAGTGGGAAAATGCATGTGCACTTTTGAATCCAAGGTCTTTTATAATGAATGTGATCTTTATATTTGGCCATGTGACTTAAAAACTTTTTGTCTTTTTATTTTTTTTGACTGCCAGCAGCCAGGAAGAACATCATATAATTGCTGTGAAAAATCCAGAGAGACAGTGTGTAAAAGACAAAGTTGTCTTTTTCCAGGTAGAATTTAAATGTTTGATTAAGAAATGAAACTGTAGTAGCGACAAATTAAAAATTTATATTTGATATCTCTCTTCTTGGCCCAGGAAAAATTTGATTAATTTTGAGATAACAGATTGCCTGTCAGGGATCATTGCTGAGGATTTTGGTACCATAAATCATATTAGTTTCCTTGTGGAAGAATGAGCTTTAGTGGCCTTTCTGTACATCATATTAGTTTCCTTGTGGAAGAATGAGCTTTAGTGGCCTTTCTGTACAGGAGAAAAACTGTTTATTGTGTTGTGGCTGCTTCCAGCTTAAGAAGATTTTTGTGCTAAATGTTTTTGTAGTTGATTTTAATGTTCTATTGATGAGATCTCAAAAGTTAATTTTTAAAAAGTTCTATAGGCAATCTACTCCATTTTTAGATAATGTTCCACATCTAGTTTGAATACTTTCAAATTGAAGTTTTGTTAATGCAATTGTCTTATATTTGATTCTGTGGGGTTTTTTTCCTTGGGAATATGGTGAAAAAAAATTTTCAAGTGGCTGCTTTAGCCTTTTTTCCCTAGTTCTTAGGGACCAGGACTATCAAGTAAATAGACAGCGAAAGAACTAGCTGGTCACCAGGTGAATATAGGTATCAGAGGTTAAATTATTAATCGTGGCTTTTTGGTAGGATCTTCAAACAACTCAAGATGATCGTCCCCTTGTCTTCAGTGCTTTGAAGGGCAGAGGGTTAAATAGTCTCTTGCTTTGAAAAGCTTGCAGCCCAGATGGGGCCCAAAGTAGAAGATTGGGTAAATGAAGTTGTCACATGAAGTGACATGCTATCAAAGCGAAATGCTATCAAGGCAGTAAATCAAATATTTCTTTGATTGTTGATGGTTTTTGGAGGGAACAGTATTAAGGAAAGTGTCTGCTTTACAGTAAGTATAGAGGGTAAACCAAAGGGGAGTAAGAAAGCGAAGGAACTAGTAAGAGAGAGGGAAATAAAACATAATGAGGAAAATGTAAGTAAGCCTGAGTGCACAGCTTGTTTCCAGAAGGCTGAGACATGCTGGTCACTACTAGAAAGTTATTCAGGTACTTTTCAACTAGATGAGTAAAGTATAGGCAGAAATAAAAACTGGCAGGATTATTTTTTTTTAATTCAGCAGAGTGGTGTTTTGATTACTTTGGGATGCAGTAAAGGACACAGAAATTCAGCCAAAGATATTACTGCTAATTGTTCAGGCAGTTAAATTTAGATCTTGTTCAACCAAAAGAACTAATCAATGTTTCCAAGAAGTATGAGAGCAACAATAGCCAGAGAAGGGCAAAGAGATTGTCTTTCCAGTTCTTTAAGCAGCCTTTTTGTGTAGCTCTTCTGTCTAGCTCTAGTGCAAATATTCTGAGCACAGTAAATTTTTGTACTGCAAAACTATTCAGAGGAGGACAGCCCAGAGGTTAAGATGCTAGTCTATAATAATCAGATTTTGGTTTACAATTAATATCCTCTGGACTTGGTGTAGAAGTTACTAACCTTTCCTGTACCTTTTTTTTGCCCGATGGTAAAGTGAGCAAAGAATGAACCCTTAAGCAATTTTGTGAGGAAAAAGAACATTCAAAAGTTTGAGGACCATAGATGTTGCTATGCTAATAGCATAGTTCAATTCAGCAGCCTGAGTTGTAGGCTGCTTGAGTTGTATCCTGTCTTGCTTCAAGCTGCTATTCCAGAAGACACTTTCACAGGTCCTATGTCGTGTTTTCCATCTGCACAGACGTGTTTGAGACATCCTGTGCCATTTGAGATGCCTACAGGAAGACAAATGAATCAAACCCATGTTTTCTCAAAGTTGATTCTTTGGTTTTAGCTTGGTCCCTATTCTCTCATAATAGTTTGACTCCCTCTTAGTTCTTCCTTTGATTTCTCACTCTTTTTTTCTCTCTACACCTTGGTCTGTGTTGTTTATTGTTTCTTTCCATTCTATTTTCCTATTTAAGCTACTTTCCATGAAGAGCACCATTCCAGCATCTCTACTTTGATTCTATCCTATGTTATATTGACTGGTCCTCTGTTATATAGTCTAGGGAACAGCTTGTTAATTTTTTGAAATACATGGCAGTTCTTAGAAGCTCTGCCAGGTTTTCACATCCACTGGGGATAAGCACCTTTCAGAATACGTGCAGAGAGTGTCTGATGAGCCACCTTATCACGTGGGAGAGCCTCATGGCATTAAGCCATGTGAAGTTCCTAAGACACAAGCAGGAGAAGTCCCTAGCAGTACATTCTCGTAGCTGTTAGTATTCCTTCCCTTCTCATAAGTGAAATGAGGCCTTTGCAAACTTGAAAGCTCATCCTTCAGTCTCCTTAAATTTTTACTGCCCAGCTAAGTTTTACTCTGGACTTCTTAGGATCACACTTAATGCAGAACAGTAGCCACCTACTACTGTGTTAAATTTTGCAAGGGTGCATACTTCTAGTAGACCAAATTTGCTGGATGTTGCAAAGAAAAGGGTGAGCAAAGGTCTGCCTAGACACTGTGGCACACTGCAATGTGCAAGTCTGTACTCTGTGTACTCTGTAAAGTACTTTCTGGTTTTAACCAAATGACCAAGGACTAATGTAGAAGTCTGTGGCTTCATTCTGAAAGCAGTCATAATCTTGTTTATTTTGCGGCTCACTTTAGAGCATTTTTACATTATCTGGGCAATGATGTACAATTAGATTCTGTAATTCGTGGAAAGGTTACTATCATCATCTCTCATGGCATAATGTTCACATCTGTCATTTAGGCTGCATTAGAAAGACCACATTTCCCTCTTTCAATTTTGATTAAGAGAATATAGCTTATCATAGTGTTTTATGCTTGTCTGGATGTTATTCAATACTCTTCTTGTTTGTTAAGCAAACTGTTCCCATGTGTCATGGTATTTTACAATACTCAAAGCATCAGCAAGCAAAAGCTTACAAAAACTTAACAAAAGAAAAGCCTTTATAAGAGAAGTGCGCCTTCATGCTTCTTTAAACAGCAAATACCTTATCAGAGCTTCCCCAGGACAGGAACCAGGACAATCCATCAATAAGAAAAATCCATCAGATCTATAAAATGTAAAGAGGCAACATCAGGAATTCATTGAAATGCAGTTTGTTAGTGGTTGGGAGAGGGTTCTGGGGAAGCATCACTGCGCACTTGTCATGTATCTTCCCTAGGAATCTTCTTTTGAGGGGGTTTGGAGAGAGGTTAGTATATTACATGGACAATTGGTCTGGCCTGTAGAGCCATCTCTATGCTCTTCTGTACTGGAAAGTGCCTGGTACCTAGCAGCTGCCCTCTTCTATTGCTTGGGCCATATTTCGTGCGTTCATGCAGTTCAGGATATGACTTCTCTTTGGCTTTGTGACACTGTACAACAGAAATTGGCTATGTTATATATTACGATAGCAATTGTGGAGTTGCAGTCCTCTACACTCCCAACTGCAGTTTACTGTGATGGCCTTTTTTCTAGTGTGTGATCCACTGTGTCAAACTTGAGCAATGAAATTCAACTGTAAATGATGGGCAAATTAGCATTATTGTGCCCAATGTAAGAGAACACTTTGAAGGAGGCTGGGGCACAATTACCAGTACAATAATAAAGATATAAAATACATTATGTGACAGTGAAGATTACTTGTAATTTGATGAATGATCAATTGTTCTATATGGCATTAGTAATGCAAGTGTGGACAGAAAAAAGGAGTGGTAACTACAGATGACCTAAAGCTGATTTGGAAACCTCAGCTAAGTTTAGTCATTTTATAAGATCAGTAACAGAAACCAGCACCACACAAAGTAATTGCTTATCAGTCATGACCTTTATTTCAGTGTCTTTCTGCATTTTCTGTAGTAAAAATCTCTTAGTAAAATCCTCAGTGTTCTGTATTAATCAGGTTTTCAGGTTTTTTCGAGTCTGTCAATGACAAAAGGATTTTTTTTTTTTCGCAACCCTGCAACAGATATTAATGAGAATAGAGGCTCAGGCAAACATTTGTCACCTTCAACTGTTGTTTCTGCAGGAACACAAGGGTGGAATAGCAACAGCAGTACAAGTGTAAGGCTGAGTTCTTGGAAGTATATGGCTGTATAGCATGGAAAATATGAAATTTAGTCAACCACTTGGAAAATAGATGCAAATGAGCCTGTTGCACCAGACGTATGCTGGGATTGAAATATTCATAGCAGAATTGAAACTGAGCAATACACTACCCTATCTCAGATGCAGGCATCTTAATTCCATTATAAAATGCTAATTTATACTTATTGGGTGTGTTTAGCACTAGAGAAAAAATAAGCAGTTTTTATAAAAATCCTATATTATTATTTTTCTAATTATGAAATTCCATCTAATTTTTAATCCTACCATGTAACAATACTGAAAAATATCTCGTTACCCATCTTTTATTGCAGACCATATTTTGAGATTTCAGTGCTGAAGTGAAATGAAGGTGACATCATGACAAAAAAAATGATTTGTTTCGTTATTAAATGCCACCCAAGTAGATCTTGAGTAGTTAGATATGAATGTTACCTCTTTGGAGAGGAGACTTTGTATTAACTGGACTAAACAAATAGTTTGATAAGCTCTATACTTACATATCTTTAATCCACTCCACTGTCTCTTCCTGCCCGTCTTTGCAGTGGAACAACCAAGTAGCATCCTTGCAATGATTCTCTCTCTGATTTCACTTCAGCTACCCTTGTGCTAACAATGAGGAGGTGGTAATCTTATGTGGCTTCAGTAAGTCTTGAGTATTCTATTTCTTGTGCTTAACACCCTGCTGTCATGCTTGGGTGAGAGACAGTAGATAAGTTTTGAAATTAGTTCTGCACCAGGCTTCATACTTCAATATGTTGTCCTCCTAGCTAGCTTTTATTTCTGGAATAAACAAGGTTTCTTAAACTTTGCTTCTACACTTCTCAAATACCGGCTGCGTATCATGGATCATGCTTAACTTTTCTATTTTGACACTTTTTTTATGGTTTTGTGGTATTGGATGCTTTGTATAACATCCCATCACATGAAAAAAAATTGTCTTTTTAATCATGGGTGTCCCTGGAAAACTGCACATGTTAGTCGTGCAGCCCTAGTATTTCTTTTACAGGCTGTAGAAGAGTAAAGTAGTAGGAAAATAATTATGTTGTGGAATGGTGTTGTAAAAGTATTGCAGAGTAGTGTTATAGATGCATGAGTTTGCATCTGTTGAGATCCAGAGCACTTTGCTGTTTTCAAAAGATTTTGGACAGGGAGTCCGTGACGATGTTTTTGGACTGTTGTGAGTGTTTGTTTTGCTTTTCATACTGGCGTTATTCCATTAAATTCCCTTAAATAGTGCTACTTGTGGCAAGTTAGATTAGCTTAATTTTTTCAGTATTTTAACAGTCCTGGGAATTTCTGATGAAGTCTTCTCCTTGATAGCCATGTCTGAGCAGTCATGTCTTCCTAACCTGAGTGGTTTTGAACGTGTTGGTTGTGTGTGATGTGTGACTGGAGATGATGTATGTTGGGATGGCTGATGAGGTCAACTCCTGTCCAGCCAGCTGCTGCTCTGCAGGAAGCTGAGCTGCTCTTGAGGCAGCTCCTGGGTGGCCACAGGCTACATCAGAGAATATGTTTCAGGGTTTTTTGGTTGATGTTGGTTTGGGATTTTTGTGGGGGCTTGGGGGATTTTTTGCATTGGTTTTGGGTTTGGGCTTTTGTTCATTTATTTATTTATTCATTTTTATTTTTTCCTTTCCCTGAATTGCGATAGTCTTGAAAACTTTTTTAGGGGAGGATGGGTAGGCCTGTCAGGGTGGTAGTCTCAGCAGCTATTAAACACTGTCGTTCTTGCCTCAAGACAGGAGTTTTCAATGCAATCAAGCTTTCTCAAGCTAATCTGTAATTTATTTTATTGTATTAGTTTCCTTTCTTTGGAAACATTCACATTACAATCACTCTGAAGTTGATCATTTGAATTCAAGTTCCTCATAGAACTGAATGTATTATTTGATAAATAAAAGCACTTAAAAGACTGAAGGGGAACTGTTTAGTCTTATATCTTCTGAAAGTTTGTTGAAGATGCAGCATCCCCAAATGGGGATTCTTGCATTTTGTATCTAGAAGTGTACTCTTGATGACATTTATAAATGATATCAGACATGCTTGATGTTCTTACTCAAAATGTTATGTGTTAGTGTGGAATCTGCCATATATTATGTCAGTACCACATTGTCTAACAATTTCTCTATACATGTATTTACCTGACAGCATCTAGGTTTATTATCATATCAAATTTAGCTTTTACTTCATTCTCAATGCTAATTGAACTTAACTATATTCTTAGCAATATATATATAATATATACCTGGGTCAACACTGATACCCATTTTAGATACTTTTGTTTTTTAAATCTTTTTATGTTATTTTAAGAGAAAACTTACTGGTAGCTGATTTAGTTTCATTATATTAAATGAGGCAACTTTTATCCTGGATTTTTTTTTTGATAGAGTGATCGGCTTTTTAAACAATCTTCATAAGACTACGGAAAACTTGACTATTAAGATTCCGTTCTGTTTCTTTAATTTTTAAAATTTATTTTATTGTAAATGGTACAGGCTGTTCCTACACATTAATAGATGTTCTCAAACCTAACCTCAAATGTTTTTTCTCTGTATGGGCATGCTAAGAAAAAAGAAATGCTAGCCACCTGCCTTCACTAAGTTCTGGCCTCATTCAAGCCCTACAGGTCACGGAATGTTTAGAAACATCTTTGGTTCCTCTGCTCTTTTTTTTTCCAATACTTGCATACAAATCCATAATATGGGTTACCTACCACATGAGCCTAAAATAAAAGATTTGCCACTTATCGGTACAGATCCCCTTTCTTTGGCATGTCATAGAGCCCTCTAAGGCTTTTGTGAAACACTGTCTGTCTACCCTTCTCCTGTCCTCATAGGCCACAATAAACTGAGCTATTCCTGTTACTAAAGCTGATGCTTATCTATAAGGGTGGTTGAAGTGAGGCTTAAGGGGGAGGTTAGGCATGTGCTGCTCCTGAGCACAGTCTTCCTTTTACCATTAAGAGCCATCAGATGCTTTCCAATAACTTGGGTGTTTCAAGTCTGTTTTCTCTTGTTCTAAACTTAATGCTAGTAGGCTGTCTACTTGCCTTTTCCTAATCCTTGTCCTAGACCAAACCTTGACTCTAACCAAGGTACTCTATGTAACAAAATGAATGTTTAAAATTTATTTCAGCCTGTCTACGACGGGTGGAGTTGGAGTTATAGACCTGCTATTAACCCCTTCAGTTAGAGGAACCCATATGTAGGCCAGACAAGCCTTCACTTGGCCTTAACTCTACTCCAAAGACACCCTATAGGTGCTCACCTAACTAAACAAAAATAAACTAACTATAGACTTCTCTTGACAAGAGACTTCCACTTTGAGAAAGAAGTGCACAAACAACTGCTGGAAGGTGGGTCAGTTTCTAAGACTTACCTTCAGCCTGGCAACTTCTCTGTTTAGACTACAAGTGATAAAGTTGTGGTTACAATTGGGTTGGTTGTAAAAGGCTGAGCTATACATTCAGTGGTGCATGGAGTTATATGGATGGGACGGACCTGTGAGGAATAGTTTATTTTAGCCCCAGTCTGCTCCACTGTCCCCATATGGAATTGTGGACATGGGATTAGGATTGCATTTAGGAAAAGAGTAAGTGAACCCCAGTTATCTGTGTACATGGCATGGGCTACAGGACTTCCATGGGAGTAAGTTTCTTTAGCTAATTCCAAGCCTCTGGCTTGGAACTTTTATTTCCAATCATATGACATATCTGTAGTTCTGATCTGCATTAGGAAAATTGAGAAACTATGTTATTAATGATTGTTTAATGGAGCTCTGGTTTAAGATTAGGGTTGGTGTTTGCAGAGGCTAAATTGTAACACTGCGTCTTAATGTCAGTTCAGCTAAATACCTGTAGAGAAATTGTAAGTTATAGATAGGATAAAAAAAACCCCAAACCGTAGGAGGTGGGTGCTGTAAGAGGTTATTCCCTTCTGAGCCTTTCACTGTTGGGCCTGAGTGCGCATTTGGAGACATGAATGTGTGTTGTTGATATTTTGGGGAAAAAAGAGTCTATCGTGACAACTTTTCTTGCTTTAGTTTGTTATCTATGTTATGAATTGCTCAGACTACAGTTAACATGCCTGCTACTTCTTGCTGTGAACATAGTTTGAATGTATTGCCGTGATCAGGAGGCTTACCTAGCAGCCAGCTCTTTGAAGAGGAGATGTTGGATTTTCAGAAAGCCACCTGGTGCAGACCAAAGTTGCGGGCAGAATGTTAGTCTTGCTGGTGACAAGGAGCGATGTGATGATTCAAAATATTAAATTAAATGATTCCTCTGTAAAACTATCTGTGATATTTATTAATATTTTATGAAGAGGTTGGTCATGATAGTGCATGAGGTTTCTGGGACTAGTCAGCAGTTGTAAAAGCAACCCAAAATGCCCATATATGCCAGAAAATGAACATCTCTATTGGCAGCAAAAGGCTGGTCTTTGCCTTTTTTTCTTCTCTGATATCATTCTTTCTATTTTTCTGCTGTAAATATGTCAAAACTTCCTCGATGTTTCACATGCCTTGTCCACAGGTATGTGAGAGACTGGATTATTATATTAACTATTGGCTTGGACCAACTCAAGTGTGTGTATGTAGGGGGGGAAGGACAGGTCGAATTTCACAGAAGTGAGGTGATGCCCTGTCCCAGCCCCTGCAGTCAGTGGGCAACCCCCGAGCACTTGTCAGTCAAATGCAGCCCAGGAGCACTGCCTGCATCCCACCTCGGAGCCCCCTACCTAGCCCAGGATTGACTGGCACAGTGGGAGCACCGCTCCTTGCCCCACCCCGGAGCCCCAGAGTGGCCAGTGGGCTGGGAGTCCCACCTGGGAGGAGTGGCCACAGGGGACCAGAGCATATGAAAACAGCAGCAACCTGGTCTCCATTTTGGCTTGAGACCTACGACCTGACCTCGTGGAAGCTGGACTTACACAGGACTCCTGGTGGTAGCTCTTTTCTTCTTTCTTCTTACTTCTGCTCTTTCTTTACTACTTTCTTAATATTTTCGGTAACTTGGGACCGAATGGGTTGGATTTTGCTAAGTTGTATGGGTTAGCATGTGCTAAATCAATGCTTTGTGGAATGGTTTGTTTCAGTTGCCTGTTACCCTTTAAACTTTTGCCAAGATCTCTTATTTTCTAAAGTTTACCAGTAAAAACACCCTGTGAGAAAACATGGAGCTTTTCTCCTTTGCACTCTGTCTTAACATGGTTAAAGAGCTGAGGGTTCTTCTGAAGATTTGGTGGGCGAATTTTTGGAACCTTATATATTTTTAAAGTAAAACTCCCTGGGAGAGCTCGTAGCTCCAGTCCTAGGATCTTACAAGGTGGCATTGTATCACCTTCACGATCAGCCTGACCCCGGGTTTCCACTGTAGCAATGCTCACCACACCTTTGTGCAGACTGATTTTGTGGTGTGGGGCTGGCTGGGTTTGGGAGAGGAAGGTGGTCAGAGAGAGAATGTAGCAGTACTGGAGCTGCATGTTCTTTGTTTTGAGAAGAACAGATGATGTGATGCTTATATCTTTATTCATAGTATCTGTTAATTGCTACTGTTTCAATTTCCTGGGGTTGGTGGGTTTTGTTTTGTTTGCATTTGTTTGGGTTTGGTTTTTCCTGTGAAAATTGAAAGTTTGGTCAACTTGTCATAGAAGAGCAATCTGAACATCACTCTGTGACATGGTTGAGTCCCACATACATGTACTCTATAAAGATTAAGGGGTTGCTTAATAAGCAGGGTGAAGCCTATTTGCAGCTGTGTGTAAGTCTTTAGTATTAAAATGAGAGGATAGCGATGGGATTTAATAAAAGAATGCATTTATTGTAGTTAAATACAGTGTAAAGTGTAGCTGTGTCAAATTACGTTTGAGATTGCTGATTGACTCTCTCTTATAGTATATCTATTATCTAGTGGATGACAATCCACTTCTGAATTAATGAGGTGAGAAAAAATGAACACCAAGTTTTAAATGAGCATCAGCTGTAACAATTTCTCATGCAGCCTTACATTTCTTTATTTTCTATGACTTTGTGTTGAAAATCATGCATATAAGAATAATGTTAATACTGTTTGATGTAATGAACCATAAACAGAAGAAAAACCTAATGATTTTTTTTCTTTCTTTGTCTGAATTGAAGAAAAACTTGCAGTGCCAGTAAAATTCTCTCATTCTTCCTTGCTTTGAAACCATGGAATTCTTTGCTAAAAGAAAAGTTGCTTCACTACGAAAAACCACATCCCACCGAGGACTCTATACTTTGAAGTATATTTCCACACACACACTATACTCCTGCTTTTATCTTTTTTTATTTTGACAAAATAGTTTCTTGTGTGAACTGTAGAAACTGTAATGCATGAACACACCCAAAAATAAAATGCTATTTAAGCCTAACTGCAAGAACAGAAGTGTTGAAAGTAGTAGAATTTCTGTTCTGTGACATAAATATTAAATTATTCCTTTTTCCTTTCAATATAGGTACTTCAAAAACTAGGAAAAGCAGATGAAACTAAAGATGAACAATTTGAAGAATACGTTCAAAATTTCAAACGGCAAGAGGTCAGTTACTTTTTCAGTTTCTTAATTGTGTCTTAAGAATTGCTGATTTTGAAGGTATTATAGGGTAACAGGTAGGATTTTTTTTTGGTGGGTAGGAGATTTCGTTCTGCTGTTTTCAAACAGAAATAACGGTTGGATTTGTGCATGCAGAGGGCTAAAAACGGTCTGATAATAAAAGGATGTATTGTAATCACTTGTAGCAGCATCATTCTTGAACTACTTGAGATTAATAGAGTGACAGCAGATTTTCACCAATATAATTGAGAACAGAACCCAACCCCAACTAAATGCAGCCTAGTGTTTGCCTTCTTACAAAGAAGAGAAGTATTTCCTTGGTTTCGTTTTGTGGATTACTTTCATCAGTGCTACATCATAATACTTTATAAGAAGTGAATAGTTTAGTAGTTTCAGTATGCGTATGTGTTGTAACATTCCCTGTGGGTGCTGGGGTCTGTGGTGGCAGTGCTGATGAAGCATTACAAGGG
The DNA here is from genome assembly GCF_003945595.2 of Pipra filicauda. Lineage (NCBI taxonomy): Eukaryota > Metazoa > Chordata > Aves > Passeriformes > Pipridae > Pipra > Pipra filicauda. Next base: position 263,075 of record NW_024104480.1, read on the forward strand.
AGCAGTGCTCAATTCCTCTAAGTGTTGTAAACACAATACAGGAAAACAACAGTGCCCCAAAGAGTTCATAATCTACTTCCAATGCAATCCTAAATTCTAACCCCAATTATTTATTGCTTTGTTGGACAGACTTTTTGGCTTCAAGGTGATAAATTGCAACTAATTATATAGTGCCTTTCTAGTACAAATTAATGCCTATCCCGAACTGCGGTAATACCACCAAGAAAGTAGTCTTTTTATGTAAGTATGAACTGTTGTATCTGTCGTCTTTGTGAGCTGTCATTGAGAGCTCCTGTAGAAAGGCAGTGGAGGGTGAGAACTACTCCCACGTATTTTACACAATGTAAAAATTGGCCGATGTCACTTTTTGCAATGTCTCCTGAATCAGTCCTATCCATCGCGTGCACTTTTCTCCTTTTCATGTAAACACAAACCGTGCATCCTGACTGCTATTATTAACTCTTTTGCATCTTATGGTCACTTAGCCTTTATTTTCCTCTCTCAGTGTAGTAGAGAGGGAAGTTTCAGCTGCCACTGAACTGTTGTCTAGATCTTTCCTCTTCAGCAAAGAGGAAAATGCTGGGAAGAATCTATTTTTCTGAGAGTAAAAGAATCTATTTTTCCTCCCTCAAATTTCTTGAGGTCAGGAAGATAGTGGGAATTAATAGGTCTGAAGAAGCTTTGAAACTCTGCAGAGATATTATATTTTCCCTTTTCTTCCCCTTCCACTTTTCCAAGTCTTCTTGACTTCTTGATTGTCCTTATGTTGTTACTTATCCTTGCTGTTGGTATCTCAGCTCTTTGCACAGCTAGTAGCTGTGTTTTTAGAAAGGTACATCTGTAAGGGTATTTTGGGTGTAAAAGGATCAACTTGAGCATCCCCATGAAGAAACAGAGTTTGTGGGATTTTTGTTTTTTTTTTTAGTTCAAAATTCTGAGAGAAATTTAGAAAAAAAGAGGTGAAAGAGAAAACACATATTTTTTAAGCAAAATTATGTCTCAAGTATTGTTTTTTTTCTGTCCTTTAGAGAGAATTTTCTGTAATGGTGATTTTCAGCTGAAAGTCTTGCCTAGGGCTAAGGAGGATCTTAGTATTACTTTTATTTTATTTCTTCCTCCTTTGATGTACAGAGAGACAGTAATAAACAGTCAAGGACTCTGCAGGAACCGTATGATGCTAAATCTAGATGCAAATGTGACTTGAGATCAGAGAGACAATTGTGTAGGGAGCGCAGAAGGAACCACTACAACTCTTGGCAGAGGCACATGCAGATTAGGCTAGTTTCACTGGCACAAAATGAGAGAGACTGTTTCTGTATTTATTGAACTAGTTGCACATGCTTACTGTGCTTTCAAAGAGTTCAGTTGTGCTCAACTCTTCCAATACAAGGGGGGGAAATGCTGCAAAAGTACTCTTTCTGCCACGGTCACCAATAGGAAGCATATAGATAGCTTAAATTTTCTACGTTTAGTCCATGCTTTGATTTACAACTAATTAGCAATGCAAAGATATGAAGCATTAAAATGTGCATCTGAATTATTACTTTACTAATGAATGCCTTGCAGAACTGCTGTCTTCTGTGAACTCAGGCAGCCATCTCTTCTTACTTTACATTCAGTTCTGCTTTCAAGGTTAGTTTGATACTCTAGAGCCTTTGGAAAAAGAAAAGTTAAATTCTAGATATTGAAGAGTAAAAAGGCTGTCTGGTTGAGTGATCCTTGAGCTGAGGTTCACCAAACTGTTGATGTGGCCAATCAGGAGGCTTGCAAGCAGAACTACCCCTGGTAGAGGCTTCCCATTTATTTCACTTCCCTCTAGGATTATTTGTCTCCATGGTGGTCACTGACAAACAAGGCCATGGCAGAGGCAGTTTGAGAGGACATCCAAACTTTCCTTTTTTTCTTGCAATCTCACTTAGCAGTGATTTGTCTGTTCCCTGACCATCTCACCTACCCACAGTTCATTTTCAGAAACACTATCACTTCAGTTCTGTGTCTCTTTGCAAGTTCTTTGTTGCAACTGGTGCCCTGTGTGCTCTGGGCATCTTGGTAAGCTGGAAGATGTGAAAATGGTCTGTTTCTCTTGTTCCCCTGCCATATTGAGCCTGCAACACTTGGGAGGTCAGCTGATCTTAAGTATAGAATGATGTTTTTATTAATGCTCTCCAAAGATAATAAATTGGGACTCTCACTTCAGCTAGAGAAAGGATAGAGAAAGGAAAGTGCTCTTTATCCAGGAAATAGATAGTTGAAAACCTTAAGTCTTAACATGATGCCTGAATAGCAGATCGGTTGGTGGGTATGTACCAAATTCAGCAGAAGGCTATGTGTAAGGATGCATGCAGCAGATCTATCTGGATAAAAAGCTCATTTAGGTTCCCCAGTGATCCATTCCCATCTCCTTCTGAATACAGTTAGGTAAGAGCCCCTTCTGGACTTGACAACTCAGAGTTGATTTACCCAGATGAATCACCATGGAGAAATTGAGTCATCCCATGTCCAGAGAGAACAGAGCACGGTTGCTTTGCAGAGCCTCAGGACTTTCTCTATGAGAAGCAATAAGCTGCTGCAGCTGACGCCAACAATAAAAACATTTAGATTTTAAGCAGTGAATACAGCTGTTTTTCACCTTCCACTTAGGTTGAAAACTGCAGATTGCCACTCTAAATCAAAGCTTGTGGAACAAACAAAATGTATAAACTCATATATGACAGTATGACAGATTTTCAGTGTATTGCAAGAAATTTCTTGAGGCTTAGGCATCTTACACATTTTTTTTTTGACAGAAAGTAGCAATTTCCTTTATGCCCATGTATATTTTAATGACTCACAGTACTGGCTTTATTTTTCTAAGAGAGCAATATTCTATTTCATGTATATCCATATTTTCCTCTTATTTTTATATATGTAGTTATGAGACTTCTTCTACTTTACAGACTACAGTTAAAATATATTTTAGTGTTTAAACCCATAACTTTATGTATTGTATGTACACACAAGAGATACAGTGATTGCTACTACAAAAGCAGCTGCCTATGGCATGTTGTTAGAAAAAAGCAAAATGTCAAGTGCTGTTGTTGCTAGTTTATGGAATTAGGTGAAAATGAAGAGCCCTTTTTTGCTGTTGTTGAGTGAGCAGAACCTGCTTCTGTGAACTGCTTTATTTAATGTGTATGTCGTAGTAAGAGCTGCTCCTTGGGTGTAATTCTTAGAGGTCCTGAAAAGATTGATCCTGGCCAGATCTTCATTTCACACAACCATGCTCAGATGCCTTACAGCTCTGTCATGACACTGTGTAAAAGTTGGTCTGTGACACAGTTAACATTTATTGAAGTGCTCTTTTTGCATCAGCTGTGACACTGGTTTTTTAAAACTGATTCATGAATTAAGATACCCAAGATGAGATTCACCACCTACACATAAGCAGCAGATATGCCTCACAGTATCCCACCTGGCCCCCAGCTGTTGCTCAGACAGACACATGGCTTTGACCACAGTCCTGTATCATACAAACTGGCTCAGTGATTCTCTTGAGCACCTTGTGGCATCCAAAGGAGGGCAGCAAAGATGGTGAAGGGCCTTGAGGGGAAGCTGTATGAGGAGCGGCTGAGGTCACTTGGTCTGTTCAACCTGGAGAAAGAGGAGACTGAGAGGAGACCTCACTGCAGTCTACAACTTTCTCTTGAGGGAAAGAAGAGGGGCAGGAACTGATCTTTCTCTGTGGTGACCAGTGACAGGATCCGAGGGAGTGGCCAGAAGTTGTGACGGGGGGGTCTGGGTTGGATATTAGAAAAAGGTGTTTCACTCTGAGAGTGGTTGGGTGCTGGAACAGGCTCCCCAGGAAAGTAGTCACAGCACCAAGCCTTTGACAGAGTTCAGGAAACCTTTGGACGATACTCTCAGGCACATGGTGTGACTCTTGGTGATGGTCCTATGCAGGACCAGAAGTTGGACTCAATGATCCTTGTGGGTCCCTTCCAACTGGGTGTATTGTGTGATTCTGTGAGTCTGTGATCTCCAGCTGCAATAGACACGTATTTTGGCTGCTGAGCCCCGTGCCTGGAGAGAGATCCAGTTTCAGATTGTCTTTGTTTCCAGGAGTTGGAGGTTTCCCAGTGCTTGTGCAGAACTGGGCAGTGGGGTCTGGAGTGCAAGACAGAAACCCATCAGTTTCCTGGGGGCATCTGTAGGCCTTAATGTCTCTAATCAGCCCTATCTGGGTCCCCTAATCCTGCACATGGACCCAGGAGTCCTAAATAAGCTCAGCCCTTGGCAAAAGTTATATCGTAGGCTCATCCCCATGCCTAGGAGACCCATGTTTCAGCTGCATCTCCTGCTACTCCTTTTGGATCTCTCAGACAGACTCTGGATCTGATTCAAACCCTTGCTACGTTGGGGGCTGTCAGGGAAGCCTCTTACCAGTCCCTGTCTCTGCCAACCTGTCCCAGACCCCACAGGATGGCACTCATCAGTGAGGGCATAGCCTGCACTGTGGCTCCTGGTACAGCCCCACCAACTGCTGTGAGGGTTGTAAGTCTAAATGTTGGCATTGGTTGCCATTTGCAAGGCCATAGTGTGTCCTTCTTGGCTTCCAAATGTTGCTCACCAAAGCTGTCAGGTCCCTAAGGACCAGTTGCTTTTGTCATTTGTAGATGTCATTTGTAGATGGCTATGCTAAGTGAATGGTTTTAACTATTTGATTTTCTTAATTGCTCTCCTGACTCCACAGGTTGCACTGAAGAGATATTAATTGGCTCTATGACAAGGAGAGACACCCAACTCATGGAGACAGTAATAGGTGTCTTAATCTAGAGCTGAATGAAAGACATGATGAAGAAAGGGAGCTTCAATATGTATTACAAATAATAATGTGAAATTCAATCTGTATTCTGCAAAATGTTATTTTCTCTGGGAATTATTAGGTATCTTGTGTATCTGTTTGAACATCTTTAAACCTACCTTACGTCCTCCTCTTAGACTCCCCTCATTTTACTGTCTTGCGCGTGGTCTTGAGACAGATAAAAGAATCCAGGCAATAAAACAAAAAGTGTGAACTTTAAAATTACTCTGAATAGGAGACTCCATTACTACTTAGCTGATACTCAGATTTTCTTGATTGTCTGTAGAATCTCATATTAAACTGCAGGGGATTCTTGGTACTTGTTAAGCTGCAACATATTATGTGTTCAATATAGTTCTGTCCATAGGAGACTCCTTTGCTAAATAAAGATGATGTCAAGTGTTGTCCCTGGTAGATATTCCGAAGTAAAACAGACATAGGAAAACACAGTCTAGGCTAGTGGGATGGAGCTTTTTTTCTGCAAGCCAACAAGTGTTTGCATTCAGGGAGACTGAGCCATTTGGGGCAATCCAAAAGTGTACTTCAGATACTGGATGATCACTAAGCCAAACATAAGCTATACAATGTGCAAACTATTTTGGGGCTGTGGGAGGGATTTCTCTGCTCATTACCATTCCGTCCTGATATGTGTGTTTAATAATTATCTTATGTATGAAGAACCATTTTTCCCAACACAAAAATAGTGTACTATTAGATCTCATCTCAACCTCATTAATTTCTGATCAGGCAGGATATGCAGGAAGGTGAGTCTCTCTGTTTTATGCTACAAAATTATCTCTGCAGGGACAACCTAGATCCATTCCAACTAATTCCTCACTTCAAAGGAGATAGCGAGTGATCTGATGTTTTGCCTTTTTGATTCTGCCTATTAATTGCTCCAAATCCAAAGTCTAAACCATTGTCACACTGTGCTGGTTTTGATTGCCCCTTGGACATAAACTATTATGCCTCTGGAGCTATAGTAACTGTGCTAGTTGTTTTCTTCCAGGCAGTGAAGTTGAATGTTCAAGTTGTTTCTGACTATTTTTAAAGGAGACTGGTATAAGTTTCTTCAGGAGCCGTTTGGGATAACTGACCCTACGGATAGTTGACATAGCCCAACTCCAGGATTTAACGTATGGATTGAGCATGATGCAGTTCACAACAGTTTTGGACAGTTTTATACTAGATCTATTAATACATAGCTTATATATGTTATTTACAAATCTTGGTATGGATATGCAGCTGTAGGCATAAACAGAGGCCCAAAAAAGTTCAGAAAGTTTAGCTCAACATTAAGCGTGCATAGATTACTTTTAGCCCTAGGACCTGTAGACTCTACACTTGCTGCCTTTGCAGATCCGAAATTTTCATTGAAACCGTTAGTTTGGACCCTAATTTGAGGACGTGAGTATGCTTGTAGGAGGATGCAATAGGTGTGAATATAGAATCCCAGTTTAGGGGAGGGGGAGGTTTAGCTGTGAGGCGAGGTTGGAATTTCATTTACAGTGAGTACCAGGTATTTTCTATTCAGTCTTCATCTGAAACAGAAACCAATGGCTCAGTGAATGGGTTAGTTTAGTGTCCCTGCAGGCACAGAGCATTCTCCCCTGCCTACTGGGAGTCATTCCTAACACAAGACAGAGCTCCCTATTTCTTACCTTTAGAGTTAATTCTTTTTGGATTCGTCCAAATCATCTGAGAAGCCAGTTTGATGCAGTTTACTTCAATTCATCATGTTACTTAGTAACTAGAACAATGAAATTCTTACTTTTGAGCCTTTTTAGTTGGCTGGGCCACAAATTTGGCACTGTCCTGGAAGATACTGGCATGCCTAAAACCTCTGTGTTTCCAGAGAAGGTTGCAAACCCAACTTTTTTCAAGTGATGCTCTAGAGAAATATTTCAAACCCCAAATCTCTTACAGATTGTAGCGAGAGAAAAGAAAAAATCCATTTCTTCAAGAAAAAGATTCCAAAATTTGAGAGACGATTCTAGGGACTATAAGGAACCTGATAAATGGTAAAATAGGGTAATCTGGTAAGCAGTAATTCGTACTGAATTACTGAAAGATTTGTCCAAATAGCCTCTTATTTTGTTAAGCTTCTCTTAATGCAATAGTCCTTTTCATTCCTACATCAGAGTTCTCTAAAAGACCTACCAGTAAATAGTACCTGAAGTGTTTATGAACAGAGAGACAGCACTTGTGGCAAGTAACAGCACATTACAGTAAAGCATGTCTTCCAGGTGATACAGAAAATGCTTTCTTTTTATCTATTTCCCTGATGTCTTCATAGTGGAATGAAAAAATTCCAGTATTAGAGATGCATTAATAATGATCATTTTTCTATGGGCCAGGTAATTAATTAGCCTATACTTCAGGTTCAACATTTTTTATGCTCTTGACTCTCACTAAATTGGAGTGATATATTTGATTTTTGTATCAAGGACATGCTGTACTGACCTTTCCTGTAAAGATGTATTGTATTTACATCCTGTATGTGACATGATAGAAAAACCAAACTCTTCTGTTCTGACTGGAAAGCAATAAATAAATGATTCCTGGCAAATAGGTCATCATTCCAACTTTTGTGGAGGCAAGGTGGCCTTTAATTTCTGAGTGGATGCAACAATTTTTCTAATGCATCAGGAGGCAAAAGGTGATAGACAGAAACCATGGTTTTTATGGTTTTAGTCATTAACTTTTTTTTAGATCTCATCAGTCTCACAGCCAACAGTGATATGGCTCTCTTTGTCTTAATTCCAGTGCTAAGATATGCTTAAATAATAATGCCAAAAGGTTGTGGGTTTGATCCCTGTATGGGCCATTCACTTAAGAGTTGGACTCAGTGATCCTTGTGGGTCCCTTCCAACTCAGAATATTCTGTGACATAATAGAGCTGATCCAAATGCTATTATTTGAAAAGAAAACCAAAACCAAACATACACAAGAATCAGTAGTGCTGAAAAGGCTTAGTGCTGCTGTAAGGGTACATAAGACCTGTGGCTGTAGAGGACAAGATTCTGAAACACTGAACCTCCTTATCTCACTGAGTGCATGTGTCTTTAACAGCTATATAATACTGACCATGTAATGAGACTAGAGAGTAGAAAGGTGATATGCTACCATGTTCAAAGCAACAAACTGTTGTTTGGAACATGGCTGTGAAGAGCTGTGTCGACTTTCCTAAAGGTGGATGTTGGTTTGGGTTGTTAGCATGCTTCCCTTGCTCATATGTGCAGTTTAGCAGGATTACGTAGTAGATTTTTGGAAATTTGTATATTGAATTTGACCAGGTGAGATCAGAGCACTGATTTTTGGTGCTGGAGTCTGCTGGAACTTGCATATTGTTATCAAACAACCTGATTGTGAAAAGTTTGCTATTAAGTATGCTATTGAGATTTCTCTCTGGAGTTTCTTACATATTATGAAACTCTAACTCATTTTGCTTCCTCACGTAGAACAGAGCATCAGTGCTGTCTTGGGAAATTCCATTTCAAAGGAACATGACATTGGCGAAATGACACCTACTTTTCATTCTCCCTCAAGAAGCTGCATCTCATTTAACAAAATTCATGGCTTTAATTAAAATACTTGGAGCAGTGGTTTCAGAGCCACCAGATGCTTTCATCTGATAGACGAGAAAGTAGAAAGAATGTACCAGTAAACACCACAAAGAGGCAACATTAAATATGTGACAATCTTCAAAATAGTACTTTTTAAAACCTTTATATCACAGTTTGCAAGATGTGCAAAGCCAACAGTGCAGTATTTTCATCCTGTGAATATTAATTTAAGCGGTAAAGTATATCTGTCTTCTCTAATAGTGAGTTTACTATAGAAAGTGTGTAGACCAGAAGCACATTTTGCAGAATTCACAGGGCTGAGGACTTTTCATGCTAATTTTTATTTCTGGTATTTTTAGAAAGGTCTAGTTTTGTTGCCATTGAAACTGAGAGATTATCTCTCAAATTCAGTGGGAGCTGGCCCTTGTTCATGGGTGCTTTAATGTCACGTCACACAACATTTGCTGACAAGGAAAAATTCTTATGGCTCTATCGTGCTTGGATATCTCAGTGGTTTTTGGCCTGTTAATAACCTAGACTGAAAGAGATACATGTTAAAATTATTCTTTTGAATGAAGTGTCAGAACTCATAACAGCACATATGGCAAGATATTTGCATCATGTTTTACTACTTCGACTTTTTCTTACACATTTTCCTGAGCAGCGGTTGCTAGTGATGAATGATGCTAACCAAGCACAGTAGATCTCATAGTGGGTTAGGGTGCCAGTCATAAAACTGCACAGCAGTTCTGTTATAAGCATAGTGTTCCAGCAGTGCTTCCCAGACATGCCATTTGTGGTGTGCTAGTTAGTCCTAGAGACAAAACCACATTTGTATGAGTAAATGTAGACCACTTACTGGACATGAGGTCAGCTAAGAAGGTTCTCAGCCTTCCAGCTGCAGTTTTCTGCTCCTGAAGCACCATAAATTTTTTAGTAACTACAAGTTTTTATTGTATCTTCTGTTTTCACCACAAGTGCTCAGGCTAAAGAAGGTATGAACTGGAAAGATAATTTCTGTACCTTCATGTGACTTCTCAGAGTATAAGGGATCCTTCCAGGAGGAGACTGACATGCATAAAAGGGGAACTTCTCTTTCTGACTAAAATTTGCTGATACTCTTCTTCAGACACAAGATTGAGAAATTTGCTCCCAGGTACAGTCTTCTTTTGTCTGTAGCAACACTGATGACTTAATGCCTTGGTCCATGAAAAGCAGTCATATCCTTTCCTCCCCTTCTAGCACAGAATGAAGTAAAAAGAGGTCAGCAACTACTGTGTTACGTGAGATGATATAATGTGTTGTAATGATGCGTTAGGGTAGTACTTTTTGCTAAGCAGTATTAAGATGTATGCATGTATATTTTCTCAAAGGACACAACATCAAACTACTACTTCAGAACTTTCAGTTGCTTTATAGGTAATTAAGCCTGAGGTTTAATCCACTGATACTCAACCTGCACCTGTCTGGCCCTTGTTTTGATATGCAGCATTGGTCCCAAAGCAAGGGAATGGGTTGCCTTTCTTTGGAGCATCGAATATGGTCCCAAACCAGAGAAAGGTTGGTGGGCTGGCTGCTCCTGTGCACTTGCTGTCACTCAGCAGCTTCTCAGGTGGTCTATGCCTGTGCTTGGAATTTAGTTGATTAATGGCTTTGAGAGCTGTAGGTGACTTGCTCCAGATCAAATTAGTGTAAAAGCTCTCTTCTCTTTGTTGAATCTGAAAAGTAAATTCAGTCTACTTTCTAGACCCACTCAGGCATTTTTACCTTCCAAATTCCTTACTATTTCCAGGACCTTGAACATCAAGGTCCATATCATCAATCCATATCATCAAGGTCCATATCATCAATACAATTTGAGGGAGAGGGGTAAAGAATGGTGTTGATCCCATACTAAAAGCCTTCAGTTCCCTTCAGGAAGCTGGGAGAAGCAAGTGAGTTTGGTGGATGTTTTCTGCATTGCAGTGTGTGTGTACTGGTGAGGCAAGTCTTTTTCAGAACCATAACTTGGACTTTCAAGTGGCTGCTGGTAGGTGGATTCTAAGTGCCAGATAGCCCCTTTCAACCTGAATTTCTTATGATCCTGTGTCTGAATGCTCTGAGCATTGCAGTCGCTGATGGCAAATCCTTTACTGACATCAGAAGTCCTTTGACTTAAGTGGGATTATAACAGCTTACACCTTCTGCCTTCTCAAGTATTCACACTATTCACATGCAACCTTCATGTTCTGACTTTCACATGAAAATACAAGATAAACTCCAAAGCAGTCAGTCATATTTTGCAGCTGATTTTTCCATATGGTGTAGCTGTAAGAGAGAAAATGTGACTGCAAGCTGAAATTCCTGTAGTTTCCAATTGCTTAAATAAATAATTTGAAAAATATTGGGAACTGGTAAATGTAGAGTGTTTCAAAAATCTTCAAGCTATTGAAGGTGACCTGGACAGCAGCTTTTTAGCAATAAAGGATGTGTGTAGCACAGGTTTCTTTGCAAATCCTAGGAGCTGTGAAGTCCAACTTGTGATACAGTCAAAGATAAGTGCTTTGTCTGTTCTGAGTTTTTCAAAGGCCATTTGTATGAGAAAGACAATTTTGATCTATTTGCCAAAGAAGCACTTGAATTTTCACAATAAACTGCAACATGCACTAGCTAAACAAAACAAGTAACTAAAATTATTATATTTTAGGAGTTATTTACTTGCAAAATGTTAAAATGTTAAAGTTCTTGGTAAATTGTTTGCAAAGATAGTAAGCAATTTATGTAAGACCATAGATTTTCTGCAAGTCTAGAGTGGCCTCATTTGAGTGGTTTCCAGTGGAGGTGCACCTTTCTCTTTGTGTTTCAGGTTAGGCCATTGGCCAGGCTGACTTGAACTGGATCTTGGCTGTAAAATATACCGGGTTTTCTTTGAGTGGAATTCTTCCTGTGCAGATGACTGATAGAATAAACCCAGAAATTCTAGCCTAGACAGTACACTATGCATAGCATCTTTGCCAGGACTCCTTTTCTGTATGAACTGTGCATGCTTGCAACATGTGACACTATTTATCAGATAGCTCCTGAAATTGCTTTTTGTAGTTATGTTTTCATCCTGTATGCATGTTTCAAGGCATTAAACATAACTGAAATGTGTTTTCACTTCCTTTCTTTTTCTTTTCCAGGCAGAGGGTTCCAGACTCCAGAGAGAACTGAGAGGATATTTAGCAGCCATTAAAGGTGATTTTTAAGTTTTACATCATGCTTTCATAAAGCAAGGTTTTTTTAAAAGTTGAGTCAAGTAGGCTTGTTTAAGTTATACAAAGATAAATACATGTAAGATTCTCTTTAGCCTGTTGCTAGGTATTCTGCAGCTTCAGCATCAACTCGTGGGTACAGTCTTGCATGGACAGCTTATCCTTGACTGTCCTTTGTGTACAGGAGCACTGCTCAGATTCTCATGTTGCATGCATTTTCAGCACCCACAAAATCTACACATCTTGTTATTCATCTTTGCAAATGCTGTAATGTTAAATACCCCGTGCAAGGCATCCCAATCAAGGGATTGCTTTATCTCTGCAACTGTAATGTTGCCATGTATTACTAATTGGATGACGATCTTCCTCCAAAACCATACTCCCTGCAATGATGTGATTTCTCATATATTTCTGACTGCTTAATCCATTTTTTTTAAGTTTAAAACTCAAATATTATGTCTTTTGATACTACATTGAAAATCCAAGTAGCAGAATTTCACTGGTCGGAGCTTAAATATTAGAGATAAGTAAACAGCGTTTAAATCCTACTAGATATTTGTAAATCCAGCACTCAACTGCACACTGTATGCAAAGTGTTCTCTTTCTCATACCACCTCTCTCTGGAGGAGTTGGAGGTGCTAAGGGAAGGGAATGGGAGTTGGTGACTGATAGAGAGACAAGTGGCTTCTTGAGATAAATATATATATGTTTATATATATATATATATATATATGATAGATATATATGTGTGTATGTATTTTTAACCTGGCTCCAGTCCAGTAGGGAAAATGTTGCAAATGAGTGTTAACATCCCTGGAAATCACTGTCATAATAAGGCTTCAGCAGCTGTTCACAGGCAGGTAAGAAAGCTCTTTTTGATAGGAAATGTAAAATGGGGAGCAAAGCAGTAGCTTAATGTCTTTGACCATGTATTATTTTCTGGATGGACTGGCCAAAGAAAATCCCATACCAGACAAATTTGAGCAATGTCTCTTGTTCTTAGAGGAAATTTTAGCATCAGTCATTTTTGGGGACCCACTGAATGCTTATTTTGTTCTCTTATTTTTCACTCTTCCCCACACACATTATATGATGGTTACTCAGAAGCAGCATGATAAGGCTGTTTGTTGGCTGGATGGCTTATCTGTCATGTAGGCTGACTGTTTACATGATGCTTTGATTTCCGTGTAGGTGACAACACCACTCCTCTCAGTTTCATTTTCTTTCTCTCTTTCTCTTCCTAGTGTTCTGCGCTCATGATCCTTTTGCTCATTTTCTCTTTATTGGGCTACTCTTTGCATCAAATTTTGTTTTTATCTCTGTGTAAAATATTTCATTGTTCAGGTTTTGCCTTTTTAGCCATGCTTTTCTGTTCAGCACCTTTCTCTTGTTCAGCCTGTAATTCATTCAGACTGACCTTCTTACTGAGAATGAAAAGTGTTTGCTAACACCATATTATCTACATGTCTTTGAAAAGATCCATCATAAGCAACTCACAAGAGCCTAAAAACGTTATTCTTCAAAGTCAACAAGCCACCAGTGGGCATCCTTGGCACACATGTTGGTGCTGTGGAGAGAGCACACAACCTGAGACAGTAGACCACAATACACAGCTCTGGTTGGGGCTTCCTCAAAGCTGACTAGGTCAGCAATGCTAAAGACCTTTCCAGATTTTGGATGACAGAAGCAGCTGCTACAGTCTCTTTGCTGATATTCTTTGAAGGACTGCCATCATTAGAAAATTTTGGGGTGTCTATGCACAAAAGCATGGGAACCCCCATATTTAGGCACTGGAGTGATATTTTTGTGCCAAGGACATCAGAGCCTTGGAGTCATGCTGTCATCAGGGGCTCATTTTGCAGGAAAAAAGGACAATCATATAATTGCATATATTTGAGTTACTGGAAAATAATACACTTGACATCCTTATACTCTTAGAGGTATGAGAGAAGCAGTTCGTTTTAAGGGGGTTCAGGAATTGAACTCCAGTAACAAGCTTCATTTTGCTGCATGACTTCTAAGTGACTCAATATTGGAAGTTAAAAGTAGAAATCCAGGCACGATTTCATAGAATCATAGAATGTTTGGGTTGGAAGGGACCTTATAGATCACCTAGTTCCAACACCCCTGACATGGGCAGGGATACCATCCAGTAGACCAAGTTGCTCCAAGCTGCGTCCAACCTGGCCTTGAACAGTTCCAGGGGCAGGGTGTCTACTGCTTCTCTGGGCAGCCTGTTCCAGTGCCTCACCACCCTCAGAGAATTTCTCCCTAACATCTAATCTAAAGCTCTCCTCTTTTAGTTTCAAACCCCTTTGTCCCACTGTGTACCACCTACTACCTTTGTCTGCCTGTGTGAAAAGTTGCTTTCCCTCTTTCTCAGAAGCTCCCTTTAAGTACTGTCAGCCACAGTGAGGTGTCCCCAGAGCCTTCTTTTCACCAGACTGAACAACCCCAACTGTCTCAGCCTGTCTTCATAGAAGAGGTTCTCCATTCCTCTGAGCATCATTGTGGCCTCCTCTAGACCTGCTCTAACAGATCCATGTCTTTCTTGTGCTGAGTACTTGGCACAGTACTCCAGGTGGGGATTTAAGCAAAGAATGGTCAGTTGAGCCTTATTATGACTCTCTGTCCCTTCACTTTAATAAACTTGACAATTTGAGGTTTAGTATCACACATCCTTAAAAGAATTTTTGCTGTATTCAGACTCTTTCTTTTGTTCATTGGTGCTTCTTAGTTTTAGCTGGACATTGATCTTTCCTGTTGGTTATTCAAGGACTTGGAGGGACCATGTCATAAAGCTGTTGAACTTGTGAATGGCTTTTATGTGATGTTTTATTTTGTCTGCATGATAGTTTAATATATGCTGTTTGTACTGACAAGATTGTATACTATCCCCCATAGCTTTAGTCATCTCATGCCTCAATCTTCTGTCTTTCCCAGTCTCCTTGGCAATATGTATCTGGGTTCTCTACTTCTTGATTAATTTTTAATCTATTGAGAGTTGTAAGTGACTTGAATGGTTTTATGGACCAATTGTTATAGAAACCCTAAATCAATCTCCCGTCCTCTACCCCAAGCTCTTTGCAAGTACCAGTGCAGATGGGGAGATAAAAACCTTGATCTTCATGCATGTGGCAAGGTGACAAAGATTAAAAGGAATCCTGCATGATTAAAAAGAAACACCATACCTTTCAGGTAGCTTAATGTAGTAACTAGTCTACAGGAAGGAGAGGGTAGGTTTTGCAAGTCTGTAAGCAGTTTTCCTGCCTAGTTGTGTCAGTCTGTGGCTGACAGAACTACATGTATCCTCCAGACACATGAATCTTAAAGTCACTCATGTAATTTCTTGAAAGCAATAAAACTATTTATCATCTTTCTGCAAAATTTATTCATGAATTATGAAATAATTGAATTGTTCCAGTGGAAGCTCTAATGGGTTAGTAACAATAAGAAATTATTGTTAAAATAATCCCTTATGGCAGGATGGGTAATTTTCCTGGAGAACCACGTAAGTAATTAAATATTAAGAGCCAGTCCAAGATACCTCACCCCATTAGGAAAATGGAAGTTTCTCTGTGATTCAGCCTAGATTACCCTGAGGGTGAGTAAGGAGACCCCACAGTATATAGGTTCTACAGCCACATGCTGTCCCAGGACAGTCTCAACGGGAGCTTGAGTACATTGGAATTGTGATGGTAAAGAGTTGCCTACCCTCTGCTACCCCTAGAGTGTTTAGTGGGGATGTCTCTGCACTACCACCCCCTATCACATGGGGGCCTCTAGAAGTTTTTTGGGATTCTGGAAACAGGGGCTCTTTGCCAGAGAAAGAGGGTGATTTAATCCAAGAGCTCAGACTTCAGTAGTTGGGTTATTTAGCAATTTTTCCTAAGCAATTAAAATATTTTGGCATTTTTAGTTATTGAATAAATGATCCAGTTACCAAGAAGCAGTACTGAATGAAACAATTGATATTAAGTATAAATTTCTAACTGTTCATCAGCAGTAAAAATTCTTTTCACATTTCTTAGTACTTTAATGACTTGCTTGTAACAATTTATCTTTCTCAATGATAGCAGTTAAAAACAGCAGAAACAGCCTGCAGTCTATGACTGAGACACTAATCCTCTTAATTTTAGTGCTGAATAATGCATATCAGTTTATAAGAAATAATTCTATATGAAAACAAGCCAGATAAAAATATCATTGGACATTATAAGTTTATGCCCACAGACATGAAAAAGAACGGGAATTCGTTGGATTGGTATTTATCTTTGCACTCATTTGGGGTATTGCAGTAAACCTGGTTATGGGTGCAGTTGGAGAGGAGTGCAATGGATGATCTTGGCCTGGAAATTTCAGACTGAAGCCTCTGACTGAAGAAGCCAAGTACTATAATGCCCACTTGCCTTAAACTGCAGCTGGATTTGACTGATGTTTTTTACGGGAATGTAGTGGAATGGAGGATTACCCGATTCTCAGAACTGAAAAAAGTGTAAAAGTTGGTGCAGTTTTGATATGACTCAAGCACGGGATATTAAGTGTCTTTTACTTATTCTCTTAAGCAGATATATGGCCAAGCCCTGTAGTACTTCAGAAAGAAAGTGTGCAGAGGAAAGGTGCTCTGTGCCAGCCTGGTCTGTGACCGAGCTGAGTGGAAGCTGCAGGAGGGATTATCTAGCAGCTGTGCCAACCTGCCTGCCACAATACATGGCACGTTTATCACACAGTGCTGAAGGGCAGAAGTTCAGGTATCATAAAAGACTGAGTGCAAGCAGGGATGAGTGAACCCTCCTGGTCTATGTGTTCACCCTGAGTGGAGAGAAACAGCCTTTTTAAACGTGGTGATACTGTACTGGTTTTGTCTTACTTCTTGAGTTGATTAATTTGCAGTGTCATTAAAGATTTTAAATGAGTTCTGCCTGGAAATATATGATCATCTGTATTTTACTGTAATTTGGCATCTGTTAAGGAAAAAAAATCCCCTTTATTCAGGAATCCTTTTTGGTTAGATAAAAAAATGTGCCTTTTTAAAAAAAATTAATACTAAGTAAAAAATTTAACAGCGTTGTTCAGATTTTGCAAAGAAGTTGAAATAAAAGTCATCATTTTAAAATTACTGATTCTGAATTCTTATCAAGTTAGGTGAGATCCGTTTGGTTTCACTGGGTTCAGAAACATATTCAGTATCTGATGGATTGGTGCTCCATGAAAATAGAAAGGCAGTGCCTTTACTGAGGGTGTTTTTTATATTCGCTGGGGTCAAATGGCTCTCACTGAAGATAGACTTAGGCTCTTTCTCATAATATCATTGAAACCATTTCATATTTAAGCCAGCTCCTCTGTGTATTACAGTGATTATCATCAATAGTCCCTGTCCTTGTTCCACCTGTGGTAGCAAAAGCTCCAAAAGTGACTGATCAGTTTGGCTTAGCACGTGGTGCTTCTCTGCAAGCACCACCTCACTGCAAGCCTAAATAAGCACTGGGCTCCAAAAACTTGTAAAGCTACTGGGTGAGCATACAAGATTCTTAATAAAATCTGGTCCATTACAGTACTCTCCCCAACTTCAGGCATTTCTTTCTTAATTTGCCAGAGGGAATAGAATAGTGGTACATGTGGGTGAAAATAAAGATATTTAGCAACTGTTTCTTGTAGTTTGCAGTTATATGTTCCTCCTTCTGTCTAATTGCAGGGATGCAAGATGCCTCAAAGAAGCTTACAGAGTCTCTCCATGAAGTTTATGAGCCAGACTGGTACGGGCGTGAAGATGTGAAAATGATTGGAGAGGTAAGATGCATGAAAAGAGGGAAAAGGTACTTCAGCTGCAAATGGATTATCTGAGCTGTTGAGGAGAAGTGTGTATCTGAAAGTTTCCTTAATTCTTTGTTGCATGTTAAATCCTGTTTTCTCAGCATATAAATTGTTGATCTTGTGAAATGCAGCTCCTGTTGACCAGAAGCAGCACTTGAAGTATCTGTTTTACAAACTAGCTCATGTAAGCTCCCACTGAGGTCAACGTCAGTGTGCGCAGAGTTGGTCCTGATAGCATCTGATTGACAGAGGTATCTTATGTGCAGTTTTACAATCAGGATTCTCAATTCAAATGAATGTTTAAAATAATCAAATCTGCTTATCCTTGTGTGCTGTGTAACAGCTTCTGAGCTAGTGGCACTAAACAGGATATCTGATGAGACACTCACCTGTCTCTGAAAAGACTATGGAATTAAAGGGTAAATTAGGCTGCAGGACACCATTCATTTTCACCTTTGTAACTTCCTCCAGTGATTAGAGAAGAAGAGGCTTTTCTAGACGACACTGCAGGAATTTGACTTGAGGTGCTCTGAATTGCTTGCTTAAACAGCCTTAATTCTGGGGGAAGCCTGTCAGCAAATGTGCTGGTGGTGACAAGGAAGTTGAAACGGTTGTCAGTGAAGCTTTTAGCCAACTGGCATTCAGTTTGCAAGGCCTCCTTGATAATATAGTTAACAAGAAACTGCAATACAGAACTTACAGTCTTACCAAATCTGCTTATCTGTAAGCTTTGCTTCTCTATGGCTGCCATCTCCTACCTTTCCCTGCTGCTGAAGGCATGACATGTTTTTGATTTGAAAAGCACACAACTTCCAAACTGTATAATTTTAGATCCCATACCATTTATATTTTTTTAGATTAAACAGCTGGAAAATCTCATGCTGCATCTTGCTGTAGCACCTCATCTTGTATCTGGAGACTATTAGATTTTGCACTCGGAAATTTGTAGCTGTGTGTGAAAGGACCATAATTTGGATCTTAAGCTCTATTAGATGTAAAGATAAATGTTAGATATGTCTTCTTAATAAGAAACTCATGAACAATATTACAAAATCTCCTGATTTTTTTTACCTACATAATCACAAATGCAAATTTATGCATCCTTCAACCTAGAGTACAAAAGAATTATGTATCTGTTCAGTCTAGGATATAAATGATCGTTCCAAAAGGGATCCACATAATTGACCTTATTCTATATGGTAGGAAGGATGATGGCTTAAAGGACCCTTCAGCAATGTTGTTTGAGTCCATTAGCTTTCAGAAAACCTTCATTACTTTAATTTGTCCAAAATATGTATCAACAAGATACAAAAGCAAATGCTCAAAACTGGCAGTTGCTTGCTATGATCTAATGCTATGCTGTTCTGTAGACCACTTTGATTAAATATTGTGTTAATAAATTAGGTATTTCTTTTAAACATGTTTAATAGATTGTAATAATTTGTTAGGGACTCCTTTAGAGTAGGAGATAAATGAACTGAAGACTGGCATCACACAGTATTTAAAATATGCCCTATAGTAGCTTATGATAAAATGAACACTAGGGAATAGCCTCCCAGACTCGTCAGTGAGGATAACAGCCCTGCAGAGCAGTGCTCACACCCTTTAGCCTTCCTCCCATCAAAGGAGGATGTTGAGTGATTTTAGAAATGTGCAAAGAAAGGGGGAATCTGGATCCCTTTCCCCACCCACGACGTGGGGGAGCCCAGCTCTAGTTCCTTCTCTATCTGAAGAACCATTCCGACGTCTTGAGGGACGGGGAAAGGGGACTCCAGCGACAGGGTTTTTCAGGCCCCGAGCCTGGAGGGGAGAGGTGCTCTCCCCTCCCCCCAGCACCCACGTGGCTCCATGGCAGGCACAGAGACAGCACACCGGCGTGGAGAGGAGGCAAGAGAGAGTTTATTGTTGGGAAGGGGTTTATAAGGCTTTTAGGAGGGTCAAAGGGGAACCAATCACAAGTTCAGGGTCACACAAAAGAAACCATCAGGTAAAGGGTCAACAGCCAATAGGAAGGGGTTAAACAAAGGACCAATGGGACACCTCGGGACACCTTTCCCAGGACATTCCTGCATGGGAGATAACAGTTGCTGTGGGGGGGTGTTGGGAAGAAGAAACACGTGTTTGCAAAGAGACCACAAAGAGCCATTTTAAGACATGTTTAAACAAGTTTCTCATCAGATTCACTGCTACAGGGGAATCAGGATGTTTCATGCGTGCTAATGACTTGTTCAATTGAGAACCCAAGCACTGTGTCCATGTAACAGAATTTACTTCTAGTAAGGAATAAGTCCTTGTCACATGAGCTGCATTAACATGCTCTTAAAAACCAGAAAACTACAAGGGATTTCTCTTGGTGACTACCCCAGAGCTCCAAAGGGGGCTGGGGACTGGGGAAAAGAACAATACCTTCAGGGCCTGGGGGAGGCGAGGATGTGGATAGTGCTGGCCAGGGTGTGGATTTTGTTTCTTTTGCCTGCTGATGTTGGGATATTTCATATCTGTCATCCCAGTTCTCCAGTAGTGCGAAGTAGAGTTCTTGTCTATGCATCAGCCATTTCATCATATGAACCATAATGGCCAAGAAAGTAAGAACTGGAAAGACCTTTCCCTTTATTTTATTTACTCTTCTATTTTTAGTTGTACTTCCTTTCTCTGTAAGGAAGGTTCACGATCAGCAAATGTACTTAGGTGCAAGAACCATGGCAGGTTCAGATTCTGCACCGTTGACCCTCAGGAATCCTCAGGAAACCCTGAGGAACACCTTGAACCCATGATATCCTTATTTTCACATAGCAGTTATTATTTGAAGTAATGAAAACACAAACTAATTATTAAGCTAAATCTTACTTTGTTGTGAATTACATTTTCAATGTCAAGGTATTCCTTTTCATTCATCTTATGAGTGTGCTCTGATTTATTGCCATAAAGAAGATTCTAAAACTTCAGAAATATTTATCTTTACCAATTACGTTTTTTATTTCTCCTGGGCTTAAAGTGACATTAAACTACTAAGTACATTTTTCTCTTTTCTGCCTTTTCAGAAATGCGATGAACTTTGGGAAGACTTCCATCAAAAACTGGTGGATGGGTCGCTGTTAACCTTGGATACATATCTAGGACAATTTCCTGATATCAAAGTAGAGTAATGATTTTCTATAAAGACAATTTCTAAAATTACTGTTGAGTTGCAAAATAAATAGAAAATGAGATTACAAGAAAAGAAAAATGAGAAAGGGGGGAAGATGAAAATCATTCTCTCCTGTAATGTACAAGATGTTGTTCTGTAAGTAAATCCCTGATATTAGGCCATGCTGATTTTTCAAGTGAACAAAAATATTTTTCATGCATTAGTACCTGGAAGTAAATTAACCTTTGTAGAGGAAACTTTTATGTTTTTTCCTGCTCCTGTTTCTTTGGTGTGACATAATTTTTACTGACTTCAATAGGGACACATTAAGCTGTTCAGCTGTTAAAATGCTAGACAAATTATATGGCAAACAGGCTTTTTGTTATTGACTAGATGCACCTGCGAGTGTCTTTCACGCATCTAAGCCATAGTTTCTGTCTTCTAATTAGTGATCAAAAGATTTTGTAATATGCATCAGTAGAGAATGTTATGCAGATTCTAGCCTCTCCCAGATGCCTGTCTGGCGTACAGTCCAGCTAAATGACTTGTAAATTAAATGTGTGGGGATAAAGAATCATTACAGGTGACAGTTAGATACTTTTATATTTGAATATGACTGTATGGACATAGCTGGAAATTTTTTATGATGGTTTGTGATTGAGTAGGTATCACACAGTCATCACCTTTGTCTTGTACATCAGGGACTAATGAAAAATTAATGAAAAAATACTAATATTACTGATGTACAGTCCTAAACTCGCTTTTAAATCCAACTGTGCTTATGCCCTCTCAGCATGTGAAATTTGCATATAATATATAGCTTTGTAAAGTCTATATCAAAGTATATATATACAATAAACTCCAGTTGTCTTAGTTATGTGTCAAAACAACTAAAGTTAGAAGTATACCCTGAGATTAGCTCAGTTGGTTAGAGCATGGTGCTAATAATGCCAGGGTTGTGGGTTGAATCTCTGTATGAGTCATTCACTCAAGAGTTGGACTTGATGATCCTTGTGGATCTCTTCCAATTCAAAATATTCTGGGATAATATTTTAGCATTTTTCCAACTCTAGAAAAAATGCATTAATTACTAATTTTCCACACTATATATAAGGGAAAAAGATTGTATTACCATGAGTTTACCAGGTTCACTTATTCGGGAGAATGAAAAGTCTTACATAATGTTGGAATCTTAGTTCTAAGGCCTATAAGCCCTACACCCACAAAACCCCCATTCCAAACTGTCTATAAATTGATTATTTAAAATAAGGTGATTAGTTTGTCTCTTTTACTGTTCCATGTTCCTGCATGATTCAGGCTGCTCAGGGAATTAGTAAGGTCCCCTGGAAAATGTTTTTGCAGATGCTGGGGTTCATCAGCGCTGGTCTCTTTTCAAACATCACCTCATAAGGGCACAGGAGCAGGCAATTCCCAAATGCTGAAAGTCAGGCAGGTGAGGCAGAAGGCCGGCTTGGCTGAACAGGAATCTTCTCGTGAAAATAAGGCAAAAAGGTAGCAAGGTCAAGTGACGTGGGAAGAAAGTTCATGTGGCCAAAGCTCAACTGGAGTTGAAGCTGGACAGAAATGTTGGTGACACTAAAAAGAGTTTTTTCAAATATATTAATGTCAATAGGCAGTACAGAAATATTATTGGCCCATTACAGGATCAAGATGGTCACCTCACAAAGAGGGACAAACACAAGGCAGAGATGTTTAACATTTTGTCTTCAACGTGGGTGACAGACCAACGGGGTCTCAGTGCCCTGAGCTGGAGCACCATGACTGCAAGAACGATCAATGCTAAAATTGTGCAGGATCTCCTGCTCCACCTGGATCCCTTTGGGCCCTGATGGGATTCATCCAAGAATCCTAAAAGAGCTACCTGATGTCATCACAAAACCTCTCTTGATGACCTTTGAGCAGTCTTGGCAATCCAGAGAGGTCCCAGCTTGAGTAGAAGCTGGCAAATGTTGTCCCAATTTTCAAGAGGGGCAAGAAGCAGGACCCTGGAAACTACAGACCCGTCAGTCTCACTTCAGTGCCTGGTAAAGTTATGGAGAAGATTATTCTGGGAGGTATTGAAAAAACACCTGGAGGACAATGCAGTCATTGGTTACAGCTAGCATAGCTTCATGAAAGGAACCTGATTTCCTTCTATGACAAGGTAACCCACCTAGATGATCAAGGGAAGCCAGTTGATGTCATCTTTTTATATTTCGGTAAAGCTTTCGATACTGTCTCTCACAGTATCCTTCTGGACAAAATGTCCAGCCCGCAGCTGGATAAACACATCATGTGGTGGGTGAGCAATTGGCTCATGGGTCAAGCACAGACGGTGACAGTGAATGGGGTAACATCAGACTGGTGACCTGTCACTAGTGGGGTTCCACAGAGCTCCGTCTTAGGCCCTGTGCTCCTCAACATCTTCATAAATGACTTGGATGCAGGACTGGAAGAGATACTGAGCAAGTCTGCAGATGACACAAAACTGGGAGGAGCTGTTGGCTCCCTTGAAGGCAGGGGTGCCCCACAGTGACACCTCGACAAATGAGAGGACTGGGCAATCACCAACCATATGAAGTTCAACAAGGGAAAGTGCTGGATTCTGCATCTGGGATGGGGCAATCTTAGATGTCCATACAGACTGGGGAATGAGATGCTGGAAAGCAGTGCCACAGAAAGGGACCTAGGGGTCCTGGTCAGTGACCAGTTGAATATGAGTCAGCAGTGCCCTGGCAGCCAGGAGGGCCAACTGTGTCCTGGGGGACATCAGACAAAGCATCACCAGCTGGTCCAGGGACAGGATTGTCCTGCTCTGCTCTGGTGTGGCCTCACCTTGAATATTGTGTGCAGTTGGGGCATCTCAATATAGGAAAGATATTAAGCTGTTTGAGAGTGTCCAAAGGAGGGCAAGGAATGGTGAAGGACCTTGAGGGAAAGCTGCATGAGGAATGGCTGAGGTCACTTGGTCCGTTCAGCCTGGAGAAAGGAGTCTGAGGGGAGACCGCATCACAGTCTACAACTTCTTCATGAGGGTAACAGGAGGGGCAGGAACTGATCTCTTCTCTGGTGACCAGTGACAGGACCTGAGGGAATGGCCTGAAGTTGTGTAAGGGGAGGTTTAGGTTGGATATTAGGAAATGGTTCTTCACTCAGAGTGTAGTTGGGTGCTGGAGCAGGTTCTCCAGGAAAGTAGTCACAGCACCAAGCCTGACAGAGTTCAGGAAGCGTTCGAACAATACTCTTGGGAACATGGTGTGACTTTGGGGATGGTCCTCTGTGGGGTAAGAGTTGGGCTCAATGATCCTTGTGGTCCCTTCCAACTGGGCATATTCTGTGATAATAGTTCTGATATGAACAGCAAATAAGGGAGAATAAAAGTAAGTCTAAAATTTAACTGACAATGTAAGTAAAGTAGCTTTTAAAAAAGTGCTCTTCATCCTTACTTTCGTTTCTATCCCTGTACAGACTCGCATTGCAAAACGAAGCAGAAAACTAGTAGACTATGACAGTGCAAGGCATCATCTAGAAGCCCTACAGAGTTCAAAAAGAAAAGACGAAGGCAGAATTACCAAGGTAACACAAACAGAAACATGCTGGCAAAAGACTTAGGGAGCTTCAGTGGCTTTTTTTGTCTGTGCAGAGACAGAACAATTTGCTCTCTTAGAAATGGAAATGATATCTTGAAGCGTAAATGTATATTGAAAACTTCAGTGCATGTTGTGGACACAATGTCTTCTACAAATGAGTCCTGTTTGAGCCTTAACTGTCTCTCTTGATGAGACTGAGGGCACAGCAAATCCTACGTTGGCCTCTATGGCATGAGACTGAATCACATCCTTTTTTAATAAAAATTTTAAAAGACCCACCAAAAAAAACCAGACAAAAGTAATTTTGGCAGGTTTTGCTATGTTGTAGTGATTGCAGAAGTAACGCTTTTCATTTTGGTTTAGGCAGAAGAAGAATTTCAAAAAGCACAGAAAGTGTTTGAAGACTTTAACACTGACTTACAAGAAGAGTTGCCATCTCTGTGGTCACGGTAAGCCTAGACAGATATTGTCTGCAAGGCCTAAACGGGGACTAAGGAAAGGGAGTGAGGGGATTTTAATGAGCTGATAGAAAATGCATTGCTGGATTCTTAAAGATTTCATCCATTGTCTTTTTGAAATAATAAAAGGAAAACTGTATGCAAGTGCTCCAAAATATACTTACTGTAAGTGCTGATTTTTTTCAGTGTATCACTGAATTCACATTTCAGATTCATCATCACTTCACATTCATTACCATATCTTCATTCTGAGGTGCAAAAAAGTCTACGTTTTGTGAGTAAATAACTATGATAGAGCACAGAATAGTCTATGGTGATTTGGGTCTACTTACAGGTCACTTTTTGTTATAACTACATCAGAATACATGTCATACTTTTGCACTGATTATGTCTGTGATGTAAAAGGATTTGATGGCATAGATCATTCGTTCAAGATGTTTAGTCATGAATTGTGTTTATTCAGAAAGTGCAGACAATATGAATGGGAGAACAAAATTGGTAGAAAAAGAAGCATCTCATTAGTGTCCTGTGTTCTTTAACAGTTGACAATGTGGAATGGAAATGTATTGTGAGTCACTGAAGTATCCTTTGTCTTGTATGCCTTCTAAATGAAATCCTGTTAAATTTCAGATCAATAGAGTGTTTTCCTGCTGTGTTTCTGCCTATTTCAGTTGAAAATCTTCTTAGATATTTGTTTTATGGACCTACTAAGAGTAAAACTGCATATGACTGATTTAGAGTAAGGACCCTTTTATTTCAATATGTGTTGCCCACTAACTAGTCTCAGGGAAAGGTACAATTTAATTTGAGCAATAGGCATAATTTAGAAACCAGTTGCTTTCGGAGTCCTTTATTTTAGTTATTACAATTCTTCAGGAAGAAAATTGAGTTGACATTTTTCAGGCTTGTTTTTATTCCAAAGATTACTTTTTTAATAAAAGTTGGGGGAAATCACACATGAAAGTTTTAAATAGGAAAAAGAATAATACAAAACCTAAGAAAACACCTTCTGCTTCTGAAAAGTAGAAGATTTTTGACTATATGTGCAAAAATGTCCAATCTATATTAAAGTATTTTCTCTTTCATACATGTGCATGTGTTTCAGGGCTGATTGTATACATTAAAGCTGACCCCAGAAGCAACTGCATCACCTTGGTGCTGCAATAGCATCTAGTGTGCTGTCTGGTGGGAGATGGGCTGCTCAGAGCACCTTGCCTCCCATATGCTCGTACTGCACTTGTGACCATCCTTTTCCACTCTTCCCTTCTCTAAAACACGCTGAAGGCCTTCCAGTGTGGAGTAGTCTCAACTTGGTTTACTGTTTGGTGTGAAATATGATGTTTCTCAACATGAACAGAAATAATCATGAAGAAACTAGTCTGAAATTTTGACATTTCATCCAGTTATTTACTTTGCTGAGAGTAATAGTCTAGAATGTTGCTTGTAATCTAGAAAACAATTAATTAATTTGCCTTTGTGGGCCTCCCACTCATATCTTTTATTCCCTTTTTCCTTTCTTTGTGCTATCCTTTATAGACGAATTGGCTTCTATGTGAACACCTTCAAAAATGTATCCAGCCTTGAAGCCAAGTTTCACAAGGAAATAGCTTTAGTGAGTAAAAATTACTATCTCATGTATAATGGATTATGATATATATGCATGACAGTAAACAGATGTAGTAAAAATCTAGCAGAGGCACATGTGTGAATTTACCATAAGTACAGATTTGTAGTATAACCATTGTATTTATTTCTACGTGTCATATTTGTTCTCTCCTTAAGGGAATTTTGGATTATAGTGCATTATCACTTGTAGCACTAAATTCACTTTCTACTTTGCTAATTTATTGTTGCCTTCAGTATTTTTACCATGTCCAATTTCTAATCACCTCTTTGCTTTAATCAGTACAAGAAAAACATGTCAAGCATTCCCTTCAAGTCTGCTATATATATTGTCAGCAGTACAGCATTATATCTGTGACTGTTAGGCAAATCAGGTGGTTTCAGTGAGGATCTTTTGAATGTGCCTGGCTAAGTGGCAGTGTATTATCTATAGTAACCTACTAATTGGAACCAAAATTTTTTTTGAAAACTGGCTTTACTGAAGTCCTATGTAAACTGGGATTAGGTTTTTGACCGGAAAACATGAATCTTCTTGGCTACCCATATTGCTCTAAATTTCCAGTGACCTCCTTCATCAGACTTCACATAGCAGTCAGTCACACTTATGAACTTGTTTGCTGAAAAACAGCTTATGTTTTTGAAGAACTGCTATTATCTTTGATTCTATGGATTTGCTAGGTTTCCATTTAGGCTTTTGTTGTGCATGGCACTGAGAATTTTTGGAAGAATTTATACTGTAGTGTAAAGCCATCAGATTATATATTACCAGGTTATGAGTTATCAGACCAGATTTATCACCTGTGTTTTTAATCATGACTGTAGTCATTCACGTAAACTCAGGCAAGTGTTTTGTTTTCACAGCTATGTCACAAACTATATGAAGTGATGACAAAGCTGGGGGATCAGCATGCAGACAAGGCCTTCACCATTCAAGGGGCACCAAGGTGAATTTACTGCTTTTTTTTAATGAATTACATTGCAGTAAGCTTTGTGGGTTTCAGCATATGTAACAATCACCTACACCATGTGTAGCGATTGCTGCACAATGTGGTGATGAGTGTTGTTTGTTCAGGATGATAGATGAAGGTACCTTGGATGAAGTTCTTATCAACAGGAGTAAAAATGCAAAGCACACTTTCTCACAAATTTTTTCGAAAAAGTCCTTTCACCAAAAAAAAAAAAGGAATGAAAGCTGTTTCAATTTAGCCTAATTCATTGTAGACTGTTACACCAATTTGCAGCAACCAAGTGTGCAGCTTATTTATTCTCAGATACTTGGTTTACAGCAATGTTACTAACTCTTACAGTTTTTTAAAGCCTTGAAATATTTAGATGTGTTTATAGCTCCTATTTTTAGGTGAGAATCCCAACCTTTGAAAATCAGCTTTTATCTTTTCTGCTCATGGGGAAAAGTCAAGATCTGAGGGTGCATCATAAAAGCAGAAAAGCTGAAGTAAAGAGAATGTCACAAAATACCGTATTTTTAAAGGCTTTCAAGAGAAATCTTATCTTAAAGCACATGACCAAAAAGAGTTTAAAATAAGATGGTGCTTTCTTGAGGTCAGTGGATACCAGTACAGTATTTTGATTTTTTGCTTTTGACAAATAGCCCTTCTGCCATAATTTGATCTTGCAGTACTCTAATAGCGATATGCAGAAAAGGTTAAAATTGTAAAACAGTGAGACTTACCAAGACGCAATGGTATTTGGAGTTAATACATAAGACCTGAATTTCCATCCAATCCCAGCTAATCAGAAGCAACCAGAACAGTGTTATAGCTACTGCTAATTTGCTCTCAAACTGGACTTAAATTAGCAACAATTAAGACTGACCAAACAACATAACATCTGCCTCAAACATATGGCAGTTATTCCTACATTTGTTTTAATCTCACTTTGGAAGAACAAAGAATGAAATATTGAACCTTCCTCCCTAATGCAAAATTTAGAACTACTTTATAAGGACATGACAAAAATTTGTGTTTCGGATTATTTCGGTGGTAATCCATGATAATATGTGTTTACATAGTGCCTCCAGAGCTGTTAGCTCATGCATCAACACTTCCAGCCCCTTTAGGATGGATTCACAAACTGGACTATGATTCCATAAAGGATTTGTAAAATACTTTTGTGAGATGTAAAATAATGTAGTGTTGACAGATTTCAAGCAGTTTTTGTAAAAAAACAGATATTTTGTCCACCTGTCTCCTAGACCACGTCCAACATGCACATGCTTGTTCCCACTGAATTACTTATTCCATTAATGAGAAGATAATTTTTGCTGCAAATGACTAGACATACATTAATGCAGTGTTATCTCAACTTACTTTAAAAATGCTTTTTAAAAATGCATTATTTTTTCAGTTTCTATGTTACTCTCTTTTGCTGTACCATTCACAGAGCCTTACATGAAACTCTGGATAGATTTTGACTTCCATTATTAGTGATGACGCTCTAAAAGTCTATTATGGAGTGAGTCTTCATAAGATAAAACAGCTTTCCTTTTTAGATGCATGAGAATTGGATACTAGACAAGTACAGTATCTAATATTTCCTTTAAAGAACTGTATAAAAAGAAAGATCCTAAAAACTTGTATGCTACTGAATGTCCTGAAGGAAAATATTGTATCTGGGAAAGAAATTTCTTAATGACTGATTATTTTTTCTCTTTTAATATTTCCACAGAAAGAGGTGGTGAGTGTGAGCTAAGCTTGTCCTTTCAAAGAACAAATTTTTTGTGTTAGACTTAGGATAATGTTTATGCTGTGGTCTCAGTCAGGTAGTGCTTCTGCTTTCCCTGAAGATGTGTAGAAGTCGCTCTTACCAAGTACACATTGAGTGCTGTAGTTTATAGCCTCCCTGAGTATAAGCTTTCAGCATTTTTAGGTAGCTCAACATTATCTCGGTGTTTGCACCAGGTTCTTTCATTAGAAGGAGCAGATGTGTTCTTAGGACTTCATCAGGTCTTTTCTTAGTATCAGCAGAGCTCTGTTGAAGTCACTTGACTGCTGCTTGTTTATAGTTGTGGTGAGTTGTCCTTCTAAATTGTGATATGTTTATAATAATCTTGGCTGTGTTTTATTGAAACCTTTCTGAAGTTGCTGAGCTTTTAAAATTATTTGCATTATTCATTGTTATGCCTTCCTATGGGCTTTTTTATCTTTAGAGTCTTTTATTCTGGGAACCGTGTGAAATGAAGACACTAAATCTATCTCACATTTTATGATAGTTATAAACTTATAAATGAAATGGTATTTCAAGTACAGAATCTGAAAAAATGCAGGTATGCTTTTTCCTTCAAGTTATAATGATCAGGTAAACAGATGTTCCAAAAATCAAGATGATTCAAAATTAAAACTTCCTTTGACACTGTAGATAACTGATTTTTAATTGCATTTAATTGCAATTTTAGTTTTAATCATTATAAAATTACTTAGTTCATCTCCAGTGTGTACTGCCTCTTGTGGTCACTGGCATTACATCAGGGATGCAGTTCAACTGTTGCATCAAATTGTCAAGGATAAATCAGCAAGATATATATTGCTTTGCTTCTGTCTAGTGATTCAGGTCCACTCCGCTTTGCAAAAACACCGTCACCACCAGAGGAGGTCTCTCCCCTGCCTAGCCCTACTGCTAGTCCCAATCATATGCTGGCACCAGCATCTCCGGCACCAGCCCGACCTAAGTCACCCACACAGGTAAGCGAATACCTAGCGGGAGAAGCTGGCCTGTTGTGCAGTGAAAGATAGCTGAGATGGTGGATTTTTTATCTAGGCTGTGACTGAGTAATGACAGGGAGGCCACTAGTTCTGTTGCAGTCTGTTCTGTTCATTAGTTCTTCATGCCTGTGTCATGACATGAATGGAAAATGGTTTTTATATAAGGGGGAATGAAGAATTTTTAAGGTGCCTGGTGAATTGGTGGGACTTGTGGTGACAAAGCAAAATACTTCATTAAAAGTTGCATTGTCTCTAAGGACCCATATCCCAGCAGTGACAGTTGGAAAAGCCTGTTTCTAAAACCTCCTTGTGAATTTCTGTCCATTATATATTTCTACTCTTCATTCATCTTCAAATTTATGCTTACCCTGTGAAAAATTAGACAGTGATATCACTGGTCTGGCCAGCCTCTAAAACAGTAAATAATAAAGCTAGCTTAAATACTGCTGTGCTAATTACTGATAATTAAAGTTATACTTGTTGTTATTAACTGGATTGAGAAGTTTGACACTGTTGGAATTACTATTCTCACCAGTACTGGTAAAAGAATAATCAGTTTCATGCATCAGTTTCATCTGTAGTGTAAATGTGATACTTCGTGAGCGTATCAAAGACTTGTGTTGTTGTTGCAGATGTTTTTGGAATTGGGATAGCTTCTGTGATGAATGCTATTTCTATGCAGAAGAGGTTTAATTTTGCATTCAGTGAGCATGCTTCTTTTCTCTGGTCTCCCAAAAGAGACTGTCTGAATATTCATCTGGTAGGACTCAGTCTCATTGGTGCCAATGGTGTTATATCACCATACCACCTGAGGATTATTTTATGGATTTATTTTCTTGATATTTTGATAGATTTAAAAATTATCCAATACTATTTGGTATTATTCCAAGCAATTAGTTTGTCACAGTTATGCAAATCTCTGGAGAGCAGGGAGAATTAGTAAACTAAGCACCTTTGGTTCCCAGAAATTATATGGTCTTAGCATTAAGTATGCTTTAAAAGTAGCAACAGGTGGGCAGGGACAAAATACCAAAGCTAAACACAAATGAACTCAAGAAGCTGAAAAGCTGCAGAGGCTTGATTCTGTGCAGTATCATCCTTCCAACTGTGGGCTGCATAGGAGAGCAAGTGTTTTGCACTGTGTGCCCTATTGCAGCAGAAAAAAAAAGCTAAGAATTGCTTTTATATGAACTCTGATACTTTGAGTCTGAAGGAGTTAGAAATATAGAGTTGTTTTGCTCTTCCCACAATGTTTATTTCAAGGCATTTGGTGGTGAACAACTAAACAGTTCCTTTCAACATATGGCTTATTCCCATGGCTTATTTAGGGTGAAGCAGTGGAGATAAAAACCTAAAACACTTTGTTTAGGCCTATCTTATAGCTTTTATCCCTGAACTAATCTGTGACATTTTTGCTGTCTGCCTAGCTGAGGAAAGGTCCGCCAGTCCCACCACTGCCTAAGCTCACACCCACGAAGGAGTTGCAACAGGAGAACATCATTAATTTATTTGATGACAATTTTGTCCCAGAAATCAATGTGACAACCCCATCACAGGTAAGCTTCAGTGAATGGTTTACAGGTCCAACCTTGTAATCGCCCTAAGTTCTCCAAGGTAGTGCCCTTGGGGCTGATCTTCAGGAGAAGGGAGGAGGAGGGTGCAAGTAGAAGACAGAGGCATAATTATCATTTTCTGTATTCTTGAAAGGGTGTTTTACCATATGGTGTTTTATCTTTGAACAAGTCACACATTATCACTCAAAAGGGCTAACACTGCTAGCATACTGAAAAAAATGAGACATCTCCTGAGAGGCTTGACTAAAAATACTGTGAAACAGTTGTGTTTGAGATTTAAATACATCCAGGTTGCATTATAAGCTGAGAGTTTATCTAAAATGCTTTTTTCTAATCCTAAGCATCTCAATGGAACTTTACAGTGATCCTTCTTTATTTCTGTTTCCTTCATCAAAATCATTAAAAGTATTCCTTTTTTCTTTTGAGTGTTTTTTTAAAAATGGAACTTGGCTGGATTTTAGAGGTATAAAAGGCTGCTTCAGCTGGCTTATTCATTCACTTAGTTTTGCTCATTGAAACATTACACAGACGAGAAGTAATCAAAATTAGTTTTATCTCATTATTCCAAAATTTTTAAAAGTTGCATATAACAAACAGAAAAGCCAGAGTTGTGTCAAATAAGTCTGTAAAATTTGTATTCAACTGTTCAGCTTTTACATAGTTATGGTTAATTGCTGGTTGTTCAATAATGGACCCTTTCTGTTATGGTAATTGCAACTCTGAAATATGAGCCTGTGTCTGATAGACTGTGGAGAAATATGTAGATCTGAAGCTTATTCAGAATGTTTATGAATTTTTGTTTTCATGTGAATCATTGGTTTTGTACAAATTTGTTTGACAACACAGGAGAATGTAGGCACAGCAATGAAAAAGTTATTTTATACAAATTGACTATATGCTGTTTTGTTTTCTTGTGGAGGGGAGAAAGAGGCATTGCTGTCTGTAGGGACCTATTTGGAAGAGAAAAAAGTTATTTATAGTAAGGTCCCCATGCAATTAAAGAATTAAAGGCAACTCCTAGAATGCAGCTGCTGCTAGGCGTTCCTTCTGAAGGGAGATGGCAGCTCTGTTGCATCATTGTACCCTGAGTTAACTATTCTGTTCGCATGAGCCTGGACATCAGTGGTAAAGAGTTGGTGTAACCTGTGCGAAATGTGTCTCCCTGCATTAAATACTGTATCCAACTAACATTCATATGTCAGACCAGCTGGGGAAGCAGAAATGGACCTGGTTTTCTTTTCCATTAAGATATGACACTGGAACAGGGCTTTAAATGAGTGTAAGTCACATTTCCAGAATATTTACATCCTTTCTATAAGAGATTGGCATAAAAATGGAATGGGATGATAAAGGTGGGGCATGCTTCTGAGAACTGAAATCTTTTCCTTATCTCTCAAGGAAAAATGGATCTCCCTTCAGTGAGTAATTTATGTCCTTCCCTCCTCTGCAGTCAATGACTTGGGAATGACCTAAGCTTCACCTTCTCATGAATCATCTGCATATCTCTCCCCGTAAAACCCACCCCCATCACTAAAGCATCCTTAGTGTATCTGAGGTCCCTGAGTATGTACAGACATACCCAAATAAAATGATGTATAGATTTTGTATCCTTCTGTAAGAGAACCAGTTATTAAAAATATATAGCATGGAATCCACAGGAAAAATGGACTGATTCCTCTTGGTGCTTATGGTTTCTCCTATACTCCCAAAGCCCTTGTTGGGCAGTATGGAAGAAGCACTTAAACCTGCAGAGCCCGCTAATGGTGCAGGACTTCCCGAAGGACCACTGTTGGTGTCCCAGACACTGCTCATGCAGAGACACAAACCCAACAGGCTGAAGAATAGAGCTTTGCTGCTTTAATCCAATGTTTCAGAGCAGATTACAAACAGGCAGAACACTTTTCTTCTCTGGAACATAAATATTCTGTAATTGTTGTTGTTCCTCCTTCTTTACCAAGAAGTACTAATGCATTCGCTGTTGTGCAAGATGCTGAAAGACAGTTCTGCTTGATGTTGTTGAATATTTTTGTGCTGATTCAACAAAGAAACTCACATGTCCAGGTTATTCATTGTCAAGAATGGATTTAATTAGTGCTAAATAAAAGAAAGAGGTGAGAAGATGAGATATCTGGTTGACTGGATGGAAGAGTCATTTGGAAATTAGTGTTCCTTGTTTTTCTTTCATTTTCTTCACGTTTCTCCCTAGTGTCCAGTTACTAGCTTGGACATTGTAGGCCTCTATATGCCCTCTACAGATACTTAACATGTCTGAGTGTGTCAGACACCTCTGAAGGGAACTGCTAAGGCTATTTTAAAGCTTTTACAGACTGTGTGCAGAGAGGGGGTAGCAGTTCTGGTACTTCCTGCAGGTTTCTTGTGCCTTCTCCATTCCTGGCACATACCTCTCAGGTGTACAACTTTGCTTCTGCCACAGCCACCTCTTTCTAATGTTTCGTTTATTCATGCTTTGTCATGCTATGGTGGAATAAATACAGGATGTTTCGCCGACCTCCCTGACAGCTTTTTCCCTTATTGAGGGATTTCCCAAGGTTCCTGTTTCTCCTACATCTCCATGTAATGTGATATCTTAGGTACTCTATATGTTTATTTGGGCCTTTGTCACTAAAATTAAGAGAAGTGTTCTCTTCATTTTGTTCTGAGGGTTATGGGTGATGATAATTTTTGCAGTCAGTACCCTGTCACTACAGATACCTTACCTGTCATCACGCATGGCCTAAGTAAGACTCCTATTCATTGGATTCAGTCCTCAAAAGTAGCAACTTCTTTCTCAGACCTCATTGAAAGATAATTAACATTTCTGTCTCCATCCATTTCTGACTATATGTCAGCAAATGCTGTGTTGTTTCATCAGGGTGTATGATCATATGAGCATTAGTGCCCCAAGGGCGTATGTGATGAAGTCTAAATGCACTGGATGGAAGGCATGTCAGAATGAATATAATGAGGGTTACTGGTGGGAATGGTGGGTTTGACTTTTTAAAGTGCTACGCTATCACACTGGCTTCAGTTTATCAGAGCAGTTCTCCCTCATCACTTGTGGCCAAAAGCAGAGGCCGAGGGAAGAAGATAAAAAAAGGCAAGCAAAGTTGATACTCTTGTCCCGCCCTTCTACTGTATTCTCCCAACCTCTGGTCATTTGCAACTCAGGGGCTTCTTCAACATGATTTTTACGTATTTAGTAAGCCTCGACAGACTATTTTGCCACAAATTTATTCAGTCTTTCAGCATGTGTACATTTTTCTCATTCACACTGCCTGAAGACAAGGAGATCCCCAGCTGAACTCTGTGCCACATGAAGCACCACCACCTTTCTTTATTCTGCATCTGTCCCCATCAACTTTGCTGCCATCAACCTTCCTGCTTTGGAAGAATCAGCGAACAGCCAAACCCCTGTGCCTCTCGCGCTTGTATAGACCCTGCTCATATCATCCCTAGCACACCTCTTCCAGACTGAAGAGTTCCAGGTTACCCTGTCTTTCCTAACATGGGGGCTGAGGAGCTATTTTGACCATGTTTGTAGGTGACACAGAGAGCTTGGGTGTTTTGTGGCATAGTGGAAGCCATTCATTACCTAACTTTGAACATCTATTTACCAATAGTAAAACTAATTTGGAAAGTTTATATTCTTAAGTGTTTTAATAATAGAAAGGATTTGTTCATTTATTTTACTGTCATTGTCATCATCATCATTATTATTATTATCTCCTAATTTTACTGGTTTACTGCCCTGTTGTTGCAGACTTGCCCTGTTGTACAAGCTTCTCTCACTATTTAATAAACACTGAACAACTAGCAGTAGGCAGTACCAGCCTCCTTACCAAGACCAAGATGCTTACCTAGAATATTTTTAATTAGTGATAATTGCGTCTCAGCTACAGTTTCAAGCTAATTAATATTTTACGTCAAAGCACACTAATTGTTTGTTCAGGTTACTTTACAGCAGGAAAGACCTGTATCCCATTGAAACAAAATATATATATTTCTGTTGACCTGAAAGGCCTTGGCTAATTTATTAATTGCTAACAAAAAAAGACTCTACCATGTAATCCAGTTTAGTGAGAGCGTATCATAGAATCACAGAATGGTTTGGGTTGGAAGGGGTTGGAAGGGACCTTAAAAATCCTCTAGTTTCAACCCACCTGCTGTGGGCAAGGACACCTTTCACTTATCCAGGTTGCTCAGAGCCCCATCCAACCTGGCCTTGAACACTTCCAGGGATGGGTCATCCACACTTCTTTGGGCAACCCATTCCAGTGCCTCACTGTTCTAAAGAGATATTTCCTAAAGTTTAGAGCTAAGGGCAACATTAAATGTAAGTAAGTGCTCATGTTCAGAATTGAAATTTAATTCAAAGGCATTTATGTCCTTCTGTATTGGCTTTTTATTAATGTTTGTGTTTGGGGGGAGATTCACTTATTAGACTGTATGAACACTGTGTGCCATTTATGTAGTCTTTAGTTTTGGTATCTGTCTCAAAGCACTTTAAAAGGACCTTCACAGTCAAATAGTGTACACTCAGCACTTTTTTGAAAGGATTGTGATTGTTTAGGCTGGAAAGGCAAAGCTGTACTGCAGAGAAATCAAAGACATCGTAAGAGTGAATCTCCTAAAATTAAAACTTATACTAAAGCTCAAGATAATCTTCAGAGCTCCTCCCCTCCTGGCATGCACAACAGCTAGTAGGTCTGTGATATAATTATTTTCTTCTTGCGCCTCTTAATATTTTACTACCCAGGGAAGCTTTTGAAAGATAAGTTTTTCAAGAATTATGTTTCTCTTCTAACAGAATGAAGTACCTGAAGCTAAGAAAGAGGAATCTTTGCTAGATTTGGACTTTGACCCTTTCAAGCCAGAAGTTGTACCAACAGGAGTTAGTCATTCACCCATGTCTCAGGTATCTCTTTGCCTGGAGGTAGGCAAAGCACATGAATGCAACATGCTGTGTTTGGTAGCAAAGATTTGCCTTGTGTATTAACAGTGTATCTGCAGTGTCTGAAAAACTTTATCTTCCTCAGAGGCTCTATTCAACCATCTATGTTTCCCCCTCAGTAACCTTGTACTTGATGATGTACTGGAATGAGAGTAAATTGTCAGGTGGTAAAATGAGATGTCTGCCGATGAGAATGGTTGCTGGTACCTTGGCCTGGACTTTGGCATGCTGTTATTTTCCATCTATAGAATAACTCTTAGTGCAAACATTATAATTCTCCAGTGCTTGTTTTTCTGACAACTTCTCTGACCTGGCCTTGATTCTTCATGTCTGAAGAGATGCCTCGGGGGACCTAGGTCTCGTGGAGTCAGCACGCAATTGCTTTGCTGTGATGGAGTTTCTGTACCAGGCAGTGGAATGATCTGAGTGGTTTTACTATAAATCTATTTTAGACCTAACCTCAAGGAAATTGAGGGTATGGAATAGGGTGTTTCCTTGTAGACTGTTGTGTTATAGAAATTCGGCATTTAGTAGTAATATTTACCATGGTAGTTTCTTGCAGCAATATAAAAAAAAAAAAAAAAAAAAAAGAAAAAAATGTGAAAATTAATAAAAAAGGCTGATATATTAAGTTGCTGGTATTCATTGGCTTACCCTACAGGACCTGCTGTTTTGAAGTCCAGAATTCGCCCTCACTGCCCAGAGGGCAGATAGTAAAGTGGGGAAGATCTCCTGGCCAGAATCGCTGTATCCCTGTCTTGTACTCAAAGAAACAATATTAATACATCATTAGCAAGACCTATTATCCCTGTGGCTATCACTAATCTGACTTGTTCTGTGAGATGTGAGAGGACTAATCAGCTGTTCAGGAGTGCAGCATTGGGAAAGGAGTGAGAAGACAAGCAGGTTTAGGGCTGAGATAGTCCTGATTCTCTGCTGATCTCTTCCTCAGTTAATTAATTTCTTACTTGGCATGCAGTGCTAGTTATGTAATGAGGTCTGTAGTGATCTCTCATGGGATATGCACTATCAGAAAAATGATGCATTGTCAGCATTCCAAATGCTATCTGAAATTTCTCACTGAGATTTGCTAGAAGTGTTTCATTCTAGCAGAAGCTTTGTGCATTTTACTTGGGTTTTTTTTTTCTCCCTCTAAACAGGGAAGAGGATGGGGAAGGAGAATGAATTTCCTTGGCATTTACCGGTGACAAAAAAACTTTAGGTGTAGCTTTGCTAACTACCCTTTCAGCATGTTTTGTAATAACACTTATTTGAGCAGTGGGATTGTTAAATGAAAGATATTTAACTTTTGTGACAGAACACATTTGTTCCGACATTATATTGTACAGATTGTAGAAGAGTTTATTGGTTTAGTGAAAAACAGTTATTTTAGATTCAACTGTACCATGTAATTCTGTATAGAAAAGTACATTTTAAGTTTTCATCGAGGTACATAAGAAGCATTCACTGAACCCCTTCAGTCTCTCCTCTTCTTTCACCTTTCCCCATAATGTACGTATATGAGAAAGGATGGTCTGCATCCACAAGAGCATATGAATGAGTCAGAGCACCATGTCTTTAGAAGGGAAGACAGCCCTGTGTCTGGGTCTTGGTCTCACTGGATTTGACAGGGTCAGTGCTGTGGCAGCATAGACAGAATGAAACCTGTGGTTGCAGACTTTGGAGAGCCTGAGCTTGTAGAGAGATTAAGAAGAGATTAAGTGGTGTGTATATATTTTGTGTGTGTGTAGCTTTTGCCTCAGTCATGGATATTTTCCATTCAGCAAACTGCTGAAGAAGTGATGTGAAGACATGAGTAGTCGTCTGTGCATGATGCCTTGGGAGGCCTGGTGTGACTTCTCTATTCATAATTTAATTAATTACCTCCCTCCACTGCTCTGCCAGGGTGATCAAACCACAGTAACTGAGCCCTGGCAAGCCCTTCCTCGATTGCTTTTCTGTTTCTATGGCTGTTTCAGAAGTGACCTTTCTAAACCTGCCTGGCTCTCTTCTCTGTTTTCTAGTCTGTCTCACCTTTCCTCAGTTTATTCCTTCCCCCTCATGCTCAAAGTTGAAAGGAAAATGAAAAAAATGGAAAATGAGCAATCTCTCTTTTCATGGAAGTTAGTTAGACATTTAGGGTTTGTACCATTTAGCACTTTAAGAACAGATATGTCAATTTTCCTTAAAGCTGGAATGCTCAGCTAATACTGTTACAGCAAAGTAAGAACACACACTTTTGAATTGCATCTGCAGAAGCAGCACATACCTGGACTTAAACCAATTTAAAATGAATGTGAAATGGCTCTTGATGTTAATATGCTGTAAATCTGAGTAGTGAATTATTACTGTGTCTTTTGCTCATCAAAGCAGAAGTTGTTCAGAGAACCATTCTGTCCTTATAAAA
Organism: Pipra filicauda; assembly: GCF_003945595.2. NCBI lineage: Eukaryota > Metazoa > Chordata > Aves > Passeriformes > Pipridae > Pipra > Pipra filicauda. The sequence continues at coordinate 301,977 of NW_024104480.1, forward strand.
TATGAAGCAGGCGAGAAAAGAAGCTAAATGCACCAATCCTTTCTCTCACGCAAATGTTAGATGTCACATTCAACATTTGCAAATGTTTTAATTTCACATTTTACTTTATGAATATCTTTAGGTTTTGAGGTTTTGTGGGCTTTAACCTATGTGTGAATATAGTAGATACATTTTGAAGCATCTCAGACAGCTTTTGGGGCCAACCAGCAGAGCTCCTTCTTATGCGGTGGGATATAAATACTTGACATGAAGTCTACTGCTTTTCTTTCATCTGTCTATTTAGCTCTTCTGTTAAAAGGTCACTAACATTAATTAACCAACTGGACAAAAAGAAAATATTGGTTAACTTTCTTGTTTTCTTTCCCCAAAAGTATACTGTTTTCCTTTCTGGTGCCAGAGTAGTGAGAAAAAACACCAGTGGATAGTTGGATCATTTTTTTACTGGCTAGAAAACTTGACCTATGTAAGCTTGTTAAAGCTGACACCTTGCAGAGGCTCCTGTACATGTTGAAAGTCATTCAGTCACCAGCTCAGAATCTGGTCATTACTCGTGCACGTGACAATGTGAATTTGCTGGAAAGCAGCAACTACTTTGAAATAGGAAATAACACAATGCATTGCATACTGCCCATCCTGTATAACCAAGAAGAGTATTATGCAGATACATGCACACACATGTGCACGCATGTGCTAATATGTAATATGTAATATGTATGTATTATAAATATGCATATAAATAAGTATTATCTTCTTAGTTAATGCACAGTGTTTGGATATACAGTGTATGAATTATATTTTTCTCACAGCCTCTTTTATCCACTCCTTTTTTCAGACATTGCCATGGGATCTATGGACGGTAAGCCTGACGTATATATTTCCGTGCCTCTGATTTTGTAACAGCCTGAAGTCAAATTTACAATGCTTCTACCAAAAGACAAGATAAAGAATTTATGGAGGATGATACTTTCAAGTATATGAAGCCACTGTTGCTTGGCCTACAAAACCTAAGTGATGTCAGTAATCTAGGCTAATAAAATTCTCAATCATTATAGCTAAGTGTGTTGCTTTTACTATACCTGAATTACAGGTATTAGAGTGTAATAATGGATGTTAATCACTTGTTTTAATTACCTGAAGGTGTAGTTCCTCAGGACTTTAATCCAGTGGACAACCATTTTCTCAAAATTCAGGAAGGAAGTGAGAATTTTGTTTGTGGGCATACAGTGAACTGGACTTATTCACAAAAAAAACTGCTACTGTAGGAAATTGTATGAATCCTTCCTTCTTCCTCCTCGTGCCAAATCAGATAAAATGATCTGCAGGAAGGAAACAACTCATTTTTGTGAGCTTTCTTTTGACTTTATGTCATGGAGTTAGCTGGGTTGACTTGACATGGAACCTGGTACTTTCATTTTTGACCTTTTGTAGCTTCAACCAGCACAGAAATCTGTGAATGCTTGTCATATATTAAGATTTGCAGCACTGTTTTGTGAACAAATACCATATGTGATGTATATTAAATGTTCGTCTCTTTCTATCGAGTCAGGTTAAATAAAACCTGGAAAAAAATCACATATGTAGACTACCCAGAATTTCAAGGCTGCAAATATCAAGATCAGCTAAAATATCAAGAGGTGTTGTGAATTTATTGCTCTAATCTTACATTAGATAGCTTTAACAATGTCTTCTTTTTGCACAGTTTTATTTATAATATTTTAATATTGTGTAAGTATTCTAGATTGTAATTATTTTTCATCTTTGCTTTAGTTTAAAAAAAAAAGTAGTGGACTTCACAGCTAAATGTTTGAAATTAGGGATACTCATTGCAAAGTTTCTCTTAATAAGTTGAGTGCATAGTAGTTGTTGAACTTCCTGGGAACATTTGTATCTGTTCAAAGTGGCAATGTAGACAGCAGGTTTGTGACTCAATGCCTTACTCTGTGTGGATGTAAATGCCTCTACAAGATAATGGAGAATCAGAGCTGCATGCTCAGGGTCCTCCCTATTGCCTGAGTGATACAGTGATGCCTGAGTGTAAATACAAGCCCCACTACTACTTACATTGCTTCCTTCCTTGTCACTGTCTCACAGAGCAACTTTTCTTTTCAATAGAGATGTAATAGGATTCCTGCAATAAAAATGTCAGTGGCTCACAGAGGAAAGCAAGATGTGACTTTTTTAATAATGTAATGCAGAGGGTTAAAATTCAAGGGCCTGGGATTAGTCTTCTGTGGAGTGGCAGGGAAAGAACCTGTTGCTCCTTCCCCACACTGGTAATTCCTGGTTAGGGAACTGCTAATTAATGAACTGCTGCTGTAACAAAGTACATCATGGTCTTCTTTTCTGTATATGTATATATTTATACGTATATCTTTATATTCATGACTTTATATGTATGACTTTATTCTATACAGACAAGCAGTGAATTGGTGCAGCCGGTAAGCAAACCTCCCCCCAAAACTGCAACCACTCTAGAGACATGCTTAATCAGTGTGGTGTAATATATAGTTTTCTGGTTTTGTCTATCAGTGCTGCTCTTTTGCATTATAATCTATTGCCTCCAAATGTTGAAAACCACATAGCTTTTCCTTAAATGGCTTAATTTAGTCACTTCATTCTTTAAATTAAATTTGCTCATGTAAAATATAAATTTTGTGTTTTCTCATCAAGTCCGCCTTTATCTTTTTCATCTTGTGTTTTTTCTTTGCTTTTCTGTCTGCTTAAAGCCTGACTCTTCAAAAAGTCTTTCCCTGTGTAACCTGGTCATGGAGGAAACCCCAAACAGTGGGTCATCAGAAGATATTAACAGATCTCAAACTAATCTAGGTTCACTCAGCTGGGGCCTAGATGTTAGCACACCCAGTGTCAGCCAGGAAATTACTGCAGGTGGTTCTTTGCTTTCCCATGGGGCAGAGCAAACCTCAAGCATATCCATGGGTACTCTGCCTGCTAGTGTTTGGCCTGCAGTAGGTGAGCAGGAGGATGCTGCACCAGGGTCAGCTTCTGTAAATGAAAACCAGAGGACTTCACTGGAGGACCAGTTGGATGCCAGAAATGTCCTGTGGGAAGATATGGTGACCAATCAGCCTTTAGAGAACATAACCAGTTTTGAGACACCCGTCCTGGGAACTGATAACTTGTTGGATGAACCCCTCCCGTGTGATGTGCAAAAGGCAGAGGAAGAGCATGAGGAAGACGAGTGGGCAGGTGTCAAGCCAAGTGAAAAGGTAGAGACCGGAGCTAACTACAAGGAGGTAGAAGGTACAGAAGAACTGGAAGAGCAGGGTTGTGAAACCAAAGGAAACAGGGAGGCAGAACTTCATAAGGGTTTAGCAAAATCAGATCTTGAAATTATAGTCAGCACAGAGGTAGAAAATTTACATGCGCTGGAAGATAATGATGGGGATGCTGGGAGAGCTAGTGGTGCTAACCTAGAAAACCCTAGAGAAGAAGAATTCAAACAGGTCAATGTCACTGAGGAGGCAGATGGAGAAATACCATTGTTGAGCACGGGGCTGGAAAGCGGGGACAAAATAGTAGTGTACCACTGTAAAACTATAGAAAGCACTGGCACTGAACCTGAGAGAATCCTTGGTATCTGGGATCAGGACCATGAAAGAACATCTAAGGATGCCTTAGACCAAACTGACAGTGGTGCTGGAGAGAATACATCCATAGAGTGTATAAACATGAGGACATGTGTTGACCTACAGATAACTGACGACACAGGAAAGTACTCTACAGATACTGTGAGCAGTCTGTGTCATGCTGAATTATTCAGTGCAGAAGAGTCTGGTAAAGGAACTGAAGACAATAGCATCATCCACCTCCCAAATGGTAGTCCTGGTACTGAAGGTCAAACTGATGCTGAACATGCCCAAATGTCTTGGGCACTGCAGCCCAAGACAGCCGATGCTGCTAGCACAGGCTGTGGTAATCCTTGCCTAGATAATGCAGAAGACCAAGTGACAGGTAGGGCAGCAGCAGCAGTCACTGAAGAGCATCCTAGTAGCAGTGGTGTTCCTGAAGCCTTGGAAACAGATCCCTGGCAGGCAAACTGGGATCCAACAGTTACTAATGATTCCTGGGGTTTTTCTAATCTGTCAGATAGCCAAGCCAATGGACTGGATAATTGGCCCTTTTTCCCCAAACAGCAAGACTCAGAGGAAGGTAACATGGAAAATATTTGGTTGGGCATTAGTAATAAATGGTCTACACAAGACTTAGGAGGTACTGATAACAGCTGGGGAGAAATAGGTGCAAGCACAGGCAATAAAATTCAGGAGACACCAGTAAAACAAGGTCATCCTGGGGAGCAGGCAGGCATTAACAATCCAGGACTGAGCAAGGAGATAGCTAGACCCTTGGCTCTGTTTCAAATGGGAAATTCCAGAAATGCTAGCACCGAGAGTTCAACTAGTCCTAAAGACAATGAGACCAACAACTCAGATTTATCAGAAGATGAAATTGCTAACCGGAGATATGGATTGTTGTACCAGGAAATTGAGGCTGATAAAGAAGAGGTACCTACCCCAGTGTGTAGCCTAGTCTAGACAAAGAGTTCCTTAGGCCATGCATAACCTTGTCGTTTAAAACCATTCCATTTGTGTGTTTCCCACTGCCCTTCCTAAGCCTGTGCTATTCTTTTTTTGAAAAATTGCCATGCAACTGTTCATAGTGTGGTACCCTTCAGCCATGTAATGAAGCAGGCTGACAAAAATGCATTTCAAAATGGTGAATGAAGCTTTGAACTGTGAAGGCACATTGTGTCTTGCAGCTTTTGTGTTTTATCTGTATATCTTTAAATGCACCTAGTCTTTTTTTATTATCGTTTTGTAAAAATGCTTAAGTTACTCTGCTTTTTCTCTTTATTTTTGTTGTTTTCTTTAAACCTGTGATGCCTGTTGTAAAATAGCACGGTTGACGAATTTCTTGCTGCCATACCCTTTTTTTTTTTTTTATGTTTGGCCTACATTTTTATTTTGCAAATAAAAATGTTTTGACTCATGTTCTGATCTAGTAAAGAAATGATAATTTGTTCCGATCTTCGCTTCTACTTAGGCATCCACCACAGCATTTAATGGATTTGCACAGGTAAGAAATAAAAAGGTGTTAAGATAATTTTTTTTCTGTGCTATTAGGAGAGTATTAGAACTGGCTATACAATTTCAGGAAGTCTACAGACAAGCTGCATAGCAGTGTCATACTGTCTCAAATCCAGACCTTGTCTGTTCTCGGAAATTCTACTTAGATGTTACTAGAATGATTCTAATACTCTTAGGACTCTTGGCCTCACTGAATTTAATAGCAAAAAATCTGACTACCTTTCTGGGATGGATTTTTTTTCCTCCTAAAAGGACTGATTTAGCGTTTTTATTGTGCTCTTTTTTGAATTTTTCTCACAATCCCCAAATTCTGTAAAGAACAGTTTCCCCAGTTTCACATAGTTTCAGTGATTCTGTAGGTATATATATAATGAGGGGATTTCTTTCCTCCATCTTTACTTTCAGTTAGGATATATTTTACTCTCAAAGTTAAATGTAAAGTATTTGTTTGCTGCTGTGCTGATAGTGAGACTGTGTTACCCATCACAGAGATACAGCACATGAAGACACCATGTTTATGCTTTCAAATTTCAGGGCTGTGTCAAGATCCCAAATTTCAGGTGGATAACCTGGGACCTCAGTGTTTTCCAGCATCCTTTTAGAGACTGGCTCATCCACAGCGCACGCTGTACACCATATTTTAAAAACGCCCAAGAAGATTCAGATTATACAAGGACAGAAATGAGTCTTCCAGTGCTTAACAGTCTGCTCCAGGACATTTAGTTTAGTAAAGGATCTGGAAGGAAGGGGAAAACCACAAACCACAACCTCTAGTAATTAAGGCAAAATGTTGGTCTGGAGGAAATAAATATCTGCTGCCCCCACTGCAGTAGGAAAATAATTTGGCCCAGCAATATTTTGCAAATTAATTGGTTCTGAATGAGCAAGGTGTTGGAAAACACCTCCATATTTCTACTTCCTTAATGCAGGTAAAATTTTGTATCTGTAATTACTCTAGTTATTATGCAAATAAAAGCCCAGGAACATATGAAAGTAGCTTAGAGCTAGTGTAATCTCCAAGCACAGCCATGTGTTGTCTGCAAAAAGTTTCACAACTGGGAATTGCATTGTACCTGAAACAGTCCTTGCAAATCACATGTATTTAATGAAGGGTTTTTCGCTGCCTCTAGTGAGGTGAAAAACTTCTTGGTTTAGAAGGATTGAATATAACTGAATATAATTGAAAAGAGAATGTCTTTAATATTAATAGTACTTAGATAATCTAAGTATTAAAAATAATTATTAGTTAGGTTGTATTTGTCATCTTATTCCGTGTGAATGTACTTTGATAGACATCTGCAAATATCCTGTCTCAAATACTTTTTGCATTTGTTTTTCATTTCCATATCTAGGATATGTCTGTATTTACAGTGCAATCAAGTGAGAATGTGACAGAGCCTTTGGTAAGTGGTGGCTTTGAGTTACTTTTTAAATGCCTTGTAAGAAAAGGCATTTTTTATTCTTCCTTTGGGCAAAGAGATTTTCTGGTTTTTGTGTGCTTTCCATCCTTTAAATCACAAAAGTTTATACAACTCTTCTACCTGGAAGAGCTGGTGGGTGATATGATTGTAGTTTGTAAATCCATACTCGCTGAACCAATCTTTTACAAGGATAGCACAGAGCAAAAGAAAAGAAAACCAGAATATTCTAATATATATTTACTTTAAAAAAATGTAATTAAACTGTTTGTTCATTTATTGCATTTAAGAAATTACTAGAATAAATACTATGGTCCAGTGTAGAGCAAGCAGGTGATACTACGTGATGACTGTTTAAATATCTACAATATTGCTGTAGTTTTACCCACTCACCACATATTAATAGTAGGAATGATCTACTTCTAAGGACTGGACAATCTTTTTGAAAGTCATCACACCTGGGCAGTTTCTTAGCTCCTCTTACAATCTTTGGTTAGCCTGAAGTAAGGATGTGAATAGCAGCATTGCTGGGTGAGTGCTATAGTTACTTAATAGCAGCAGAGTGATGTTCAATATTATTTAATGTGGCTTTTGTATAATGCCTCTGGTGGTGTTTGTGTTCATGATGGTTACTAAATATGGTGAGAGTATTTTTACTTGTAGCTGAAATGTGGTACCTCGTCTGAAGTCTGCTTGTCAACAAATGACTTGAAGTACATCCATGCAATCTGCTTTATAAGCCTGGAAGAATCTTCCAGCATTAAATCTCAGGAAACTCATTAGTCACCTTACTTGGGATAAATCTACTTTGTGTTTCTTATTTCAGTCCTATTTCTTCTTTGTGAAATTTTCTAGAGCTGTAATTATACACTGCACAGAGGGATTTTTGCACAGCTTGACGCAATATAGTGAATGCTTCTTTATGCTACGCCAAATCCTGAAGGTCTTGCATAGGCAAACTTCTCTGTACCTCATTAAAAATTAGTCTGCTTAAGGTATATGTGAGTAAAGAATTGAGATGTTATGGGTTTTTTCCGGAAAAATATCAGGAGGAGATTTTAGTATTTTAAAGAATTTCATGAAAGCTATCCCTTCATGTCTCACAGGAGACATCACATTCTAACCAGCTGCCTGTTATCAACTGCGAAGCAATTGCTTTTGAGCTCCATATTATGCTGAGCAATTTGTTCATGGCAAATTAATCTGTTGGGGTTATTTTGTCTGGTTGAGTCAGTCATCTTTATAAATGGAATATGCTGAGCACTACTTCGAGCTCTCCCTGTGTATGTGCATGTGATGTTTCGCAAGGTGATGTTTCCATTGGATATTGCACTTCTGCTGTGAGCTATTTTGCCATAAAACTGAACTTGTTTCAGGGCTGGTGATATTTGATAGATCCTCTTGCTCAAAAACAAGCTGAGGCCAGAATTTAAAAGGGTGGAAATCCCAATAGTGGGTTGATAAATGCATGCCTTCTAGGCGATTGAGAGTTCAAGAGAAAATGCATTTTAATAAAAAACCAGGGATGATTTTCAAAGTGCTAGAATTTAGTCAGTTAGTGTTTGCCCTTGTGCATATAAAAACTGTTTGAGTGTCTGCTAATTGCTTCTTACCTTCACTGGAGGAGGGACTGTATTTTCCGAGAGCAGACAGAACTAGGGAGTAGAAGATAATTTTGAAAACCAGAGTTGGTACATATGGGTACCAGTTTCAACTTCTGGCCTTGCTGTCAGTTTCTGGAGCATTTTGGAGCAAACTCTGGGTGCCTTCCCCCCCTTCCATGACCTCTTACTTTAGCTCAGAAAGCTATGCTTTCTTTACTTGTGAGGGAGGGATATAAAACTGGCACATTTTACATATAGAACATGGAGGATGAAAACATCCTTTAGATGCTGTCCTTTGCCAGGGGCAAAGCTCGGTAAGATTGAGCCTGAAGCAGTACTGTGCCAGGCACAGTTCCCTTTCCCCTCCTCCATTCCCACTATCATGTGCTCCTCAACAATTTTTCCACTGTCTGCTTAAAAATCAATAACAAAAGGCCGAGGCTGAAGAAGCGCCACCTGGGGAACTTAAGGTCGAGGAAACCCCTGCTCCTGCTGCTGTTATGGAAAAGGAGGCTGTCCCTGGTGAGCTTGCCGAACCAGCAGAGCAGGCTGTGGTGAGTAATCTCTCCTGATGCCACCTCTCGACCCTCATCTGAGGCACCTTTCATCATGGTGAATGTGCCTGCTGCATTTTGGCCATCCTTTCCGTTGTCATCCTCCTTGGCTGGTTTCCCCAGTGCCTGACTGTGTCACAGCATGCCTCTTCAGCACTCATCCTCCTTTCAGCCCTAAAATGTCATTCCTCTTATGTTTCGCATTTTAGACTGAAGTTCAGCTGAGTGATTGTAGTTTCACAGGTGGTTTGATTCCAGATGAACTTCAGAAGGGGAAAGAACTTATGCCATTTTTAAACTACCTTATTAACAGTTTTCTCATTTCGTTTCAAGCTCTAAGCCAATGTATGTCTTGTATGGTCCTTACTAGAGTATGAAAATTCCGGAGAAAAAAGTGATTGTAATATAAATGTCTACAAGACTCATGGTTTTAGAAGCCAGTTGTGAATCAAAGAGGGAACTCCAAACACCAATTTGGAGATTTTTTACATACCAGCATTCAGGAAATGATGAGAGGAGAAGAAATTACAGGTCTGCATGAAGAACAAAGCAGAGCACACAATATCACTACAAATTAAGAGGTGGTCTGAGGCAGTAGGCATGGGGTTTTACTGCTAACTAGCATCCCTTTTTATACAGATATCCTTTTTGTCTGAGGTTCCTCTTCTACATACTGTTGTCAGAAGGTCTTGGTGGTGGATATACCCACAGGCTAAGAAACCCTGGAGGAAAAATGCATCTGGTTTTGTAGTCTGACAGCTTTCATGCTTTCCTCAAGACAATAACGTGTTCAAAGGCTCTAATGAGTGCTTGCCGCTGGTAGAATATGCAGATTACTGGATGAAAAAAAGAGGTGGAAGATGTATAGCTGTGCTTTTTTGACTACTGAGCACAGTTTGGTGCTGTAAGTGTTCTCAGAAGAACAAGGTTTAAGCTTGCTCAGCTGTACTTGGCCTTGAGAAAGTCCATACGTGTCTTCAACTGCGAAGCAGAGATGACGATACCCAATTCACCGTAAAATGAGGTGGTTTTCAGTAAGCCCTTGATACATTGCCGCATGGAAAGCAATATTAAGCTAATGTAGATGCAAATTAGCTGAAGAAAGTGGAAGTAGCTATAGATGCACATACAGATGTGGCAGCAGAGAGCATGGATAGATATCCACTTATCAGATATGAAGCTACTGTAGCATTTCTCGGAGCATCTCTGGAGCTCATTTTTATTAATGGCAATGGCTTCAACACCACGAGGCTGATGGTGACTTTTATTGATGACTCCAGGTTGGGTAGTGTTGTTGACTTAGGAGGATAGCATTAAGCCCACTAGCTCTACCTGTTAGGGAAAGGCTGGTTGTCTGCTGGCAGCGTTAGACCTGCGCAAAAGCCACAGGTGATATTATGGAAAATGTCTTCAGCAGAAGGAATTAGGTACTAGCATTGGTTGCAAGGCTGTGGAGTGCAGAAGTAGTTTATTGAAGACTTTCTTAAAGATGAATTGATGAGTTTGCCTGAGTGGTTTCAACTATCTGTATCACAGGATTAAAAAATGGTATCCAGCACAATTGATACAAAGAGAGAGGTAAAACTTCAGCTGTAGCGCCTGCCTAATTCATTCTTCCCTTAGTCCTATCTTTCTAATGGAGGAAAAATAATTTATTGTGTGAGGAAAGGTGGGCAGTGCTACGTGGGCTGTTCTGCAGGACTTTGGGGAAAAGGGCAGATAATACCTGTCTCTGTCCAACCCTACCCTTTCTCTGTGGACTCCTAGCAACAATGCACGTATGGAGGGAAGCAGTCCCAGTGTGTTCCCTAAAACTATGTTTAGGGTTTAATTATGATTACATTTGCACGAACTTCGAGTATTTGTTTCATATTTTTAATTCACTTTTGCTTGATTCCGTGGTACACACTGGAGCAAATTACTTCAGGATCATCCCCTTCTAGTAACATAACTTAGTGGTCTATGGAGACCAGGCTCCCCCCTCCTGTGAGTTTCCTTTTTACTTGATATAAATCACAATAATAACTTGTTAACTCCATAGTAAGGCAAAGAATGAAATTTTCTATGTGAAGCACATTGTTTTTGTCAAACTGTTGTGCAGAGTGCCCCATGTAAATTTGATAGTTTGGAATAAAGAAAGAGGGATGGAAGGTGGAGAGGGAAGGGGTAGGAAATCAGTCACTGATGATTTCTTCTCTTCCTGTGAGTGAATGTCAGGGAATAATGTGGAAGAACAGATATTAATGAAGGTGAAAAGGTGGTTTTATTTTGATTATCTCTAAGGATTTAAGGAGGAAAAAAAATGTAAAAGAAGTTCCCCATTTTTCTAAGAGGAAACCAGCTCCTTTTTGTCTTACAGTAAAGACAAAGCAATGCTCTGAAGCCTGTTGCACATCTTAAGCACTAATTAAACAGGCTGTGACTGCAGCACCATGCATTTGCTCATTGGTTGACATGACCTTTTCAGGTGATCCATTTTACTGCTGAGGAGTTCTGGGTCCATGATCTGTCATCAGCTGCTCTGGCTGAGTCGCAGGACTGCAGAGCTGTTGTGAGAGAGGCAAACACAGTGCAAGAGACAGGCAATTTAAGAGCAACCCCGAAGAAATAACATAGGCATTAAATAAAAGTTAAAGAATTGAGATTAGGTTTGTTCTTGGTTTTTTGTTGCTTATTAAAAGTGAAGTTGTCCTTTCTAATTTGGGAAAATAAGCTAGAAGTGCTGATTTTAAAAATGCCTAAAATTGAGTCATTCTGCATTTGGCTCTGAAAGGTTGTTATTTCAGGAAGGGCTTTCCAGGACTTGCAAAGAAGAGTTTTGAAGATTAGGATTAATGACAAATATGATCAAAGCTAAGGAAAAGTACACTGAGTTGCAAAAGATTAAAACATAATTTCTCAATGTTCTGTGTCTGTTTGCTTTATGAATGACAATTTACTTTAAAAGGGAAGTTGTAAAATACTGATAGATGCTGCCTCATGGGGAATCTTTTATCAAGTTTAGTTACTTCCAGTTTGGAGTGACAGCTGCTACTCAGTTTCACTTTTCTATGGTAAATTTCCTGTCACATCCTATTAATCCAGGAAATTTATGACATATATTCTTCATTGCAGGAACTTCACAGTAAATTTTCTGGTAGGATGTGCATTTAAGTTATGGAGAAAATGGTCCAGGGGATAGAGTACCACTTGCCTCTCAGGGTATTTTGAATTCAATTACGTGCTGTTTCATAGTCTACCTGATCAAGATTGCCAAAATGCCATTAGAAGAGCTTGTCAGAACTGCTGCCTGTGATCTCATTGTATATTTTTGTCTTGATTCTTCAGGTCTCAAATGCCATAGAACAAATAAAGTTTTTATTAGTATCTGTCAGCACTTGATCTTTCTTGGGGAAGGGATAAAATGTTTGGTAATTAAAGGCACAGGATGACCGTGTGTGCCGACAGAAAAAAGTTGACCATGGTAAATTGTTCGTGCATGGAATTCTACACACAGAAACAGTTGTTTCCTTTTTCCCATAGCATCCCCAAAGGCAGCTGTAACATCCAAAGGATAGTCTAAAGGATATAATGCATTAACCACTGATTTATTGCTTTTTCAAATAATACTACCCCTCTCAACACATCAGTTTTTCATATTCAAGCGAAGATGACGTGAGGACATCATAATAAAGTGAAAGCTTATGAAATGTTATTTCCCTTTCTTCTTCAACTACACATGAGACATAGTGCTTGCAGTTCAGAGCACTGTTTAGAGATCAACTTTTCTACTTCCATTACTTCCATTAGTTTGGAAAGGGCCTCTCAGTACTTTGGGTCTGATGCCTGCCTGGACTCTGAAGTTCTCCCATTAAAGCAATCAGACACACAGCTAAATACTGTCAAAGCTGTGTATAAGCATAGGTTCTGATAAGCTCTTTGCAGACACCGAGCAAGTACAGCAGAGGCCAGGAAACAGCCTGCAACTTCAAGAGTATCTAATTACGGTTGAATCCCACTGTAGGTACAATTCACAGTGCCCAAATAGTGGAGCATGTATTGTTTCAGAGTGCAGTACAATGGTTAGATACAGAAGAGCAGTCAACTGTGTCCAGATTCTAGGGGTGAAACTAAGTGCAGGTGCACAATTGCAGCATAAGGCTATTAAAAATATATAGCTCTTGTATACAGGAGAGAACTGATGTAGCATAGTGTCATTCTGTTGAAGTCACAGAAGATTTTTCTCTCTGGAACCAAGGTGTTAGTTTACTAACGTGTTATTTAGTCATCCATTTTAGTAGGCTTTCATGCTCTAAAAATTATACAGTTTATGCTACCATGCCTCTCTTCTCAAACTTCACTATCCACAAAATCCCAACTTCCAGCTAATCAGAAAAGCAAAATGCTACTAATTTGACTAGTGACATTAACTTCAGGAAAGCCCAAGCTTTGGGAAGGAAGAGAAGCTCTCCTTACTTTCACCTTTCCAACCAAAACTGTGCTTTCAGTTAGCCTGGAAACCACTTCACATTTAAAAATATGTATATGTATATATTAGATTCTTCTGCAAAGATACCCAAAGCTGGGCTGATGGGATTCTTACTAGAGAATATTGCCAGGGAATTTTTAAGAAAGTGTCAAAATTCCTGACTTTAAAGTGTAAGATTATGATAATTTCTGAAGGTAAATTGTAAATACAGGTGATGGCAGAAATTCAGCACTTTTTAATGGTACAAGTAGGGAAAGCATCTGTCTACTGACTTGCAGTTGGATATAAAGCCTTTACAGGCAACAGTACATTTCTGCTGTACAAAAGAAAAAAGTTTCTCTGGATGGCTGTGTGCATGCATACATCACTATAGAGTATGAAATATTTATATTGCTTTTGTTGATATTTGTTTTGTTCTATTTAAGACCCTCTACAGTCTCCTCAAAGTTACTATAAAATTGAAGACCCCATGGCAGAGGCTTGGCATCTTCAAAACAATTGGAATTAATAATTTTAAAAGAAAGTTATATAACAGTGCAATTTTAATGGTGATAAGGCTGTAAGAGGTTTCTATGGCAACACCATTGTCAGCAGCTGCCTTTCCCTGGCATCTGGGCATGTTTGGGGCTTATGAGGTGACCGCAAGTAATACTAGAAGATTAGAGTAGAAAAAAAAATGAGTGATATGAAGTTTGCATAGAACTCAGCATTCTTTTATTAAAAAAGAGACATGGAACCATTTCAGCTGAAACTTTAAGAAATTTTGGAGTGACAGTTGTAGGTGTGTGAAGGCAGGTGACTGGAGCCTGAGTACTTGAGGTCTCCTAATTTCTGATTGCTAAAGCAGGTGGTCCAGTCTACCATGCCCCCCACAGATGTTTGCATAACTTCTTTTCACCCTTACAGCTCTTTAGAAAAATCTGACCTAGCTATGTTTGCAAAGCAGCCTCAAAATTTATTAGCAAAGTGGGTTTCCATAACATATCTTTGACTTGTTTTTGCTTAGCAGTGCATCTTTAGAAGTAGCCTGTGTCTGCAGAGAGTCAAACCTGAACAGCAAAAAAAAATACTTCCAGCTTTTCCAAACAAAGCCTTAATTTTAGTGATTTTGTCTGTTGACCTATAGAAAAGGACCTAGTGCTGGATGGCATCTGTGCAGTAACAAGTACTGTTTGTTACCATTCGGTGCATTCAATCTTTTGAACACCTAAATGGGTGTCAGTTTTGAAAAACCACTAGATGTCTAATTTTTTTAATGTCAGGCACCAGCTGAATAAGGACCTAAAGAAAGGTGATTGGGCAAAAAAAATTCTGAACTTTGTGACCTACCTGTTTTGAACAGCCCCTTTACATGAGTTGCAGTGCACCATCAATAGAAGAAGTAAGTGTTTTACAAAGTTTACCTTGAAGCTCTGGTGAGTTGCAAGAGCAGCAGCAGGTCATATTGGAAACAGATTGAGTCATGGTGGGAAAAATTTGAGCTTGATGGAAACTGCAAGGTTGTTTAATAAACAGTTCTTCAAAGCTGGTGCTATTATGAAAATACCTGTAATAAAAGAAAATAAAATTGTCCTTAGCTCTTGGAGTGTGATGATGATGACATACTTAAAGGTTTTATTTGTTTAGCATGTAACTACTTCTGTTTCAGATTATATGTGGCAGAAAGAATCTTCCTGCTTGCTATATACTACCCCATTTAGATCATTTCATTGCATCCCATACCTAGCATGCTTCCATTAGCTTGATTAATACCAATTCCTCTGCAGCCATTGCCTCAGCATGACCATAGGGATGACCATATTTCCTCTTCATGCAGGAGAGTGTCGAGGCGGGGAATAAGGAGACTACAGGAGTTGCTGAGAAAGAAAATGAGGTACATATGAATAGCCTCAAGAGTGTGGTTGTGCTTTAATGTCTTCAAGAGAATAATGTCCAAAAAATTGATTTGTCATTTGCATGTCATCAATACGCAGGCCAATACAATACAGCTGCAACCTAGCTGTGGTATCTAGTCTAGCACTGCACAGATATATCTATATCCATGGCATATGTTCTAACAGATCACTTCTCATTCAATGCAGGATTTGCCTGAGAAACTGCCTGTTGCAGCAGTATAGAGTGATGAATATTTCAGGGCAGCAAACAAAGCAGTTCCATGGCAGAAGGAACTGTTTCTCTTGACATTTGGAAGTACACTGCATAGATTCCTAGTAGCTTTTGCAGTTTCCGTAAATTTTTTTGCCTCGCCTTCCTGGAAACTTCTTTATAAAAAATAAAAAACCCTTTGATTATCATTTCTTTTTCCTACCACAATATGCCCTAAGCTAAAACAGATACTTGAAAATAATCATGTTATGAGTTGGTTTGCTAAAGCGCAATCTGGCATCGTTAGATACAGTTAAAATCAAATTACAAAGCAAATGAAAAGCTCAGTGACATACTTTAAGCTGTGCATGTGTGGACTTGAATGATTGCATTTTGCTTATATTTCTTCAGGAGTGATAAAAGTACTTACCCTGAATCTTCGTATACTAAAGTGAAACTACGATGTGTTCAAATGTGCAAGGAGGAATGGCTGCGTATTAAACACAGGGATAGAAGTAAGGACTGGGAAAAAGATTATAACTCCTAGTTACTAATCATTCAGGATTTGTATCTCAAGGTGCTGGCAGCTTCCTATTTTTGTTGTTATTTGTTTTGGTGCCACGGTATATACAAAAAGATCATGAACTAGTCTCTGTTCACTGGTTTTAGAACAAACTAAATTCAACTGTCCAAGCTTAGGTTTGTTATCCTGCTGTAAAATAGCACTAACTTTTCTAGAGTCGAGGATGTATCTGTGGCTCTAGAGTATGCCGCTGTCACTGGGAAGTGAATTTGGGACTCAGTGGTGCCATGCTCCTCAGCAGCACTGTCACATCCGTGTGGAAAACAGTGGAATTGCATAGCAAGAAAGTCCAGGGTGGTAGATCAAGCCCAACTTTGTGTTGACACAGTGCAATAGTGTTGTGTTGCTCTTCTAGCATTGGCTCGTCACTCCCAAGAAGTCTGGTCCAAGAAGAAACATGCAAGAAATGCCTCACTGTTCTGTGAGCAGCAAGGCTAAGTCTTTGAAATCTTTTTCCTTTATTCTAATACTACTTGTTCTTATAAAGTTGAGGTCTCTTATCTGAGAGTGAATTTGACCCTGTGTTCTGTTTAAAATAGCTGTTTAAAACTGTGTTACTGTATGCAGAAGAGCTGGCATAAGAGATCAAGCTATTTGCTAAGCTGATATCTGACTGCCAGTGGAGGGTGGTCCCTTTGGTACTCTAAGTTGCCTACAAATTCTGCAGTACTACCCCAGAATCTTCCAAGACTTTGTAATTGATGCATTCCCTAAAGTGTGATGATTGGTTCCTCTTGACATTAGCTAGCTTAGCTGTGATTATAACCAACTGTCATAAAAATTACCTGTTCCTGTTCTAAATGCAACCTTGGGGCAAGAACTTCAGCTCTGGAAGACCAGCATAGCTCAGGGACCTCCTCTGGCAGACCCCAGTGGCAGGTTTGGTACCCCTCCTTCTCCTCACCCTAGGCTTGTTCTTGCTGCTGCTGAATCTGTGGCATTGTACTGAGCAATGTTAATGGGAGTACAACAGTGTGAATTGACTGCATCCTGTCTAAAGAAGAATTCACATCTGTGCAATTAAATAGTCAAGTGGTTCTATCATAGCCCTCGTTATCCTGGATAATCTGTTCTTTGTCCCCTCTGTGGTTGGTATAATGGGACAACTGTCCAAATTTCAATAATACTGCTAGAGGTAGCTGATTTGGAATAATCTTAGAATGTAAGTATATACCCAATATGCTACTGTAAGCAGTATATAGCAATACAAATGTTAGGGTGGTACATAAATTATAGTAACAATTTCTGCTGGATGAAGGATTCAACATTGATCTAGTAATAGGCAGGTATTTTTCCATTCATCTTTCAAGAACTGGAAGAAATCATGCATTATCTATTCAACGTGGATTGATCAGAAATGGTTCAGTCATATCCAGACTGAATGGGCTTTTATGTATCTTTTTATACTGACATAACGATAGATCTTTGCAGTTACATTTTTCCTGATCTTTATCCAGCTGCAGAATGTATTTACTTTTCCTGACAGCCTGATTTATTAGTCTCTCTGTTAGAAAGGAGTGTGTAATTAAGATTACAAGATTTTTGAAGCCAGCCCAGATCCAGAGGTAGCTGACTAGCTGGAGAAGGCTTGGAGCCTCTTACCAAGAACACATTTCCATTAGCAGGGTCCTGTGGACCCCTTGGACAGCTTGCAAACTCCTCCTCCTCAGCAGAAACCAGTGGTAAATTTCTTCCACAATACAGCTCGATGACAAGAGAAGGAAAAAATACTACAGCCTTGGCAAACAGTTACTCCACTAGTAACTAGTCCACCTGGGGACTCTTTTAAGTGTTGCCTAGTGAGGTTTCATAAATGTCTTTCTCCTGCCTGTTACTTGGCTTCTCTGCACAAGCTTGCCCCCAGCACTGATCTCCTCCATAAATCAGGAGGAACACCAGTGAAGACCATAGGTCAGCATCACCCAGGGAGGTCACGGAGCAGAGACTGGTCCATGGTCTCTCCAGCAAACATTGTAACTCATATCCTGAAAAGTCTCTCCCTCCTGTTGTTTTTAGGTGGTACCTGTTGGTGAGGGGGCTGCGGCATCAGAAAACGGTGTGACCATGGCAGCAGGAGCTGGTGATGGCACTGTTCCCACTGAGCGGGAGGATGTTGCTGAAGGTGACAAACCTCAGGGAGAAGAAAAGGAGTCTAATGTGTCTCAGGTAACTCATGTCAGTGCATGGAAGAGAGTGTTAGGGGAATTGGGACAGATTCAGCAGCCTTAGGGAGGTAAGGCTCCTGAATGTCTGTGCCTCCAAGTCTGACCAGTGGCAAGGCTGATGTTCTCCTGGGATAGCCCTGGGAGGGGCCCACACAGGGTATCCCTTCTTCTGAGTCCTTAATTTGGGTTGTACCTGCCTTTGTGCCCCTGTGTTTCCCTGGGCTTGTGGAGATGGGACTTGATGGGTTGATGGCTCCTGTGTGGGGCACAGGAGCAGTATGGACAGTATTGTTTGAGCTCCCCCTCCTGCTGTTGTCTCTCTGTGCCCCTCTGTGGAGATGAGATTTATCACATAACATAACAGGGCTTTCGTGAGAAATAGACAGAAAAAGGATTGGATTTTTCTTGTGTCCTGGCACCATGTCATATTAATAGCATTACTTTGTTTTATGTAAGTCATGGTGGTCAAGCCATCAGGCAGATCTGGCCTGCCGCCTTTTGTTCTGCAGTTTCTGAGGAGCTGGTGAACATCTACTAGAGCAGACCCTACAGCTGGGCACCAGCTGCCACCTTTTGTCATTGCATGTTGTATTTCTTCTGTGCTCCAGAATAAGATGGTCTGGCAGGGGATCAGTGAACATGTTTTTTTCAGGTTGGATGCTCCAATAACACTTATTAAATGCTTCTTGTACTAGGTTTCATTACTGGTGAGATGCTACCTACTTAGCCTCTTTGCTTTCTCTGCTCCCAGTTACACGGCTGCAAATCAGGAGAAATCCCCTCAATCAGTCAAAGAAATAGGTCATGTTTCCTCCTTTTATCACCTTTGTATCACTATTATCCTGCTGACTTGAATTTCCAGAGAAATACAGGACAGTGACTACTGGAACTAGTGCCTTTACCCAAACCTGCCCAAAATTAAGAGCACAGTGGAGGGGAAAGGTCTGTTAATTTCCATGCACACTGAAAATGAAACCCAAACTACCCACAGAGCACTTTTATTATTTATTGCAATAATTTTTGGTCACAGAAAGTAGACTTAAGAGAACTAAGGGGAACAGTGAAAACGGGGAAGGGATTACTCCTTTACGTTCTTGCACAAATACTGTTTTCTGTCTTAAGAATCCACTGTGGAGAAAAAAGAAATTCCCATCCCAATATGTGCCACATTCAATATACCAACAATAGTGTTTTTCTGCTTGAAATAAAGTACTAAATAGTCTTGCATTTCTTTGCAGGGGAGTGAGTCATTTGTTTGTTTGTTTTTCCCCAGGAAAAGGTCAGCAACATCCCTTCAGTAGTAATAGAGCCGGCATCAAACAACGAAGGGGAGGGAGAAGAACATGAAGTCATCATGAATGAGTCCAAAGATGCCACAGCAGAGATGGGCACTCAGGACACTGACACTTCTCCCGGTGAAATTTCCCAAGTTGGAAGTGATCAGAAACCTACTGAAGAAATCCAATCTCTACCGCCTAAAGATCAGCCTGTTCCAGAAGAAGATGCAGGTTCTGTGATGCCACCTGGCTTTCTCTATAAGGTCTGCTTCTTCGTTCTTCTTTTAGATATCCCTTTAGATCTAACTTCTGTGGATATGTCTGTCTGCAGAGGTAGTGTGATGATTTCTTGAGGTCAAAGGATACTTAATTTATCAACAAGACACATGCACATGTTGCTTCATAAATGAAGTCTGAGAAGATACATTTTCTGCACACTGTTGTTGCTGTGCACATTCTTACGTAGCTATAAGACTCACAAAGTACAAGAAACCATTAACCTCACCAATCAACTGCTGTAAATTAATATATTGAAAAAAACTGCTCTGCCACGGAGTTAGTCAGGAATATTGTTGATATATGCTAATTATATATTTGATATGCTAACAATATATTTGATCTCTAAGGTCTCTTCCAAACTCAAACCATTCTATGAATCTATGAACATTAAAAAATGGCATTTTTCTGGCCTGAAAATCTATAGTGGAAGTACTGTTCTATTGAAACCAATGGGACTTACAATTCATGATAATGACAGCAAAATGTCATTCTGTAACTTTAGTAAAATTATAAACTGTTAGGGTAATCAAACAGAAAAATTTAATGAACCATTAGAGAAATTCTTTCCTTGGCTGGCAAGACCCCCAGGGTTTCCTGGTTCACAAGGTTCTTGGATAATTCTTCTCACTTCAGAATCACTGAGCAGCAGAAAAGCTCCTTGAGGATGGATGAACTTTACATACTTCCTATTATAATTTACATAGTTCAGACTAATTAGTCCCATAGCACTCCATAAGTATGCCATTCTTCTTGGTCTATTCTCATTGCTCAGGTATTTTTTTGAGAGTAATGTTAAGGTGAGGGTGAACATTACCGTGTAACTCTGACAGACATGCTGACATAGTTCATTTTTTGTTTTTCATCACACTCTCTTGGGTCAGATGTAAATAAGGAGAAGCAGAGTATATGCTTGCCATCTGGTTCACAATGCCACTTTCTTTCATTTCACATGGAACTGTCTGTGCTTTGAGAAAATTAGACTAACTCTCTCTCAAGGAGCGATAGCATTTACTTAAAATGGTCTGTTCACAATGACATGCTGATCATGCTAATGTTTTAATAATCACCCCTTTGAAAGGCAGATATTTTTGGCATACCCATGTGCCAGTATGTGGGAGCTCCTTCCAGGGCAAGCATTAAGTAGGGTTCCTGTTACTCACCTTTTTGATGACCTGTGCCGTACAACCAACTCAAATTTCCACAGATGTTCACAAGAAGAATAAAATCAGTGGCCACAACAAGACAGTGAGAGAATCTGAAGTCATTAGTTCCTGGGAGTCTTTCTGAATTTTATTTGCAAAATCCTCCCAAAATCTCTCTCTCAGATATCGTAATGATAGTGGGGAATGAAAGGAAATTCCTTACACAGGAGGAATGATGGTGGCAGGACTAGTCCAAGTGGCAGGATTTGTGAGATATTGCAGTATCATCTGGCCTTGAGATCCTGTAACCTTGGGAAAGGACCTTAATTTTCCTTGGATGGTCTTAGGAAGACTGAAGCTGTCCCTGCTTCCAAGGAAACGCATAGAAAACTTTGATATAAATAATGACAACATGAACAATTTATACCAGGTCAAAGCAGATGATTCTACTCTGCTCTCATGAGACTC
Source organism: Pipra filicauda (assembly GCF_003945595.2). Classification (NCBI taxonomy): domain Eukaryota; kingdom Metazoa; phylum Chordata; class Aves; order Passeriformes; family Pipridae; genus Pipra; species Pipra filicauda. The sequence goes on from NW_024104480.1 coordinate 323,125, forward strand.
CACCTGAAGTACTGTGTACAGTTCTGATGTCCCCAACATAAGAAGGATGTGAAACTGTTGGAGCAAGTGTAGAAGATGGCCACAAAGATGATAAGAGGACTGGAGCACCCGCCCTACAAAGGCAGGCTGAGAGAGTTGGGGCTGTTAGGCCTGGAGAAGAGGAGGTTGTGTGGAGACCTCATAGCAACCTTCCAGTATCTGAAGGTGGCCTGCAGGGAAGATGGAGAGGGACTCTTTGTCAGGAATTGTAGTGATAGGATGAGGAGTAATGGGTACAAATTGAAAGAGGGGAAATTTAGATTGGATATTAGGAAGAATTTTTTTACTGTAAGGGTGGTGAGACACAGGAACAGATTGCCCAGAGAGGTAGTGGATGCCCCAATCCTGGCATCAGTGTTCAAGACCAGATTGGATAAGGCCTTGAGCAACTTGGTCTAGTGGGAGGTACCCCTGCCTGTGGCAGGGAGGTTGGGACTAGAGGATCATTAAGGTCCATTCCAACCCCTTAACATTCTGTGATTCTGTGATAATTTGAACGTACCTGTCTATAGCCATATGTTTGCATAAAGGTGGCTTCTTTTTTATTTTTGGTCAAGATCTAACAGGTAATTTTGTTGAGAAAATATATCTCCCTTAGATCACATCTATATGTTTGGTGTTATTTTCTTCAGGTTGAAGTTCTACATGATTTCGAGGCAGCTAACAGTGATGAGCTCAATTTAAAACGAGGAGATATTGTACTAGTAATTCCTTCTGAGACCACAGCTGATCAGGTAAAAACATGTGGTTCTTGCTTTTGTTGACATTTTTCTTTGTCTCAACTTTATTTTCTCACAGATTATAGTTAATGAGACTGCATATTCAAAATGTCATTCCTGTAAGAAAACACAAAGATTTTAATTTTGGCTTTTTACTTGGTATCATTTGACACTAAATGGCAAAGTTGACTACACTTGAAGTCCCAGATATATGCTATTAGCAGGATGTGACCTCAGCTTATTTTCTAGGGCTTTTTTTATGCTACATTGTAATTGATTTTATACAGAGGTACTCAAATGCAGAGGATGACTTACAAATTGTGCGTAATGTTGTTCTATATAATTTTGTCATAACATTGCAGTAGAACTGATTACATGTTCCCTAGACGTTCAGAGTTTTTATGTGTGGATTTGGAGAAATAATACAAATTCACCCACAGAGAGCACTGAGAACATACACAGATTGTGCTGTCCTATAGCCTTAAGGTATAGTGATGCTGCTATGCCTCTGATAAAGATAACTTTGCCCTCTGGAAGCCTGAACCTGAATTAAACAACACTTTGATTTCATTGAAGGCATCTAATTTTGTTTTAACAATGTATTTCAGGTGAACATTTAAACAGTTGCATTCCATATGTTAAACTGAATTCCAGTGAAGTGTATTGATTTTAGCCACTGCTTCTTTTAAAGAATACTGTACTGCACACTATTAGCACCAGCAACCCCATGGGCATCAGTTAATGCCTGTGGGGTTGGTGAAAATTTTTCCATTGATTTGGGGTTTGAGAGGTGGAGGACTGGATTCTGCCTAATCAGGTAGCTAAGAGCACTGCTCTGAATGAAGAATATTTCTTAAAATAGGCCTAAATACTAATGCCCTAAGCACATATGAGTGCTGGGGACTGTGTTTGAAGTTGTTTTGCTGATTGATGCTGTCCAAAGGTAGATAATAATCAATGTTCATAATCTCAGATGAGCATTCTTTTAATTCAGGAGACAACTAATTGTTTTTTGGGGGTGGGTTTTTTTTTCTTATTTCAGCACAAAATACTTTTAATTCAGCAGGCACTTAGCTCTTTTTATAGGGGTAGAGTCTATTATCCTTACTCAAATTATGCTATGTGTTACCTCATCAGTAGTTTACTTGATTTCATTATCAGTGTTCGCAGAATAGGACACTGCTCTTAGGATAGCAAAATACGATCTCTGTCTTCAGACTGTTTTTCCTAGGATATTAGGTGTTAAATATGCTTTATCTTCACTTGGTGAGTCTATGAAGTATATTCTTCTTCTGGTGTGCATCATAATTCCAGTAGAATTAATTGAAGTAAATTGTCTGCAATGATGGAGAAAATAAACCTGTATGTATTCATGTTTCTGAAACCATTCTGTTCATATCTTTATTACTCAGTACATCTTTGCCCTTCATGTTTAACATCACCATAAAGCTTAATACTTTTGTCTTTTGCCAGGTACTGGTACAAATTCTTGATTTATATAGAGGGGTTTTATCTTTGTTATTCTTTGTTAGTCTTTATTCTCCTTCAGAATTGACCTATCTAAAGCCATAATTCTAATACAGCTGGTAACATCAGCCTGTGTTCTCCATTTAAAGCAAGCCAGTCCCATCCAGTGGCTTTTTCCACTAGTCTTTAGTTGAAGTTATTACCCAGTAAAACTGTATATTCCTTCATACAACCTATGCTGCCTATTCTAGAGAGCTGTAGTTCCTCTATCTCTCAGATATTTCATGTGCTTCACAAACATGTCCCCAGTTAATTGTATCCAGCCAGTGCCATATATAAGGCTGAATCTGCTTTAATGATCTGCTTATCTGGGGGCAGACAGCCAGTATACTGCAGCACATGCAGCCACTAAGCAATAATGACTCAATGGTGTATGTGATGATCTGTTCAAGCTGCTCTGTGTCCAGATGTACAGTTTGTGCAATAATATGACTGCATTACAAGTTCTGTTTGTCATGGCTTTGCTCTGGCTCCTGTTCTTAAAAGGAAAAAGATACAGAGTTACTGAGTTAGGTTGATCATTTTTAAAAATACCAAATTGATTTTATTCCAGGTAGAATTTATCACACTTAAGAGAACCCAGTCCTTTCCAATAAAAAAATCTCTGTTTTGGTTGCTTGGACTGCTGGTGATTTGTTTACAGTTTTGCTTGTCAACTTCTGGTTTGGGTTTCCAGGAGTTTTTAGAAAAATTATTACATATTTTCTAGAGATAGTAACTTCAGAGTTTGCAAGAGCTGTTATTTCTTCTGACTGCTAATACATGAGTAAGAGAAAAAAAAATCTGGGAGGAAAAAATTAAGATTCAAAACTATTTTTCCACCATCTATGATACTGAGTTCAGCTAGGAGTTAGATGGGGCTAAAGGCCATACCATGTGCTAACAATTATAAGCACCAAATCTTTTAGCCATGTCACTCAAACATCTTCAAGTCTGAAGCTCGTAGTGAGGAATGGGGTTGACATGAAATTTAAGACTGTCTTTTTCTTTTCAGGAGGCTGGCTGGTTGACTGGCATTAAGGAATCTGAGTGGCTTCAGTACAGAGATGCAAATAGTTATAAAGGACTTTTCCCAGAGAACTTCACACGCCATCTGGAATAATTCTCCCAGGCAGATGAACCGTGATATGAAGCTCAGTCAGTAGGTTTTTAACCTCTTTGAAACACAGGAGCCCATCTTTTTGTAGTTTAAGCTGTTAATGGTTTACAGACTGGTGTCAGACAAAGCTTGTTGGAATATATTGAAATGAGCATGAATGCAAACAGTTAAGCTAGCAATTTCTGAAGCAGTACATGGGAAAAAAATCACAAAAAAGAAATGTCCTTATTTGTTTATAAGTATGTGGCGAAAGATTTGTTTGTGCTTTGTCAGAGCTATGGTGATCCTGTATTTGGTCCTTTTCCATGAAATCTGAAATTAGCTTCCTGAATACCAAAACCTTAACTTCTCTGCACTAAGTGTATTGTATTGAGTTGCACTGCAGAAGATTTAATTAATTATCCTGTAGTTATGAGGTCAAACTATTATAAATTTCATGTGTTTAAAAAAAATAATTAACTACTGCAACATTTTTCAGTGTTATTTTTGGACATGCATAGTATATATACACAAGAACTTATATGTGTATATATAAGTGCATATGGCTATATATGCATTTGCACAACTTCATGGTAGTTCTTTGGCTGTGTGGTATCATCCAGTACATGCATTGCTCTTTCACTGTCTGGCATAACAGGAAAAGGTTTTATTTCAAAGCAAAACTAGCTGCTCCATTGCCAAAACATTTTACAGTATCTGTGTTTGTATTGTGAAATTTTCATTCTTAGATAATGAATAACATCATGTTCAAAGCTGCTAACCTTTGAGAAGGCATGGCTCAGTCTCCTCTTTCACTGCAGTAGTTACAATGAGATAAATCTGGAGGAGGAGCTCTTATGATGCTAATCTATACTTTTTTATTTAATTGGCTGAATACATTTTAAAAAAAGAAACAGAACTAATCTCTGAGAAGAAATAAACACAATATATTTTCACTATATGTATTTATGCAGCTTACCTTTTAAAGTAAGATATATAATGTATCCTGTATCAAAAAGTCATCTGTAACTTATGTTTTCCAGTGCTGTGTCATTAAAAATAAACCTTTGGTCCAAAGAACCTGTTTCATCTGTGGTGCTTTCGAAGTTTTTTAACACTGAAGTCCATATTGTTTATACATTGTATTATATGATCTAATCTTAATTTAATACCTCTTTTTCCAAAGAAATACAGCATAACAGGTGCACATCTAAATTCCTGCTCTCAACCCTAGTTGTGGCCAGAATTCCAAAAGGTCTGGACCCCAGATCAGCTGCTGCTCCTCCTGTTCCAGACTCTGACCGCCAGCTAATATCTGTCCACTAAGGAAGGGAGCTTGTCTGTGCTTGACCATCACTCAACTGAAGATCTCTACCTCTTAGTAATTTTTCACTTTTCCACTTATTTTATGTGGAAAGTAAGTTCTCCACGAATCTGGAATCTGTTCTGTTGTGTTTGCTGAGGAATGGAAGCTGCAAATATTTAGGAACTTTTATATTTTCCTTAGAATTTAGTTATTTTTCATTATAGTTTCATTGCGTGCTTGATTTGTATGCAAACAATATCTGTTTCCACTCCAACTCCATCTGTTAGATTTCACTTGAAGAAATGAGGGGTTGTGTCTCTCGAAGAGGAGAAATTTGATTTTTCTCTGTTTCTCAGGATACAATAGCTTTCAAACGCAAGTCTAATGATAGCTGAATGGCTCAACTGTGATAGCTGGGATTTTGGCTTTGAAATGTCACGGTGAGTCTAGGGAGATTACAGGAAAGCTCTCTGGTTTTCTGTTGATGCCCTCAACAGGTTTGATCTAGGGCCAAGAATCTCTCCAGAGACACAACTTGCTTTGGCTATCGTGTTACAATTCCTGACTCCAGTGCACCATTTTGAGGTGGTTATAATAACCTATTTCACCTGGTTTACAGTGATACTCTGATGACCTTCAGGCCAGTTTCCTGCTTAACTGCATCTCAACACTTGCATTTCAGTAATAGATGCTCTTCAGATCAGTGCAAGAGACCAACACTGGGCAATGGAATCTCAGTTTCCCTGTGGACACCATGTCACCACTTCTTTGAAAGGGACCTACAATCAAGTGAGACCATCATGTGTGACAGTCCTAACCCTAAGGACACTATGATCAACCCAAAGCATTCCTTTAACCAGTGTCAATTGTGTGCAGTTAACATTATTATGTTTTAGAAGTATCCACATCAAAGACAACACCCTTGGCCTTGATTCTTCTAATGTCCTTGATACAGCACAGTGTGCCAAATCCACAGAGGTGTTTGCAGCACACTTGAGATTTTACATAGACAGGAAAGGTCTCTGGTCTATAGCAAAGACCTTTCATGGTTTCTTCTGCCATGCTTTTCAGAAATACCTCTTGACTCTTCATTTTTTATTTCCACCTCTGTATAAAGAAAAACATAAATTCAAGAACTACAAAATGTCCACATCTTGCTGCAAGGACTGTCATTATTTGTTGGCAACAGGACATACTGATAATGTCCCAAAAGCCACGCTATTGCCCATGATGTCTGTGTCATTTAAGTGCTGCAGGTGACTGTGTGTATGGCATACCATACATCTGACATCAAGTGCGTTTTCACATCTCACACATGCACCCCAGAGCCACAAAACAAATGTCTTGCAGAAAGGATAAGGAAAATTATTAATGTTGTATCTTTAAAATTCTTTGCAAAATTCCATATACTAAGATGATAGATGTCAAAGGAAGGGAATTGATAAATTAGCCATGAATGTTAATTTTCCTAATTTTCCCTTCTAGCAGAAGGAACTCGTGAATAGAAATATATTTCTCATTTTGGATTGACATCTTTTTCTTGTATAAAATTTTTTTCTTACTCTAATTTGGTTAGGTAATCAGACTTATCTCTCAGACACTTTTATGTCTGCATCTCCTGAGATGAACACAGTAAGTGTATTTCTCTGTGATCTATAGAACTTTATTCTACGACAAGCAAGGGAAATACTTTCTAGTATGTACTGCTGTTACATACCAGTGATACCCTTTCCCTCTGAAATTATATTAGCCCAGAATTATTTCTCCCTTTTCTTGGATTTTTGGATTAATACATTATATTGGACTTTGCAAATTACTGAATTTTTTGCTTTTGGAATGATTGTGAAACAGTAGTCCATTGTATCTTTTTGTTTCTCTAAAGATTTATTTACGCCAAAGAGAGCACATAGTACTAACCTTGTAGAGCAGATGTAATTTCTAATTCTACATAAAATAAACCCTTGAAAGATTTAGGGATCCAATCTCCTGATCCAGCAGACTGATTATGCATGGTGTGGCCCTGAAAGAAAGACAAAATAACTCAAGATGGAGGAACATCTCATGTGAGTGAACAAATAAATCATGTATTTGCAGCTCATCTGTCTGGTTTACAACCTTACATCAATAATGAAAAATGCATAAGCTGAACAACACTTCTGTCCCTTCTCACCTTGTCCTCCACCTCCTCCTCCCCTCCCTACCTCGCTTCATCTCTTCTACTAAGTGCAATTGTCCCTGCCACAAGAAGAGGAAGGGGAGACTGGGGAGTACAGTCCTACTCAGGTGGCATGGCATTCGATTCCAGGATGTTCTGATTGAAATAAATCAAAGTCTCATTAAGGTCACTCTTAATGAAAACTACTTAGTGTCTTGCTGACTCAAGGAAAAAAGCATCAAAAGAAAGCCACTGTGATGGGTAGGTTGGATGGATGGCGTTGGGAAAGAGCAGCCACTTGCTTTAGGACCCTTCAGAAGGCTGTCCCCTCTTGCACACCCATGTGCAGGCAGAGCATGAGCAAGTATTGAAGCTGTAGCAGCCATAAGTACCACAGTAGCTCAAAAACACCAGTTTGCGTCTTGAAGTACAAAATCGGGGTTTTTGTTAGTTTTTCCAACAGATTTAAAAGATCTATCTTTTTGTACTTTGGAAGCTAGGACACTAAGATGACAGTTGATGAAACACCACCTGATAAGCCAATCCTCGAGTGCAGAGAGTAGTTCAATTAATTAAGCAAGGTCACATTTGGGAAAGCAGTGCAAAAGAGCATGAAGGTGTTTTTGCAGCTGGCTGTAACAAGCAGTGTTACTGTGAGTTCTGTATTTTCTGGAGGCAAGACATTTGTTGCAGATAAGAGAACTACAATGGACTTGGTGCAAGCAAGCCTGTGAAACGACATGGCAGTCCCTTTGCTTCTGCTTTAAACCCCAGTCGTTTTTGAAGTAAAGAAGTCCTGTTTAATTGGGACGAAGAATTTTAGGAAATGGCGCATTCTCTGTCCAGGTTCAGAATTGGAGAATATGAAGTGGACTATGGTTTTGGACATGACATCTCACTAAATGTATAGATCTGTAACAGTCACTTTTCAAAGATTCCTTCCTTAGTTGTTTGTGTGAGTTGACACAGGCAGGCAGCCACAACCACAAAACCTCAGCTGAAATGCAGAGTAAATTTATTTCATTACCTTGCTAACCAAAGGATTCCAAAGCAAGACCCAGACGGAGACACAAAAGTGGGAACTCAGACACCGTCAGGCTCAGTCCATCCTAGCAGGTGGTGAGCCTGCTGTTTGCACCGATTAATCAAGGGCTCATGCATGCATATTTTACCACCATGCTCTGATCTCCTCTGTGCTTTTTATGATCTCTGAGCTTTGATCTTCTCTCTCTATTCTCATAGAGCTCAAGCATGTCTGTGAGAGTGTCTCCAAGTCTCTCAAAACACCTGCGTTATCTCTACACAGATATTCTACTTCTCAGACAGAAGACAAGCAGCAGTAGGCATAATATGTTTGATTTTCCATACTGTTATTCTCCAGGCCTTGGGCATTCCTAGCTGCAAGGTCACTTGAGTGAATCTACCATCCTCCTCATCATTCTTCTACTTTTAACCCTTTACTCCCAAAAGTGTTCATCTACATGGTTTCGGCTCTAATGCTATCTTTGTGCACCATGTCTCTGTCAGTGTTTTGATTACATCTGTGTTTTTCTTTCATTCTGACCTGTTTAATCAGCACAGAAGCATCATATGGGGAAAACTACAGCATTTTCCGAATGGTGTCTCCTGTAACCAGCAGAAACATGTAATTAGCATCAATTGGAAAAGCTGAAATTATCCCAAAGAGAATTGTGCTCCATATTCAGATGCTTAACAGCAGTTAAAGAAAACTTTAGTGAAAGAAAATACCCAGACAGTAGTAAAAATACCACTGGATTTCTGTCCAGCCACAGTCACTAAATGCAATGCAGAGGACTACAAAGTACCATGTAGCCATCAAAACTTGAGTCTTCAGGAGTTAGTGGGACCCACATCTGCTGAAGAGAGTCAACAAGTGCAAAGTCCTCTATGTCCTCAACCCGGTTTCAGAGGAAAAAAGAGGCTGGGGTTTCTTTTAGTGCTATCAGAGCATAGGCTTTGGTGTAAGCCAGGCTAACCCCAGATCACTAATAGTGTCTCTATATTTTCCTAGACAGACTGCTTACAGTACAAGGTATAATTGGACCAAGAACATCAAAGCACCAGAAAGGTGAGTAGTTATGTACTTAAATTATTACATTTCCAAGGTACATGCTATAATGGAGACAGTGAATGTACTCCAGATTTCCTATACTTTGTTTAATTCAGGTAATTATTCATAGGAAAGCCAAATTGTCTATATTAAAGTATTTAAATTTAAAGACATTGAATTGGAATGGAAGAAAGAATCCATCTGTGTGTCAGTGAATGAAAAAAAAAAACCAAACAAAAAACATGTCACCTTGAGAATAAGCTTTACAGGTTAACACACAATTGCCAAATGACAGGGTCACGCAGAATTCTCTGAGTGGCTAAAATCCGACAGACTCCATACCTAGCATGGTGCTGTGATTCCCAAGGTGTCTTAGACATACACATGAAAGTGGAAATTGTCCATAGTCATTGGTAGAGATTCAGAACCCTTCATTTTAAGCCTATAATATGTTTCACAGGAGAGGCGGTGTAAATGCTGAGGATCTTGGTGTATCTCCCAGCCCAAGAAAGAATATCACACTACTGTCCACCTAAAAACAACTCATGAAAATTAAAATGGCCCATGTTCAACTGTTTTGCTTAAAAATTTCAGAGTACTGTAGGAATTCTTAGCATCCATCCATGCCTATGGATGCTATACAGATCACATGGCTGCTCAGAAAGAGCTTCTGAGGGGTTTAGTCCTTTATACCCAGCAGATGGTAGTAGATGCTAGAATTTGCATTTGCCAAATTAACTGTCATTTGGATCCATCTTCAGCTATGAGTTTGTTTCACTAATATCTCTCATTATCTGAAGTTGTCTCATACCTGCAGACACACAGAGAAAATTCAGTGCAATAACAGAAGCAAAAGCAATTTGTAACTGGCTACTTCAGCCTACAGGCAAACAAAGACAGAAAACTATATTGTCAAGCTGCATTGTAAATCATTACATCAACATGTTCTTGCATCTCATACATGTTAAAACTCATGCTGTATACCAAACACGGTAAATCTGCACCAAATAATAAGTTATTCAGCTCATTCAGTTTGAAGTGACAGTGTTGGTTTGAGGAAAAACTAATTTTATATGCTACTTCTGCTTGAAATAATTTTATAGTCTACCTGTGGTTAAGTAAATAGCTAAATTATTAACTGTGGGAAAATATTTTAAAACGGCAAATAAAAAAATTATCCTTCAAGATTCTGTAATATGCCCTGCCTCTGCAAAAGATCCTGCAAATATTTAAATATGCTGAAGTACCCAATGCCTGCATTGCTCTGCATTTTATACAAAAGACAGAAAAAGCAACCATGGACACATCAGAGACACATTAGAGACCCCCCCCCCAAACATATCCTTAGGGCTGGTTCCCAAAGCGGTGCCTCTGGCCACCTGTGCGAGTCTCCTTCTGCTCAGCAGAGCCTATCATCTCCCTTAGCCTTATTGTGGCAGCTCCACAGCTCCCTTTTCTCCTAGCTCTCAGAAGTAATCTCTGTGAAACAATATCACTGGGGAGTTATGCTCCCAGTCAGTAAGTGGAACAGATGAAGACTAGGGAAAGGGTGAAGAATTACTCTTTTTTTTCAAGTCAGGCACTTCAACACAGAGTGGTTTCTGGCTGGGTATCATCAAGCATTTACGTGCTGGCTGAGCTCACTGGGCATTCTCCACCACGGCAAGTCCAAGCTTTAGCAACTAGCCTAAGACTAGGCATAGGGAGAGGGGGCTGAGGTCAGGCTCCAGCAGCGCTCTTTCACCAGGCTGTTCACAGACATGCCTGTGCTAGCAGGGAGGAAGCAGCCAGAACGTGGAGCCATTCCTTGGGAGGAGAAAGTTGTCTGGAGAACCATCCCTACACAACACATGGAGACCTCAATTACACAGTGTGTGTGAATCTTTCCCCCCTTTTTTTTTTACTGTAAAAATAAAACCCCTCCGATCTGTTAAAGCTGTTTTACTGCTCACTAAAACACCACTTATGTCTTCACTGTTGATGTCCCAGACACTGGGTGGTGCAGGAGTTTTACTTGGGTTGTGGGAAGCCATGCCTGCTTATTGTGCTATGATTTATTTGATAAGATGGAAGGAATATTAGCCACCTGGAGCTGTGTCCTCCCTGCCCATGATGAGGCAGTATCTTCACAGGAAGAGGTGAAATGGTATTGTGGAAAAAGAGAAGATCCTGGGCACAAAACATTTCTCACTTGGTATAAGGACATAGTTCCTATTTTTATGTTCTTCTACTCAAATTGTGATACAGAGAATGTCTTATTGCTGTTATGTTGTCACACTTGGTATCAGAGTGATCTGCAAGTGTGTTAAGTATGTTAATAAATGCCTAGGCTAGCTGTCTGTATGTCTGAGCAATCAGTCTCAGGCAGCACAACAGACAAAGGCTGGAGGACAGGGAGGAGGATGGTGCTCATACAAAGATGCGTGTAGCTGGGTTTGGTTTGGGAAGGTTTGATGGCTGGATACAAGAGAATAGAGCACATCTTTTCCCAGAGAGACCTGCGTGGGTACTCCCCAGCTCTCAAAAACCTGTCCCTCAGTCACTTGCCTGTGATTATCCAGGGCAGTCATGAGGGGGCTTGATATTAGCCATACCCTGGCACAGAGGGGCAAAGCAGAGAAAGATGGAGGTGCCTGATGGGCAGGACAAGAGCATAGTGGCCTGGTCTGGTTGGAGTCTTCCAGGTACAAGCAGCACTTGTGAATGGCATCACCAAGTTTTGACATCAACACACTCCTCTCTTCCTCTTTTTTAACAAGAAATTAAGCCACCATGGCAAATCACTTGTCTCTTCACCAATTCATTTGCTTTTTTAGGGGGCAAGGTATATGTTTGGCAGTTTTTTGTGTCATTAGGGTTGAACCCTGAGATGCTGATCCCAGCATCTCTGAATTTCCTTTTCTGAAGAACCACAGGAGAACTAGAAAAAATTATAGGCATCTTGAAAACCTTCAAAGCTTGTCTCTTGCCTTGTATTTATTAGTTATTTTTAATGATGTCAGAGTATATTTCTTTTTGGTTTTATATCACACTTCCATTTGTCCCCTGGCCCACTCGTGCATTTTAATATCTACAATGTCCTATTACCAAGTCCCAAATTCAAATGATGCTTGGCACAGAACTTATGGAAAATATCTTGATTACCCTATGTGATCGTTGAGAAATGTGTGCAATATAACCCACAAAGTGGAGAAAAGGTTTTGCATTTCTCTTCCTCCTCACATTGTGCAGCACTCTGTGCCTTTACCAGAAGAAGCAGGGAGTAAAGCTCAGGCACTCTTCCTCATGGATGGGGTCCCTGTGATTTGAGGATGTCCCCATGAAACCAGGAATGAGGATTTCTTAATGCAATCCCAATCTCATCCCTGCTACATTCTCTCTTCTCTCCCTCCAGGTGTGCTCTGGGCCCTTTACCTGTTCAGGAGCAGCCTCCATCACACAGCTCAATCACTCCCAGAAGACTGTCAGATTTATGTGCAAAGTAACTGGAGGTCTCAGTTCAGCTACACCCACTGGTACCAAATGTCACCTGGGACCTCATCCCCTGATCTGTATCTGCGTTTCTGGGTCTGATATTAACTGGATTCATAGATTTCCTCCAAAAGAAATATCTTGTCTACCCAAACAAAGAAATTTGCATGCTGCTGGTGCATGAGCTGGACAACCAAGTCAGCAGGAGTCATCACTGCACAGTGTGGGATCCCCTTAACCTCTGCTATTTACTGCAGCTGTAATGTGTTTGCACTCGGGCAGATTGAGCTCATCAGCCCTGTAAGGCCATCCATCTAAGAGAAGATCACTCTAAACAAACCTACATCCTGAGGACCTCACTGCCACCATCCAAGCTCACTCAGCCCCAGCAGATGAACCTTAGGATTAAAGGGTGGGCTCAGTTCAGCGCACACCGTGTCTCACCTAAAAAATCCATTGCGCAGGTTCGAAGGCCTTACCCGCATTTGCAAAGCCCTGTATCACCAGCGCGCTTGTAACAAATGTGGGTGGAGACCTTTCCCGGATCTTCGTTCGCGAAGACTGGCCATGACAATGTGTTTGCAGAGGAAACATCGCACAACACCATGAACTTTTTGCTTGGAGAATTGCCAGCTTCTTTGTCTGGACATGCAAGAACCACAGGCAAAAAGCTTTTTTTTCTGCAACAGCTAAAGAATGCAAAGCACTTTGTGAGATTAACAAAAAAAGGGGTCTGTATCTGAATATTATTTACAACTAACACTGATGAGAAACAGAGAAGTCAATGCCTCTGGAGTTGCTAAGAGCTGTGTAGATTTAGGCTTTATGAACAAAGCATTCAGTACTTTATTGCATATTAGTTTATAAAGCAAATATTTAAAGAAAAAATCATTCTTTGCATCAGAGGGTGGATGTTTTTCAGATGCTGAATTGCAGAGAACTCCATTCCCAGGTGTACCCTGTGTTCATCTACATAAACCAAAAAGAGCCAAAGGGTAGACCAGGATCTTTACTAGAGCAGTCCATCTTCTTTTTCCAGCCTATGCTGCCTCTTACACTTCACATGGAACGAGTGGTCAAGGTAAGAAAATTCTAGCATGTTATGTCTCCAGCACCAGTGATGCACAAGCCCTGAACTAATGCAGCACTGCTGTTGATCCTACAGCTTTTTGTAGTCTTACAAAATAAACTTACATAAGTGGTTTGGGGCTTTTTTTTCATCCCACTCAGAAAGCAATAAACATTTCCAGTTGCAACAGGCCTCCACTTTCGACTATTTTGCTATTCATACAGGAAACCAGCAAAGTTTCTTTAAAAGTCTAATAGCTATGTAAGCCAAGTGCTACATCATGAAACAAAAAACAGTTGTTTTGATGCACTTGCATCGAACATGAAATAGTTGCACTTCTAGCAGGTACTTTTCACAAACTTTGAATTGGTAATGAGATTTTCACTGCTGAGGGTGTGGTGGTTTGAGCCAACAAAAAAATCCAAAATCCAATTTCCAGGCTTCCCCCACCCCTTTCCACAATTTATCTCAACACCGAAGAGAAACTTGCAGGCAAGAGGCTTCTGTAGGAGAAAGAGGAAGTATATATACATTTATTTTATACAAATAAATACTATACAAGCTAAAAGCAACTATATATATAATATTATACACTTCTATCAGTCCTTTTAATCTTCTCCTTCAATTCAGTCCAGGAAAAGCCCTTCAGGGCTGATAGGTACCCAGTCTCTCTCTCATGAGAGTGTTCAGGGAACCTGAACACTAGCCCCACCAACCTCCAGCTGTTTGCTGAAGTCCTTTCTTCCTCACGAAGTCCAAGAAGATAGCTCTGAGTCCTTTCTCCTTGGTTCCATGCCATCTCTGCTGTGTCATTCTCTCTCTCTCATACCTCGGTTCTGTACTGCTATAGTTCAGCTTATCACAGTACACGTCTTGGAATCTTCATTCCTCCTCCGTGTTTTCAGCTGTCCTGCATTTAAATCGCAGTGGGACATCCTCCGGGCCTGTCTCTGGTCTGTCTCCAATTTCGCCTGGGGTTATCTCCCTGGCACCAGGCTGCATTTATCCCATCCACTTTGGCTCCAATGCCGAGCCTACCCTCCACTTTAAAGTGAGAGGGAAGGAGAAGCCCCCCTCTACGCAAAAGGGGGTGGGGGGAAGAGGGCTTGGCTGCAAGGCCTGCCTCTCTCTCTCCCGCTTACCTTATGTTGTGAGTATCTTTCCTCACAACAAACACACTCACTCCAATGCTGCCTCCAACCCTGGCTTAGGCAGAGTTGTGGGGCTGCAGGGCCCCTCTTCCCCAGAGGGGAAAGAAGGGGCCCTGCCACCCCCGGGCCGTCTCTCACCCCCACACACAGAGCAGCAGACAGACAGACCGATTGCCAACAACTTCCCTCGGTTGTGTTTATATGATTTTTCAGCAGGAGCGAACAAGACGGGTGGTGATTGGCTCTCCAGGGGAGACTGGCCTGCCCAATCACCTCCAGGCCCCCCGGCTGCCAGGGGGGCAATCTCAAACCATGACAGAGGGGAGGTAGAGTCCCTTCTGAAGACTGTTTTCTGACTTGCCATCAGTGAGAGTGCTCAGCACTTTGCAAGGTGAACGAGTCAGCCAAAGCCAAGCAGAAATAAGAGGAAGAGCCCCTTACCTCGGTAGCATTTGTAGTAAGCCAGAAGACAGCCACAATGCTCTCCCATTTGGTTCAACTCCAGATGGAGTGGAAATGACCAGCTCTCCCTGCACCTTGGCTGTTTCATGGTCTGAGAAAAGGGCTGGGCTGACTCTGCTGAAGTCAGTCGTGTCTTGAGTATTGACCTGAATGGTAGCAGATACAGATAACTGAAAGGATGAAGAGAAAGAAAGAAAGAGAGAAGAAAAGAGAGAGAGAAAGAGAGAGAAAAAGAAAGAAAGAGAGGAGAGAAAGAGAGAGAAAGAGAGAAGGAGAGAAAGAGAAAGAGAAAAAGGGAGGGAGGAAGGAAGGAAGGAAGGAAGAAAGAAAGAAAGAAAGGAAGGAAGGAAGGAAGGAAGGGAGAAAGACACAGTCAAAGAACTAGGGAATGTGGGAACCTGCATTCAGGTGTCTCCAATGCAGCAGAGAACAATGGGGTGGGGTGACTGAGGTGTGGAGTAGATTCCTTACTTACGTGAGATGGCGGTGGTGTTCCAGATGGGCGTAAAGTCTCTTAAAATTTGATGAATGCACTCATGCATTTCTTTACAGTTCCTTCCTTGCAATGCACACCTCCCCATCTTGACTGCCTTGGTGAAAGGCAGCTGACGTGATTTTCATGTCGTCTCAACAAGTTGTAAGTTTTGAGCAGAGGAAGAATCCAGCCCTGAAGGTAAATATTTTGTCAAGATAGAAGCATCTACAAAAAGGCTGTTGGAAGGCAGTCCTTGCTACCTAAATTTTTACTAGTCGCTGTAATTGATTACTGTGCATTTGAATGCTTTTACATTCTCTTCATAGTTCCTGTGATACACCTATCAGATGTATCAATGCAGAAAGTATTATGAAATTGTTGACTTAAAGTTTCCAAGCTAAACTTAGACCAACTACCAACACTGAATTCAGTTCCACCTGTTCTAGAGCCTTGATGTCTCAAAAAAGGCTCAAATGTTCTCGTCAAAACCATGTGCTGGTTCTCAACAATGAGCTGGATTAAGCTATTCAAAGTCAGACTTGCTAGTTGACAGACTTGTACCTAATAGGTCATTTAACACTATGAGCTCTCTGAAGGTCCATACATTATGGATGATAATTATGATTTTATATCATATATGACAGAAGCCCCTACTAGAATTTGGAGTTTGCAGGAAGAAAGAGTAAATTTTTTTATGGTTTGGTTTGGTTTGGTTTGGTTTTAAATGGTTGTTTTGTTGCTTTCTTAGCAGAAAGTCTTTTGCTCATAGGAAGCTGATTAGGAGTGATGCAAGACTGAAAACAAATATCTGTGTGTAGACTGTCTCCAGTTACTTGAGTGTGTTTGAAATCCTACTGAGACATGTAAGAAGATTCCTTGGACTTTTGGTGTAAAACTCAAATCAATTTTGGGGGCAGAAATAGGAAGTGTGGAGGCATGGGAATTACTCTGCAGTGCTGGGAAAATTATATCTTGCAACCAATTTCTGCTTTAAAAAAAGAGAACCCGAAGAGCACTAGTATCAGTAAACTGTCATTCATTTGGATGTATAATGGATGAGTTAGCAGTGGAGATGGGAGATAGCTGTGGAAGAGGACTGTTCATCAACAGGTTTCCAGATCTCCGTATTGATGTTTTTTTTAAAAGAGATTCTGGTTTGCCTGATTAATGCCAGCTGATATAAAAATACTTAGACCCATGTGCTGCATTTGTTGTGAGGAGTCTTCACTATTTTGATTAAAAAATCAGATAGTAAACTACATGAGATGCATAGAAAGCGTATTCTGAAAAAGGCTGTCTTGCCGGTTTGAGAATGTAAGAACAGGAAATTGAGCTCATTACTTCTGAGGGCATGCAGATGTCATATAAATTTATACTGCAAAACATCACCATTTAAGCTAGGTAGCTAAACATACATTCTTGCCTGCTAAAATCTGTAAGGGTACCAAGACCATGAGAAAAGCCTGAGTGTGAAGACAGTGGCCCTGGTAAGCAGAGAGAAATCCCACCTTTTTGGTACTGTGAGAACCAGCAGCATTAGGGCCAGGAAGATGGAAGATATTTGGGGCATACTTTTGATGTATATTTATATTCTTTTAATTGCTGGAGTCATCAGTAAAAGTTTGAAAACACTGGAGCTTTCTTTGCTGTAATGGGTGACTCCAAATGTTGACAGTAGGAACAGGGATTTCATGTAGAAGCAATATTACAGGATCACATTTGATGTTCTAGGTTCAAAATGAATGGGACAAATTGTTAGAAGAAGATTTTCAGAGGTATAGTCATGGGATAAATTGTTAGAAGAAGATTTTCAGAGGTATTGTCATGGGATGAAAAATTATCCTACACTTAGAGTCTCCATCAGCTCAGTCTGTAAGAGAGTTAAGAAATGAAGCTGATCTCTGTCTAGTACCTTATGTGGGGAATACATCTCAGAGAACAGGGATCACACTAAAACAAGCAAAGAAATAAAAAAAAGGTGACCCTACTCATCATCCAAGAAAATTCCTGAAATTCTGAAAATTCTGTGGAAAAAAAGAAGATAAAAAAAGTTTTTCTCAGTAGTGAGTTCTCCTGTTACAAGGGTGGGGTTTGGATTTTTTTTCCTCTTCGGTTTAAGCGTTAACCAAAGGAAATGGCATGTGCATCATTATTTAACACACTTGCAGCTGGCACAGCCTCATTGGATGGTTTTCTGCCACTCAGATCTGCTTCACCCCCTCCAGAGGCTGGCCCTGACCCTATCCCTGTAAGAAAGCCTTAAGGAGAGCAGTGACAATGTGGTTGCTAAGCACTTTCTTCCTGGCAGCTGTTTTTTCCTGTATGTGCCCTGCTCATCCCGCTGCCTGCACATCCACCGGTGGCAAAGGGTATGCTCTCTTATCTCAGCTTCATGCCTCTAATTTTTCTCTTTTTTTGCCACAGGTGGCTCTGCACAAGACTTGCAGCAAACCCCCATATCCATCACAAGGTCAGAAGGCAAAACAGTGCTAATCAACTGCCACGTCTCCAGTTCCGATTTTAGCAACATTTTCATTCACTGGTACCGAAAGAGGGCCAATGCAGCTCCAGAACGTGTTGCCTACATGTCCTCCAGGATTTTCCTCGAAAACCAGGCCGATGAGGGGAAGTTTAGTATTGAGAAGGATTTCAGCAAATCTATCTGCACCCTGACAGTGAGCAAAATAACTCTGCAAGACTCCGCCACCTACTACTGTGCTAGGTGGGATGCACAGCAGCAGAAAGCCATAGGGGACCTGCACAAAGACTGCTCTGCTTTCGAAATCAGATCCTGCAGTGTTTGACAGCATGCAGGAACATCACCACCCTGCAGATATGGGTGATACTTATCAGTAGTCACTCCCATCTTAGTGCTTATGATATAATGACTCCTTCTTATAGGCAAGGATCTGTTACACTGGGCTACACCTGAAAAGACTGTTCCAAGAAAGGATAGTGAAGACCTTTTACAACGGAAAATGGCAAACTGCAGCAGGGATATGGAAATGGTAACACAGCACTGCTCAGCCAGACAGCTGTGAGGAGAGCCAAAGTGAAATTTCACTTATGTGGTATTCACAATGGTATTCACAACCCCATGTCCATGCAAGTGGTTCTTTTTTTTTTGTTCTTTCATTAGAGATATGTCTGCACTACAAGACCTGACACAAATTCATGTATTTATCACAAGGACAACAGAACAATATGAACTTTCTGTACTAGCTGTGAGATGAGATTTATTTGTGAACACTGCTATTGACAAAGGCCTAAAAATGATCCAGAGGATTCTCTCTTTTGGGTCAGAAAATATGACATTTTTCTCATGGAAGAGTATGATGTGTGGTGGCTGCTATCCAAGGGACCATCTGCTGTAAAGTCTTTGCAAGGCGTTTTTTCAGCGCTCTGAAATGAGGGAAAGTACAAGAAAAAGCAGGGGGCAGCAAATAGCTGGCTGGTGGAAATGCATGCTTCACCCTGACTTTGCCACAGCCACTGGGACTCTCTTGCAATAGAGCCACCAACTATATTTTTCCTATTTGGTGCTACAGTCCTGTTATCAAAGAAGGCAGGCACTTACATCCAGTACATGCCCAACCACCTCGCTGTTGTCAGGTCACTACTGCCAGAGGAACTCCTTATTTCATGCAATAACCTGAGAGAGTTAAAGGAACACAGGGATCTTCAAAAGAAATGGATCATGGCTAGTCAGTGCAGTTGGATATTTATATGGCATTTTATGTATTGGTAACCCTCAATGCACAGTGAAATTACCAGCTGCATGTTCTTTTTAAGAGCCATATAGACAGATAGATAGATAGATAGATAGATAGACAGATATCATTAAATATCATTACGTATCAGCGACTCCTCCCCCCTTTGTGCTGTCAGTGAACTTGCTGAGGAGGCCTCTGTCCCTTTATACAAGACAGTGATGAACAAGTTTAAACAATACTGGGCCCAGTACTTTACCCTGGGGGACACCACTAGCGACAGGCTATAAAATGCTCCAGGGAGACTTTATTGCAGCCTTGCAGTACTTAAAGGGGGCTTATGAAAATATGGAGGGTGACTCTTTACACGGGCTGGTAGATGGTGATAGGACAAGGAAGAATAGTTTTTAACTAAAAGAGGGGAGCTTTAGATTAGATACTAGGAAGAAGTTCTTTAATGAAAGGGTGGTGAGGTTGTGGATGCCAAATCCCTTGGAAGCATTCAAGGCCAGGTTGGATGGGGTCCTGTGCAACCTGATCCAGCTAGGTGACATCCCTGCCCATGGGGTCGAGGTGGGAACTACATGATCTGTAAGTTCTTTTGCAACACAAAACATTCTATTATTATATGATTTCATAATATTCTAGGAAAGACTGGTGGAACATGCTTCTGGGAAGTTTTGAGGTGTCTGAGGAGAGGACAACATCCCTGGAATGGGCCAGATTGAACAACTTGAGGTTTTATGTGTGTGCTCAGTACATGAGTCTGAAATGAGTTGTAGTAGGTAGATAGATGAAGAAATTTTTTTCAGATTGAGTATTTTATGTCCTTTCTCCACTGTTACTGCTGTGGTTTAGCTTGTCCGTAAATTTAACACCCTCAGTGGTAGTGAGTTGAAGAACAACCATTGGATGTGCTGAATGAGTCATTTCCTCCTCCCAGTCATTTGATGCTCTCTCCACCTGAAGGGCTCTGTAACATTCCTGTCTCTATTTTATTTCCAGGTTTAATCTGCACAGGCAGCATGTTGCTGCTTCCAGTCCTTCTTGCAACTTTATTTTGGTCCCGTAAGCTCTTTTTTCCTTTCCTCTCTTCTTCCTGTGTACAGTGAATACAGTCCTGATTCCAAACTCCAAATTATGTGAGCTTATCCCTCACATAATTTTTCTGCTTCCACTTCCAGGTGGAGACATGCAGTCAGCGCCAGTGCAAACCCCAGAGATGCACCATCAGATGAAGGGCAGATCTGCCAGCATGTCATGCCGACTGATGAACGAAGACATTGTGCACTGGTACAAGCAGCTTCCTGGAGAGCCACCAAAGAGGATACTGTACCTGTCAAGACATACATCTGTTTTTGATGACGGCAATGATAGAAATAGATTTGAAGTTCGAAAGGATGCTACTCAGCCCCTATATGGTCTCACAATAAAATCTTTAACCCCAAGGGATTCTGGCACTTACTACTGTGCATATTGGCACTACACCACAGCATTAGTTGATCAAAGATAAGCCATACAAAAAGATACTTTGTGCTTTGAACCACAAGCTCTGAACTCTGCAGCAGGAGAGGAAAAACAGCATCTTATGAAAACTATTAAATATATAGTGTTAACAATCACCATATCACTTCAGTATTCACATGTATCTGCAACATCCAGAAACTGGAGTCTTCCCGTCTCTTAAAGGTAGATATATGAAACACTGCTCTTAAAATGAAGGCTTAATTTTACTGAAAGCACTCACCTGACGGTGAACACAGCCAGTCTCTGTGTGGGAGCTATAAATCTCTTCTCTGTTAAAATACTAGCAAGCAGAGCAATGTCTCCATCCCCTCAGTGCTTTCTTTTGAAAAAAAAAAAGACAGGAATACGAAAGAGGGAGAGAAGACCAGATGATCTTGCACATCCTTCTTCATATTTTTCTTTTGTCTTCCTTTGCATTTCAGTCACTACAAATTCCTACAATAGCCCAGAAGACCTATTTTTATTGTCACAATTCCTCACCTGATGTGTCCAAGATATAACTGAAATCCTCAGCCATGAGCTATGCCCCAGGCAAGCAGAGCCTCTCAGAGCCTTTGGGTTAAGTGTACTGAGTTTTACAAATCAAATTCCATAATCACACATTGGTTCTAGGAAAGATGACATTTTCCTGAAAGCTGGTCAGAACACTGATATACTTTTATGTCTTCAAGTTTCTGAACTAGGTTAGAGTGCACATGTTCAATATCCTTTGAGATATTCCTCTAATGCATCGGGACCTTAAAAATGGAGCCCAAATATCTCCATGGTGGTGGGTTTACAGCTCCACAGGCTCAACTGAACACTGTTTTTGCTCAACTTTCTGTGTGATTTGAGTCTATAATGTCTTGCTATAGATGTTTCTGTCCTCCTCAACTATTTGAAACACAGGTTGGACTGCATGTGACCTCAGATATTAACTCAGATATTAACTTTTGTCTTTGTATCCTTTGGATCTGAGGATTTCTCACAACCAAAGAGGTTTCTGGACGGAGTTGAGAGCAACTTCCTGACACAGGTGATTGAGCAGCCAACAAAAAAGTGCTCTGCTGGACCTCCAACTCACAGACAGTGGAGAGCTTGTTGAGGATGGAAAGGTCAGGGCCAGCCTTGGCTGCAGTGACCATGAGCCACTGGAGCTCAGACTCCTGAGAGAAGACAGCAGAGCAAAAGGCAGGACCTCAACCCTGGACTTCAGGGGAGCAGACTTTAAAGTTCTTCAGAGATCTGCTTGGAAGAGTCCTTTTGGATACAACCCTGGAGAGAAGAGGTGTCCAAGAGAGCTGGTTGGTATTCAAGAGTCTCCTCCAAGCTCAAGAAGGGTCCATCCTGAGAACTAGAAAATCAAGTAGAAGCAGTAGGACTCCCTCATGGATGAGCAAAAAGCTACTGACTGAATTTAGGCATAAAAATGAAGTGTGCAAGAGGTAGAAGCATAGGCTGGTGATCCAGGGCCTGCTGTTCAACTATGCAGGGATTTCAGGAAAAAAATAGCCCAGCTTGAATTGAATTTGGCAAATGATGTAAAGGGGAACAAGAAAGGATTATACAAATACAACAGCAGCAAAAGAAGGACAAGGGAAAGCTGCTAAGTAGGGCAGGGAAACTGGTGATAAATGACATGGGAAAGCCTGGGGTACTCAGTATTTCGTTTGCCTCAGTATTCACACTTAAGAATGGCCTCCAGGAATCCCAGGCCCCTGAGATCAGACGTAAAGTCTGGAGCAAGAAA
This sequence comes from Pipra filicauda, assembly GCF_003945595.2. Taxonomy (NCBI): domain Eukaryota; kingdom Metazoa; phylum Chordata; class Aves; order Passeriformes; family Pipridae; genus Pipra; species Pipra filicauda. Next base: position 345,614 of record NW_024104480.1, read on the forward strand.
GACATACCCTTTGGTGGAGGAGGATGAGGTTACTGAGCACTTAAACTGAACACACATAAGTTTTTGGCGCCTGGTGGGATGCACCCACAAGTGCTGAGCAAGCTGGCCAATGCCTCTGCAAAGACTCTCACTTGTCTTTGAAAGCTCACAACAACCAATACGGGTTCTTGAAGACCAGAAGAAAGCAAATGTCACTCCTATTTTCAAGAAAGATAAAAAGGAAGACCTGGGTAACTACAGGCAGGCTAGCCCTATCTCAATCCCTGGGAAGATGATGGAACAACTAATTCTGGAAACCATTTACAAACAGAGGAAGATAAAGACAGACAGGATTAGTAGCATTGGTCAGGATTAGTAGCATTGATTTACAAAGGGGAAGCTATTTAGATAGCTTTAGATCCTGAAGCACTCTACAAAGGCTTGGATTTTGGCCATTTCATCTCTGACAAGTCTATTTAGTGATAATTTGAACCTGGAAAGTTATTTTGTAGAACACTATTCTAGCCACTGCATGTGTTCTCTTGGCATAGACACCATTATGTTTGGTCTGTAATTATTCCTACTGGGAGACTTACTGTGTTAGAAAGCTACAGTACAAAACCTAGATAGTCTGTAAATTGGGCATTTAATCACTGACGCAATCACTGCCATATTTCTTTAGTCTTCATCTGGGATCAGGTGCCTGGGATAATTCTGCTGTGTGATCAGAAGAATATCAATGTACTGCTACTGTTTCATGCATGGCAGTTTTTTGCAACATGGGCTTGATTTCAGGTCCTCAACATACAATTGACAGTGCAGTTTTCTCTCTGATTAACTGCAGTTGCCCACGCGGGAGACTGTCATGGGATGCTGCTGAGATGAACGATCTTTTCCTTGACCCTCCTCCCCACTTCACCTTAAAATCTGTTTATCAGTTCTCTCTTCCTTGTCACTTTGTTATGTTCTGCCAGTCTTTAAGTAATTTCTCCTTCTCACCTACCTCAGGGTGGCCAGACACAAAATTAAACAGGCTTTCCTATTGGGAATAAGGGGACCCTTTCCATTGCCTCCACAGAGACAGGTGTCTCTCCTAGCCTGACTCTTCCTGGAACCCTGCATTCACAGGCACCTTTCCAAAGCACTTAGCAATGTGTGCTTACCACCAGCTCACTCCATGTAGCCAGCTGCCAGCAGAAGGGAGGTTGAACAAATTCATTTCCTTCGTGCCTGGTGAGTTGCAGCCCGGGCACACCAATCACAGGGGAGTTCCTCACAGCACCAGACCGTCTCATTAAGAAGTCTCTCTACCACGGCTGTTGACAGCAGCTTCTCTCTTTTGCTTTCCAGTCTTTTTTCCAGTGAGTGTTTGCATCTCAGCTGAGCTTAGAAACTGAAATCCTGCAGCTGTGCATTTCCTCCCACAACCTAAGCCAAAGTGGAGGCAAGTCCCTGCCATGCAGCTGCCCTGGTTGCTGCAGGCTGATGGCCTCAGCTGCCTTGGTGGAGGGCACCAGCTGCACAGGGGCACTCCAGGCACTTTTGTACTCTGCAGCTACATGACTAAGGTGAAGCAGCAAAGGGTGGTTCCTGACAGGATGGGGGAATGCCTCCCACCCACTCAGACACTGTGCACCTCTCTGCACCCCTCAGGTGATGGTACGCACACACTGCCCACCAGAGTCACCTCCAGGCTGATACCTTCACTCCACAATACATAGCTGCTCTCACTTGCAACCTTTTCTCGGTTGCTCTGACTCGAGTTTTATAGGGCCACCATCCTTGGATTTACCAATGTTTTTCATATTTACTTGGAAAGCAGACAGGACTACAGGCTTTTAACCAATTTTAGCATGTGGCAGCCTGGAGAGGGTTTTCTGAAAAGGCACCCCATCCTCTTGCACACAGAAAACCCATTGCTGAAGATCGTTCAAAAGAGTTACCTCCTCCTTCCACACAACACAGTCCCTCCCCAGCTGGCATCCCTTTCACTCTCTTCTGAGTCTCAACAAGAGCAGAGTGTGGCAAGCAAACATGCTGCTGCTGGCAGTGCTTGTTGCCACAGCCACTTGGTCTTGTAAGTACGTCCTTCTTATTCTATCTTTCCTCACAGGCACTCATGGCTATGCTAACAGGCATCTTTCAGTGAATTCCAGCTAATTACATTATTTCTCCTTTTTCCTAGATGGATTTGCACAGGAAATTCCCATGCAGAGTCCTATATCCATCACCAAGTTCCAAAAAAGTGCACGAATGACATGTGAAATTCAAACATTAGGGGCAAATTTTGATGGTGCCGTCATACACTGGTATCTGCAGAAGGAGGGTGAAGCTCCAAAGAGGCTCTTGTTCCTTTCAGGAGGAAAAGCTACCGTTGAAACTGGCTTTCAAGCAAGCAGATACATAGTTGAAAGAATTTCTGATCAGCGACGGTGTGTTCTTACAATAAAAGATGTAATTCCAACTGATGCTGCTACTTACTACTGTGCCTACTGGGATCCTCACTGTGATAGAAACTCAAAGATCATCAAGGCAAAAAAACACCTGCAACGTCTGAACCACAAGGTTGTAACTGTGCCATTCCACCAGTCTTCTCACTCCATCTGATGTGAGCTGCTGAAAGGCCAAACCCTTTCCTGCTTCCCAAAGAGAGCAGCTAACCCTGCACAACTGTTCTTTTCAAAGTCTGGGTCATCATTAGGACTCCTGTCTTCAACACACATCCACTATTTTAAGGACAAAGGAAATCGTCACTGCCTTAGGACCTAGCATGTAAATGTTGGACACTCCCCTGCTCCTTTGGTGATGTTTGCACGCCATGGCAGAAGTCTGGTGGCCTTTAGGGGAGCAAACAGAGAAACATTGATTTTCTAGTCCAGCCACTGTTCTCCCCTAAGAAAGAGAAGGCAGCAAAAGCAAAACAACATACTGAAGGAAGTACTACCTTGGTGGATGATAATTGTATACTTAGCACTGCCTATCACATCTGAGTAAAAAGTTCCCCCTTATATTCTTCCCTGTTGTACATGTAAGCAACTGTTAGCCCCTGGAAAAACTGTAAGCCCTGTTTACCTAATTCAGATACCACAAAATCCCACACAGACCAATTTAGATTAGAGATTTACAGTCTCTTATCCGCCACAGCTAATGATGTGCTACGTATAACCATTGCCTTCTTTCATTTCGTGTTAAGACAAATAGAATAAACATCATTTTATTTGAAGAAGGATATTTGCTGAAACTGTCAAGTATGATGGACTCACTTCAAATTTGTATGAAGTTAGTATATGGCCCTGAGCACAGCAACCATTTCACAGAAAAGCATAAGAGGAATAGTTTTTGCTTGTGACTAAAGCCAAGTGTGTGCCTACTCTTCAGCTTTTATTTTCCTGATGAGGGGTGTAATTGGATACTTGAAATGCTGGGGCATCACACAGTATGAGCAATAGGACTTCAGAAGTATCAAGCTAGGTGTGAATAAACACTACACACCAGTATCCTCATGTCTTGAATGTCCTAAATGCAAAGTTTAAGCAGACAAGTGCTCAGTGATTTCATATAATCACATAATCATATACTAATAAAATGGCTTGGGTAGAAAGGGAACTTAAAGGTTGTCCAGTTTTCACCCCCCCACACACCATAGCCAGGGCATCTTCCATTTGATCAGGTTGCTCAGGATGATATCTGTAGGAGCAGCTGGATGGACAACACCAGCCACCTGGATGATAAAAGAAGAAGGAAATACTAAAGCAAAAATATTGTGGTCCTGAGTGAGCCAGAGCTAAGATTAGTGTGTATGTGAAAAGAATCACAAGGTCAAGCTGGAAAGCCATTTGAAGCATGATTGTTCTCTGTGGCTGGAAGCAGTCACATGGGGGTGTGTGGTATGTGGGGAGATAAGGAAACATCTTGCTGGCTGGAGAGCTCGGACCGGGGCTTGGTAGAGAGTCTGTATATAGAGTCTGTTCTAGAGCAAGCAGCAGTCACAAGTATAGAGGCCATGTTGCTGAGAACACAGCTGCGATGGGCAGGGTACGTCTCAAGGATGAAGGACCACTGCCTCCCTAAGATCCTGCTTTATGGTGAACTTGCCATAAAGTGGCATGAGAGGAGCCCTGAAGAAAAGATACAAGGACTCCCTGAAACAACATCTCAGCCTTGGCCATATTGATCAACATAACTGGTCTACTCTGGCCTCAAATCGGGAGGCCTGGAGACACACCATCTATAACGCAGTTGTCTCCTTTGAGAAAGCACGCAGGATCACTCTCGAGGAGAAAAGGCAATGCAGAAAGAACCGTGTCTTGCAGAATACACCACCTAAGGAGTCTTTCTGCTGTGCCTTTTGCAATCGGATATGTCTGTCACGTATTGGCCTCATAAGCCACCAGCGTGCCCGTATCAAATGTGGATAGAGCCTTCCCAAATCTTCGTTCGCGAAGCCTAGCCATGATGATGATGATGAATAAAGTTACAAGAGAGTTCTTCCTGGACAAAGTCTGTCTCCCATGGATTCATTTGCCGCAAACAGTGCAGAGTGAGGGACCTTTTTTCCTACACATATCCAGTCTGGACTTAAACACTTCCAGGGAAGAGATATCCACAGCTTCTCTTGACTGTCTATTCCAGTGCCTCGCATCTTGCACAGTAACGAATTTCTTCCTAACATCTAATCTAAAACTCCTCTCAAGTTCAAAACAGTTCCCCCTTGTCCTATCACTATCTGCCTGTGTAAAAAGCCACTCTTCCTCTTTTTTGTAACCCCCCCTTCAAGTACTGGAAGGGTGCAATGAGGTCTCCCCTGAGCCTTCTCCGGGCTGAACAACGCCAGCTCCCTCAGCCTGTTTTCATAGAAGAGATGTTCCAGCCCTCTGAGCATGTTTGCAGCCTCTGGACCTACTGCAGCAGGTCCACATCTTTCTTGTGCTGAGGACTCTAGACCTGGTCACAGCATTGCAGTTGAGGTCTCACAAGGGTTGAGTAGAGGGGGAGAATCACCTCCCTTGACTTGCTGGCCACCCCTCTTTAGATACAGCACAGGATGCAGTTTTCATAGCACAGGATATGATTGGCCTTCTGGGCTGCAAGTGCACATTGTTGGGTTATATCCAGCCATTGGTCCATGAGAGACCTCAAGTCTTTCTCTGCAGGTCTGCTCTCAAAGCGTTTTTCTCTCAGTCTGGACTCATGTCTGGGATTGCCCTGACCCAGATAAGCACCTTGCACTTGGAGTTGTTAAACCTCATACTGTTCTCCTGGGCTCATTTCTCAAGTCTGTCCACATCCCTATGGATGGCATATTTCACTGTATCCTGTTGTTATTATTAGGGTTAGTCAATGCTGTGATGCACAACTCTTAGCCAAGAATTGGTAATGCCACATCCTGTCTCTGTTCATAGAATCTCATGGCAGCTTTCCAAAGTTTTCTCTTAGTTCAGTGAATACTTTTTTGTTGTTGTTTTCTGCCTTCTGTATGCAGTGGCTTGCAGCATCCAGCACTACTGCACTTGCAGTGGTGCAGGCAACATTGCCATTTTTTTCAAGAAACCTTCCCTTGTGGTCCTGTCATGGTCTCAGAAAGCTTTCTGAAGCAGATCTCATCCTCATCAGAACATGTGTCATCACTATACCCATTATATGATAGTGAAAGTGATGTGGACCATTAAGAGTCCCATTTCCAGCTGTTTCCCTTCCCTTCCTTTCCTTTCCCTTCCCTTCCCTCTGGCTTGATGCACAGGGTCACTAGCTGACAACCGAGTCCACTCTTCCTCCCATGTGGCATTGCTCACTCTGCTCCAGGGCTGGCTTCCTTCTCTTTCTCAACAACAGTAAAGCATGGCATGCTTGTAGCCATAGCTGCTTGGTCTTGGAAGTCATTCCTTATTTTCCTTCCTTTCCTCAAAGGCACCTCTTGCAACCCGCCCCAGAAAGAGGAGGACAACCCAGGTTCTTATTAATAAATCTCTTGGGGTGGATTAGAGTGAAATAGCATTGAATAATCAGTGTTTGTAGGGTTTATTTTGGAAAAATTTTGTTGCATAGGTAAACAAGTATGTTGCTGTTCTGGGTATTATCATCTATAGCAATATAGCACTATTAAAGCATAGCAATATTAAAGCATCTATAGCATCATAACAGTATTAAAACATAGCAACATGGCATTATTAAAACATAAAGATAACACTTAAGGAAATGCATAAGTGAGAGAAAGGGAAAGAAAGGATAAGGGTGGAAAGATATGTATAGTCACTGTCCACTGGATCCAGCGATGAAAGTTGGTAGTTGCACCTTCAATGTCTGTTGATTGAAGCGATGATCTTGCTCTGTTGGGGCTGGGGGAAGCCCCCAAAAAAACTCAAAGATGTTATGAGTTATTACACACTTCTAGCTCAGGTGGGAACATCTTGTGGCGTCCCCGAGGTGGGAAGTTTTTCACTGGATAGTGTCATGGGACATGTCGCTGAGTCTTCAACATCTCCTAAGACAGCTGCAGCTACAGCATCAATCATGGTCCATCATGGTCTGACATTTGAGATGCATAGCCCAGGCTAGATGCGCAGAGTTATCTGTGAAGGAACAAGATTCAGGATGGGAGAGGTTCCAGGCGTGGAGAAAAACATACAGCAATTGACAGGACTTATAAAGACATGGACTTTATAGTTCTTATGTGTTTATAAATATACACATTGTATGTTTCCCCAAGATTTGTATCTCCCGGACATGTCCAGGCATGCCCGCTTCCCTGCTTCCCCACTCCCCTCTCTGACAGGCTGAAGAAGCTGCAGAGAGCAGACAGTTACCATTTGCCCTTTCCTTCCCCGATTCCTCCCACGTTCCTCCCCCTTTGCCTGTGTCCCTACCCCGATTTGTTCCCCTGTTTGTCTGTCTCATGCTCCACCCCATATTCTAGCCCTTTTCCCACCTGAAACTCATAAAACCCCTACACCCCTCAATAAAGTATTCCATTTGCACCTCTACCTTGTCTCTGGACCCATCCGTGCTGTGTCACAGCCCTATCCCCCCTCGGACCGTGGCAGTTATGTAAAGGGAGGACATTGCATGATAAGAGGGATTTCTCACACCTTGCAGGATTTGCCTCTTAGCCTCTTTCCTTACCTGGAAATCCACTTTGTAGTGTCAGGTGTGCATCTGCACCAACTCCCCTGCAACCAGGAGAGTTGGACAGTGGCACCCATTTGTCTGATCTGAAGGTCCTTTGGCAGTATTCAGGGAGGGGTGGGCTTTGTTGCTTCTTGTCAGTTTGTGAAATTCTTTTGGTGATCTTAGAATGTGTAAGTCATTAACTGTTACAGTCTTTTACAGCACCCATGACTGTGCTAACAGGCATCTTCCCAAATCCCTGAATTCTGGTTAATGAATGAACTTTTCCTCTTTTTTTCTAGGTGGCTTTGTGCAAGAAATTCCCATGGAGAGCTCTCTGTCTGTCACCAAGTCTAAACGAAGTGTACGCCTGGAATTGTCCTTTTAAAGGTGACTTTGAAGATTTTGGTCACACCACCATGACAATGTTTGTATCAAAAGAAGGCAAAAAAAGCTTCAGATAAGATTTTCTGCTTCTCAGGTGTAAAAGTAGTAAATGATGACTTCCAAGCATACAGGTACATGACTGAAAACAATTCTAGCCAGAAACTGTATTCTAACAATACACAATGTCGTTCCAGATGACATTGCTACTGACTATTGCCCCCACTGTTACAGTCACTGTAGTAGAAATTCAGACATCAGAGGCTCCCTCAGCGTCTCAACAACAAATAACTTGAAAGATCCCAGTGTGCTTCCTTTGGTGTGGATGAGCCATCTGGTGCAGATGCAGGCTGTGGAATAACAGGATATAGTCAGTGCTGACTGATCCCTTGGAAGCATCAGCTGTTGAAAGCTCAAGATTTTGACTTAGCAAGGGCAAATGGAACAGTAAAGGTTCAACACCTAATCCATCCTCTCCATTCCAGATTCTTCTCCTTATCACTCAGTCATATCAGTGATCTGGTTGTAAGGGTTTATTTAATGGAAAAGGGCATTTTTCCATATTGTTGTTCCTGAAAATAGGCTAGCATGTTGTACTGTGGCTCTTCAAAGAATTTGACCTGACAAAGAAAATTGAAATAGAGAGTTTTAGCCTGAAGGTTCTTAAAAATTTTAAGCAAAGGAAAAGGAGAGTTCTTTTGATTTGCGAGTCAGCAGCTGTCAGAGGAGGAAGATTTTCTATTTATTGACTGAGATCTGGAGGTGGGCATTTTTGTTCTCTTTTTTGGGAGCTGTATCATTGCCTTTCCCCATGTTCTTGTTTATCACTATATGTGTTTCACCGGTGTTGGATCTGAATCATCCAAAAGATTGGAGATAGAGTTAGCAAAGTTAGGAGAAAAAAAAACCAAACAAGGCTTTCCATAGTTAAAACCAACTTTTCCTACTTGTGTTTCATATGCAATGCATCCATCCTAGTTACTGCCTCAAGGTGCATGCTGACCCTAATGCCTGAGAAATTAATCCATAGAGCTTTTTCTCTACCATTAAGCCTCTCCCTAATATTCTCCTTTTGCTGTGAGACCCTGAAAGTCTCCTCTCGTTGTTCATTGAAGTGTAACTCTTTAAAGAATATTAGTCTGATGGGATGAAAAAGTGACATAGTTTCAAATGTGTATTAGGTCTCCAAATGACTGTAAGTCAGTTTTATCCTGCTCATACTTGCAAGCCCAGATCATACAGGGGAGTTGACAAGCTATCTTCAGTATGAAGTGTTTCACTTCAAATGAGACCTTCCAGCTACTCACTGTCATCAACATAAATCCAATAGCACCTGCAACTGCACGTGGTGGTCTCTTTCACTGTGTGTCTAAGGATGTGGCAGGAAAAGCACCGGTTGGCACTATTCTCTCTCTATGTCATTCCTGCCCTTGTTTTGTATTGTGATCTGGATGTTCCTGTCCAGAAGACTTCAGTGTAGACCGCTGCTTTTTTTTACGCCTACTTCAGCTGAAAGACCTTCACCCTCTAGTTCCTCCCTCTAACCTGAAATAGTAATTTCTCAACATAGCTTTGCGGACAGTATGCCACAAGAGATCTCAGAAATACTCTAACTCAGTTTATTTTAAATGCCAAACTAAGCATGCAGGCTGTTTGATTGGCAGAAGTGGTAACTCCTCTGATGTTATCTTGGACTGTTGTATAAGAAACCTCTGCACAAAAGTGTCCTTCTCCCACCAGCTAGTATACGAAAAGCTGCCAGTGAGTTGCTGTAGCAGAGTCTGGAGTGATTCCAAGAGATGGGCAGGCAATAACCACGTCTGAGGGCAGAAAACACAACCTGCAGCATACAGACACCTTCACAATGCTTTTGATGCTCTCTCTCCCTCCTTTCCCTCTGCTGAACTGTATTCAGACAATGAAAAATGAACTCCATGCTAGTAGTACTTGGTGTCACTTAATTGCAAGTGAGAAGGGGTGTAACGCTTTGGGAAAGAGCTGGATTTTCACCTGAAGGTATGTGGGTTTTTACATGCAGAACTCTGTGTACCTATTTGTGTGTCTAAAATCGAAGAAGAACCTTCATCTAATTCTAAGGCATTAAGAGGAGGGGTTATCTTACAAATTTGCAACACTTCAGGGAAGAGATTTGCTCTGAAGGGCATTAGGTATCAGCTGAACATCCAGATACAAGTCTGAAATTCCTGACAGCAGTCGAGGGCCGGGCCTTCGTGCAGACTCCCAGGGATGATGGGGAAAAACTGGGATTTTCTTCATCAATGGTATATCAAGAGAGCATGCTAGCTTATTGCAAAGTGAAAACATGGTGTGGAGCACCTGGATCAAATACTTCGGCATGGGAACAAAGCTCATTGTCTCTAGTAAGTACCATTATCATTGAACTGATTTTTGCAGAATCATTCAGATTCTCAGAAAATTAAGAATGAAAGACTGTAGGAAAATTAATTTCTCCCTGATAAATTGTGGGGTTTTGTTAACTGTGCATTGTGCCCCATTTGGGTGGGTTGATGACAAATAAATATATCAACCTCGTTAATATAGATTACCTCTAGAACAAGTACTGAATATTTATAAAGGATGGGGGAATGGAAAAGTGAGGAGGGGTAAAAATTTAAATATTTCAATGGATTAATTTCTGTTTTGGGAATGTTCTTGACAGTTTACTCTCAGAACAGCAAGTGAGAAATGCAAAGAGTTTTTGATTGATAGAAGTCATCCAGTCTAAACCGATTGGGAAGAAAAATTCCCTGAATGTAATAAATTACTAGTTCCTGGCCCTACTGAAAGTAACTTTGTTACTTGTGCATTTGTATTATTCTTAATTGTTGTGAAGCTATGCAATCAATGGGATGAATGCTGGTTTCAGCATAAAGTATATAACAATGCCTACAGTATGTTGCTCAGAAAATACATGGTGTTATCAAGGTGACTATAATTAAGTCAAATTGCAAACAGCTGAGGAGATTTACAGGGAAATTTAAAATGTTATCTATCCATGACTTTGAGCAAAATTTTTCTGAACTTCTTACTCATTACAAAACTTGAAGTATTTCTAAAAATGGTACTCTAGTAAATGTTGAAAATTCAGCTATTGCACTGGGTCAGAGAGAATTTTTTTGTAGCCTATGCAAGAAAAGTGCAGTGCAGGAGATATTGCTAAGCATTATCAGAGTGGGGGATCCTGATGTCAAAATATTTGGAAGTGGAACTGAGCTTACTGTTTCAAGTAAGTACAAAATATAAAACTTAACTACTTCTGAAATGCTTTTCAATACAATTAGATATTGGCTGGCATGAAGTGCTCTGCTATTTTAATTCCCTCTAGTTTTAATCCTTCTGAATTCTTTGCAGGATTTCCCCCTTAAATAGCATTCCATTTGCAGAACACAGTGTAATTGTTTTGTATTTCTGTATTGAAATGGGGGAAGTACAACGGCTATTGCAGCATAGATGTATACTAAACCCAGTATTATTTTCTTTGCAAAGATGAATTTTAATATAGCAAAGAAAGCATTTGGAGAACAGAAAGATGTTTTTGTCTCTAAGTATGCACATTCAACCTTTGTGATATTCCTAATTCATTCTGAAAGAAAGGTATCCAACCTTTGTGCTACTCATATTCTTTGAAAAGCAAAACGTTTTCCTTTAGGACTGTATCTGACTATACCAAATGAAAGTGTTATCTGAGGCATGCCCAAAACGGTTTTAAAGTAGGCATAGTTGACAGGCTGCTCTCTCTTCCTAGCTTTTGCAGAAACTAGTAGTTATTACTGCTATTAAAGAAGAATGCCAAATTCAAAATATTCTGGCATAATTATCAGAACTGTTTTGCTTCAAGTAAACTTCAGGTGCTCTGATACTTGCCTGGGATTTGGCTCAGCTAAGCATCTGAGATGAAAAGAGTTTGCCTAATTTTGACCCACTGGTATATCTGGTTAGTGGGAGTTTTGATTCCAATCAATGCAGGGTCTTGCTTCATGTTATGGACAACAAAAATATTGGCTGGTGGTCTCACGCTATGCAGATCTCTGCATAATGTTCACCATTTCTAGGTCTGATTTTATGGGGGTGTATAAGGAGCAAATTACTTCGCCGATATCTGATCAAATAGATCTTCTGATGATGATACCCCTTTCCAGAAAGCAGAGATGGAGCCAAGGCGCTCAGTCTGCATCATCCACCTATACTTTGGGAAAACTCAAATTAGTTGAGATGAATCCTGTCCATTTAACAACATACCTACCCTCAAAAAACTACACACCTTTTTTTTTTTTACTTTACTTTAGGTGAATGCTCTTTTTTTTACTTCACTAGGGTCTAAAAATTGATTATATAGCAAATCTGATTTTCTTTAAAGAATATTATTTACCCATGTAAACACAACAGATATTGTAAAGACTTTATTCACTGTGATTGGTTATTACAACAAGGTGTTTGGCTCAGGTACAAAACTCATTGTGTCAGGTAAGTTGCATGTTATATTCATACAATTCATACAATAAGCTATAGGAACCTGGAGTGGTCATATAGATGTATTATACTGTCTCAGAGTTGGCACCATCCTTGCACAGGATTCTCCTCTCCAGCTCGCCATTCCTACTTTGAGCCTTGTGGTATTTGCAACGCAGTCATTTAGGATCACAAACATATCTGAAAAAGAGCTATTTTGAGCCAGTTTTGATCATAGTTCTCCTAGAATCTGGTGGAAAAAGGCTTGTAATAGTTTCCAGAGCCCTTGTTCTTTCCTCCAGCTGTGCTGAAGGAATTAGCAGGGAATCAAGCAGCTGTGAATTAAGCATTAAAAAAGAAAACCTCTTCTTAATACAGATACAAAGAGCAGTATGCAACAGTCATTGCAAAAATTTTTTTTTTTAGTTAGGCTAGCAAAAGTGAAGTAACTTGTCCGTAATTATTTTTCGCATATGCTGCACTTTGGCAATAGAAATAAATTAGTGCCTCCAAATGCTCTTCTCATTGCTTAATAACTACTTGATAGCAAAGTTATTAAGTTAATAATAAATTAATTAATTAATCAGCATTAATTATGCTGAATTACTGCTTAATAATTGCTTAATGAAGAAATGATCTTTTTTTACCTTTCCTGCAGAGACATTTATTTTAATGGAAGGTGGAAGACAAAAATATTTTTCACACTAGATGTGCTTTAAATGCCATAATCCTGAAGTAAACAACAACACAGAAACAGAGCAGAGGAACTACTGCTACCAAATGTTTTAAGCCTGGCTAAATACATAAACATATGTTAGTATATGAAGCAAAGATTGGTTCTAATGATTTATGCCAGAAAGACTAACTAAATCATACCTACAGTTCAATGGAAATATCTGTGGCATGTTGGTTTTAGTGAAAATCCTTGCCTTATTAATCAAGTAATTGCCATGCTTTTTGTATCTACAGTTTAATATATTTTCAAGCATCACTCTAATTCTGTAGGATTTTGTCTCTATGCGGACAAGGATTCTGAATCATTAATAGAGTAAGAGGGTTGTAGTTACTTCACACTTAAGATCGTTAAGGAATTGAGAAAACCAGGACTTAGGATAAGGCTCTTTGGGAATAGCATCATTAGCTGAGACTGAATCCAAATATTCTGCATTCATGTAGCCAAATAGACTCCTACTGTTTGTATGATAGTTCTTAAACATGGTACTTTTCCAGCCAAAATCACAGAATCATAGAATTACCTGGGAGGGAAGGGACCTTAAAGATCACCTAGTTCAAACCCTGAGCCGTGGGCAGAAAAACCTTTCACTAGACCAGGTTGCTCAGAGCTCTGTCCAACCTGGCCTTAAACACTTCCAGAGATGGGGCATCTGCAGCTTCTCTGGGCAACCTGTTCCAGTGTCTCACTATTCTCACAGTAAAGAATTTTTTTCTGCTATCTAATCTATACCTACTCTCTTTTAGTTTGGATCCATTCCCTCTTGTCCTGTCACTACATGCTGTAGTAAAAGTCCCTCTCCATCTTGTCGAATCCCTTCAGGCACTGGAAGGCTGCAATTAGGTCACCCTGAAGCCTTCTCTTCTCCAGCCTGAACAATCTAAGTTCTCTCAACCTTTCCTCATAGGAGAGGTGCTCCATCCCTGTAATTGTCTTGGTGGCCCTCCTTTGGACTCGCTCCTACTGGTCCATGTCTTTCCAGTGCTGAGGACCCCATAGCTGGACACAGCTCTACAGGTGGAGTATCACCAGAGTGGGTTAGAGGGACAGAATCACCTCCCTCAACCTGCTGGGCATGCTGCTTTTAATGCAGCCCAGGACACAATTCACTTTCTGGGCTGCAAGTGCACATTGCTGGTTCATGTCCAGCCCCTCATCCACCAGCACCCCCAGGTCTTTCTCAGCAGGTCTGCTCTTGTTCTGTTCATCTCCCAGCCTGTGTTGATACTGGGGGTTACCCTAAACCAAGTCCAGCATCTTGCACTTGGTCTTATTAAACTTCATGAGATTCCCATGGGCCCATTTCTTGAGCTTGTCCAGGTCTCTCTGGATGGCATTCTATCCTTCAGACCGCAGTTTCTGTAATGGAATGTACCATTGTGGAATGGTATTTGCTATTTGGTTCTGGCACAAAACTTATCGTCTCCAGTAAGTGTTTTCAAAATCTTATATTTTTAAAAGTTCTGTAACGGGAAAGCTTTGGAAGGAAGTCAGATGGATTTTTAAGGTATCTGGGGAGGCTCACCATAGGGACTACACTACATTATTACCAATTAAAATACCTGAAATCTCTATCAAGCAGGACAAGAATGCTGTTTATGAGCTGAGTGTGCTGAATGCCCTCAGCTCCCCCTGGCTTGAAGGGGAATAGAGGAGCTTTGAGCATTGGACAAAATTAATCCATTTTGTGGGATCATCCAAGTAATAAGAATTAAAATTTCAGCTTAAGAACACAGTGACATTATTTATAAATCATATTTCTAGATACTTTTAAGGAAACCATAGAGGAGTTTCATTAAGAAAACTTTTGACAGCTAATCTATAAAAACATCTATTTTGAACTTAAATATTTAATAACTTTGATTTAATAACAATTTAATAAAATTGATTACAAACCTAACACCAGAATTTTATTTGTACAATGTTTTGCAGTCCCATTGCATTGTTACAAGAGAGAAAAGACAGATTTTAGCTTAAGAAATATATGTTCATGCTTATATACTATTTAAAAAAGTAAAACCTATATACCTCTTAAAACCTGCCTCCGAAAATTGTTTAACAAGGTAAACAGCAACATTTTTGAATGTTTAACTAAACCAAAAATGACAGTGAAGTTTAAAGTTCATTACTGTAAAATTCTTCAGAAAGAATCAGATAATTTGCCCAGAAAAGCCAGTGTAAACTGTCTTATTGACTTCAATGACTTTACAGATCAGCCTGAAATTACATCAAAGCCTACAGCCAATTCTACAAGTTTTAACCTTTTTTTTTTCCAGAAATGTACCTACAAAGATATTTTTCTCACATGTAAACATGTATATATGCAAAACTTAATTCGTTCAGTTCTCCACTGTCATCCATTTACCTGTGTATGTACATGCACATACACAACTGGAGTTATTCAAGCAATTGTACTCAGCACATTTCCTCAGTACAGTGGTATGATTTATGTGTTTTATTTAAGCTAAGCATCTAGGGTCTTTTTATGGCAAATGGAAAGATACTGGCAATTCCAGAGGTGGAAATTATTCTGTCTTAACAGAAGTCTCTAAGCAGCTGGAAGCATCTCTCTCACTTCTCTATTTAGACTTGACAATCCAGAACAATGTCAAACTAGCCAATTATATTTTAGCCTGATGGAATTAATCAGGACAACTTACTAAGCTTCGAGGCTTTGCGGAGTGCAATGTCATTAGGACAAGAGCTACTTCATGGTCTTCTGAACATATATAACTCTGGAACAAATAATAATTTTAGAAATTACTTTAATTTCCATCCGTGGGAGAACTGATGCATAAAGAATATGAAATTAATTCCTAAGTTAATGTTAGAGAACCATAATATTGTTCACAATTTTACTTCTGGTACAACAGAACTCTGTCCACATCGTCATTTCACTGACAAATCTCCGAAACTAAGGAAATTCTTAATAGAGGGTTATCCTTTTGAAGGTAGAAATGTCATCTTTGTTTTTAAACACCAAGTCTGAAATACTTCAAAAAATCACTGAGTTGTTTTAGGGGAGATACAATGTAGAAGATTGCTCTAAAATAGACAGATCATTTAAGGAAAGGTGGAAGCTTTTTGACAAAAATACATTTTTATATTAATATGCTTTCTCCCAGTGCACCACTGCACCACTCAGTCAGACCACAATGTAAACCCTGTGCATCCACTTGCTCAAATTCAGTAGCAGAGATTTACATAGGAATCTAAAGACAAAAACCGGTGTAGGGAGAGGAACACCTAAAATGCCTCTGCTGCCTTAAAAAAATAGTCTTAACCAATTCTTTCTATACAATGAAAGTCAATTTTGAAAACTGTATCCAATCTTCACTTGCAGTTAAGCATAGAAAAAAATGATTGCCTGTGGGCACTGCCTATTCAGTCACTGCAGAAGCTCATGTTGAACTAAAGCAGATTCTAAAATTTACTATCCACTTAAATAATATCAAAATGTCATCTCTGTGTGGACAAAATCTCGATGATTTTGACTCTTCCTAATAACATACATCTTAATCCAGAGAGGCAAACAAAACAGAGATTACCTACAGTTAAATTGTGGAAACAGCTCATTTTTAATTTAAAATATATTCATGTATCTTCATACTGAACATACAAAGCACATCACCTACAACAACCCTGGGATGGCTTAGATATGCTGTTTAGATGTAGAAATGTTATCTAGATATAGCATATTCTACTGCTTTAGTTTAGTTTTGGTTTTTCTGTTTCAGATGTGTTAATTAAATAATTTAAACTGATCTAGTATTAAAGGAATGGCATTGCCAAACTTTGGTGTTCAGAGGATTTTGCGATTCCTTTTTCCTGTCTTGATAAAGATTTTCACCTGGCAAATACATGGAATGCCTTAAAATAGAAAGGCAATAATAAATTCCCCCCCCCCCCCCCCCCCCCGAAAACAATCTCAAAAGTAATATTGGCTTCTAAAATTTAATTAGATATAGCAAATGTTTATTAATTAGCAGTGGGGACTTACACTGGGGACATAAAACTGCAAAGATTTGAAAGGCAAGTTATCTACCTTTAATATTCTGTAGACAACATTTTCATGTACTTGTTTTTGCACAAATATTATAAAGCAATATTAAATTACTTTTACTGAATAAATGAACAAATATCTTTCAGGAAATATAACTGTTACTTAATAATTGTCAAGAGTGGAGCAGATAGTGCACTGATGGCAGTACTGCTTGGAAGGTTGTGGGTATACAGGCTATCAGGTAGCTGCCTGGAATTTTCTAATTCAGTTTCAAGAGATTAATAGCTATTAATATCTTCAACAGTATTTCAGTTTTTCAACGTTTCTCAAAAGAGCATTCACATTTGTTATGGGCATTTTAACACTTGTTAATAAGGCATTTATTTTGCTGTTCTTCAGAATTTGTATTTTGTGGCTGTGTGTTTATTTGCTGTACACTATTGATCTTTCAAATCTCTTTTTTTAATTTTCTTCCCTCCATAACCAATCCAGACAAAGGAAGCTCTCCACCAGCAAACTCGGAAATCCTGCAGAAAAAACATGAAAATCAGATAATGTATGTTTGTCTTATTGAGAAATTCTACCCAGAAGTTATTCGAGTGACCTGGACTGATGAAGAAAAGGAGATAACAGAAAATGTAGTAAAAGGTGATGCTTGGCAACCCACAGAAGAGGATGAATACTCAATTGCCACCTGGTTAACTGTACCAGCAGACAACAAAGACAAGAAATATTACTGCAAATATGAGCATGAAAGCCAAAAGAATTCACTGCCATCACAAGGTATATGCAAGATGTTAAAAATTTAGTTCTACGAATCATTAGAGACATCCTTTTTCTTTGCAATAAAATTAGAGAAATGGGGCTTTCCACTACTGCTTCAGAAGACATCTGTGCTCCTTGGCACAGCAATAGCTAAAATACGCAACTGGAAAAACTACCAAAATTTCCCCAGGAAAAGCAACTCAGCCTGTGCTATGCTCCCCAAGTGAGCATGCCTTTGTAACAGAAAAATAACAGTTATTGTACCTCATCAGGTGTAAACAAGCATAGCTACAAAAGGTCTGCACTGAAGCACATCAGTTACTTTCCAGTTTACAGAAGTTACTGTGAAAATAGTAACACCTCTCATGGCTTACAGGTTTAAGTCCCTCTGACACCCCCTGACATTAGTCATAGCTATAAAAAACTAACAAGTTAAAAACGAGGTTGCTGAGGATGTAGAACAAAATTTAAATATATTACTTACTCATAGTCCAGAAATAGTGAGATAATAACCATGTATAAGAATAAGATTTTGTGTTTAATTGTGGAAAGATTGATAATGCAAAGCAAAATCTGAAAGACAATGCAGCTTTAAAGAAAAAGTAACTTATATTCAATGCAAATTGTTTAAATCATGGTAATAATTATTTAAAAAGTGATCTAAATTGGTTTAAGTAAATATTTTCTCCATACCTACCTCTGCTTAACTTACTATAAATTCACGTAACTCCAGTGAGTGAGAGCATAGCCATAAATAAACATTACATTTCAACCTTCAAAATATATTCTGACAAAAATATGCTTTAAGCTTATTTTGATGGAAGATGGACTTAGAGATGCAATATGGATTTCTTTAAGCCCATATATCTATGCATAGAAACAACATAAAAAAGAATAAACACAAATTTGCTACTTCAAGAACTAAAAGGGTGTATTTTAGAGAAAAATCATCTCCAAAATAGCAAATTCCCAATAGGGAAACCTTAGATCATACACTCCTCAATATTATTCTTTTGTGATGAACAACCATTAACATACTAATTGAAGTCCCTTCCAAAGTAAATTATTCTGCATTTCTAATAACAGTAAATTGTGAAGGCAATCAAACTCCAGCTTCTTCAATAACAAGATCAGCTGGTCAAACTGACTCCAGTTTCAAGTAAAAGAGACTGCTAAGGAACAGCCTGATGGACACATTCCTGAAAGGGCAGAGACACATCTCCCAGTTATGGCAAAAAATACCCAGTCACTTCTCTTCCAGCATTTCTCCTCTTCAAATTCTCTCTGCAAATGAATCCTACTTGTGAATATCTGCTCTGCAAACTGATCTTAAGCATCCTTTTTTGTTATGTAGCACTAACTTCCCATCTCCTTGTTGCTCTACTGCCCCTCTATTTCTCAATTAAAGAAAAGCCTAACTAGGGCATTTAAACTCTCTTTCCAGTAAATTCTACGAAGAATGCTCCTCAGGAAGGGGACTGCAGCGCAATTTTTAATAGAGGTAATTTAATGTATTAAAATGTGGGAAAGTGGTGCATGTCGTGCAAGAGATAGCTATTGCTACGTATGCTCAGAACATCACAAAAATTATCTTTCAAAATAGTGTAAATAGTGCTTTTAAGTCTGGAGTCTGCCACTTAAAAACACTTCACTGCTACTCTGAACTAACTTTTGTTTTGGGTTATAAGGGGACCTCCTATCTTTATTAGGTAGCTTTATTAGGAGTTTTATTAGGATGCTACAGATGCTGTTTGGGCTATTAGCCCGCATTAATTGCCACTTTATTAAACACCTGGAGTAGTGAAATGTTAAACACTTCAGCTGATGCTTCATCAGCCTAGCAATTGCCCAGCACTTCGGACAAATGAATTGTTTTTTTAGCTCGAATGGGGTTTTAGGAAGAATTATGAGCACCTATGTTCAAAAAATCCAACACAAAAGGATTCAAACAAATGTGGTGCTACTGGTAATAAGTGCTGGAAGCACTACAATTATGTTCTTGCCTTTGCAAGGAATAATAACCCAGAGGCATGGGCTAAGAAGCTCACTTGGGCTTGAACTTGTTAGCAGTAAAAACCCACTCGAAGGACAGTCAGATATTGTACTTGCCACTGGTGTCAACGTAATTGCAGCACTAAACTGACTACATAGTCCCAGTTCTACCCATCTTTTAGGAGGCTGTACAATACTGACATTAAACAATACTTTTCTGTCTTATGTTATGATTACAGATGTTACGTTTCCAGATGTTACGCTTCCAGATCACTTAATGCACAGGACAGCATATTTAGTGTACATCATCCTTCTTCTGAAGAGCAACATGTACTATCTTATCATACTCTTCTTCATCTACAGAATGCGAACTCCAACCAAGCACCAAGGAAAGAAGGTGTAAATGCTTGTTTAAGAAAGGTTACAAATTGATCGTGGATTTACTTTGCTTACCTATATAGACTCCCCTGCTCTGTATTAGATGTAACAGCAAAAAAAAAAAAAATCCCAAAATAATTTTCTGGCATTACTGCATAGGGCTCATTTCGCTTTATTGCTAGTGTTTTTATATCAGTCTGGTTTTCCTAATTTTTTTGAATATCAAACAAGGATAGGCAATAGCAGTAATGGATTTTAATCCAAAGTCCATATTGCAAAATGAAGAAGGTACTCAGATTGGAAGTAGTTATGCATGCAGAAGAGTAGGGATGCAATGGTACTTTTGATATATAAAGCACAGATGGGTTTTGTCATTGCACTTAAGGTTTAATTAGGAGCGTTCCCGTGCAGTAAATTCACAGATATTTTTCATTTTTATTTTCAATGATTTGTTGCCACTCTCATTTATCCAACAAATAAGGACTTAATTATTCTGAAGTGATGAGTGCTTTAAGAGACAATTAAACATAATTTTTAAAAGTGAACATAGGAGTTTTGAATGAAGAAGTCAGATGAGAATAAAAGCAACTGTAAGGTGCGTGCATACAGAAAATGAAGAAATCCACCAGCACTGTGACAGTCTGAAAATCTGCACATTGTGTTTTTAAAGAGAGAAACCAATCGTAATTATCATATACATCACCTTGTTTAAAGACACCTTTTTAAATTGAGCAAAACCTCAAATCTGAAGCTTTGATAGAGAAAGTATTTTCCCAAAGAAGAGAAATTCTCAGATGTTGGACTTTGAACTCTTAATCTCCAAGTTCCACAAATCAGTTCCTTTCAAGTTTATGCAGAAAAATAGGAATTAGACATACTGGGATAAAGCACTTGCTCAGTTTTTGTCATACGTCTGTTGATAAGTGCTTGCAGCATTTACACTCACTGCATCTTTAATGATGAGAGCAATAAAAGCTTTCCTCCAGCCGCAGTTGTGAGGTCTCTGTTTGTTCTCCAGAATTTCCACAGCCTGTATAAAGATGCCTAGAAAATTTGATTCATTTCTCTGTTCATATAAATTTCTCAGGAAATCAAAGATCCTTAAAACATTAATTTTCTGCTTTTCAGTTAAACAGGAACACTTTTACAGAGAACAATAAAAGCTAATCTGTTACATTTTTTCTGTTGCAAAACAGAAAGCTAGGCTTTGTAAAACGGAGCTAAGCCAAGCCAGGGGGAAATGTTACATACAAAAGGACTGCCTGCCTCCTAGGGCTCATGCCATCTCCATCACAAGGGAACAAAAGTATGTCAGGCTCAGTTCTAACAACCACAGCTATTTTGTTAATGGCATATCTTACAAGTTATTTTACAATCTGTATATTGAAGCCAAAACACCGAATTACTGCCTTAAATGTCATGTTACTCTTCAGTGCAAAGAAAGACGTGATTTCTAATCTTCAGTCAAACTCTGTTTGAGAAATGGCTGGGATTCCGTGCTATTATTTATTAAGGTTTGGTTCTGGTCAGAGCAAAACAGAACAGCTACAAAGGCATTTTTGGGATGTGGTTACTACGGATTTCAGTAGCACCATGGATACTACCTGGATATTACATGGATCTCCCCTACCTTTATCCCTGCTAGAGAAATGCTTGATTGAATAAATGGACCAAGATCTCTCTCACTGAAATGACCCCCAAATCCACTTTTTGTGTCTCCTAAACAAAACTGAAAGATGTCATCCATGCAGTATAGGAAAACAGAGAGAAAACTGTTTTAGCTTTTTTCACATATAAAACCCTTGCCTACACGCAACCCTAAACCATGTTGAGCATAGCTATCACCTCACAGTTTCTGTTTTTTTTTCTAAATGCTTGGCTGCAAGGTTTTACATCTTGCAACAGCTCACATTATTTATAGAAATGTACACTATTCATACTAAGTTTTTAATTCTCATTTATTTAGCCCAAACAAGAGGACAAGTAGATTTTTAAGGCTTCTGGGTGCTGGGGCATTTGTTTGCAGGAAGGTTTGGTTATTTAGTGGAAAAACCCCATAAACTGAACCAGTCACAACTGGCTCTGAGGAGGTGGGCTGCGATGAGAATGGGTGATTCGCTGAGGACAGTTAGACCACAGCCGTCCTGCCTTCTACCACAGTATGCTTCTAAACCATTTCCTTCCAATGCAAATAAAAAGTTACAAAAACCACAAATGCCTAAGTTATGTGTAAATATCACTGTGAAACTCACTGTTTGCTACACATGTTGGTCTAACTGCATGCTTGTGATACGCAGGGACTATTCATACCACAATAACACGGGTGCTATGGGGTGTCTGCGGGACTTTCAGTCTTACTTATCATGACTGCAAAACAGAGGTAGATGTTTTCTATTAAGTGTAGACTTCTGTTGTTGGGACTTTCAAATTGAAAGACATGTCTTCTCAAATATAAATCTTACTACAACTGATTTTCAGTGATTTGAAGCTTCTACAAGTATGAGCGCTACTACAGCTGCTTTACTGCTACAGAGTTGCAGAATTAATGTACATACTACAAAAATGGTTACAGGCAATGTGGTGCTTCTAATGAAAAGAAGACAGAACATGATCAACTTTTGCGATGAAAGTACAAAGAAGTAATTAGCACAAATGAGTTGTTGTGTAAAGTATGAGAAATAAAAATACAGTTTTTATATATATAGGCATGTCATGAAGTTGTAAGATATCCAAATTCCACAGACTGAACTTGGGTATCAGGGTCTTTTTTCGGCCAGATAAGGGAAATGTGAAAGTTCTTAAAAATTAAAATCTTTTGGGGCCATGTTGTGCATGAGGTTCCTTTTCTCTTTGAGGTAAGAACAAAGGAAGATCCATCATCTTTGATGGGGTATAGCTTGCAGCCAACTGGGATAAAGGGAAAGCCCCTTTTCAGAGAAAAGAGACCTTTTTAGGCAAAAATTAATAGATTGAACTTATCTGAAAAAGGGTGGGATTTTTGTAAAAATATAAAATGTATAAGTTGTACGCCCAAGGGGTCTTTTCTCCCCAAAACCTCGGTGTGAGACTAGATCCAGTACGCTGAATAAATTTTTTCTTTTTGTTTCATAAGTTTTTGCCGTCTTTCTAAATTCAAGGGAGAAATTTTTCTCACATAAAGGGATTTGCAACATATTCTCTATCTTACTAGAAAAATTTTGTGTCCTATACTACTACTTACACATGTTTGAGAATATCAGAATCTATCAAAACAACCTACAAAGGTGATATGGAAACCTTCCATTGGATTCCTCTCACATGTAGTTGTAAATGAGAAAGATATGCATAATCATAATCTGGCAACCACTAACTTTTATTGATAGTAGGTACTAACACTAACAAATTTTAAGAGAAATTCAAATAGTAGACTATTCAGTTTGAGATTTTGAAACAGTTAGAGTACCAACATAGATCTTAGAAAGTGATGACAAAATAAAAAATCTCAGAGGAACAGTTTGAGTAATTGTTCCTCTGCACCTGTAGATAGTTACAGGGAAATAGATCAAATAATAATTAACATGTTTTATCTAATTAGTCCAAATGATCATTAAATATAGTTTCACCATTTACTTCATTGTATTACCAGTCTCCTGATAAGGTAAACAAGAACATACTTTCCAGTAATTAGTTCCTAAGTAATCTAGTTCCTAAGATTAACCTCAGGAACTACTGAATACATTTTGGACAAATATTTTTATACCACCTGGGAGGTGACCTTATACATGTATGTCAAGAAGGTAAATCGTTGTGACGTACTACAGCGTATGGGAGTAATTCTCTTGGTTTTCTAATTAATAAACTTTCCTAGCAGCTCCACTAGCAAATCCCAAACTTCTCCCAGAGATTTCTTTTACAGAAGTCTGGATGAATGCAGATGAGATTCAAGACAACACATAGGGAAAATGGGAGGGGTCAAAAGGAAAGGTCACCCTCTATTCCAAACAAGCATTAGATTTCAAATTAGGAGCTTCAGCTTCCAAAGATTTCATTCCTACTGCTGTTGGAGCTTTGCCATTTTTGGCAAAATAATCCTGAGAATAAATGAAGCAATTCCCAAAATGAGGAAATTATCTCTCATACACTTCCAAAGCTCACTACAAAAAGATACAGGTTTCTGCTGTGACAAAGTGCTCAAAAGGCTCTGCAAACAAAGCTTAGGTGCTCACAGAGCTGTGCCCAGAAACAGCTCCTCAGGAGGCACTTCTTTGCAGAAAGGTGACCTGCTGGATTAGTAACTTCAGAGAGACTTTTCCTTTCCTGGAATAGCATAACTACCAGCCATTTTGAGGCTCAAATTCTACTATAAAATAACAGGAGAAATAAACTTTCCAGACTGATTTTGAACATGCTACTAACAGAATGATTGTTCAGCAGCCAACACTTCATATCTAGACCCTTTACAATTAATATGAAGTCTCTAATAATTTCATATACTTTAATGTACCCATAAAGGGTGCATAAACCAACACTATTTACTTGACAGCTGCGACAGACTAACAGAAAGAAAGTACGCAAGCTGTTACTGAGGCTCAAGCAGCAGCTTGCCGAGATCTAAGCAATGCTGGTCGCAGGCCCCTCGCCACCACTTGCAATATGATACCTGAATGCACATACAGTATTAACCTGGCTAAACTGTGAGGGACAACACATTAGCTTGCTCAAATCACGTGTGTGGGCAGGGAGGAAAAGAAAGAATAGAAGGAGGGAGAATCAGAAATATCATCCATTTCTACCTTCAAGTACAATCACAGATGTAGGAACAAAAGGAGAACATTTCCTAATGAGCATACAGTTTTCAAAACCTTCTGAATCTTCAACTTAGACTTCTATACCCACAGCAAAAGGCTGGACCTGCTCTTAAAAATGTTAACAGCTTATGTTCTGCAGTTTCAATTTGTTTTTTTGGTGAAAGCACCCTGTTTCCACCAGCCAGCCTTATTACACCAGCTATCAAATCAGTATCATTGCTTATTTTTAACTAAAATACATTTTTTTCCTTTTGAGTCATTAATGTGTTTTCAGTCCGCAGTATTCCCAGGGATCATGCCACTGCATAAGGTTTCAAGAATCTCCATGCAGGAAAGACTGATAGTGCCCAGAGTCCCAGCAGCCTGCCTGGTAAGCAGGTTATTTCATTCACGACCTATATTACTGTAATCCAAGTTTTCCCCCTTCTATTTCCTGTGTCAAAAACAGACCTTAATTTGCAGTGTGCTGGTACTGCACAGCA
The DNA here is from genome assembly GCF_003945595.2 of Pipra filicauda. NCBI lineage: Eukaryota > Metazoa > Chordata > Aves > Passeriformes > Pipridae > Pipra > Pipra filicauda. Next base: position 370,691 of record NW_024104480.1, read on the forward strand.
TTATAGTCTTCATTGTCCTGATACCTCATCACCCCTGGACGGAGCTGTAAGTCCCTTACACCAAGACACTGCAAGGTTTCTTACTGTTTTACCGAGTTCTAACTCCTCTTGAAAAAGCTTCTAACATTCTATCTTGAATATGCTCCAGTTCCTAGTAGGTACAGAGCATACCTGCTCATCTTCATATAAGTTTGCAAAATAAATGGAAGCAAACTCCTCAATGCAAGGAAAAACACACAGAATGTGCACATGGGCTTACAAAGGCCATGAAAAATTACAACTGCTTTCTGCCCCGGGGCTGACTATCCTGCTTCTGCAGGCCTCTACTTCTTAGGCAAAAAATCCACTTCCTTCAGAAAGCTTTGGGAAAGACCAGTGCTGAGCTCTGACACACTCCTTCAGTCAAGCTTAAGGGCAAAGCACCAGCCAGACAGCATTTCCACTCTGAACATGCTTTCCAATTCAAAGTTCTGGAAAGAATAAAAATCCCTCTTACAGCAAAGGGTCTTCTCTTTGCAGGAGGGGCAGGGGCAGTGAGCTCAGCTCACTGTCACCTTGACTTGCAGGTGGTCATAAAATGCATCCTGGGATCACATCTTGGAGTGGGTCAAGCTCGTGAGTGACTGGTGTCAGTGGGAGAGCCCAGGGCATGACGGGTGGGGATAAGCTGAGGACTGGTGGGGTGGAAGCTGGAACACTGAGGGGGGAGTAGTTGTGGGGTCACCAGGGGCTGTGGAGCATCCTGGGCCAGGGAATGCCCAGCACCAGTGGGGCCAGGAAAGGGGGCATCAGAGCATACCCTGGGTGGGGGGCACCGGATTCCTGGTGCAGCATCAGCCCCACTGATGGCATTGTGGTCGCCCCCGCAGCCCAACAGTGCCTGTGTGCTCCTAGAACTTATGCTGCTCCTCAGGGTGTCCTCTTATGGTTTCCACATCATCATCATCCAGCTCCTGGACTGATTCAAGCTCCACCACAGCTTCACGCTGGTGATGGAGTGTCCACAGCACTCTCAGGACTTCTACGACATCTGGAGGAGCACGGATTTCTGACAGAGAAGATGGTGCAGGGGCTGTTCCACCAGGTGCTGGAGGTCGTGCAGCACTGCACCAGCCACAGGGTTCTGTACTGCAACGCTGGGGCTGAGAACATCATCCACTGTTGAGATTAAGCTGATGGACTTTGGTTGTGGCATGCTGTACTCCTGCTTTTCAGGTGAGCTCACACCCAGGGCCTGGTCAGGCACCAGAGGCTCTCCCTTTTGCTGGTGGTGGTGGTGGTGGTGGTGGGGGAATAATTCTTCAGCTGGTGGCCAACTTGCGTTTTTTTTGTTGAGGGTGGGTGGGGATGGATTTTGCGCAACAGGAGGTGGCTGGGACTAGTATGGGGAGGGAGCCAGTCCAACAAAAACAACCAATCTGTGGAATGTAGCTGAGAGGGGGTTGCAAAACCCATGTGTTGGCCTTTCATTTGCAGGCGTGGGAGGGCTTGGGAGGCTCTATTCCCCTCTCCTGCCTTGGCCTATGGTATTTTTCATGACCAATGTGGGGCTGAGGGGGGGATAAAAGCAGGGTTTTCCCTACTTGTGCATGGGTGCTTTTCTTGCACCTAGTGGTCAGGCCTTCCCAGGGCCCCCTCTGCACTCTTCCAGCAGCAGGGGCTTTCTTTTACCACCCAAAGTTTGTAAACAAGAGTCAGGTGCTTGAGAGAAGGCAGCAGGTCACACTGTGTGCCACTGGTGCAGCCCCCACATCCCCAGGGATGGCCAGGCAAGGGCAGCATCTGCCTGATGAGCTCTGCCTGTGTCCTAAAGGAAAAAGGGGTGTACAGCCCACTGGAGTGGATCTTCTTCTACTGCTGCCATGGCCATCAAGCAACAATCCGGTCCCTGGGCATCCTGCTTTACAACAAGGTCTGCAGATTCCATCCCTTCAACACAGATGAGGACATCATCCTGGGCTGGTTCTTTTTCCTGCTGTGGTTGTCTCGAGGTGAGTACCCAGCTTTGCGGAATGGGAGGAATAACAGTGTTGGGAGATTGCAGGTGGTACACAAGCATCCCACTCTTGCAGCTGAGAATGTTGATCTCCCATGGTTAACTGGAGGAAATGGCACACGTCCTGCCATCCTGCTCTCCTCCAAACTAGAGAATCAGCTGGGAGCTCTGAGCATACCCAGCGTGTCCTAGGCACTGCAGACCTTGGGAGAGGGTGCACACGAACCACTGACCGCTGCTTTCTGGTTTCTCTCTCCAGCGTGCCAGCACCTCATCAGATGGTGTTTATCCATGCACCCCTCAGATAGGGCATTGTTGGAAGACTTTTTCAACTATTCTTGGCTGTAGGAAGTTCCCCTGCCCCAGGAGATGGCACAGATCTATTCCCCTGCACAGTAGGATCCAGAAGCCTGGCCAGTAAGGGCTTCACACATCTCATGGCATTAAGAAGCCAAGAAAACCAGGCTGTTTCCCTGTGACCAAAGCACAGCTGCTGAGATGCTTCTGATGGTCCTGGGGGAGGTTGAGGAAAAAGTGGCTAAGTGCTTTTCATCATATTTAAGAAGTCGTGACAGTCCAGTGAATTTCCCACAAACAGGAAAAGGGGAGACATCCCCTCCAGCAGCCAAGGTATTGAGGTCTGCCTGCAATCTTGGGCACAACTGTGGCATCCTGCAGCATGGCATCAAGCTGGGGACATCATCTTCAACCTGGGCACTGGCAGGGCAAAGCTGTTTGACTTCGGTTGTGGCACCTTCTTTGAGGACACCCTCTATACCCAAATGAAATCAAGATGAGTCGACTCATGGTGTGGGGGGCATGCTCCTGGTCACAGGCATCGCAGGGCCCATCTGGGCCAGACACTGGAGGTTCCCTGCTTTGCTGTGATGGGGCAGGATTAATTTCTCAGCCAGCTGCCAAGTTGCTTCTTGGCAGGGGAGGATGTGGATGTTGATGAAGTGGAGCTGGCTTCTGGCCTTGCTGACAGCTTCTGCTACTCACCCTGGCACGGGCTGGGGAAGGGGGAGACAGCCCAACAAAAACATCCACCCATGGGGGTAGCAGAGGCGTGAATTCTGAATCTGTGTGCCAGCCAGTTTGCTTGGGAGGCTCTCAAGGAAGGACTGAGGATGGGGGAGGGAAAGGCAGGGTTTTTCCCCATCCGTGGGAAGGTTTATTCCTTGCATGTGGAGGTTGGGCCTTCCCCAGGGCTGTGATAGTATGTCAACATTTTACATTTTTTCTTTTTTCCAGGTTTTGTTTTTAATTTACTTTCATGCACTTGTTATTTGTTTTTTAAAGGACGATTCTACCTGGTGCCCAGACTGGACTGGGAAGTGCTGAGACTGTCTGCAGAGTCGATCCACTGCCAGTGCTACCTTGGCCATAGTCTGCAGGTACAACCCCTTCAAGGCTGATGAGGACATCATCAGGTAGTAGCTCCTCTTCTGGCAATGTGGCTACCCTGGCTTCACAGCATGGGTGGGATAACAGGTTTTGGAAGATGGCAGTGGGCACACAAGCACCCTCCTCTTGCAGCTAATGAGGAGGTTGATCTCCCACGGTTAGCTGGAGGAGGTGGCACAAGTCCTACCATCCTGCTCTCCAGAACTGAGAACCGATTGGGCGGTTTGGGTGCAGCTCTGAGCACACCCAGTGTGGCCTGGGTGGGACAGGGTGGACAGAAGACTTCTTCAACTGACCATCAGTTTTCGGTTTCTCTCCCAGGGTGCCAGCACCTCATCACATTGAAACAGCCTATGAATCACCAGGCCCGCAAATTTGGGGGGGGTATAGGGTGTTTATTTGCTGTCAAAATCATGCATCCTTTTCCAAGCTTTTGATCCCCTTTCTCCAGGGTAATCTTCTTGTGTCCTTACTCACTGCATTTATTGGAGCTGGGAAGGGTTAAGCAATCCAAAAAATGGAATAGCTCCTGTCTCAAACTGCAGCAGCCACTTCAGTGACCCTCAACTGCCACCCAGGCATGTGCTGCATTTCTCTTTACCTTTTTGGTGCTGCTGTCTGTCCCCTAACAACCTCCTCACAAAATTTTTCCACCCAGCCCTAACAGCCCTCCACAGACCAAACAAAACCCCACAAGCTCGAGGGAAGGACAAACCATGCTGGGTGTTAAAAATCATGCCCTCAGTAAAACAAAGAATGGTATTCATAGAATCATAGAATCAGCTGGGTTGGAAGGAATCTCCGAGATCATCAAGTCCAACCCTTGATCCACTACCGCCATGGTTACTAGACCATGGCACTAAGTGCCACATTCAGTCTCAAATTATGCCATGTTACAGTTATCTTTAGACCTACTTTCTACTAACTTGTGCCTTTTTGTAGGCGCTAACTTGGTATAACACTCCATGGAAGAGGCACTAACAATTGTCTCTGTCCCCTTGCAAGCATATCTGAAATTATCTGGGCAAGATAATAATTAAACCCAACTAACTTAGACTTTTTTTCTCAACCAAACCCTAATAAATCTAATAATTTATTTAAAAAAAAACCAACAAAAAATCTTGATTTTTAGAAAGAATGTACTGATGTTTTACCTGTGCTCCAGAAAAAGTTTTGAAGTAGGTTGGTAACTTTGTGTTAGTAACTCCTTATCTGATTGTCACAGTTATGCGACACTGTGCCACAGTTATGGCACAGTTTTCCTTGTGCCATAAAATGTTCAGCTTCAATGGGGTGGTTTAGAGGAAGTGAACAAGAAGATATGCCCCCTACCACATGACATATAAGGTTTTAGCAGTTTTGTACAAATCGACACACTGAAAACCCCCAAAGTATCCATTTATCTTCAGAATATATACCATTAAGAAGACTAATCCAGACACTGAGAGTTCCTACTCAGTAAGTACACAAAAAAAAGCAGAGAGTTAACAGCAATGATCTATGTGATCACCAAACTGTCTCCTATTTAATATGCAGGGCTAAGTAGATCTGCTACTTACAGGGAGGTGTCTCAAGAGGGAAGGAATGTTATTTTCCAGAAAGCTTCAGTTTTGCACTGTCACGATGTTCTTTGAAAAGCAGCTCTGGTCAAGCAGAGGTACTAACCCTCTGGATTGCAAAGGTCCCAAAACCCGCCTTGCTTTGAGAAATACTCCCAAAGGGTAGCAATTTACTACAGGAAAGCACCTGATACAAGTCTGAAAGAATGACTCCTCTCAGACCAAATGCTGGACTGCTAACCTCAAGAAAAGTTCAACATAGGGACAGTGCCACTCCAAACACTTCAGAATTGCCATCGCAGGTGTTACCGATTTCCTACGTGTGATGTGCCAGCTTGAACCATGGAAGTTCTAAATAGTATTCACTGTCCATAGGGAGTAGGTTACAGACAAAACCCACATCATTCCAGAAAGCACCTCCTTCCTTGTACTGTCCCTCTCTTCCACAGCAGTACTGTCAAGCAGTAGCAGACTAGGTTAAGAAATAAAAAATAAATTCCAACTCACTACTTCAAAGTAAAAAAGACATTTCTTAAGAAAATGGATATCAGATTTTACTATTCTACAAAGATTTTGCTCTGTCCTATTAGTATCTGGGTATTTAAAAGAAAACACAGAACATCTGGTTTTGGTCAGTAAAGTGTCCATTTAATAAATTCCTTAGCCACATTTCCCACCCCCTTCCTCCCACCATAAAATTTCAATTCACACTTAAGCAGATGACATATAATTTGATGGTGTACAACATAAGCTTTTAAATCTGCGCTCTTAATACTAAGAGTATTAGGGGCTATTATTTGACAAAATTACCTAGAACTCAGATGTGCCCATGCAAAAAAAGCAGATTTTTATATACAGTCCCTATTTTTTCTTACAAATTTAAATATTTTACAAAAATGTATTTTCAAAATGTATAAAGTTTAGTGAATACCCCAAATGTATCTTAAAATAAAATGCTATCTGTTTTCAAAGGCTATTTCAACAATGAAGTCTAAATTGCACCGGATAAAAGGCACTTGTGCTGTGTGATGTCTTAAGCAAATACATGTTAGTTTTGTAGTACAGTAATACAGTGTCTTCTTGAATTCATGCAGCTGTCTCTGAGCATCAAGCATCATTAAAGCAGCCAAGGGAGATTGTGAGTAAACTTGATTCCACAGTTGTAAAAATATTTTCTATCGCTAAGTCAAACATACAGCATTGTGCTCCATCTTTGACTCTAGAATCCAATGCTACCGAAAAATTGCTGTAATTCACATAGGAATTCAAACTAACTTTCTTTCTCTCATAAGTTACAAAAAGTATGTAATTTAATTATGAAACTAAACCGTCAGTGAACAGCTCAGTGTTTAAATAGTTTGTGCCAATGAAAGTCTGTATTTATAAACAACCTAGGGGCTAGTTTTCAAGGCGCAGTGCATTGTATTTTCAATTTCCAACTTCACTGTTGAGATAAAAGCGCAGTCCTATTTGCCTTCATCTTCTCCAGCCTTTTCATTAAATGGCTATTGGTCATCTCCATCTCTTCTATCTTATCCAGTGCTGTTCTTAACTATAAAATGAAAACAAAAATTATGATCACTTTAGTTTATTTGGACTTTCTGCTGTTCTCAAGCTTTGCAAGAGGAAATTAGTCAGGAATATGAGCATTATACACTTTATAAGAGTGCCACAGAAATTAAGACATAACGGTTTTGTTATTGCAGGCAGATGAACCAGAATTAAACTGTTAAAAATAATTGTGAAGCAACTAAAACATAAAACATGTATTCATTCCAGAAGAACTAGGTGCCTGCAACTTCCCATTAAACGAAAGTAATTTACCTAGAACAAGGTAAAGTCCTCTTTACCATTATTACTTGCATACAGGTATGTATTCTCAGAGGTAGCATGCATCACATTGGTCATGCAGCAGCTCTTAAGCAAGCATGATCAACAGCTCAGTTAAATACAGCTTCTTTCCAGTATCCTGTGAGGTGCATGCTGGATAATTAACAGGCTGTCACTTGACATAGGGACCATCCATCTCCCCAGTAGTTTCTGTAGAAGGATTACTTTAAAATATTACAAGTTATCAGATTTAGAAAAAAATACAACTTAGATCCTTCCTTTCAAGAAAGAACAGCATTGAATTGTAGTTAGTATTATTTTTACGTGCTACAGTTGTCTTCTGAATGCAACACAGAGACTTGAAGGTCATCTCAAAAAACACTTAAAAGCTGCAACCAAAGATTACAAAAAAACAAAGCTTGGAGGCAAAAGACAGAGCAGTTCGAGACTGAAAGGAGCATACAGCTGAGAAGGAAATCAAGTCAGTTACCTCTCGCTGAAGCTTCCTCTTTTCAGCTTTGAGTTCGTCTTCTACTTTTTCTGCATTTTCTGCTGCATTTTTATACCTTGCAACCTGCCCCTCAAGTCGTCCAATCTGCAAACATAAACAAGACAGGAACGACTACTCAGGCGTTTCACCTGGAGCGCGCCTGCCACCAACTGTTCCTGTCAGGACACAGCTGAGAAGACACAGAAGGTTAAAAAACTAAGCAGAGTTGGAACAAGAAAAATAAAGAATTGGGAAACACGTGGATTAAAAACAAAAGCTGAAAAGTTGAAAGCCAGAAACCATATAAGGAGGTGCAAAGTAGAAAGGAGACTGTGAACTATTATCAGGACACGATGAAAAAAGTCTTCAGCCCAAGCACAAAGTTCAGTAGTAAGGAGGGAGCTCGAGACAAATAGTGATTGCAATCTGGAGCTGTTAAAACCCACTCATTGAATTGTTCTATTTACAGCTCCCTGCTACCCCCAAATCCACATGACAGGGTAGTAGCCTGAATCTGTGCAAAAGGGAAAAGCTATGCATCTGTGATTCAAATTATGTGATTTTTCGTAATAATCTGGAGTCAATTTCCTAAAATTCATAAGTATGGCAGAACATACAGAGGAACTGAAGCTACCGGTTCAAAAAAATCAATTTATGTAACTTAGTTACTTGAAAGAAAGTTGTAAATACTGTGTAAGGTATATAATTTACTCTCTGAAATTCAAGAAGTTCTTTTCATACATGTGTCTCTCACACTTCATAATTTTAAGTCAATAACATGATATTACAGTTCAGCATCTCTGTAGATTTTCTCTTACAGTTAGACTGCACAAGTATTGAATCGCAGGAACTATAAAAAAATGTAGTGCCCTAAAGATCAAACAACAAATCAAATTATGAAATATGTTTTCATAGTTTTTGTTGAAAAAAGTATTGTCAAAGTGTGCAGATTAAGTGTAACAATAACAAACATGAAGAAAGACACACTTACATTTTGTTCCAAAGTAGTTATATCTTGTTCAGCTTTTGAAAGCTTAAATTTGTATTCACTAATTTGTCTGTTGGCATCTCCTAGACAAAAATTGACATGAATATGACAGTCAAAGCAACTCTCTAAACTAGCAGATTCCCTTTTAATTAAAATTCATTAATAAGACCATTTTATTGAGTAGCCTGGAATACAGGATTGCAAAGAGGTAAATGTTCTTTCAGAAATCTGAGAGTATGGAAAAGAAATAATTTTCCTGTTACAGAACACAACTGTTTCTGTAAGAGTGTGCACTAAATTTCAAATGTATTGATGAGATACACACCTTTTAGAACACACAGCAAACTCATTCCTTAAAAAAGAGAACACAATAACCAACACACACTGCAAAATGGATCAGACCACAATAGACATAATACCAACAGCATTTACCTTACACATCTGTAATAATATTCGAATCATAAGGAGCACAAGGCGTGAACCTTAGAGACAAACTCCATGGCTCTTTACAAATTATTCTGGTGTTACATCTGAGCCCTGACATTGCCAGTACTTTGTTCATGTTCATTGACACAAACATATTAAATGACAATCTGTCAAACAAGTAAAGTTTTCAGCTGAAGAAACAGTTTGCTTGAAATGGAAAGTAGCTTAGTGGTTCTATGAAGCAAAACTGAGTATCGTATTAAATAAATTTTCATGTTTTGCTTCAAGACAATAGTCTTCTAGATTAAGTTTCTGTATCAAAGATTCAACAAATAAATTAGGTAGAATTCATTTTAAAAATCTCAGGTGAAATTCTATTGTCTAAAAATTGAAATTATTCAAGTAGTGGCACCCACTCTAGGCAAAGTTATCAACTGAAAAATAACTTCCTAGAATGTAGTTATTCAACACTGAAAGAGGCAGATTTTTAAGCTATTCTGCAGTGAGAAATTCCATGCAAGGACATATACCAACAAAAACCTATCTGCTCAACAATATATTAATTCACAATACTACTACTGCACAACAAAAGGAGTGGAAAGGTCTGTTTCCTCTCTGCAGGAAAAATAACTTTGAACAGTAACCATATACCTACTTTGCAATTCAATTAGCTGCAAGTCAGAACCATTCTCTAAGCCTATGATATCTGGATTCATGCCATCACTTTTAGAATACTTCTGTCGTTCTTCTTCTAACTGCATCTTCAGTTTTCTAACCTGGAAAAGGAAGTGTTCTTATGTGAAAAGGAGACTTCCTGAAGTTCAGTAGTTGTGTATCTAAATGTTCAATGGTAAAAAGGCAAAGCAGTCCTGAGATGCCACTGGTTGAGAAGGTACTGTAAGCAAAAGTAGCAGAGCCATGCAGAAGAGGAAGGGAAGCCAGTCCCTGAGGCCTGTGGCTGCAGCCCTCCATCCCCATCACTGGGGAATTACCCTCTGCATATCAATGCACAACCCAAACCCAACAGTTTGATCAGTGCTGCCAGGATGTCTGCACAGTGCAGGAGCACCCAGTAACTAACAGGGCTCACTTTTCAGAGGAGTAGATGGTGTTAAACTCTGTTTATGGATTTCTTCTACTGCATATCTTTTCCATTCTAAATATGCATGAAAATCTTGAACAATATCTTGGTGAGTTTACAGAGACAATAATCCACCGCTTTTTTTTGAGATCCTCTCTCATACTCCACCCGGAAACAATGGTCCTAGGCAAGTCTGTTGCGCACATTAGTTTTAAACAGTTCCATTTCATGCTACAGCAGCTGTCTTGTGATTTTTCCACTAGTCAGGGAACACAGATTTCTCAGCTATGTCCACTCTGTACCGAGTTTATTAAAGAAGTGGAAACTACCTTTTTGACACTCTCATAAAAATACTGCCCTACAGATTTAGCAGTATGGAAGTTATACTTGCAAAACTCTCATTCATGATACAAATCAAATACATGATCAGTGATTTTTACTATTATATAGTGAAAAATATACACATACATATTTATGTACTTATATTTAATACTGTAATTTATCGACATTCCAAACCAAGCATCTATACTATAATTAAGGTACATTAATTGCAAAAACTAATGTTCACAACACCAGTTTAAATTTGCAATGTCTTCAACTAGAAGCACCAACACTATGGTATTCTTAACAATTGCTCAGTGGTAACATATTTTCTTGAGCCCTCTTTTCTCAATACTGTACTGTATTAAAGTACAACTACTTTGATAATATCAATTTTCTATTTGAGTAACTAAAATGATCAATGAAATAGTATCACTTAGCAATTTTGAAGAAAGTGCCACTTGAGCTTACGACAATGTAATTTTACTGACTTTAGTATTTCCACATAAGACAAAAGAGCTTTAAGCACATGCACTAATAGTAGAGTCAGCAGCAAGTTATATTTCAGCTAACAGTTACTGAAATGAGGTTTCTTTAACAACCGCGATCAAAGTCATATGGATAAGGACACTAATGAGAGGAGTTGCTAATTCCTGGTAGCCAGTGAGGTAAGAAGTTGAGTATTTTATTTTGCTTTAGTGCCTACGTATTTGATTAAGCGCTTCTGGTGCTTAATATGTGTTTATTACTAATACATTATTAGTCTGCAAAAGGATACACAAAAGTCTATTTTTGAAATGAATAGCTTATTTTACCTGGGACAATAATTCCTCCTTTTCTCCAGCTAGTTTTCGTAGCCTGATATCTAAAAACCAAAGAACCCGATTAAAAATCAGAAAAAACTGAAAATAAGAACATGTTTTTCATAACTTTTTGTTCTATTTCAAATAAAATGCTCTTCAAAGCTAATAGCCCTGGGACCATAAAACTTTGATATCTCACTAATAACACACTAACCTTCAGTTAGTAAAAGCAGAAAAATATTTCATTCACACTGTGTATTAGTATAACAATTCTAAAAGCAAGACCTCTGGGTTTAGTAAATCTTCGAAGTAAATTAAAAACTAAGGATATTTTTTAATACTAAAAATAATACTAAAATATATTGTCCTGATATCTAGAACAGCCATTTCCAACAACAGTTTCTTCTGATTTTATACTCTTTTTCCTGTCTCATTCAGAGGTTGCTGTCTCTTCAGAGAAGCCACTAAGCTTCCCCATATGTTTAGAAAGTTTGTAAAAAGTGTTCTCAAACCATGAAAAAATTACTTGGGAAAGGACCCATGGGAATGAGGGAGTATCTCTAATTAGAAGATCAGTAATGGCTACAAAACAGTCTGTCAAGCAACACCATGCTAAGATTAGAGCAGCTCCCTTAGAAATTATAACTTTGACGGAAACAAAGCATAACGACATTTGTATTTCCCTATGAGGAGCCAGAGCAGAAATATATATCAAGTCTAATTTCTGTCAATACAAAAATATGTAACTATTATCTATCATGCACAAATATATTCAAAGTATATGGGGATGTTCCTTCACATGTTAACAGAGTATTACAGTGGATTGACTATGCATACAACAACTTGTTCAACCTAAGGATAAAAGCAAGTAATTACCTCCCCCCAATATGTACCTTTTTGTTGTCCCTGTCATTTTTTGAATGTTTTTAAAACTTCTTTTTCTAATGAATGTGACAGAAGACTGCACTTGCTGTTCTTTCATTGATTATACACAGTTCTGAAGAATTATTTTCATGAAACACAATGGAAAATATACTAATACAAAAGACTACACTTTTAGGTAAGATGTTTTCTGAGAGTAATAAACCAGAAACTGGACCAAGAGAACTAATCCATTTCAAACATACAAGCGCCTATTATTTTTTCTTTCTCAAAATATAACATCTATCTTTTTATTCAGTGTAAGCAAAAAACTAAAATAAATCAATCTTCAAAGTTGTGTAAGTATGTATTACAGAAGCATCACAGGTATCTTTCTGCAGCTGTAAATCACACACAGAGTGAACAGAAGGGAAACAAAGACCTCTAACACTCCATAAAGTATGTCAGGATATTTTTACCTAGTGGTCCTTCTCCTGCAGATTCCAGGACTTGAGCAGCTTCTTGTGATACAACTGTTATTGCACCAACCACCGATTCGTGGTTTACATCACCATTTGGTGTGCCATCTGGAATTATAACTAATCCATGTTTCTGAAAATACAAAAGAAAGAAAAAAACCTACTCATGCAAGAAAAATGATAAAATATAAATCAACAGAAAAGTTTTTTAAGAGCTTTTAAAGTTATTTGAAACAGCTACAATGAAATTAACCACTTACTCTACCCTAAGGTCAGGTTTTCAGACTCCACAAGAATAGTAACCATTCTTCCTCTTTTTCACTGACCTTGATTTCACGCTCTATTCTTGGATTTGTTACTGTAAAGTAACTACTACCAACATACCTCTCCTCTCTTCATTGTTTCCTTCAGGTCAGCCAACTCCTCTCTGAGCTCATCTCGCTCATTCTTAATGCAGTCAAAGTAATCTTTCTGTCTTTCTAGGGCCTGGGCTCAGGCAGATAGCAAGAAAAAGAATGGCACAGAGAAAAAGCATATGACAGATAGTAGAGAGATTTTCTACAAGTAAATACAAAGAGCTCCATAAAAGTAAAGAAATTAAATCAGCTTTTAAAATATATATTAACATATATCTCTGAAAACTGCTTATTTAGCATATTTAGCTTCATGCTGCATTTGTCTTCTTTTTTTTTTTTTTTTCAGGCAAGTCTTAACAGATTCTATAAGAGATTTTCATCCAGCGAAATCTACTTTTGGTAAATTTTTATAAACTAAATTGAATACCAAAAAACTAAGTAATTCTTCTTGATACAGGCACTCTGTGGCCAGAAATAAAAATTTCTGACACTCAAGTGAAAAAGATCCTAAAACATTCCATCTATTGAACTAATTTCTTTACCTTTTATAGGGTCCAGAAGTAGACACTGTACATCATAAAAGACTTTGGATGTATCCACGTACAAATACTAGCCTATTTACTAGTTGCTTAAGGGTTAAAACCACTCTTTACTAAAACCAAAGCACTTGGTTTTAGAGAAAAAATGGCAGCAAACTCTAGTATTGCTATTTTAGCACAAAAAAGTATGGCAGTTAAAAGTGCAGTATGGATGTAGGTAGGTTTGCCTACCTATGCTGCAGCTGTGTTACCTGGCATTTAATCGTACACTTTCACTTGATTGGGCAACGTTGCAGTGTTCTATTCAAATTCAATACCACCTGCATTACAAATAATCCTTACCATACAGCAACTGCAAAAGCATACACAGAGTTTGCCAAGAAAATTATCCCACTAAACCTTATGTTATGCATGAATGTTTAGGAATGGACTGATACCAAGAAAGAAATGAAGGTGTATACTTTTGTACTGTAATACATAACTGCAGTATGCTGAATTCTAATAATCATCTAGAATCTGTATACTAGAGCAATTTTTCAATGCATTACTCAATTTCAACAGAAAGTTTTAAAAAAGTGCTGATGCACTTGGTTTATTATCATGTAAATTTAACATTTAAAATACAGATAATTCAACATGTGTGAAAACATTAGCTGTCACATCTTAGTTTAAGAATTTGTAAGATGTCCTATTATTTCCTAATACACTCTAGATCTCTAACTACATCACAAATAGTGTGAAGAACCTTAATTATGACATAATTTTGAGTTACACTTAAAAGATACATACATCTTTGTCATTTTCAAAAAATAGTGGCATAGACAGAGGGGAAAGTAAGCTCACCCGCTTGAGAGAATGGACACAGAGGCCCAGAATCACATTACAGACACAGATCCTGTGTCCTTGACAGTGTCCTGTGATGATGCTGACCTTCCCAAAAAATGTTTCAAGCCTCACCCCCTAATGCACAGGTGTTGGAAATTAGAAAATTCTGATGGGGAAGGAAGTGAAACTGACATCACTATACATCTCTACCATATGGAGAACTTTATAATCATTATTCAATGTTGGAAAACTTTAGTAAAAATCCTAGTGTTTGTATGCTCAAGGGTTAATGTAATATGACACGGATTTTGTAAGAAATCTACTTTTGCCATTCCTCTATTGGGCAGGGGATAAAAATCAGAACAACTAAGCTCTGTGGGCATGTTTTAACATACCAGTATGAGTAAAATCATGTGGCAGAAAGCAGATTTGTCTGGGGTCTTATTTTCTGAATTTTCCAAAAATCTCCATGAAATCTATACCAAACTCAAGAGCTGCCATGACTAATTTCAAATTGGAAATACTTGTACAATTTGGAGCCACCAAACAGTAAAATAGCTGTATATTTCAGGAAAATAATCTGAAGCTATAGTCCAGTGTCTTCAAACTGATCTAATTTAAGATCAAATACAATTGCAAATTTCAAACACTGTAGAAACAGGACAACATAAGAAGGTAGGTGTAAAAGCAACTCATGCTATCTTTGTTCTGTTTGCCTCCCTTTCTTTCTCTGAGACAGCAAAAGTTTTGCGTACATTGTAAAACTACATTACAATTCTAGCTATAAACTACATTGTGAAGCTTCTCAGAGATCTCTGAAGCTGGAATAGAGTAAAAAATTAGCACAACTGCTCCATAGCAGGGAGAAAGACTCAAAAACTGAGCTATGAAAAGTATGTCAAGGTTTACAGATGTGGGAAAGAGAAGAGCAATGTTTTTACATTTGCATAACTTAGAGATTTCAATCCTGAAATAGTTAAAAAAAAAAGTAGCTGGTAACTATATTTTGAACATTACATATGCTCTCTACTAATTCTGGCAATGTATTTGAAAGAGCACAAAAATATTGTATAAATTGAGACAGTCCGGTATACAAATGTGAAAAGTAAGTATGGGAAAAATATGGTAAATTTAAGATAAAAAAGCTTTCAGAAGAATGTCCAGAAAAACTTAAGAATGTTGAAATTTTTTAATGATGGAAAAGAATATCGCAATATGGATTGAAAGACTGAAATATGAAATAAATATAAGACAGTATAGCAGGGTGTTTGTGAACTGGGCACCATGAGTTAAAAGAAAACTTTTCAAAAGGACTTGAACTCCAGCAAATAAAACTATTTTCAAAAAAATCTGCATATATTGAAATCTGGTGTAAAATTCAGTTAGAGAGAAATGACCCTGGAGTTGCTAAGATGCAGACAATTTCTTTCTAGAGGCTTTCCAATTAACTCCCTATCACCTCCAGGCAATCTACTTGTGGCCCAGAGAAGCCAGGAGTTCAGAGCCATGTAGTTATCACCAAAGATCAGACTGACTCAGACACTTCTGTGACTTCTGTGCTGCCCAGAAGCAAAGCTGACAAACCCTGCCTGACCTACATTAGCTGCATAGTGAGTATCAGTACAGTTCTTCCTGTACCACCTTCCTTCCTATAGAGAAACCCTACAGATGATCCTCAAAAGCTCCTGCACAACCATTGTTTAGATTCCAACTCTTAATTCCAATAGTTGGTACCTCTGGCATTTTGTGTATGGTATCACAAAACTGGCTTGATTCAGTGTTGCATCCAAGCCTAACAGTTCTGGAAGGATCAGAAGTGCAATACAGGAATGCACAAGTTGGCTACAGAAGTCAATTCAAGATCATATTTTTTAGCACTAGGCACGCCATTAAATATTTTGTAAAAAATTATAAAATTGTACGTGCAACAGTTTATCTTATAGATTTAATTACCATTATTCATCATCATGCAAGTAAAGATGAAGTATAGCCAATTTTCTAAAGATGAGAAAGCCTGCAAAACATTTTATACATTTAAATTGGAAGTGGCCTTCATTTCTTTGGAGTGCACAGCATTCCTTGGGGTGCAGGGGGCATCCATCTACTTCTAAATTAAAAAAAATACCTTTCCTCCCATATTTGATTCATACCCCTATTTTTTTATCTTTCCAATTAATTGTCTCCTGGAGATCAAACACCTCTTTGGTTATGGAGTCTATATTCTCCTGCATACGTTGGTTCTCCTGCAGTAAATAGGATGAGGGAAGAACAAAAGAGGAAAGAGAAGTAAGGAAATGGGAAAAAAACAAACATTCAAATAGATAAAGGAAATTAAGTAATAAAAGTCAACCAAAGAGTTTATGGGCATGAAGTTACAGAAACAGCATGCAGCTTAACGTAATATATTTCTTATGAATTCATGCAAGAGAATGGTAATTAATTTTATTCAATCAATGTTGATGGGAGAATCTAATGCAGCTAGAGCTACTTTTCTTTAGTAATTGTTCCCACTGCAGTCTGGGGATAACATCCTTTCTATAGAAATACAATTACCCTGGTTGTAATTTCTAGATATCTTCAAGTCCCCTTCGGAAGTGAAAACTAATATTAACAAGTGGTTTTATTAATGTTTTACAAAATAAAAAAATCTTCTTGAAAGTATAGAGAGTTTGAATCAAGCATCCAGGAAGCAAAAGACAGCTGCTTATACTGCTTTCTGATACTATATGAATACATATCGAGCGTGGTCCAATTTTTTTTAGCTGACTATCACTGTATTTTGCTGCTTGTCCTGCAAACGTAACTAGAATTCTTAGGTGTGATGTCATAAGAATTTTTAGGGCTAGAGACCATTGTTTTCCCTCTTAACGAGTGAACTTGATTTTACATCTGGGAATGGAAGGCAATGTCTTTCTGCAAAAAGCTACACGGCTTCAGCTAGATTTTCTGTTAGTGTTGATAGATGGAGAAATTGCTCAAATAAGTGGTAAATATGGGTCAAATCTTTGAAGAGACTGAATGCATTTGTGAATATTCAACACATGCTACATTCTACCAAAGCAAACATTCCAGGTAAACCTACTACATATTCTTGATTAGTATACTTAAAACCCACCAAAACATAACAAAAACCCAAACAAGATCATATAAAGTTAATTTTTAGTTCTCAGTGAAGTCAAAGATAATCTAGAGCAGGTAACAAAGCTACAACCCGAATTTTCTATGGTTTTTTAGCTTGTCAGCATTTATGTGACTCAAAATGCTGATAACTTAGGCTAATCTTATTCCTCTTCTTCTGCTAGTAAATCATATCAGCTCCAGTTCATGATGCATATTACTTTCGAAACAGAACTGGGACGTTTCAGAAGTCTTTTGGAGTTACCGTACTCCAGAGAGCACAAGAACATAGTGAGGAAATAAAGGATCAGTGAAATATTACATAGCTTTTGAAAATCAAATAGTGGAAACTTTGGCCCATACACTTAAAAACCATCAATTTTTATTAAAAGCAAAGGGCAGTGGGAAAATGATGTACTAATTGAACTACAACTTTCAATTTTTTAACTAAAATCATTGGGAAATGGACACCCACAAACTGTTGACTATACATATATATGTATATACATGTATGACTATACATATATGTTTCTGTGGACCATTTTAAAATGAAAGACTGATAATAAGTCTGGGATTTTAGGGATTTGTTCCCAGAAGGGCAAAAGGGAAAAAGAACAGAGTGAGAGGGGAAAAGAACATACCGCACACCCAGCAACATGGTTATGACCCAATAACATGCTGACCGGTGTTGCTATATTTATGCTTCCCTAGTAAGCAAACAAGCAGTCAGTACTGCAAACTGCAGTGGCTGATGTTCACAAAAATCTGAAATAACTGAAATGGAAACTCTTGGGAAATGCAAAGAATAACAGTTGGTATTATCCACGCATCAGAACTTCTAGATATGGAAAAAGATTTTGGCCATGCAAACACTAGTTCTGTCCTCAGCACAAAGAAAGATACTAGGAACATTCATGAGAGAACCACAACTCTCACAAGAATTAAGCATGTTACAAGATGTAACATATTTGAAAACCTTGCAGAGACATCTTCAACTTTATAAATTTAGGGAGATTAGTAGCTTAAATTCTACCCACTAAAACAAGATAAATTCTTTCTTAAAAATGCAAGATAATATTCAATCCTGTTTTGTATATGACGGCTGTTCCCATTCAAAGCTTACACCATATTTATTTGCATAAGTTCTATCATACACTATCTCATATGAACATACCTCTATCAATTCATCTCTCTGTCGAAGGCCCTCTTTTAGTTCATCCAGCTTATGCTGCAGAACATTGCAGGTGTGTTTCTGTCTTTCCAATTCCTATATTAAATAAATAAATTATTTATACTTCTTTTGAGTTAAGTAAGAAATATGCAACAATTCGAGAAATTCTACCTACCTAGGTGTTAAAAAAATATCACTGAATCAGTGTTTCAGGTAAGTTCTCCAGATATGACACGGAAGATTTTATTTCATTAAATGTAGAAGAGAGAGAAAAGATGCTATAAAGGCTTAAGCACGATATTAACAAGAAAAGCTGATTTGAAAGTTTTCAACTGTTCTTACTAAGTAGTCCAGAATTCTATAATTTATAATTAGAAAAAAAAATACCTTTGACTTCTCTTCATTCTCCCTATAGAACTCTGCTATCTGTTCTTCTTTCTCCTCAATAACGTCCTTTAAAGTATCCACTTGGTAAACCAAGTTGTTTTTCTCATTGTCTAGTTGAGCATTGGAAACCATAGCTTTCTTGTACTTCTCTTCTACTTCAGCTAGCGAATCCTATAGATAGCAGAAAGGTTTACATTAGTCTAACTTTTTGATACAGTTCTAATGTTAAAATATTCCCTTTAGATATATCAAGTCACAGTTCAATTTCCATTATTCAAGTTAGGTCATACATAGCAATGAAAAGTTATCATTACAAAAGCATGAAAAATATAAGATAATATTCACTGGCATTTTCTATTCTGCCACCTTCACAACTTAACTCACAGGGATACAGTAGTAGTATGACAGCTTTATAATATTTTCAGGGCATGCAGGAGATAACTCTTCAGAATGAGGCAAAAAAACTGACAGAGAGAACTCAGACAATTAAATCACTACAAGAGATCACAAAAATATTTCCAAGAGTAGCTTTAACTTAATGCTCATTATTTAAGTAGTGCTCTATTACCTTAGACTCAAAGTTTTAAGATAGTCACATTATTTCAGTAATAAGGATTCTCTGTTTAAGCAGATATTTTGTCTTTATATTTCTTACTAAGATAAAAAAAATAAAAGGCATGTAAAGATTCACATGCTTGATTCTCTACCTGAAGGTGCACATATGTCTTGCTGTATACCCTCTTACACAATTCTCTCCCATTTAACATTTTATCCTATTTTTAATTATCCTACTGTTTTTTTTTTTCAGTACTGTAACAAATGTCAACCATTTAACTACTTAGAACAAATATCACTCCAGGCACTTTAAAACATGCAATTATTTCAATAAGCATTATATGGGGGTTGAGACTAGATGATCTTCTAGGTCTATTCCAACCTCTTCATGGTCTATGATTTTATGATTTTAAAAATATAAAATTGATTTTCACAGAGTCCTAATTTTAGAATTGAAAAAGAACCACCGAGCCAATCACTTTACAAAGTACATCTGTGACCTACTACAAATCTCCTATTATTTCATGTAATCTGTTCTTTGAAGGTATAAGTAGCACAATCTCCATTTTTAATTATTTGTATTATGACAGTAGAAATACTGATGAGAAACTTGTTTAAACATGCTTCAAAATGGCTTTTTGTAGTCTCTTTGCTAACTCATGCTTTCTTCTTCCCAACACCCCCCACGACAACTGTTATCTCCCATGCAGGAATGTCCTGGGAAGATGTCCTAAGGTGTTTCATTGGACCTTGTTAACCCCTTCCTGTGATTGGGTGTTCCTGTAAGCCCCTTGAGACTTCTAACTGGTAACTTTGTGAATCCTCCTAAACCCTATAAATGTAACATCCCCAGCAATTAAGTCTCTCTTGCCTCCTCTCCAAGCCCGGTGTGCTGTCTCTGTACCAACCATGGGACCACGTGTGTGGGGGGAGGGGAGGGCACCTCTCCCCTCCAGGCTCAGGACCTGAAACCCCTGAAGAAATCCCTGGAGTTCCCTTTCCCCATCCCTCAAGACGTCGGAATGGTTCTTCAGATGGAGATGGAACTAGAACTGGGCTCCCCCACATTGTGGGTGGGGAAAGGGATCCAGAAACACTAGCACAGGAAGGGCATGAAGCTTGGGTTTTCCAGGAAACAGAGCACTAGGACTAAGATATTAAGGGAGAAGGTGGTAACAACCTAAGTTTCTTAAGTAAACACTGAAGAGTGCTATCTCTTATACAGTAAAGTTATGCAAACATTTTTGTTGCAGAATTATATTCATGTCTTCTTTTAGAAATACCAAGTCACAGTTCAATATTCTGCTTAAGAAATGCAAAAAACCCCCTATCCCCAAACCCTATTCCATGTTGTAAATCTCCAATTTGACAAAGCTGTCCTGTAAGTATGTATTTTACCTTTTATAATTTTATCATAATCACAGGTATTTTATACCTTTCTATTTCATTCACTGAATTCCAGAATTTTCTGCTGGAGAAACACAGTTTTTCAGAAACCCCAGAAACAGTAACTTAAGATATATCTAGACAGACCGCAGATCAGAAGAGACAAAACAGTTGAAGTTGTGAAAAATACAAGAAAGGTACCATTATCATCTGGGAAGCAATAAATAGCAAACAGCAACAATGAGTCAGGATAAAAGGAAAAAAAGAAAATAATATACACAAATGCATTTCAAGTAATTCTTAAGATTAAACCCAGAGAAAACATTTTTTGTGCTGCTGTAAGTGTGACCAGTTATGTAAAGATTGGCAAAAAAAATGCTAGAGACAGCAAACCTTCCAAAGACTTTAAAGAATAATCCACTTTAGAGGAAAAAGAGAAAAATACTAGGATTATAATGAATGCTATAGTAATTTTATGGGGAGATATGAAATTTAACAAAAAAATCCAACTAGGAAAAAAAATCTGATTTGATTGTTTCTGTGAATGTGGTAATTGGGGTCACGTAGTATTTTAGGTTGCTAAAGATCTCTGAAGGCCATCTGGTCCAATCTCCTAACTAAACAAGGCCAACCAAGATCACGCTGCTCACACCTCATCTCCAGTTCATTTTAAGTATCTTCAGGGATCTAGACCACAGAATCTTGTTGGATGACCTGTGCCAGGGTTTGCCTTCCTCATGTAAAGTCTTTTTCTTGAGCTCTAATTGGAATTTCTGCTCTTAACAATGCAACTTTTGTCTGTTGCATATTTCCCTTAGAAAGGTGTCTGCCCTGTATTCTCTACAGCCTCCTATAAGATACACTGAAAATGACTGGCATGCATCTGTATACTGCCAACCAACCCTCCAAAGGTCAAAGGCCATCGTCTCAGCCTCTTACTGTATGCCACATGCTCCAGGACTCCAGCCTTAAAGAGAAGATTAGGTTGGGGCTTAAAACATGGGACTAAAATGTCAGTAATCAATAAATTAATTTGGGGGAGGAGAGGGTGTGGAATCTGCAGTTATGGAAGAGGAATAAATTGATTTGGAGACTAATAAGTGAAAACTGCTTCTGAGAGAGAAACTAAGCTATGTCTAAGAGTCTCTGATGGGTTAAAAAAAAGTGGAACATTGCAAAGACTTCTTTGGAATTGTTTCTTCTTTTCAAGTTAAGTATTACACATGCTCCCCGTGGTTCAAGAATTCCACATAATTTCAGAAGTCTTCCAGTTTGATGAAAAATAATATGGATTTTAAATAATTTCTGAAACACATTAAGGAGGCAGTGGGACTTCTAAGGATGAAGCAGTGGGAAGAGGCCAGAATGAAAATGGATAAGGCTCTGCATATAACCTAAGGTTATGAAGAAATACCACCCACAATTCTATCGGTAAAGTCAAAAGACTATAAAAATTAGCCTGCTTGGCTAGAACAAGATCATTCAATGCAACAGACATCAAGAGAGTGCACTGTTAACAGCATAAAAGAAAAATTCTGAGGAAGGAAAAAGGATTCCTTTCTAGTTGTTGCAAAGAAATATAGAAAAGACCAACAAAACTGAATGAAACTGAGACATGAAAAGATTTGAAGACCTAACTAAATCAGAACTACCCACAATAGAGTTTATTCTGTTGACATCCAGCATATTTGTAGGTAAAGCTCACACTTTTAGCAGCATGATGGATGGGTAACCAGAGAGATCAGAAGGTAGCGTGATTAAAAATACCTGTTACTCAACCACTGAAAACAATCCCCTTAAAAGCAGTGTAAATGGAGGTATGGTAGTACCTCTTCTAAAATACACAAGACAAAACTGCTAAAGCACAAGTTGAGGAAAAGGCAATACCTTCCTAATTAAAAAGAAGGGTTCCTGAAAGAATCTCTATGGAATGCAAATTAACTTAGGAACACATTATTTAGTATTAGCAACAGCATAAAACGCAATTCAATTCTGAAAGCCAAGCTTAGATGAAGATCTTACTGTTTATTGCACATTGTGCTCTTTGGTAACTGTAATGGATTACAATAAATAACAATGCATTAGCAATGATTCAGAACAGTAGTCATGAGATGCTAGCAAACATGTAAAAGCATGAGAGTTAGATCCACTCCAAAAATATGAAGCAATCTCACATTACATTCAATCATAGCTATGTCTAATAATCTTGTAATCTATTGTGCTTTGAAGTATTTTTAACATTCATATGGCAATATAATTAAAATAAAACATACTTCATCTGAGCATATGGCTATCAGATTCAAAGTTACTTATCCTCTAGAGAGGTAATAATTTTTGCTACAGTGAACAGCTCAAATTACATATTTTCTCTTTACAACACCATCTAATACACTGTTTAATCAAAGAAATTCAAGGAAGCAGCTAAATACTGTTATATGCTCTAGTACAAGAAGCATCCATTAAATTTAGTCTATATGCGGATATAAAACAAATATGGAAAGATCTCTTTACTTTTATGTGAAACCATTCACAATTAGATAACGGGAAAGAGAACAGAACAAATATCCTGAGATTTTTAAGCCACATCATTTGCTGTATTCAGTTTCCTTCAACACAGAGCAGGTGAAAATAATCATACTTTAATTTAGCTACACTGTTAACTGTGTGAAAACTCAAAAAAGAAAAGCATACACACTACTATGAACGAGTCAAAATACAGATAAATCTCATGTGGGGGACTACACTTAGTGCAGGTAGCTTGGTGTGTGGCTGCAGTGCAAGCTGCAGGTTGTGTCCTGCATGAGGGAAAGAGCTGGACCTCCCAGCAACGAGCACAACAAAGGGCACAGGCACCTGTAGCATCAGCACAGGCATAGACTGCGACAGCTGCCCAGGGATTGCTTGGTTCAGGGTCCCTCCTCGGAGGCACCCAGCTAGAGCTGGTTTTGCGTTGCTGCACCATGATAAAACTACTTAAAGGAACTAGACATCTGGGACTCTGCTACTGGAAACCTGAGGCTGAGCTGGTAAGGAAACCCTGTCTGACGGTGCCAGTGGTGTGTGAGGGGAGTCAGTGGAGCCACCCGCTGTGAAGGGGCTTCGGTCCCACCAGGGAAAGTCTCAGGTGATGGGAGTGTGATTGCCAGAGTGGCACCTGGATGGTCAGACAGGAAACTTTCCTTAGCATTTGTTAACCTAATGTTGAAAAAATCAACCTACTATTTAGACAAGCATAATGGCAACACAAAACCATAAACATAAAAAAAAGTATTTCTTAATGGCAAAAGATTAAAACAAAATTAATCTTCTCCTGCAAGCAATACGCCTGCCCAAATTGATTTCAGCACATCTGTCAAAATTATTACTTTGGCTTTGCTTTATAAGACATAGTATTTTCTGAAACTTGGAATACTAATTCTTATGTTCTTTGCCATAACTATCTCCCATTTTTTTGTTCTCCATTCAATACCTAGTCATTATTTAGAACAACTATTTATTTGCTAAGAAAATTCTAAAAAATACAAATTGAACCTCTCATAATCTTACCAGGAAATACCAATATACAAATAAACATTAAAGTTTAATACTCTTTTAACATTAATCAAATAATGAACATATACCACCTCATGTACATTTTAAGCTGATGCTATATATGCATTAAAAGTTAGATACATGCTTTAAGGAAATTTAAAAATTTGTTAGTAAAGCCACTATATGTTAGCAAAACCAGTGATAACTCCACTACCCAAAAACACCCATACAGAATGCATGCCTGGGAGGAGCCCTGATACCTTTAGTTCTTTAAGTCCCTGCATGTATCTCCCTTCTACATCGTGTATCTGGTCCTTAAGATCATAGATATCCTGCAGGACATAGGAATGAACCATTGCATAAGAAGTATGGGGAAATAATTAATAGTCAAAAAAGCATTAAAAGGTTTAACATGCACTTCTGTCAAATGACAAAGCCTGCAATAATTCCCAGAAATTATAATTAATTCACAACAACTTCATGGAAATTAAGATTTTGTTTATAACCCCGAATCCAAGACATCTCAAATAGGACAGAACTGTTTGAAATTTGACATAAATATAGTTTTATCTTAACATAAGCTAAACTGTTAGCACCATAAAGACTTATGAACACAACAAACAAAATTACCAAGATAAAGAAATCCCTCATGATTGAAAATTATATCCTCATAACTTTTTATTATTACAGAAGTTCTGTATTAAAAAAAAAAAATCCTGCTATTTAAAACTACCTCCAAATTATCTGAAAATGCAATTTACCCGTAATTCACTGAGGGAGGCATCAGGATCCACCAAAATGCTTGCATCTCCACTTCCTCTTCTAGACGAGTTGCCACTCAGAGGAGTTGCACTTATTGAATTGCGAGATGAGGGCTTAAAAAGGAAAAAACCATTGTATCAGTAATCATATGGTTGTAGCTGGTACTATTGCCATTACTCTTTATAAATTTCTTCACAGTCATCGAACAGTTTTCTTGTTTTTCTAAACATTAGTTTATAGACAGTGTTTTCCATAATTATTTTCCAACACTTGTGTTTCTTCTTGGTGAAATGCTGATTTCTCTTTGATGACTTACTAGTTTATCAGAACATTAGAATTTTGAGTCATCTGTCCAGAAGACACTCATAAGGTGGCTGTTAGTTACTGTGGAAGTTTACAATATTACTAAACATTATAATTTCTGTCATCAAGGATTCAAAAGGAAGTCTCCAGTGTGAATCTAGCATATGGATTTTTATAGCCTCAGCCTCTTAAAATTTTGCCTTTCCTAATAAATATCTCTAACACAAAAATAAATTGTATAGAAAATTATTACTGGCTGTAAGTAAACTAAACAACAAAATTTTTTCCTCAGGAAATAAAAGACACAAAGTATTAATTTTGAGAGATAAATAATATGTCTAAAAATATCTCTGCTAAAAAATACACAGCATTTATACTTTTTGAACTATTTTAAAAATTATAAACTTGTGGGTGAACAATGACTTTAAATAATTTTTAAATTAAGATCTCTTACCCTTGAAAATATTTCTGAATGTGATTTTTCACTCTTTTCTTCCAGCTGAAAGAGAATAGAGAATGTGATTAGCTTTTGCTATGAGGGACTACTGAATCAGCATCTTTTGTTCAAAGACACTGAGAAATATTTAAAACCAAAAAACTAAACAATTCCAGATGTTAGCATAGATCAAGACAGGAAAAACAATATTAACTGCAAAATAAATTAATGCTTGTAAAGAAAAAAACAAAAGTTCCTTTTTAAAAGTTTTTAAAAAGTCATTACTGGTACTGACCAAAAACCATGTTTAAATTTCAACAGAGTAGTGACTACGACACTTGGTGACAGAACAAACACAAAGCTTCATGCAAGTACACTTCAGGCAGTCAGTGACAGCAGTGTGAATGTCCTAGTTAACAGAAAACACATTTGTTCTTTCCATCTCTTTGGTAAAACCTGCAATTGCATCAGGACAAAACTGAATCAGGTAAAAGCCCATAACTAAAGTGTACTAATTAATAGCAACCTACAAAATAATTTCAATTAATATTTTATGTATTGAAGCCTAAGCAAAAGAACTACAGCACCCCCTTCTTATTCAGGAAACTCTGCTATTGCAAAATTATATTGTAGATTTCCACATTTTCTGCATTTCTATGAATCAAAATAGGTGGAATTAGACATGTTTCCATATTTTCAAAACAAGTATTTAGTATGGTATCTGAAACATCTTGCTTCTCTGAGAACACCTAGGCCAGGGACAAGAGATTTTGAAGTCCATTGCAATCCCAGCAGAAACAAATGCTACTTTATAAGACCTTTCTTTTTCCTTCTATTGTGGTTTCTATAGAAGCAACATTGCTTTTTGAGGACAAATTCACCATCTCCAATGATGTACTGAAATTGTAAATTGCAAAATTTGTCACCACTGAGATGATAAAATGATGTGAAGAATCCAATTGATCTGAAGTATATGTTTAGACTAATCTAAATAAATATCTAATTCTGGAATCCAATAACACATAATGATGATGATAAAAGCAACTGAGAAGGTAGCATAAATACCTGCCTCAGCCTCCACATTTTCTTTCAGCAGAGCGCTAATTTCATAAAATCAACTTTATTATGGAAAAAAACCCTAAAGTTTAAGCTAGAGAAACGATCCATCTTTGAGGATGTACAGATGACAAATAATGTGCATTATTACAATACAAGTTAGATAGCACTGTAACAGTATTAAAATATCATCTAAATGCAAAGTCACAGAAAGAGTTGTTGCAGGAGTACTCCAGCTGTCAGCCTCCCATTCAAAGCAGAATCCAAGTCAGCTTTGGCTTTAATCTAGCTAAGTCTCACCAGTCTTGTTGTAACCCACCAGAGTGCAACACTAATCTAATTGTGGACCTTCTTGCAGTGTCTAGTCCAAACTGACAAACTGCAGTGTAAGGCTGCTGGCCCTTGTTTCACTGCTTGGCAAGGGTATGAAGACTTTGGCTCTCACCTAAGCAAGCACTTGCATGCTGCTGATCACCACACAGCATTCCATCTGCTCAACTAAATAAGTACAGTATTCGCAACCTCTCTGCCTAGTGCATGGGCTAACTCTGACCATTATTTCAAAAGACAAAAGAACAGAAATTTCCTTTTTTCCCCACACTATTAAAGAGAAAAGTTTTGACTGCAAGTAACAAGAACTTTTAGAACTTACAGCAGCAAGAAAGAGAAGGTAGCTAAGTTTGGTATAAACAATGTTCAGGCTAAGGCATGCACAGGAAAACCATCACGTTAATTTTCCTGTAACGTGATCTATTGACTTGGGATGGAGTACAAGTGCATAGCCAACAAGGAGTGCTTCAGTAATGGATCCTGACAAGATCTCATATTGGATGAATGAACACTGTGGGAACAGTTTTAAGTACTTTTGTCACTCAAACAACTAATAATATTCCAAAAGTAAACAACTCCTCCCCCCAGCCCTGTTAATTTTCATAAGAAAAAACCCAAACATTTTACATTTTAAGAAATTCTTGAGCTTATCACACACAGAAGAAAATGTGAAGTGTTACATTTGTCGCATGCTTCTAGCAACAAGCAACATCTCCTTTAAAGTAAAGCAGTATGCTTTTAAAAAATTCACTCAAGACATTTTCATACAAAAACCAGGTTCAACCCCTCAATAAACCTATTTTCAATGAAGTAACTCTGAATGCTTTTACAGTATTTACTCTTTCAGAGTATGAAAAAAAAAATTCATAGTCAGTAAGTTTGCTGCATTCCCCACAGTGTAACAACAAGCATTACACTCACATTATTCAGGCCTTGGCCATCATCTGTATCAGAAACAATGCTTCCCCTGCGGTTGGAACGACTAAAATAGTCAGCAGCAGTTTCACTTTGATCAGAAAAATCAGAGGACTTTAAAAGATAAGCAGAAGGGTGAAGACAACTGAAGATGACACCATAGAATGAACAAAAAAAACCCAAATAGGAAGTCCTAACTTAAATCTTTGTTATTGCAATTTATTCTTCCTTTTCTAACAGTTTAACATCTGTAGAATTTTAATTATTCTTCAAGATTTTTGCTATTTTAAATGAATAAAAAGTGTGCCACATTGATATATTTTATTTGTGCCATATTGATATATTTAGCATAGGCATTGTTTTTAAGCACTCTTCACGTTTGTTATTCTTAATAGTTCACCAAATCTAAAACTAGAAACAATGACCACTTATTATTGCATTATTTTTCTCAATTAGAGTAATAAAAAAAAATACAATCAGATACAAAAGGGTTTAGTACTAATTTAGGGCCAAACACAAATACAAAAATTACCTTTTAAAAAAGTTTGCAGATCATAAAAACAGATAATACAATCAGAAGTTGATAAATAAAAATTCTTATTTTTCTCTACAAATACTGTCTTTTTTTCAAATCAACACAAACCCAACAGTGCTAGTTGAATATGAATATGATCTGGGCTTCCTCTCATTCATAATTTTAAGACATCTTACATTAGAAGACAAGCTTATTCCCCAAAGATGAATGTCAGACAGGCACCTAAAAAGGTGAGGAAAAAAATGCCAATGCTACACATCACTTGTTAAAAAGGGCAAAATATATCTAATCACATTACGATAATACAACTGCCATGGGAATTCAAGTGAATTATTCAACTGAGAAACATTAAGCACATTAAACACAGTATTTAATGAGAAGAGTAGGTTTATCATAAGTGTATTGATAATATTCTTCTTCAAAAGACAGAAAGTTACAGAGAACATTATATTTAGTTTTAAAAGTGATTATAAGAGAGAAAAATCTTTATATGAACAGTTTGAAAATATACTGTCCTTATCCAATTCTCACTGTTGAAAAAAATTATTTCTTTGTACTTGATGTACATGTAGCCTCATTCCAATTAAAAGACAGTGAGGTGTCTTCTATGCAAATGTATATAGATATTACATGTATAACAGGTATACATAAAACAGTTTGCTGATGAACCCCTGGCTCCTTATGCAAGTTTAGGGCTACAGAATTTGTATTTGTTGCCACTGCTGTTATGTGCTATTTCTCTGGCAATGAACTTCCAGCTGTAACTACATCTACACTTAAAATAATATATTTATTTTTTAAAATGTAACAAAGTAGATAAATTTTCATAGTTGGAAATTTGGCTAAACCTTCTTATTTCACAAAGTATAAATGTGCTGAACAGAATTCTTCATATATGTATCATAATTACAGCAAAAGAACAACAATTTGGGCTACAATATATGATAACACTGTGCTATTTCATTCAAAATTCACTTATCTGTCCTGTTAAAAAGTTCGGATATCTGACAAACCTTGCTGTTCCTCCTTCTACACCTTTTGTACTTCTAATATTCTTCTCAATCGGTTTATCAAAACCGATACATTCTAAGATGGAGTTTCTCACCAGTGCTTTCTGTTTCCATCTTCTCTGCTGCTTGCTCTTTTGATTCCCAAAGAGTACTAAGCTGACTCCAAACGCATTATCCAGAGTGCAACCAAAATACAAACCACAGAAACAGCAGAAAGTGAATGTGTAATTATTCCTAAGATTTTTACCTCATCTGCTTTGCAAGATTATTTCATTAAACAAATACTGTGAACTCTATTAAGCATTCACTTGTATGAGTGAATGGTACCTTGGCATTATTGGTATAACACATGCATACTGAGATCTGATTATATATATTCCTATATATCTATAAAGTACGTACTTTAAAAAATGAATCTCAGTGTTAAGAAAAATTAAGGAGACTAGTAGTATTTTCTCAGTTCAAGAGACTACAAATGGATGTTAATATCTCTTAGGTTTTGGAACTTCATAAAGCAACAGCAAAAATACCTTTTTCCTTCACCCTCAAAAATTCACTCTGACATCTGTCGCAGCTAAAAACATTCATTTCTGAAAAATCTGGTTTTATTTTTTTAGTATCTGTAACACTGTTAATATGTGAAAGATTAAAAAAGGACTGAATTTAGCCCAGACCAGAACGCTGATTCTACTTTTTATTCTGGATAGCATGACAAATGAGCAGCTGCACCAATGAAACTAAGACAGTTGTTCTGTGGCAGAAGCAAAGTAAAACTATTTAAAATCCCTTTGCAGCACAATACCCCAACTTTGGAAGGACACTTTTAATACAATAAAGATCCGGAAATTAATTTCTCTCAATTTTGAATCCCGGTCACCATAAAAATGAGCAAGCTACTTTTACTGCATAATATAACAAAGTTTGCATTAGTCCTCTTCCCCAAGAGACTTTTTCCACATGTATTGAAGTAAGTTTCATGTGCTTGCCCCAACTATGACATAGGGTGGCACCCCCGACAATGTACTGTACTTCAGTTACCAGTTGCTTCCAATTATATAGATTACAAACATTTAAAAGATGTTTAAAATACCAAATTCCTTCTTCCTTTTACAGCTTATAGTCCTACTGCTAAAACTCTACATCTTGCTAAAAATCACACCTCTGTCTGACAAATTAAATTTCTTTGATGTGGAATTGAAAAATCAAGTCTGTGCGTTGGTCAGTAAAACAATCCCAGTGTACAGACTCATAACTGTTGGTTAGTATCACAGCATTCAGCCAATCACGCAAGAGAAACGCTCACCACAGGACTACTTCGGACTGAGCTTGCTCTTGAGGAATAACTGTATTCAGATGGCTAAAGAAAAGTTATGAAGGACATTTTCACAATTTTCATAGATTTTTGTCTACAGAAAACAAAGATAATGAAAGAAACAACCAAAAGCCTATTACACTTAAGAGTGTAAGAACTATATGAGTTCTTACATCACCACACAATGTGGCCTGAGAAAGAGGGAATGAAATACCATTTATATCCAGTCTCAGAAATTATCATGCCATACTCATACACTGTAATTCTTATGCACTGTCACATAATTCATCTTATCTAATCCAGTTATTATCATACTTTTTGAAAGGATAAACAAATATTAAAGATTTTCAGCAGCATTTACTATTGCTACTAGGGATGTCTATTTTGAAATATAGATCTAAGAACTCCCTTGAAAACTAGTCAAATAGTTTTAAAAAGTCAGATCTTAACTATCTGCATACTAAAACAAAGGAAAATAAAATACTTAAATTGCAAATTGGTTTTAATGGTTCTGAAGCCTTCAGAAGTTTTAACACACCCTGGGAACTGAAGCTATGCTGTACACTCATAAGTTTTATTTTATGCTCACCCAGGCAGGTTTTCCTGAATGAGAGTGTTTAAAGGTGCAAGGCTGAAATCAATTAATGCAGTGGATAATAAAAACAGTTCTGCGTAACACAATTTAAAAAGAAAAAAATTTACAGTTTCATGCTGCTTTGCTCCTACCTATGAAGAGATGTCTAGCAGCAAATAGAATGACACGTATAATCAAAACTATATGTAATAGCAGTCACTATGGTCTTGTTCTCTCACTGAATCTTCTAATGTTTTCTTGAGAATATGCACAAAGCCAAAAAAAGTAAATTATCTATTTGCAATCAAAATGCAGAACAAGACCTCACTAACTACTTAAAAATATTTCATAAGAATACTTGACAATATTTTACATAGGTTTAGCATGTCTCTAAATGGCAGTATAATTTGGATTTGAACTACTGTGGCAGCAAAAGACAAAGTTTCAGGCATGCATGTCACTTTTAAAGATAACCTTTTGTAGAGCTATCTTAGCTATTCTTATGGCACTTCTAGATACTTCATATTTTGTAGAGATGCAGATTGGGTTTTCACACTATTGCATTTTTGTATGTTTATTAAATTTAAATAAGGCATCCTATTTAAAGGTATTCAAAGTGTATTTATCACAAATTTCAATAATCTCCTTACAATGACTTTTCCTATTCAAATGCTTAACTTCTTCAAATACTTTTTTAATATTATACATGCGGTTGTTATTTAGTATGCTTGGATTAACTATTACTAACCCTAGTGTTCTTCAACATCATTGCTGCATTCAGAAACATTATGCTTCTCTGTAAAAAGAACAGTAACACAGCAACTACTAAAATACTTTAAAAACTGATACTTCTTAACAAACCAATGCTTAAAGAAGGAGACACCTATGAAGAAAAGTGTGATTTTATATTTCTGTGGGCCATTGAAACATATAAAGAAAAGTGAAATATGATTTTACATTGTACTAACCCTGTAACTCCTAGTTGGTGCCACTGGATAACTGTACAGAGCAGACGACTATAGCATGAAGAATAGAAAAAGTCAGAAACACTTCTTCTGTGTACATAATTTTTTTTAATCTATTACTCTATATTCCCTAAAAGTTCTAAAGATTTAAATACTAAATTTTATATCTATAATAGACAGGAATTTTAAGAAAAGTGTGGAAAAAACCTCCAAGAAAACTAGTTATCTTTGAAATCAAACTAAAATATTAATTAAAGCAAACTAGTATACTTAGAAGATTTGTGGAAGAGAATGATAAGAAATTAAGTAGTTTTCAAATGACATGTCAATTTCTTCTAGCTACTTATTTAAACCTGACCATGACAGTAGCTGCAGGTACTGAAGATACTACTCATCTCATGACAGAGCATTGTTTTATCATTTATATTACTGTGAAAAAAAAGTAGTACAATGCTGCTAAACATTTAAGACTCTTTTTTGTTGTTTTTAAAAGATAGGAATTGGAAACAGCACCTGTCACAGCTGCTGGTTGTTTTTCATATATCATACAGCAATCATGAAACAGCAGTTATTTGAAATTTAAAATGCCACATATGCAAAACACAACAGTAACTACTATTGAATGTAATAATTTGAAATGTCATAGAGGGAAAAAGAAAAGTTTGCATCATATAGCATAAGTAAGTAAACCCAAATACACATATTTTATATAAATAATGAAATTAATATAAGGAGACAGACCCAAACATGGTAGGAAGGAACTGGTTTACTATATCCAAGGCTGCTAAAATTTCTTTGATCATAGTAAATTCCACTCTGAGGGTGAGGAGGGAAAGAAGAGAGAAAACAAAGGTTGCATCTGCAGATCTTGTAAATAAAAGTTCTATCTTAACATTGCCTAAGTGTTCCCAAGCTCAGAACTTATACAGAATGCTGTAAAGTTTTGCCTATGGTTGACTCAAAACTTATATAAGCATAAAATCCCCAAAACTACTATGTACTCTCTATATCAGCATTATTTATATTTTAATGCCATGTTCAACCAAAATAATAAATAATTTTGCGACTTTTTCCTCCTTAATAAATAAGAAAACTCCAAAAGTTTGACAAGTGCAGCATGAAATACATAACTGACAAAACTTGCTAATAATTAGTACAATTATTTACTTGATCTTTTTTCCATTAGATACCATCATAAATCAAAGCATTTTGGGGAGAGAGGACAGAAATCCCTAATAATTTAATAGGGGCTGAATGTTTACATGAGCAGCGTGAGCTTGTAACCTACCACTGTTCTTTACACACATACTGAAGTGTGAATACTGAAAGTCTGGCTCATTTCTGTTGGGTTTTGATACTTCCTACTCAAATTGAGTATTTATGCAAATGTCAAGCAAAAAATTTATATACACATACAAAAAAGAAAAACCAGACAGATGAAGAGATGGCAAAAAGTAGTGCCTGCAGAATGCAGTACTTCATATCTCAATAGGCAACAGGAAGCAGAAATATTCATAGTATTTATTTAGGAACTGAGGGAAGAGGAAAATAGCACCTCAAAAGTGCAGGAAGAAATGCTGTAATACAATAAGGGTAAGTAAATACAAAAATTACTTCAGCCTTGTCTTAACTCAAGTGTCCACTGCTGCTCTGACTTCCCAAACCCCTGATGCAACCACTAATTCATCAGCACCAAAAACCCTCTGAAAAAAGACATGCAAAATATTTAATTTATTGACACTATATTCACATGTTGTACACTAAACTTTCCAGAATAGTTTCTGCAAGATCCCAGTAATCCACATGCCTTTCTCAAAAAGTCACTGGGTTAATGTCAAGGTCTACGGCAAATTCAATCTGCTTTACATGTATATTTAAAATATTTCTAACTATCTGATAGGGGACAAAGTGTAATAATAGAAAATATATATCTATCCTGACTGAATACACTTTGATCTGGAGAAGTGGCACTTTTAAACAGTTCCAAGAGCCTTCCCCAGACCTCCAACAGATTGAAATTTCTATTTAGATGATTTCATTGATGCTATTGCACTGATCCAAACACACTGGAGGTCAGAATCTGATAAATACTAGAGATTTCTTTTTTCCTAAAAAAAATTATGCAAATGTCAGTAAGCTAATTAATTTATCCATAACTGTATCAGTATATAACTCTACATACTTTGTATATTTGTAATGAATACTATATAGAAAAGTAACCAATAAATCTTTATGGGAATTAGCTTTCTTCTTTGAATTATGAGATTCACTGTAAACATGACTCTAAGAATAAAAATTACAAAATTAATACCGCTATATAACAGTATCTTCAGTCTTAAAATATAAAGAAGCCGAACATAAGGATTTAAGGCTTTTTCACCTAACAACAGAAACACCACAGAAATTCTAACTACATGACTAGAAAAACAGGCCATGCTTTTATCACTGTGTTAAAAAGATCTGATAAGTCGAACTATAACCAATCTTATTCTGATTAACACAGACTTGGCTTAAGCTAGCGCTCACATTTCACAAAAAGAATTAAAACCAATATACAAACTAAAAAAGCTTAGTAATACAGACTATTTTAAGCACTATATTGTGCTTGCCTATCTGTAGCTAATTCAGATAGCAGGGTGTTTAAAGAAATAAGAGCTTTTTAAGTTCCTTACATATCACTTTTAGTGGTACTTGATAGCTGTCTTTTCTTAAGAAGATGCACAAATCTTATGTGGCATAATACCACTAAGAACATGATGCATTCTACTATCTCTTCATAAAAATATGAAAGAATTTTTTAAAGTAAAGGTATACAAACCACCTGCTTTTTCTCAGGACTGTTTTTCTATTTGATTAAGTAAAGTTTCTAAATGGAAATAGAGAATGCAAATAGATGCATACAGACACTTTTTTTCTTTTAAAGAATGTTCTCCA
This sequence comes from Pipra filicauda, assembly GCF_003945595.2. Classification (NCBI taxonomy): domain Eukaryota; kingdom Metazoa; phylum Chordata; class Aves; order Passeriformes; family Pipridae; genus Pipra; species Pipra filicauda. Next base: position 405,931 of record NW_024104480.1, read on the forward strand.
AGTCTAACCTGCGTGTCACTTCACTACTAAGTTTAGAAATAACAAATAAATACTAGAAAATGCCTACTGTAAGACAGCTGTCTTTTTAACCTGAAAAAGTTTATACATGCATTCTACAGAAAGTGTTAGAATCATGAAACTGTTCTAGGTCTGAAAGTGTGACAGTAAAAGTTTACATACTTTTTAAAATCAGTGATTCAAAGTTGCTAGTTAGTGTCATTACACCTTAAAAACAAAGCACAAAAGCAGTCTTCACTCAAAGACATGCAAAGTGTTAACATACAGGGACCAAGTATCTTGCAGATCTATCCTTAGCACTGTCATACTAAAGTAAAAGAAAATGAAACTAAAATCAAAATCATGATGCTAAAAAAATATGAAAATGTATACACGAAGGAATGCCATTTAGCCAATCTGAAGTGCATTCTGAGGCTGGAACACTTAATAAAAACTAATTTTTTCCCCAACAGCATCCCAATTTACGAAAAGTGAGATAATTTTGGACAGCTATCTGAAAATTTCTTCTAGATATCAAATTAACACAAAAAATTCCATGGGTTTATATTTTATATCTGTTTATAAGTTATTTTAGGCCAGATTTAGTTACCATTATTTCATACTGTTTTCATATTATCTCAATAGTTACAATATATCCAATATTAACAATATATTAAACAAAATTTTAATGTTATAGGTGTAATTTAGAGACTATGGTACCTTTTTGTGTTGCTAGAAGTATTACCATACAGGACTCATAGGACACTGTACCAGTTTTAACCAACTTAACTGTTTATTTTTTTAAAAACAGCTTTTGCCTTTAATTATTACTTACCAATAAGCAACCTTGCTATTGGCAAATGAAGACAGATTACTCAGATAATCATTATCATCCCAACACTTATACCTTTTATAACCATTAACAGTTTAACAGTCTACTAACAAATGGTTCAGTTGCCTAAACTAGGAATACCATAAAACATACAGAAATACTCATTACTGAAAAAGTAAAATTTCTGTATTCCAGCCTTGACTGTAGTATTAAAATCACAATATAAGAGAGAAAAATGTTTCCTGTAATAACTTTTAGCAACCTATCAAGGTTGATGCACAACCTTTGTCACTTTATTTTACTTCTCTTTTGGGGATATTAGGAGAGAGAGACTGAAGAGATAAATTCTCTTCAGACTTGTAAGTGTTCTGTCTTGAAGATAACTTCACTTAACACTTTCTTTGAGCCCTCAAATTTGCTATCACGAAGTGCTTGATTACAACAACAGCTGCAGCAGTCCCATTAATACCATGTTCTATATGCATGCTTTCACCAAACTACTGCTTTGGTAAATAGACACAGAAAACATCATAATGTGAACACAACACATTATAAATAAAAAGCATGCTCATTCCAGGTTGCACACCACGAGATTTCTCCTTTTGGAGGTACTTGCTCTGCTCCTGTGAGATGCACTGACATTCAAAGAACTCTTGAGAATGAAATTATAAGAATATATCAATATATGAAATAAACTTAAAAATTTAATTCTAACTGTTAATCTTTACTGAATGAGACAAAATAACCAAGGCAGGCAAAGAAATTCTAGGTAAACCCCCCTAAAATGAGCTCAGTTATCTGCTCAGTTCAAACCCTCTTGTTTGGACAATGGTCAATTACTTAATCTCCATCTTAGTATAGTTAGTATGTCAAACAAGACAAGCGCAGATCTGAGCAAACTTGTACTAGCTCACAAATTTCTAAGTGTAGCGCATAGCATATTTTACATGTTTTTTCTGTTAATCATTTACTGTTTGAAAAGTAGTCAATATTACCTGATTTAAATTATTTATTTGGTAAAAACACCTGTGCGACAAATTGCAGAAACACTTAACACCAGGACTTGCGAGATATTACACAAAATTCAATTAATCAAAGACTACATTTAATTGCTGAGACATCTTATTACATAACAATCATTATTTTTTAAAGTCACACAGAGAAACAGCTCATTTCACCTTCCAAAATAAACAAAACCAATCCTTTTATTTTAGTAATTTGTCCCTTTCCTGGTCTATATATCTAGATCAATAACAAGCTGATTTCTAGACAAATCTACTAAGACCAGGAAAATGTTTACATAACCTCAATAAAACCATTCTTTAGCACTGTATATGACCTCAAGATGATATAGAAAAGGCTATACAATACAATAAATATTTCTGTTAGCAGTCTTTGGGATACCTTGCATCATTCAGGTAACTTTTTGCCACTAATGAATAATCCCACCTTCTAAAGAAATAAAATCTTGCATCATACCAAGCTCTTCTTCAAATTGTATCTTAAGGTACTACTACCTTTTCTTCCACAAATATTACAGAAACACAGTATTACTCAATATGTAAAAAAGACAGAGAGATTGAAACATATAAAAATAAACTATTTTGATTGAAACATATAAAAATAAACTATTTTGTTAACATTGAAGGAAATGAAATACCAGATGAACTTCAACATTATATGTGACTTAAAATAATGATTAAAACTGCTAATACTCGGGAGACTTAAAGCTCCATCCTCTCCATAAGAAAAGGAAACCCAAACTCAAATTTCTTTTGTTTGGTTTTTGTTGGCCATGATCAAAAAGAAAAAGTATAGTTTGAACACAAACCAAATATGAATGTTGACTGGACTGGTGAGAATACCTGGCCCTCTCTGAGTCTTCCTGAGAAAGAAAAAATGCAGAATTATATCATAGGGAAGAAAAAAAGAGCCTGACACAGCACTAGGAAGCAAATATGAGCAACATGCTGTTAGCACTTTTAACGCTATGTGTTTTTTTGAATAATCCGTGGCAAGGTGGAACTCATTCAAGTCCGAAGAACTGATTTCACCTGCTTTGGGTAAGAATGCCAATAAACTACATTAGGAGATGTAAATAAGGCAGGTTAATACAATTAATAATTGGTGTTCAGTAGTCAGTCTTTCTTATGATTAGTATATTAACGCAGAAAAAAAGAACAAGATTTTTTGACTTAAGAAATTAAATTAAAAATAAAAAAGAGCTTTACAAATTTACATTAGTAAGAAATGTACTACATAACTACTACATTCAGTTTGTGAATATTTTATAAAGTTATTTTAGCCCTAATAGAGATGATTATTCTCAGTTTCCTCATACCTATTTTATATTTTCTTCTCTATTATAGGAACAAAGCTTCTTAAGCAAATCGATCAGTTATAAGTTCTACAACTAGATCTGCTCTGCAGTGACAGGGAAAATAATAAACCCAAGTTATAAAATCTGAGGGAGGATAACTAGCTGGAGCACCTTAGTATCTTTTATTCTGTTGAAAGATGAGAGAACGCTCATTTTGGCTCACACAAAGGAATATGTGAGAAGCAGCAGGACAAAACCACAACTAGTTTAAAATTAAAACATTGAAATGTTTCACATGCCACTAGCATCTCAAATTGTTACAGTATGTTAAGAATAACTTTAATTTTAAAACTGTCCAATATGAAGGTTATAACAGGGCTCTAAAACCAGAAATCCTTCCTTCAGTTACTCACTTCCTACAGTTTTCAACATGTCACACTATTCTAAAGATAGTAAGCCAGTTATTTTTAGAGTTAAAAGCTTCACCTCCAGATCATAGATGGGTATCTAAAGACTAAAGCTGGCTTTCATACTGCTTATGGTCACATGGTTATCTTCTACATTACCACTGGATACATTAACTTGTTTAATATTTTTTATGACGATTCAATAGGCCTAGTTAAAATCCTGTAAGAAAATTTCCCAGGGGAGAGGGTAGGTTAATTTCATAATACCTGTTAGTAATATCTGCACCTGGCAAGCAGACAGTTTGCTATTTACATAAGATTCCTCTTAGTTCTTGGGTAACAAGTCTCTTCCTGACATTCAATCAGAAAATAGAAAGCCAGTGTTAAGTGTTCAGCATATTCAGGTCAAAGAATAAAGTATTATAGTACATATTGTAAACAGATAGCTGCTGATGGTATCTATCAAGCTTGATTTCTAACAATTTAAGTTTGAATTATGCACATTATCTAATACAGAAATTAGGTCTCCCAGTTCATGAAAGGAGTGCACATCTATTCAGAAATCTCCTATAGCAGATGTGCCTCTTAGGAGTGCAAAAAGAAGGTGACATTCATTTGAGTGGCATTAATTTTGACGTGAGATTGCTCACAAATGCAATCTGTATTCCACATTTTGGAAACCCTTGTTCTTGAGCAAAAAAACCTTCAAATGTGCATTCCGCCAAGAAATAACAGAAATCTATGTTGTTCTTTATAAGTAACATGAGAACTAATATATACACAAATGTCAGTTTGGCAAAGAGACAATAAAAAGTCAGCACAACTTTTGTAAATAAAATTCTAATGACAGTTTTAGGATTTCTCAACAGGGGTGCCAATTAACTGTCATTGTAGTTTTAACTATTTGAAATTATGGGTAATATCAGCATGTATTGCTTAAATCTTGGTGATCCAAACCTTCACACAGCGAACATTTTCCTAAAAACCAGAAAAACCCTCACATCTCCCATATACCTTTTTAAAAGGCACCTGAAGTTTGTGAAAGGAACTCTAAAGAAACATTGCAATAATGTCAGTCTCGCTTCAGTGCCTGGTAAAATCATGGAAAAGGTTATTCCGAGAGGTACTGAAAAACACCTGGAGGACAACTCAGTTATCAGTCACAGCCAACACGGCTTCATGAGGGGAAAATCCTACTTGTCAAATCTGATTTCCTTCCATGACAGGGGAACCCACCAAGCTGATCTAGGAAAGACAATAAATGTAATCTTTTTGGTCTTCGCTTCTGATATTGTCTCACACAGTAACCTTCTCAACAAAATGTTCAGCATACAGCTGGATAACTGTGTTATGTGACGGGTGAGCAACTGGTTCACAGGTCAGGCACAAAGAGTAATAGTGAATGGGGTAACATCAGACTGGCAAACAGTCACTAGTGGGGTTCTGCTCCATCCTAAGCCCAGTTCTCTTCAACATCTTCATTAACAACCTGGACACAGAACTCAAAGGTACACTAAGTAAGTTTGATGACAACACTAAATTGGGAGCAGCTGTTGATTTCCTCAAGGACACAGAGGTCCTGCAGAGAGACCTTAACAAATTAAGAGAGATTTAACAAGGGAAAGTGCAGGATCTTGCACCTGGGATGGTTGTGTGTATAGGCTAGGGAACAAGAGGCTGGAGAGCAGCTCTGCAGAAAGGGATCTGGGGGTCCTCGTTGATGGCAAGTTGAATACGAGTCAGCAGTGCCCTGGCAGCCAGGAGGGCCAACCGTGTCCTGGGGGGCATCAGGCACAGCATTGCCAGCTGGTCGAGGGAGGGGATTGTCCTGCTCTGCTCTGCACTGGTGCAGCCTCACCTTATTTTATGAGCAGTTTTAGGTGCCACGATATAAAAAAGACACTAAGCTATTAGAGAGCGTCCAAAGGAGGGCCACAAGGATGGCGAAGGGTCTGGAGGGGAAGCTGTATGAGGAGCGGCTGAGGTCACTTGGTCTGTTCAGCCTGGAGGAGATTGAGGGGAGACTTCATCACAGTCTTCATCATCCTCAAGAGGGGAAGAGGAGGGACAGGCATGGATCTCTTCTCTGGGGTGACCACTGACAGAACCCAAGGGAATGGTTCAGTCAGGGGAAGTTCAGGTTAGGTACCAAGAAAAGTTTTTTCACCCAGAGCGTGGTTGAGCACTGGAAAATGTTCCTCAGGGGAGTGGTCACAGCACCAAACCTGTTTGAGTTCAAGAAGCATTTGACAATGCTCTCAGGCACATGGTGTGATTCTTAGGGTGTCCTGCACAGGAGCTGGACTTGACGATCTTATGGGTCCCTTCCAACTCAGCATATTCAATGATTCTATGATAAATCAGAATAAATTGAGCAGCAGCTTTCTCAGATTGTAACTCTATCTTTATGCCTTCCCTATTAGTTTTAATCTGAATAAGCAGCCAAATGTTTCATCATTATTAACTGAAAACAAGGTTTTTTTTAATCTCCTGTAGTTGATTTTTAAATCCTAAAAGTTGACTTAATCATCTGTAAAGACACTAGCATTTGCCAAGTTACTCAAAAGAGGAAAAATACAAATGTAAGACCACTAAGGAAAAAAAAGGTAAAAACTCAAGCCCAAAAAGTTAACTGAAATTAAAACACTTATTGTTAAGACACTTACCTAACTGAAACTAATCTCATTTCATTTAAAATAGATTAACGACTTTAAGCCAGCACATGGTGGAAACACAAAACATTTCATTTTAAGAAGAAACATGTCATTCCATAGTTTCTCTTTTGCTGCCATAAAGTGCCCTGGATATCCACATCAATATATAGTTTATAAGTAATTGCTTTCAGTAATAAGACACTTCAAAATGACACACAGCAAACCATTAGTTAATAACTTCCTTCAAATCCTACGTTAGTTCTCTGAATGGTGAAAACATGCACAACAGGTGATTTTAGCCTACCATCCATTTCTGAATATGAGCCCATTTTCTATCACATGAATGCTGAGAAAACTACAGAATGTAAAAAGGAAAACAAACAAACCATTTACAATATAAATTAGTCACCACACAAGACTGGATTCCTAAATTGAAAATTCAGAAAAATCTAGTTAAATTGCTATGTAATCTTCAGCATAATACCAGATACCTATAGCAGTTCAAAACCTGAATCTACGGCCTAACAAGAACCATATAAAATTAAGGCAAAAACTGTTTTGCAAATTGCATTTGTAATTACCACAGAAAAAAACCCCCACAACAACCAAATATCAGCAATCCATTGATTTGAATGTAATAATGAAAAAGAATAAGTTCTCAATCTTCTGCATGCAATGTCAAAACCTGAATTAAATACAATAACCATGAAATAACCAGACTGCTGAAAACCTAGTTTCTCTAGAGGTTTTTTCTCATGAAATGCAAACTTTTTCTTTAGGAGAAATGTGTGGAGCAACACACAACTGTATGTGTAAATATTACCCCAATTTTATTCATTTTTTTAAAAATAAAGATCCTGACAACAAGATTATTTATTGTGAATACTTTTGGTATAATCCAATCCTAATGCTGAAATACTAGCATGCAGCTGAATTACACTAAAAGAAAAAATCTTATGCAAATACAGAAATAAAATACGTTAATAATTTTAGTAAAGGTTTGTAAGAATTCCTGACGAGTTACACTACCTCTTTTTGCTGTCGTTCCAGCTCTCTCATACGTATATCTCTTGCTTCTGCTCGAGCTGCTCGTTTGGCTGCAAGTCTGGCTTCTGCCTACAAGCAGATTAAAAATAATGAAAGTTAAAAACATGTTTTTTGAATAATGGTTTAAGTACTCAAATTAATAATCTCTTCACAATTGCGCATTAAGATTCTAACATCACAATACAGAGGCAGTAAAGAATTCAGAGTTCTCAGAATGAAATTTCAGAAAGAATATGTACCCAACTTTATGGATATCATTGCTAGTCAAAAGAATTACATGTTGATAAAAGAATCATAGAATGGCTTGGATTGGAAGGGACCTTAAAGATCATCTAATTCCAACCCCCAGACCAGGTGCCACTAACTAGACCAGGTTGCTCAGGGCCCCATCCAACCTGACCTTGAACACTTCCAGGGATGGGACATACACAACTTCTCTGGGCAACCTGTTCCAGTGCCTCACCACCCTCACAGTAAGAATTTCTTCCTAACATCTGATCTAAATCTACCCTCTTGTAGTCTAAAAACATACATTCTCCTATGTCCTATCACTATCTGCCTGTGTAAAAAGTCACTCTCCCTCTTTTTTATAAACCCCCCTCAGGAAGGCCACAATGAGGCTTCCCCAAAGCCATCTCTCCTCCATGCTGAACAAACACAGCTCTCTCTGCCCATCTTCATAGGAGAGGTGTTCCAGTCCTCTGAGCATCTTTGTGGCCATCACTGAGTTCTTCTCCCAGTCTTTACTCATGTCTGGGATTGCCCTGACCCAGGTGCAGGACCTTGCACTTGGACTTGTTGAACTTCATGAGGTTCCTATGGGCTCACTTCTCTAGTTTGCCCAGGTTCCCCTGGATGGCATCCTTCCATCTGTTGTGCCAAATGCACCACTCAGCTTCATGTCATCTGGAAACTTGCTGAGAATGCACTGGATTTCACTGTCTGTGTCATTGATAAAGACATTAAAGAGCCCTGGTACCAAGATAGACCCCTGAGGGACACCACTCATCAATGGCTTCCATCAGGACACAGACTCATTGAACACAACTCTCTGCCTGGGTCCATCCATCCAATTCCTTACCTACTGAATAGTCCATCCATCAAAGCTATGTCTCTCCAATTTGGAGACAAGGATGTGATGATGAGCAATCTTGTCAAAGGCCTTACAGAAGTCTAGGTAGTTGACACTGCTTCCATGAGGATCTGCTCCACAATTCCCAGGCACAGAGGTGAGGCTCACCAGTCTGTAGTTCCCTGGGTCTTCTTTTCTATGCTCTTTAAAAATAGGAGCAATGTTTTCCAGTCACCGGTGACTTTGTTTGACCAACATGACTTTTCAAATATAATGGAGAGTGGTTTGGCAACATCAGCAGCCAGCTTCCTCAGAACCCTGGGATGCATGTCTGAACTGAGTGCAGAAATATTACTGTCACTACAACTTGAAAACTGATGTCCTATGGACTTTAAAATGACTTTGCCTATGCATAGTATTTGCACAGGCATGCATGCAACTGAAGAATCTTTGGCCATAAAAAGACATAAAAACCAAGAAGAAAGAATCAAAACAAGGATACTAAACCACTACTGCTCATGCCATACTTAAAGGCTCTGCTACCATTTGGCATTATTTCGAAAAGCAAACATCACTTAGAATACTTCGAATAGCAATCAAAATCAAATTGATTAATGGACAAAATGCAGGAAAGAAATTTAAGATTGCCATTCCTTAAGAACTACCTTCAACAATGACTATCGCCAAAAAGGGACTTCCCTATCTTTTCATTCAAGGCCTTATACTGCCAACACCTTCCTTGGACACAGCTTCAGTGCTCAGAACCTGCTGTAAGCCATTTTAACTAACTACCATAGCAGTAAGTTAACAGCAGTAATAAAAAGTAGTTTTCTGGTGTGTTAGTGAAATGAATTGGCTTGTACAAAGACCTTAAGAACACCAGACCCAGCAAAAGGTACAAGCAGGACAAACATTAGCATGACCTTCCCTTTTCAGTAGCAAATAGCTTACTTCTGCACTGCTTGTGAAACCTGGTTATTGGCAGATACAACTACATATTTTCTCCAGTTTCTATCCAGCCTCAACAAAAAAAGAAACATTGTCTTTCAGACCCTAAATGCTACCCCAAATTTAATCATGAGGAAATAAAATTTGCCATAAAGCTAATGTTTGAAGAAAGCACAAGCTCAATTTCTTCATGTTTGAGTAATGAGTTGACAAAAAAATTTGTGTTAAGATTCTTGAAATATTAAACCAATGAAGGTTTTCCACCAAAATTCCAGTTGCCTATTGAATGTTAATTAAAAATTTATGAGAAACAGCAGCAGCCAAAAATTCAGAACTCCTAACAACCAAAACATTTAATTTTGTAGAACTTCTTAAAAATGTAAAATTCAATGGGATTTTGTCTTTGATTAAGGATAGGTTTTTTTCCCCTGCTTTTACCACTAGCACAGCATAGGTTTATGTAAAACACTGGAAACCTATAAAACGTTTTACTGTGCTTCAGAAAAATGAATGGGATTTTTAACCTGGACTTCAACTTCAAATTATTATTAAACTACAGGTACAAAAGTATCTATTGAATAATGAAAAGAAAGAAGGCAAACACATTATAGCTTTATTACTCCAAATAGTTTGTCTTAATTTCAAGTGATTCTCATGAAGACTGTTTTTCTGTATATTGGATACTCAGATAAAACAATTCCAAGGCTGTATCAACACTCCTGACTGTCCCAATATAATCTTTTTCCTCCTACCTGATGACAACAAACAAGTAAAGCAAGGAAATTCCCATGGAAAAGGAAGTACTCCCATTTGCAGCCCTACTCTCTAATCATCACTCTGTCATATATAAACTGTCACATAGACAGGGATGCAGCACAGAAAGAGAAAGGACTCAAAGAGCTGATATATCTGGGTTTAGTTCTGTCTATAGAAAGGAAGACATCTGCATCTAGCCTTTAGGCTCTGGTAAAGCTTTACTATTAAAGATACAAAGTTAATTTGCTTACTGATTCATGCTGAAAATCAATTCACATTTCACCACTCTCCTAGTCCTACAGAGATGTAACTTTCAGATTCCTACAGCAGAGGGGAAATTCCATTTCTTCTAATTTACTAAACCCTTGATAAAACATAAGAGAATTCTACAAACATTTGTCATAAAATAGATGCTTGAAATTGAAGAAAAAAAATCTTTTTTAGAGAAATTTTTTAGCAAGAAATGGTTTGATATTACATCAATTATTAGTCTGAGCAACTAGATTCTTCTAAAAATCACACAATTCCAAAAAAGACAAAAAATTTGGCAAGTTAACTGAAAGCACAGTTCTCGGACTTCCTTCACCGAACTCTAAAGGAAGAAACAAATCATAGTGCCATGTGAAAGGGGCCATCACACCAAGTAATTCTTTATTCTCAGCAGACCTGTTAAAGCACAGGCCTCATGTTACCAATACAGCAGTCATACAAATCTTCATAACTAATTGAAATTCTAAATTAACAATCAAAAAGAAACAACTATAATTCCAAAGGACATAGTTTTCTTTCTGGGTGCTGCTATTCACTCTGTTGCCTTACTGAAGAAAGCCCGTAAAAGTTGTGAAACAAATTACCCCCAACAAACCCTTCACAATTTAATTTTGTCAGCTACATTGAAATAAAGTCTTAAATATCTGCTAAGGAAAATACAGTGACTGTTAGGACTGTTAGTCAGGGGTCTGGTTAAGATGAAGGCTGGAAGCAGGTCACTGCACATACCAGAAGGAAGGTTCCTCCTTCTTCACAGAATTTGACAGGAAGGGTTGGTACCTTCTACAACAGGTATGACGCTCTGGAACTAGAAGGCCAGACAACTGGTGAGGTGGGCAAAGGTCATTGTGGGGTAGTGGGGCCTCCTAAAACAACACCACATGTACCCCACATCAAGACCTCCTCTGTCAAGAGGAAGAGTAGTTGTAATAGAAGACTTCCTTCTAAGGCGAAGTCTTATTAGACTCTCTAGTCTAATAAGGCCCTCTGATTACTGTCTACTATTGGTTGTTCAAACTGGTAGAAGTGAAATAACAAAGAGAAGTCCAAGGGCAATCAAAAGAAATTTCAGGGCCCTGGGATGATTGGTAGAGGGATCAAGAGCAGAGGCAGTGATTTCCTCAATTCTTCCGGTAAGTCGGAATAATACTGATAGGAATAGGTAGATCCATCAGGTCAATGCATAGCTCTGAGGTTGGTGTAAGTGGAAAAATTTTGCATTTGTTGACCATGGGATGATCTATTGAACACCTGGTCTACTGACAGCTGACAGGACGCACCTATCTCAGAGGGGAAAAAGAGTTCCAGCACAGGAACTAGCTTGGAAGGAGGAAAGGGGCAAAACAAGGCTTGCCAGTGATGAGTCATGGGATGGTGTGCCAAAATTTGAGGAAACAAGCACTCATGGGATCCCTCAATCTGCTTTACAAAGTATTGGCTACAATGTACCACACCTGAAATGTTTCTACACCAATGCACACAGTGTGATGAACAAAGAAGAGGAGGTCAGAGCTTTGGCCCAGTCCCAGAGATTTGACATTGGCATAAGTGAAACCTGATGAGATGCAACCTGTGACTGGAGTGCCCTGTTGGATGTTTACAGGTTCTTCAGGAGCGATAGGCAGGGCAGAAGAGGGAGAGGTGTGGCACTGTATGTAACAGAAGGGTTAGAATATATGGAACTCACAGTTGGCAATGGCACAGTTGAGAGCCCTGGGTAAGGATCAAGGGGCAAATAGTGCGGATGTCATTGTGGGAGTCTGCCATAGACCTCCTAGCCAGGATGATAATGCCAATTAATTATTCTTTAAGGAATTAAGGGACACTTCCAAGTCAACTGTCCTTGTCCTTATGGGGAACTTCAACTTGCCAGAAGTTGACTGGGAGCATCACACAGCTGGTACAATCCAGGCCAGAAGATTCCTAAAAAACCTGGATGACAACTTTATAGAACAGGTCCCAAGGGAACTGAGTCATAAAGATGCTTTCCTTGATCTACTGCTTGTCCACAGAGCAGATCTTGTGAGCAAAGTGGAGACTGGTCTTGGCCACAGCAACCACGAAGTGATCAAGTTTAAAATCTCTGTTGACAGGAAGAAAAATGTGAGCAAAACCACAGCTCTGGACATGAGGAGAGCAGACTTCAGGTTGCTCAGGGAATTAGTAAGGTCCCCTGGAAAATGTTTTTGCAGGTGCTGGGGTCTATCAGAGCTGGTCACTTTTCAAACATCACCTCTTAAGGGCACAAGAGCAGACAATTCCCAAATGTCGGAAATCAGGCAGGCGAGGCAGAAGGCCAGCTTGGTTGAACAACTCTTCCCTTGGAAATAAGGCAAAAAGGAAGGTGCATGCCCAGTGGAAGCAAGATCAAGTGACATGGGAAGAATTCAGAGATGCTGCTTGCTGCTGTAGGAAGAAAGTTCATGCAGCCAAAGCTCAACTGGAATTGAAGCTGGCCAGAAATGTGGGGGACACTAAAAAGAGTTTTTCAAATATATTAATGGCTATAGGCAGTATAGAAATATCATCGGCCTCTTACAGGATGAGCATGGTCACCTCACAAACAGGGACAGAGACAAGGCACAGGTGTTTAACACTTTCTTTGCCTCTGTCTTCAACATGGATGACAGATCAGTGGGGTCTCAGTGCCCTGAGCTGGAGGACCATGACTCTGAGAATAATCAACTCCCAGGCAACTCTGAAATTGTGCAGGATCTGCTGCTCCAGCTGGATCTCTACAAATCTATGGGGCCTGATGGGATTCATCCCAGAATCCTAGAGATGACCTGATGTCATCGCAAAACCTCTCTTTTGAGTCGTCTTGGGAATCCAGAGAGGTCCCAGCTGACTGGAAGCTGGTGAATGTTGTCCCAGTTTTCAAGAGGGAGGACCCCGGAAACTACAGGCCTGTCGGTCTCACTTTCAGTGCCTGGTAAAGTTATGGAGAAGATTATTCTGGGAAGTATTGAAAAACACCTGAAAGACAACACAGCCATTGGTTACAGCCAGCATAGCTTCATGAAAGGAAAGTCCTGCTTACCAAACCTGATTTCCTTCTATGACAAGGTAACCCACCTAGATGATCAAGGGAAGCCAGCTGATATAATCTTTTTGGATTCCAGTAAAGCTTTCGATACTGTCTCTCACAGTATCCTTCTGGACAAAATGTCCAGCCCGCAGCTGGATAAACACACCATGTGGTGGGTGAGCAATTGGCTCATGGGTCAAGCACAGAGGGTGACAGGGAATGGGGTAACATCAGACTGGTGACCTGTCACTAGTGGGGTTCCACAGGACTCCATGTTAGGCCCAGTTCTCTTCAACAGCTTCATAAATGACTTGGGTGCAAGACTGGAAGGGATACTAAAGCAAGTTTGCAGATGACATAACACTGGGAGGAGTTGCTGGATGCAGAGAGACCTCGGCAATCACCAACCACATGAAGTTCGACAAGGGAAAGTGCTGCATTCTGCACCTGGGATGGAGTAACCCTGGATGTTTGTACAGACTGGGGAATGAGATGCTGGAAAGCAGTGTCATAGAAAGGGATCTGGGGATCCTGGTCAATGGCAAGTTGAATATGAGTCAGCAGTGCCCTGACAGCCAGGAGGCACATATTAATAAAATGTATTATTATAAAGATATACCATCTAATTCAAATACAGCTTATTAAAAAGTGTTATACACACCAGGTTTCTATTGTTCTGAAGTAAAAATTCAACTGTGCATTGTCCAAATCTGATAGTATATTTTAGAAGCTTCTAAAAGGGACTTCCAACTGATAAAAAGAAATGGGACAACTGAATTTTCTTGAACACTTTAACTGCAAATAGAGTAAGGGAAAATGTTACTATGAGGTATCCAAACCTATTATAATCATACCAGTACGCACTTATGCTGGTGGCTAAAATGGAAAGAAATCACTTGTTATAAACCCTGGAGGGCAAACAGGAGCCACAAGGTATAGATACAACAATTTAGCATAGAATTTATTCAGAGAATTGATCAAGAAAGGACACAGAAGACTATAGAGCATATTTTTGTAACAAAAGAAATTGGGTAGAAACGCAAAGAAGAGGCCCTCAAGACTTTGCTTGGACAAGAAAAAAGGACTAATTCATAAAGGATTAATTGATAACTAAACCTGCAAATTTTCTTTTGTAGACGAACACACTCATACTACTTATCTTTCACCTTCTACCTTAAGGACAAACATCTATTTTTAAACCAAGTGCCATATCTGTATTTCTTTGAGTATTAACTCTGCTCTACGTAAGAAAACAAAGCAATCTGTTCACCTGGAATTCTTAATTTCAAAATAGGTACTAAAAAGCATTACATAAAAAAAAAAGGTGGCCTTTCCCTGCACCTGCAGAAACAGCATTTCATTCCAGAAGAATATGATCACTCTACCTGTTTTCAATCAGCTAAGCAATACTTTAAAGCAGTATTTGCTTTGTTTAGGTTATTTTATTGCATTTGCTTAGTAAACATAGAAGTAGCAAGACAATGTTCTCCTTCCAGAAGGTGACATGGTCAGTTTCCTGATTTTCACCTATGGGATAATGGATCCAGTTAAACCTAGATGGGATTCAGAATTTTAAGGTGAAAAGCAGCTGCAATTCCCTGGATGGACTGAAGTTGTACTCCCCAGTACAACAATAAGCATCTGCTCAGAGAAACAGAATGGAGTGTGGAACGAAGTAGAGACTATGTGGCCCCCCTCCATTCTAATCCCAGCAGAATGGGAGAACATTGTGGTACTGAGACCATACAGTACCAGTCTGACAAGGGAGCATCAAGATGTTCTGCTGCTAAAGCCAATAACCATGTCAAAACCCCTACTCAAGTGCCAAACCACAACCACCACCACCCTCCTATTAGGTAAACCAATCAAAAATAAAAGGTATTTATGACTAGAGCCACTCAAACTCCACCCGAACACAAAGAAAATAGTATGGAAGGGAGTTGGGGATAGGGGGAAAGCGGGAGTAGACCTCTACCAAAACTACTGGGATCAGTTGATGGGATCTTCTCCCCCTGCCCCCAGGGACACCTTGGGTGACAAATATGCTCTATGTGCATTAAATGCTGCTTTTAGGACTATTGCTTTTGCTTGTGCTTACTCCATAGCATATTAATTAGATTGCTTCGTATCAGAGCTTGTGCTTTCTTAATATATGTATCAGTAGATTGCTTTAAAACATGTTTTTGCAGTAGACACTATCACCGACAACCTTCGAACCTTATTAATCTATCACAATTTGTATTAATAAAAAGTGTTATTCCATAAACTGTTGAAGTGAGTCCTTGCAGTTGCAAGTGGCGGATAACACCTTAGCAGGACCCACTGAAGGGTCCTGGCTCTGTTGAGTTTCCCCTAACAAGGGAGGTCAAGGTACCCTCCGATCTTGTGAATCTGTTGGTCTCCCTACAAGATGCTGACAGACTGTTGGACACCAGGGTCTCATCTTTCCTGGGGGGCTGAGGAGCAAAAATCTGAACTCCCACCTTTCATGTGACATCACCTAAACCCCAATTATTAACAACTACTTAGAGTAACTTAGAAACCCATTGTTGCTTCTTCAATTTTTTTCATCTTTGTTTTTAAACACATACTCTACCACAATCTTTTGAAAACTATTTCTCTCAACTTTCAAGGATAACATGTAGGTCTTCAGTTAAATCAAAGATATTTATGGCAGGAAAGAAAGGAGAAAGGGAAGATGATCAGACTTTTAATTTTAATGTCTTCATAAAGATTGAGTCTGGAGTTTCTCCTTTCTGATGTGTTTTTCCTTAGTCTCTTCACAGCAGTGACCAAGTTCTTACCCAGGTAAGCAGCATGGTAGTACATGGAATTGACATGATGTTTCCCTCCATGCCCAGCAAGGAGAAGCATAACATCTGTCTCCATAGTATAGACAGGAATCTTTTTCCTTTCCCTTGCCTGCAAGAAGAAATTCACTATAAAGCAACAGTATTTTATTTTTAATTTTCATACTCTGGAGAAGATGATTTAATAATTAGCTCAGATTCAGCACAAAAGCTTCATAAGGATAAAATACAGGCTATAATAAAATGTTATTCACCTCGGAAAAAATTAGAATTATTCTGTCATCATGGACTACAATACGTATAACTCGTTTCTCTCTCTGCCAAGTGTTATGCAGTGTTCACAGTCCTGCAGTTTCCAACACAGGAGGCCTGATTGAGGAGTATTTTCCTTCTTCCACCAGATGGCGGTGGTGAGGGCGCCGACTGTCCCTGGTGCGGGGTTCCCTGTCTGCCACGGGGTGCATGGCACGGCACGGCACCAGGACACCCTGCCAGCTTGGGCCAAGCAGCGGGGTGAGCGTTTTACAAACGTTCACCGTATTTCTTATACATTGCTGCACACGGCAAGTTGAAGTTTATTTCATCAATGCTTATTAAGCAAACATGAAAGAGTCCGTGCCCATGCCAGGGAGGCTGGAACTAGAAGATCTGTAAGGTCCCTTCCAATCCAAACCATTTTATCATTCCTCTCTTCTGCTGCTCATTTCTTCTGTATTTTCACTTCCATGCTTTTTACCCTCATCTCCTTACTGTCTCAAGGACCTGAGGCAATACCACCAATTATGTGCCCAAAGTATTTCTTATGCCTCCTCAGAAATATCTCTTTTCCACTTATTTCTGATGTCCCTACTTCAGCTGCCTATAAAGCAAAGAATATAAACAACAAAATCTTAAGCTTTAACATGACTTAAAGGTTTAAGATTCTTTATTTCTGATGTCTCTTATTCTTTTGCCATTTATTTTACACATTCATATATAGATTAGAAAATGTCTAGAATATCTTCTGTCATATAAAATATCCTTAACCACTATTTAAAACAAAAGCAAACTAAACGTTGAATTAATACTAAAGATCCCTTATTAAAACAAATTAAAAAATCATCTAGCATGATCTATATCATGCTAGGCAATATCTATGAGGGTGGGATTCTTCGAGGCTTTGCTTGTTTTCTTAAGAGAAGCTGAAGCTACATGCAAAGAAAAAAGTATACTGAGATTCAATAAGAAAAAGACTATGTTGTTAACTCTCTTTTTAAATTCATGATCTAGCCTTCAACATTTAAAAATATTGAACTCTTAGCTTTTTCTACCATGGCAATTCAGTAACATGACATCTTTACCAAAGTAAGAACAACTGCACTCTACTCCAAGTCTGAGCAACTACAGAGTGAATTTTAAATCCAAATGAATCTTTCTCTCCCATGAGAAAACACCTCCTAGGAGCTTCCAGGCTCCTGCTACACAGTGAAAATAGTCATGAGAACAGTTTCTGAAAAAAAAAAACCAAAACACTAAAACCAGAGACAAGGTTCTATAAGATGGAAATCAAGTGAATGGTGTTGCAGTTGTCATCCACAAGCTCTAGTCCTCTGTCATCTTATTACTCAGCCCTGAAGAATGGAAGGGTTACTGATGGAAGCATGGGGAAAAAAAAAGGCTATAAATGGTAAATCCTGATTGTGCCTTCAAACTGTTGCTTATCAGGTTGAGAACAGTGAGCTGACAAGAGTCAGACTCTTCTCCCTATCTTCATTGTATCTGAGCTTGAACCACGGTCAGCGTAAGAACACAGAAGTGACTGAAGCCATTGTTCTGGCATATAAGGCTACTCTTGGAGAAAGAAGTTTCAGGTAATCATAAGAGATGCCTGGTGATGACAGGTTACTGCTAAATATTTCAAATGAACACAGCTTGTCTGTAAATTACAAAGACAAGTGAAGCAGTGATGCACAACTGAGCTGAAGATATTCTGTACACAAAACAACTTAAAGAGCAGAAAGCCCCCACAACAAATCCAAAGGAAAAACAGATCTTGAGATCATATCAGCTGTATCCAATGTAGATTGTGAACACAACCTTGAGAACACAAACCTCAGTTTTCATTTATCTAGTTATGCAGGAATCCTTTTTGATTAACAAATAAGAACATAATGTTGCCAGGAGCCTGAAGTTACACTAGACAATCCTTATCTGTACTTCAGAAGGGTAGAATTTTCCACATGACATAAGAAACTGTCTTCTATGCCAGGTGGCTTTATTCTTTGTCAATCTGAGAATGCTAACAGTTTCAGAATCCATTACATCAGCTAGAGAAAGAATCAGAAGATGGTATAAAGAACTCTATATTTTCAGGAGATAGGTCCTCTTTTTTCTTACAAGAGATCAGTTGCCTTCAAATTAATCTTGCTATAATTAGAATACATGTGCCATTACTCCACTTAATGTAACTGTATGTATTTACACTCAGAGTTCCCTTTCTTGTCCTTGCAGGGAACACATGGACAATATACCTACACCTGTTCACACAGCTTTTGAAACAAACATGATAAAGTCTATTGTAGCAAGGTAAGACTGCCAAACTGATCAACTGCAACTTATCTCACTTCAGACACAGAGTAATAGGGAGACTGCAGAAGAAGATGCATAGATAGATCCCTGTCCCTGTATATGTACATTGCCTTTACTCTTCCTCAGTTCCAGTGAGCAGTGGAATTCAATGCCAGGAAGAATCACACACTACAATATAAAAAGTAGGTCTCAAAGAAAGAGGCTTAATAATGCAAAAGTTCTTGGACTAAGACATCAATTCACTCCAATTGATGTTTTAGCATATTTGTGTTTAGCACAAAGACACTGCAAAAGGGCTTGTCTCAATACAAACTTCCACAGCAAGGAAAAGTTGTGAAAGAGCTCGCTACATAACAGAAGTAAGTACAAGCAGAGGGGAAGGGACAGCCAACAGAAGAAAAAAGTTTTCTAATGCAGAGGAAAGACAGAAAAAATGAAAGAAATATCAAAGAGGAAGTAGTTTGACCAAGGCCCTCAGATCCTATGATAGTGCTCATCTTCCATTAAATATTTTTCATATAAAATGACACATCAGATTCAACCAGTGCAGAAAAGAGACTATATGGAAATTAATTTAGTAGATCAATACCAAAGAATTCTTTAAACAATATTTCCTAGAAAGCAATGTTTACTGATACCAAATGGAAGATACCATATTAGGGTTTTTTTTGACATATGCCATAGAACATGGAAATTGCAATTTTGTCAAATTAGAAGTGGTGACAAAGAACAAAATTAGTACACTCTGAAATCTGAGCTTCTGAAGAAAAACCACTCTGAAATGTCATACACAACATTACAGTTCTTTGCTACTATTACAAATTCTGATAATTCCTAGTACCATTTTGTAACTGCTTTTAATCCCAGAGCATTTCTATGCAGTTGTGCCATGCAGATCATACTGAGTGCTGCCTTTTGTTTCCACATATTCTGTTTGCTCTCTCTTGGTACCTAGAACACTTTCCACAGAAAACATGTGGATTATAGGACTCAGTCCTACTGTAGTAACATCTACTAAAAAGGTAATTTCAGAAGAGGAAGTTGAGGAACAAAACACCCGTTGACAATAAAAAGATAAGCAAGTTATGCTGCTGAGATAATGGCCTCAGAACAAAGTATATCTACTCTGTATATTCATGCACTGAGAACTGGCATGCCATATGTCAGCATACTAACTGAAAACTTACTCAAGCCTCAAATGATAAGGCATGTATGGCACAGTAAAATCAGGTATTATTTAAAGACAGAAATTAGGATGTAACAGCAGAAAAGCCTGTTAATCAATTAAGAAATGCACCCTGTACCCTTAGAGTATGTTTTCTTCAGAATAAGGTGGCTAATGCTATGAATTACAGCTACCAGTTCAATGACAACAGCTGCTGTTTGACAAGGGATGCGATGGTCAGCTTCTCCTATACTGATCCAGGGATTAGCAACCTGACAGTAGTATATGCTGTGTTAACACAATATTCATGATGTCCTAGAACTTTTCACACTACTTTTAAACTGGATAACAATTTTGAATTAAGACTGTTAAAGTGAAACCTGGATATGGCAACAAAAAAGAAATGGTGCTATACGCAGCTTTGAAAATGTCTATGTAATGATAACAAACCATTTTATTCTGAAATATGTTGAATTTTCTTCTACCTAACAAGCCATGAAAGGTGATGCTCGAAATACAGAAAAATACCAGAGAAAAAATAATTCTTATGAGAAATCAGAAGGAACATTTAGACCAATTTAATTCAACTAGGTTTTAAGAATTATTACTAGACATAAAACAGATAAAGATTATATGAAATACCTACTCTTTAAAAGACGTGATCAGCATAAAAATTTTGGTTATCTTCAGCAGATTTAGATTAACCTTAAAATACTGAATAAGCTTTATGAGATTTTCAGCAATTTCCTTTTCCTGTTCATTTTTGACAGAAGAGAAGACAATATACCTTTAATTTCTGGAACAGACATGCAACTCACATTATTTTAGTGAGATAACACTTATAGTTGTGAGTCTCAGGATTCATTTAATTTAGGACTAAGGGGGAACCCCCCTTGATTTTTGTTTAATTTATATTCATGCTCAGATTTAAATTGATGGGTTTAGTGATGTAAGAGAACAAAGCCCAACAGTAATTTTAAGTAAGATATTATTTATTACATCTTGCTATGGAGACCTCTTTTTCTAGGCTAAATGTCAAGTTGATGTTACAGTACTAGAACCATGCAAATACTCAAAGAATTATTCCTTCTTTTTCATTAACTGTTTTCCCCAAAAATCGAGAGACAGAATTTGATGAGTGAGTGAGACCATGAATAATTCAGAGTCCTCCCCAGAACATAGCTCGTAGAGCAAGACTTCCATTAGAAGTGATGGCTAAGTGATCATCTAAGTGATGTTTCAGAAACATCACTTTCTGAAAAAAGTTACCAGGTAAATTATTTTTTTATTGGCAAAGCCTACCTTTTGCCTACAGTCTATGATGGATAAATTTGAAAATGCCTAAAGAAACCTTGTTTTCAAAGACTTATCACCTACCTGTTTTGCCCTACATGCACATATATAGACAGTTTACATTACAAAGGCAACTTGAATCTGCATTTTGCACTCATTTATGTCAACTAGGGTGAGCAGCCTTGTAGCAGCCTTGTAGATAATGTAGCTCAAAGGTTCTGTATCCACTTGCATACAAACAGTACTAAGGCTTTTGTTCCCAAAACACAGCATTTCCTCCCAAAAAAGCTCTAGTCCAAACAGATCTCTATAAGACTAAATTCCGGCTCCCTTTTTCCTATATCCGGAGAGAAAAAATTCCACTTGGTATTAACTTCTTGTTAATTAAACTTTTCACTGGTTATCTGCAGCCATCTGTTTTTCAGGTGGTGAAATTCTTGGTATAGTGTAATATTAGGCTTATTTCGAAAGCAACATGACTTGTCACATTTGAAATAGAATCTATTACAAATATATTTTAATAATGACTATTACTCATTCAACACTAACGCACTGTATTTACGGTCTTAGGAATACTACGCACCGTAATAGGATAAATGTGTAATTTTTTTTAGTTTTACACTTGAGATAGCAACTGCATTTTTCATTTATCTTTAAGCATATAGAAATATCTGCTAAGTTTAAGTATGATTCTGTAAAGTTACACTAATCATACAATTACTACCTCACCGTGATGACATTTCAGTAAATGTGATTTTTTGATCGAAAATACTCTTAGGATGTATTAATTGTCATACTTTTGTCTAATTACACTTTTTAATGCACAGCTTAAAAAAACTTAACTTTCTGGATAATGAGATTGCTTTCATCCCTATTTCTGAATTTAAGACACTTTGAAATTAGCAAACCTCTCTGGCAATGTTACTCAGAGCTTCATCTTCTGCAGAAAACCTGTCCTTCACTGGAGTTCTCTTCCGTCCTGATCCAGGAGTTCCCATTTTTATTATCTGGATCTGTATTTGAAAACATAAACAGGACAAAGCTCAGTTTTCATTCAGATCTGGAATTAAAAACAAACAAACAATCTACAGTCCAAAATGTCATAAGTTTTCCAATTCTTTAGCTACATAATACCGAAGAAACCTACATGCCATTGGCACATATTGGTAAAACTTTATCACAGTAACTTGTGGCAGCTTTATAGAACACCACTGTACCCTACAAGGTGCACATATAGCGTTTTTCTACTCAAAAGAACCCATCAGTTTAACTACAGCTTCAAGGTCAGGCACAGCTGTCAACTCCCCTAGTTCAATAAGGAAAACCTCTGTAGTCTATCACTTTGCATAACTCCTAAAAAGAAGTAACCTTTCAATTTATGGATGTGAAAAAAACTATAAGCAACAAAGGGTTCAAGAATTAAATTTACATGATCATTAGAGTTCTCTCCAAAACAGCAAAGACAGATTCAGCTGACCAACTTTTTTAAGCATCCAAGCAGGTTAGATGGGCCTTATTTACATTTTAATACAACTGTTCTCATTCAGTTCAAATTGAAGGAGAACTGCTGTCTTCTAAAGTAGAAGTTTTACCACAGTAGAAATAAAGACATTTTTATGCTAAAAACTCATTCTCTTGCATACCAAGTTTCACAGTTTGGGAAATGGAGAAACATGCTAGCATCATGTACCCAGAATACAAAAAGTACCCTCTTAGTTTTCTTCCAGAAACCGCTTATCAATTGCAAGCATATAAAAGTCATCAACAAAACAAAACAGCCCATACAGCCACAAACAGAAAAATGTTACACACACAAAAAAATCTCTATTAGTTTTTTTCAAATATCCTAAAGAAATCCTACTTCCAGACATCCAGGTCCTTCCCAATGTCAGACTAGAATTTGGTGGTAGGTAGTCCAGCTATTTCATATCAACAAGGACAAGTATCCCACACAGGGCATGCAAAACCACCTTATTTAGAACAAAAATTTCTTCCTCCAAATAGAACAGGTCTAGAAGGGAACTACTATTGGCTAACCTTTTGAAACTGAACTGGTACAAGAACTACCTTTCATACTGGGTCTAGCCAGCAAAGATTCAGTAATTGATTACAGCTGATTCAAAGGAGAAGGAGGAAAAGTATGACAGGTGTTTTTGTACAAGCAGAGTTTTTACTTTATTATTTTTATGAAGCAATCACAAAGCCAAAATACATTGGAGTACTTTCTGGCACTCAAAGGTACCAAGTAGCATCACAGCACTTTTTTTTTTTATGATATATTTTAGCTTCTACGCCTTTTTTGACCCCCTTTAACTTTATGCTGCTAGTCCTCTCTTTTCCTTGCAGGCAAGAAGATTTTTATTCTGCTTCAAATTTTACAGGTATTTTACTATTCTTCATGTGCTCAGATGAGGCAAATAGAATATATGCTGCTGAGAAAAAAGACAGCAAAGAGTTGAAACTGACTGTCTCCTACCATGAGACAACTACCTGGATGGATGAGTGGAGAGCAGCAGATATTGTCTACCTTGAATTTTAACAAGGCTTTTGACACTGTCTTTCACAGTATCCTCACAGGCAAACTCAAGCAGTGTGGACTGGATGAGTAGACAGCAAGGTAGACTAAGAACTGACAGAACAGCAGATTCAAGAGGGTCATAATCACCAGCATAGCGTCTAGTTGGAGGCCTGTCACTAGTGGTGTCCCCCAGGGTTCTATACTGGGCCCAGTATTGTTTAACTGTTCATCAGTGATGAAGGGACAGATGCCTCCTCAGCAAGTTTGTTGACACAAAGCTGGGAGGAGTGGCTAATACCCTAGAGGGCTGGGCTGTCCTTCAGAAGGACATTGACAAATTGGAGAGATGGGCAGCATGGAACCTTTTGAAATTCAATGAAGTACAGGGTCCTGCACCTGGGGAAGAATTACCCCATGCACCAGTATGGCCTGGGGGCCAACCTGCTGGAAAGCAGCTCTGTGGAAAAGGGCCTCGTGGTCCCGCTGGACAACAAGATGTCTATGAGCGAGCAGTTTGTCCTGGTGGCCAAGAACACCAATGGTATCATGAGGTGCACTAGGAAAAGCACTGCCAGCAGTCATGGCAGGTGATCCTGACCCTCTACTCTGCCCTGAGAAGGCTGCATCTGGAGTGCTGTGTCCAATTCTGGGCTCCTCAGGACAAGAGAGACATGGAGCTCCTGGAGAGGGTCCAATGGAGGACAACAAAGATGATTAGGGGAGTGGAGCATCTCTCATGATGAAAGGTTGAGGGAACTGGGCCTGTTCAGCCTTGAGAAGAGACGACTCAAAGGGGACCTCAACAATATATATAAGTATCAGGAAGGGTGTCAAGAGAAAGGATCCAGGCTCTTCTCAGTAGTGTTGAGCAACAGGACAAGAGGCAATAGGTAGAAACTGACACACAGGAAGTGCCACCTGAACATGTGGAAGGTGGAACCCCTTACTCTGTGGGTGACCATGCACTAGAACAGACTGCCCAGAGAGGTTGTGGAGTTTCTCTTCTGGAGGTACTCAAGAACTGTGTCCAGAGTGTTGTCTGGACACAACACTGTGCAATGTGCTTTAGGACAGCCCTGCTTGAGCAGGGAGGTTGCACCAGATGACCCTCAATGTTCCCTTCCAACTTTATCCATTCTGTGATACTGTGAAACTACATGTTCCCCTTCTTAAAAGCCAGTATCTGCACAGGCCAGATACAACAATTATATATACAACAATTAATTTCCAGATGCTATTCTGAGATCAATACTGCAAGTGCAAAAGAACTTTCTATTAAGATCTTAAAGGAGAGCTTGCAGTGTTTGCAGATAAATAACAGGGGAATAAAACTACAGTACCTTAATGGGTCACAGAAGATACAGTTCTATTGTCCAGTAAGGAACACACTCCTGATGGGGCAGAGTGGACATAAGTACACCCCTGGATTCCATTCATTCTTTCCTAGGCTGCTCATTCATTTAGCAGTGCAAAGTGTTTGGATAAAATACAGACATTCAGACCAATATACAGGACTCACCTGCTAGGGAGTGTTTTTAACACCTGTCTGTGACTTATGGTTCAATTTATTTGTTACTCTTCCACAACATGACTTTGTTATTGTTGTTTGTTTTGGCTTTAATTCTGGTATTAGGTACCAGCACACTTATCAGAGATTAAGAAGGGTCTCAGAAGTAGGACAGCAGAGCTCCAAATCAGGGTAAAGGGAAACTCTGGGATAAGGCCCGGCATGATTATTGCCACTGTTAATCCATTTGATAAGAGTTTGTATTTTTAGTCTTAAAAACAAGCAAGCAAACATGTTTTGTACTCAGGTTAATTTAGATAAATACATGCAGAAGCAGTTTGTAGATCTCTGTGCTAAAGGTTTAAGCTCAGGGCTACAGACTGTTGTCCACATTCAGAATAAACGTCTCAAAAAATCTGCATCTTTTTTCACAAACTCTTATTGGCTGACTTCTGATATTAAAAGCAGATAGGGCCCAAACCAGAAGTCACACCAACACTATATAATACTCCCCCTACTACAGAAGGCTTTGACAAGGTTACACATTAGCCAGGAGAAAAATAATAAAATTGGTATTACAACAGATCAGTTCATGTAAGAACAGAACTCCAACCTATCTACTGAAAGTCACTAAGTATGAAATGAAATTATTTTAATTTGTACATTAAGGGTCATATTTCTTAAGTATTTACCACATAAGCAAAAACCGCAGAATAACTGCACATATCATAGACTCGAACTGCATTTGTTCACATCCTTTAAACAACATACCATTTCTAACAAGCACCTAACTTTGGTTTATTAATTCAGTGAAATTCTCTTAGCTGGGAGACTTGGGGAATGTAATGAGTATAGCTATTTTTAGTATAGTTATGTTCAGATTAACAGTCAGTACTAATTTATAGACATAGAGTAGTAAATTCATAAAAATTAGATGCTGATGCTTCAAATAAGCAAAACACACTTCATCCCAGTCTCGCAGTGGATTAAGTGTGACAGTCACTGTGGAGGAAGAAAAGTGTGGCATCGGTGTCAGCCATCTGCCATGCTTCTCACTCAGAATGAGCACAGAACTCTGACTGAGCCCAAACACAAGAGGGAGCAGGGATAGATTACCCAGAAGGTATAGAGAGATTTTGCCTTTGCCTACAAGGAGGAGTTAGGAAAGGAATTTGGAAAGCCAAAGCTCAGCTGAAGTCAAAACAGGCAAAGGCTGATAAGGACAAAGAGAAAGGCTACTCTAAGAACACTGGTAACCTATGAAGGACTAAGCAACCTGTAGGGCCACTGCTTCGTGGCTTGTAAGGCCCATCCTTGGCAAAATGGTCTGGATAATAACAAGTGTGAAGATGGGAATTTTTGTGTGTGTGAATCAAATAAGCAAACTTGTCTGACAAGGTATTGGCCCAAAACTGGTCACACTGAAGAACAAGAGGATCACCAGTTATACTAAACAGTAAGTAGGAAATTAGAAAGAAGTATTTGAAATAAAGGATTCCTCTTGAAAATATATATAAAATCAAAATAAAATTGAAAGTCTGTACCAGTGTGAGAAACCTTGGAAATGTAACAGCATCAGTCAAAAACTGTTTTGATGCTGCCAGAAGTCACCCCACTGACTATCTCACTATCTGTTCAGGCCAGACAGTACAGCATCCCTCCTGGAGGATCCAAGTTCGTGCTCTCCAGCTAGCAGATGGTCAGTACAGGGAGGGTCAGTACACACCTTAAGTGCATGAATGTGAGCTTGTAAGGTATGCTCTCACTGGCACAGGCATTAGGGCATAGCACAGCATACACTAGAGAATAGCAAAGGAACATGCAAATCTAGAGTGTCGATATATCCAATTGCAAGCATGTACAAATAGAGGACTCTGGAGTTGAAGAACAGAGAACAGCTAAACACTGGCCTATAGAGGCTATGAAAAGTGTCCATACCTGAAGACAGCAAAAACTTAACTAGACAAGGCTCTGAAAAAACGGTTCTAATTGACCACACTTTGGGCAAGGGGTGACCTCCAGAGATTTCTTCCAAAAGAAAATATATGATTCTATAGTTATTATTGCTGTGAACTTTGAAATTTAACCTCAGTATAAACCTTCTTTAATAAGATGTTTAATATTTCTTTACGGGTCTTGACACCATTTCTTCCATTACATGTAACTTTTAATTAGGCTGATATATGTCAGAGTATTTAATTTCTTGTTATACAGTTCACTACTACAGAAATCTAAACCTATTGCTAATACACTAATTAGTCTAATACTGTACATATCATGATGTTACTTCTTGGGAAAATACAAGATACCAATATTTCATATGCTCATAGAAATATTTCTGAGATGCTTCACTTCCATAACTTTCTAATTACAGGAAAAATTATTTTGCTGCATGTGATAAAGAATTTAGTACGTTCTGTAACATTAGAATTTTCACAAAAAAATAGCTAAAGAGAACCCCAAAACACAACCAGACAAAGAACAGCTTGCTATTATCTTTTATCATTCAGGTAAGTCAATATAAAAGGAAAGAACATCTGCTGCATTTACAGTTCAGAATTCTCGAGTCACATCTATTACTTGCTTAATTCTTACTATAGGCAGGGTTACACACTGTATTACACAATGGATGAAATGACATCCTGTTGTATTTCATTCCAGAACACTGAAGTGTCTGAAGTCTCCAAACAAACCAGAATACCTGTGAGGAAATCTCTCAAATTCCCTCTAGTTTGTCTTCACTTCAGGCATATATAAATCTTAACTCTTCCCAAAGTCTTCGCTGTCTACTTGTCTTCCTATTACCTTTTGAGTTCTCTTTGTTTCTTTCTTGCTTCCTAGAAAAAAAGTGTGACCCATCTTACACTAAAAAAAAAAGCTACACTATAATTTAAAGGCCTATCACTCACCACCTTCAATGGCACCACCACCTGTTCTAAATGCCTGGGTGTTTGCCAGCATACTCGGCATTGCACACATACAAGGCATCCAGATACTATAGTGTGAACAGGCTATAAATAACAGACCAAAATTCTCCCTTTCTCTTTCAACCAAGAGTACAAGATAATTAAAATTCACCTGTGTAGACACACTCTCTATATATTCAACAATAGAAAAGAACAACCCTTCTCTACAACCACTGTCTGTTAGAACTAGAATCTGAATCAAGGTTATTTGGACAAGTAAGGTTAGAAACATTAATACATAAGAAGGATAAATGTAAGAAGCATGAGGAAAAAAACCCCATTCCTCACCTGAAAAACCAATCACAGGTTACTGATAAATCACAAACAGTAGTAACTCATTTTGATTTTTGTCAGTTCCACAAATATTAAACATACTGAAAAAAATACTTGTGCAATACATACACAGAACAAAAGCTTTATCAAACACCTAACTAAAAAGAAAGCACTAAGAAGCAGTAGTACTGTGCAATAATGATGAAATTAAAGATCTACATATACTTCTTAAGTTAACTGAACACTTGCTCTTTACTTCAAGAAATGAATACTGCTGATAAGTGAAGGTATGGAAGCTACCATACTCACAATTAAAGCTAAGTTCTAAAAGTTAATGTGCTCAGAAGAACAGCAGAAAACTCAATCGAGTAATTTTAAACAACTGTCTCATAAAACTGCAGCTCTAGCAACACAAAGCTACAAAAAGCCAAAAGTATTAATACTACAAAACAGCAGAAGCTGCATTCGTATTTAAGAAGGGACATAAAGAATCATACTGGAAATCACAATCTTGTTTGATTGATTTTTCAGTGCTTTGTCAAAGCAAGCTCTAAAGGAGACAAAGCAAATGGACATAGAATAAAAATACATTACTTTACATGAGTTAAAATTATGTAAGATGGACACAAGTCTTTCTCAGAAGAAAGACCCTACACAAGGGTACTCTCTTTGCAATTAGTATGCCTGCTCATGGGTCCAAAAGCACCTGAGAAAGAAAAAGGGCTGTATGATCACAGGGTGACCATGACCCAACAAAGGGGTGTGTAGGGAGTGAGAGAAAAATAGACTGGGGTTTAATGCAATAGTTTTACGGACTCATTAAGAATTTTCATTCAGAATAATATTAACCGAAACCAAACTATTGCAAAAAAGCTGCTACTATGAGTAAAAGAGTCTAATATGAAAGGGAAAAAGCAAAGACTGAGAAAAGCATATAATTACAATGTGCCAAAAGATTACAGTGCTTACCATTATGTTGAAGGCAAAGTTATTCCAGCTGATGAAGAGTGTTTCCATTTTAAAGAAACTGCTTGTCTCTAATCATGGCCCACTTCAGAAACCCTTGGCACAAAGTTTCTGCGCTGAGTGGACAAGCTCATGTCAGCTTTTTCAGGAAAAAATATACCTTCAATGCAGTATATTTGCCATTTTAAAATCTGAGAAATACAATTTCTTATAAGTTCATGGTGGTTTTTTTAGTAATAGAATTACAATTCCTTAGAGGGAGTTGAAATCTCTCAGTTTGTTGGTGCTATGAAGCTATAGAGGAACAGGAAGTGACCAGTTAAGACAATCAAAAAGCCATTATGCAGTTTGCAAGAGTCTGCAAGTGCCTGATGAATCCATAAAATGTAATGGGTGCCTGGTTAGTGCTGGCAAACTTAAAGCAAAGCAACACAGTAAATGTACCAAGGTATCCTACAGCCCTGTAGAACTATGAGACACCTACAGATCCACCAAGCTATCTTTGCTGACTTCCTCAGTCTTTGCCAATTACCAAAATTCCTAGACAACATCATGCAGTGATGTAGCTTCAAGTGGTGGCACTTATTTTATGAAGTATGAGTTCTCCACCAGTCAGTTGCCAACAGCTGCACAAAATAAAACATTACATAGAGGATATTATTATCAGTGACATGAAGAATCTGCAAAGCTCTCATAATAGTCATTCACCAAAGGATCTCTCAGGGAACAATGTAAATCATATGTAGGCTTCAGAGAAGCAGTGTAACACAGCTGGACTTTTCTAGAATCAGTGCTACCATACATGCTGAAGATACAAGAACAAACTAAGAATTCAAATGCAATTCTAAAACATAAGGAAACGACAATACTATAATCAGCACCACAAAAAATTATGAAAATGCATAATAAAAAATAAACCACAAGATTCTTCCAGAAGTGTTTATTCTAAAATGAAACCACCATCATTTTTACACTGTCAACTTTTTCAAAATGAGTATCCTTTCTGCCATTTTGCAAAAGAATGAATTGTTGCTCATTAAAAACCAAAACAAAACACTGCTACTATATTGAGGCTCCATATTTTTTAATGAAACAAATAGAAAGCTCCATGGTAACAACCCAAATTCTGTAACAAGCTGCAACTATTTAAAATATTTTTCCATTACCAATTTAATACACTCCTACACTCTTTTCTACTAGTGATACAGCTACAGCACAACAAAGAAAAGCTACCGAAGCAAGAGGAAGAGATTGTCCTGGTACCCCTTAGATGAAACAGCAGTTGGAGAAAACTCTTATCAGTTGACATCATTTCTGCTGTGGCAGACTGGTAGGCTTAGAAACACTTGTTCTCACTTGGCCCTTTGATAGGCACCCCTTCACCTCTTCTGTAGAAGCAGGTCTAACTCTGCTAGCCTAACTCAAGAAAATGTGAACTTTATCATCTTCACAAGCAGACAAGCACTATTTACATAAACTCTATTTATTTACATAAAATTTTTGAAGGACGTGTAATAATCACAGAATGTCCATTACCTACATTTACATGTTACCTAGTTTCCAGATACTACAATAATAAAATTGGATTACTTTCTCAGAAGCAGTTCTAATAATTTTCTGTAACGCTACTGGACTGTACTCATGACTACCACCACACACCTTCACATTAGGATCTTATAAACACAAACAGCAACATAGTATCAAATCCGTTATTTGTTTCTAATCCTCTGCTGACGTTATATACCAGAGGTATTCAATTATATATGATACCGATCTAGGTTTTTTGGATATATGCACTGACAGCTTGTGCACTGCGTGAAAGTCTAGGCCTTAATATGCTCTACAGATCCCCACTACACGGAGTCAAATAGAAACAGCACTTTCTAAAAGTTCACATGTGTTAAAGTACTATGCCATCTTCTGAGACAATGAGACCCTGGGAAAAAAAAACACGACAGACCCCAAATCCTTTTGTGTCAGTTCACAAGAAGTACCGATGTTTAGGGCAACAAACTTACACCTGAGACATTGCACACAACTGTCTTCTATTCACAAGTTCTCAGTTACAGCCAAGAATTCAGTTCAGGTAAAACTGACTTCACAGCAACGTAAACATCTCCAAACCCAAGTAACAGGAAACAACAGTAAAGCATGTCATGTACGTCAAACAATTTCGTACTGCTAAAGCACCTTTCATCTATTCTTACATTATCACTAAGCAATTATATTAACCAAGGAAGCAGATGTATATTAAGAAGATAACTGTTTCTGGGCCCCAATATATTTAATTACCTCGCTTTACAATCAAGACACAATGAATGTTTAAAGAACGAACAAGCACTGATTTAATCTTAGAGGAAATTTGTAATAAGCTCCCCCCCCACATCTCCATAGATATTATATGCTAACATCGATACTTTAAAGGGATAAAAATGATCCTAGATCTTCCTCATTTCAAGCCAAAAATGTACGTCTCTCTAAAATGAGTGACCGAGTAGATCATAAAAATTCAACGCAGTACCGCTTCATCTACAAAATGTTTTTATTATCAGTGAAATACATAACACTGTCCTTCAAAGCGTCACGCTAGGATTCAAGCTGGTAATCACTTAAACACATGGAGCAGAACACAGTTCAGAGCTGTTTTCGGGCTCCTTCCAAAGTCACGAATGTGCCCATCTCTCTTATCATCATCAACAGCCTCTTTACAATTATAGCAACAAGGTATATTAAGAATAAAGAAACGTGCTCCGAAACAAATAAATCCCAAATGCCTAAGCATTAGCAAGCGTGACCGACTTCTACCGCAGCCCGCCGCAGCGGGGGCACGCCCTGCTGCTCTGGGAACAGCGAAGCGGTGGTAACGTGCTCCGAGGAACTGCGAGAGAGAAAGGCACCGAAATAAACACAGCAGGGATTTCAGCACATCTTTCTTTCTCCCTCTCTGCCTCATTCTGCCGTTTCCACTCAGCCCCGAGGATCGCAAGGCATCTCCCCGCGGGCCAGGAGGAAGGATCGCTCCCCCCGGAAGGGCTCGGACCGGGCCCGGCTTCCTCCGGCCCGCCCGCAACAGGTCTGATCGCGGCCACACGGAAGGGGCGCACACCACCGCCCCAAGCCATCGCTTCCCTTTCAGCTCACCGGTCTGACCAGGCAGTTCCGGCTGAGCCGCTCCTCTAAACCCGAAGAACTGGGTTCCCACACCGCTTCGCCGCTCGGGTTTCTGTGTCTGGGACACCCTTCCTGCCCCTAGCCCTCGCCCGCTCCTTGCCTGGGCCCCAGAAAGCCTTACCTGCGGGCCAGCCTGCCGCAGCACCGGGACGCCTCAGTACGGAGGGGGAATTTTTCACTCTGCCCTCCACCGCTTCCACGGGTGCGGGGGGCTCGTGGGTCCGGGAATCGGCTCAGGCTCCTTCCTTCCCTCACTCCCCACGCCCAGAGACCGGACCACGGTGCCCGCCAGACACGGACCTTCCAGCTGCTACCTCGCTTCACCCTCTCCACCACCCCCTCCCGCCCTTTCCCCGTGAGGGGCTGCAGGAACCGGAGCTGTTGGCACAGACAAGCCGCACCGCTCCAGGCCGCCCCCCTCTTCCCCGCCCCGCGCTCTTGCCTCCTCCCCTTCAGAGCCTGGCGCTTACAGCCACACCGAGAACTCGGGTGAGAGACTGCGGTGAATTTCAAACCACCCGCAGGGCCCTGCGGAAGGAGGAAGGGGCCGGCGCTGAGGGGAGGGAGGGGAGCAAGGGAGGCACCGCGACCACGCCAGCAGTGGCACCCGGGCACTGCCCGGCCCCGCGCCCAGGCCGGCAGGCTGACTGCGCAGGCGCTGCCGACGGAGGGGCGAGAGGGCGTTGCGGCCGCATGCGCAGAGCCGTGGGCGGCCGCGGGGGCGCTGGTGGGCCGGGTAGCGGCCGGTGCGCGAGGCCCGTGAGGACCGCGAGCGCCGGGGCTGCGCCTTGAGGCGGCCCCTCAGTGCGGGGGGGTCGTGGCGGTGCTCCGGGGGAGCTTCTCTTTGGCTCAGCAGGCAGGGGAGGGAGGGGGGTCGTGCCCTGTAGTGCGCCCGCTCTCCGCTTCGGCTGCCCCTTATCATCGGGCAGGCCGGCTGACTCACTGCTGTGGTGGGGAGAGGTAGGTCTGAGACCTTCTGCTTTGTGCTTCGTTCTCGGTTTCAGACAGGCTTTCTTTCTATCGAGTAGCCTTGCCCAGGGAAGGGCCGTGCGGGAGCTCCGGGAGCCGCGGCCGCCGCCGCAGAGCCGCAGCGCGACCCACCGGTGGGTGTCACCGCGGGCGGTGCCGCTGCGTGCCCATTGCCCGCAGGGCACAGGGCACACACGGCACACCGGCGCTTCGCAAGGCTTACGTGGGTGGGTGCCAGGCAGGGGTCATGGGTAAAAATCCAATGCAAACATTTGCGGCTTATCTTCTACTGGCCCAAACACGACCGGACTTCTGTACTGTCAAAACTGGAATATATGCAACCGTCACAGTCCCTAAGGATAATATACAGAAAAGAAAGAAATAACTATACCGTTACATATATTCCAATTTATACACAAAAAAACCAACTAACAGTCGTGAAACTTGCTGAGATTCTGCTATGAGATACACTTGGGATCAGATCTGTAGTAGTTTGCTTTTCAACACCTCTGTCATTAAGTGCAGAGTGCCTCTAAGAGTGTAGAGATGATTAGAGAAGATGGCATTTTGTATGTTAGAAATCGCACGGGAATGAAGAAGTACTGTTAAAATGACAAGATAAGACTCAAACCCATGCACCAGAGTCCTTGACAGAGTTCAAATGTCTTACTAAAATAAGCCCAAGTGGATGTACATAAAGTAAAGAAAAAGGGACATGCGAGTGAATTAAATCTATTAAAGTAAATGTAAAACAACTTTATTGTGTTTCATCATTTTTTTATAATTTTCCATGTGAGAAACCCTACACTGTCTCTGTCTTTTTCTTCAGCTCATCATACAGCATAGCCTCGCCATGCTTATTTTTAACATCACGATTTCTGTAGTTAAAGATGATCTCGCTGGAGGGAGATGAAGTAGAAAGTTTCTCATGGACCATCTGTAGAAAACACCAACAAAAATTACCAGTTTAAAATCTTCATTTTTATTTGATGTTTATTCTTGCAGAAGGGCTCACTTACTGATTGTCTGGGCTTTTTGGAGAATCTTCATTAAAAACAGCTTGGGTCATTTTCGTTTGGCCCAGCTAGTGGGAGTAGTCTTTTGTTCACTCTTGAGTAGAGGGTTTGCATAGAATCTTCTGAAATGTGGGATGTCTCAGGTCTGCAGGGGATGATTCTCTGTTAATGTATATAAAGAGCAATTTTTTTTTCAATCATGTACATTTTTCTATGATGAAGTGTTGATATTTTTATACCATTAGTCTTTTAATATCACAGATTTCACATTTTTCTGTAATGATACAGCAAAATGTCTCCTTTAGAGCAGACATGCGTTTTTGTCACTTGAAAGAACAGTTGTTTACTTGAC
The DNA here is from genome assembly GCF_003945595.2 of Pipra filicauda. Lineage (NCBI taxonomy): Eukaryota > Metazoa > Chordata > Aves > Passeriformes > Pipridae > Pipra > Pipra filicauda. The sequence continues at coordinate 440,836 of NW_024104480.1, forward strand.
TGAAAAGCAGTGCGCAGTTAGAACAGGCAGTGGTACAGGATGTCACAGTAGCAATTCTGAGTTCAGACACATTAATGAGTAACTAAACAGTCAGGTTATATGCAGTTTCATTATAAACCTTCATTTAGAAGCCAGAAAATGAAAGTTATGTTTGAACTTTTGCTATGAAATGACTGCAGTTACAAAATATACAATAATTTATGAATACTCCTTGATCAAATTATTAGTGAAGCTACTATAAACTTGCTCTAATAATAATCAGTTTCTGCTTAAAATAAGTAAATGAATAAAGGAGGTATCACTGGATGTGCCTTTGAATATTTTTTCTCTTCACTCGTCTTCTTATACAGTAGGTTAGTATAGATCCCTTGCCATATGTAATTGAACTTGCTGCTTTACTCTCTCCTTTCCCTTTTCTCTGAAAATCTCTCTCTAAAACTGTTTTGCTCAGTTGAGGCAATCCATGGGTGAAATCTTATTTTTTTATAGAGTGATTGTCACCTAAGAAAGTATATCTAGGATGAATCTGTACGTCAGTTATATGGAATACTTTCAACAATGTCAACTTCCTGCAATAAATTTTATACAGTTGTAAAGAGATTTTGTCACTGTAACAGCTTCTATGAGAGAAAAAATGTGTTTTCTCTGCAATGTTTGCTATTTGGGCCGTTCTGAATATCTTTGGGTTGTTTTATCCCACTCTTTAACATTTCTAATCTTCCCATGAATCTTTTGTTTAGTGAGTATTGCACCTTCTGGTTAAGAATGTAAAACTGATGGCACACATGTAAGATTATAGTGTAACTTAATCCCTAATGTCATTCCATATATTTTCTGTTATGTAGCCTCCCTATTCTCTCTCTCCCTCTCACCCCTGCCACCCTCCCTTTTTGGAAAGAATAACTTCCATCTATTAGTTTAAACGCTAGTTTGGTTTACTAATGGAGACTGATTGGTTTAGGAGCATTTTAAGAAGTTCTAACCACATCCATTGACTTCTCTCTTCATTTTGTGCTCTTACTTTCCAGTTGTTTATCTCCCCTCAGGTCAGATACCATCATTCAGCAATTCATTTGGCACAATTGAACATACTTTTTTTCCCCAGCTCTGTCTCTTTTGGAGATTCTCACTGTTGTTAGTAATTGCTTGTTACCCCCTCCCCACAAAAAGGAGTCTTATAGTACTCACTTGTGACAAGTGGAAAATCAGCTTTGTGTGCCTATATGGTAAAATAAGTGCAAACCGCTTTTGTAATGTAGGGAGCAAGTTTTCCTTGATTTTTTGTTTTGCTTTTCAAAACAGTTATTGGATGTGCTTATAGGAGCTTCTGCAGGCCCTTTTAGTCCTGTCCTCCCCCACCTTTTCTTAAGAGTTTAATTTCTGCTAAAGGTACATTTCTGTCATCAGATACACAGACACATATATTAATGTTTTCAATTCCAGCATTTATATGTGTTTTAAAATTTCAAGAGGAAAAGAAGCAAAAAAGATGCATTGCCTTCCTTGGATGATCTTTTGTATGTGATCTTCTCTGCACCAGTTTTTTAACTCTGAAATTATAAGAACTCAGAATGTATCTACAAAATATAAGGTCTGGGGAACTATAACAATCAGATAGTTTACATCCTAAGTTAAGTATAAAAGTTAGATAAACAGAGACTGGGCAGTTTAAAATTAAATTACTAGACTAGTAGAATATATTTTTAGTTACAGGAAAGGTAAATAGAGCAAAAGAAGCAGTAATTCTGTGGCACAGTCAAAAGATATCTAAAATTACGCAGTACCAGTTCTGTTGAAGTACTTGTCATTATTCAAAGAAATGTTGCTTTTCAGTCACGTTCAAAGCAATAAGTAAAGGGTTGCATGACTTAACTTTAAATGAAGGGAAACAATTTAAGACTTTAAAGAAAATATTTGAAATAGTTATTAAGCACAATGCATGCAGACTGTATGCTGAACATAATCAGGAAATTCTTTATTTAAATCTTTCGTAGAATTCATTGGAGTACTATTATCAGGCTTTCTATGTAAGGTTTTTGCATATAGATAATGTTTACCATGTAGTGGAGATAAAACAAGCATTCAAAATCTCTGTCTGCTTGGTGTGGGGATATGCACATTTCTCAGCTGTTCTTGTAGGGGTTAATGTAGACTAGAAAATTTCTGATATTGCTAGGTAGCTGCAGAATCAGTGAGATTTAGTTTTTCCCTTTACCTGATTTATTTTAGCACTGCAGAAATCTGTAGGGCACAGTAGGAATTATGTCTATACATATGCATTTTGATGGGGATTGGTGCTATCCAGCAGCAGAATTGCATGAGTTGTTTTGGTTCAGATCCATTGCATCCTCAGCAGGGAAAAGGTTAGACTGACTGTTGAATAGCTTTGGGAAGAGCTAACTGAAAAATTTGCATTCCAATGTTTTCCCCAAAATGTAGACATCCAGGTAAATGCAATCTTTTGTGGAAAACTTCTGTTTTAACACAGGTTAGGTAATTGACCAAACACTTGAAAACAGAATGCTCCCCACTTTCTAGATTTTTATTTTCACTGTTTTAGTAATTTTCTGGTTGGTTGGTTGGTTTGGTTTTGTGTTTGCCTTTTTTTAAAGTCTTTCAGAAATAAGCACTAGAATAATTTGGTTTATGTTTAGAGTGTGTTTATAGGAAGATTCTTTTTTTTAATTGCTATGGATTAGTATTCTTGTTAATATAGCAAAATTTTAAGCACTGGAGTGCTCTGAACAGTGTCCCAATATCAGCTTGTTAGTAAGAATTAAGGGGAAGATGTGTTATTTCAATCAATCCCAGGTAGATGTAGATAAATTATGAAATATCTTAACAAGGTTTGTGGACTAGGAGTTTGTGAGAAACCTTCTTATTTGTAAAGAAAAAGTGAAACTATATTCTGGAAAAAATTAATTTAAAAATTAAAGTTTTACTTTGAAAGTGTTTATGTAAGACATAGCAATATATTTAATTTTCTTATAGGACTTTATTATTCCATTGTAATAACAACTAGAGATCCAAGTATCATCATCCTTCCAGACCTGACAGATGTAATTCTAAATGTCTTTATGTTCTGTTCTATAAATATAGAAGTATTGATAAATTCCTATGCTAAGATCCTTCTGGAAAACTCAGTCTGAAGCCATGATCTATTCTTCATGTGCTATATATCCCCAAGAAGGATTTTGTAAATGTTAGTTGATTTTACTGAGGATATACCAGCCACATAGAGGAAAATCACCTCACTCTTACACAGTTTTGCTGAGTTTGCAAAACTAACAAGCAGTGTCTGTGTTAAGTGCGAGTAAGTGTGAATCTTTTAGTATGTACTCACTTTTTTTCCTTGTCACTTTTCTGACGCCTGTTATATTTTTTTAATGTAGAAATGTCGTTAGAATGTAAAGTTTAAATGTGTCTTTTTAATATTTAGATTTTTATAACATACTAAAATATAATGGGGATTTATCACAAATTTTCTATGTCTGATGTCCCTACAACCCAAATTATCTTCACTTACTACAGTGTTACCACTACGAATGCAGAGGTTAAGAAATTCTTAATAACTAAGACATATCTACTATGATTTTATCTTCTTTAGAAAATATGATAAAAATTAAAATGCTCTTAAAGTCTTCATATAGCAAAAGTAGCTTTCACTATTTTCTCCAGCAACAAAGTTGACTCTCTGTCTAATATGTTTTAAAAATAACCAAATGGAATAACTGAAATCCAGAGAGAGGTGCTTCTTTTCCATCAGTATTGAGACTATGCTGCTGCTCGCAGCTTCAGTGCCCTTCTCTGTTGGTATATGTTGGACATTAATTTGCATCATGATTTGAAGGTGAAGGTGGATTTTTCCTTTATACAAGTACTGTTAAAGTGGAGAAGCATAAGGAAAGTTAAATTCTAAATTTCAGGCTCTGAACTATACTCTCTAGATTGTCCAATATGTATATTGCTCACAGAAGCCAGTCTGTGGTACAAGGTACCCTTGTACCTTCTTTGTAGGCTTAATCACCATCACTTCTGGTCCAGTTATTTTACAGCGCCTGAGCAGTCACTCCCTCTTCAGTCAATGGCAGCTATGGATGCTCAGCACTCCTGAGAGAAACAGCCCATTCCAATTAAGCAGACTGGGTTTAATAATACTATTTGCTGAATTGAAAATCAGAAGGCTGGGAATTAAGTAATATTTTCCTGTAAGGTACATGCACCTGAGATCTAGGGCAAAACCGGCTTTACCAGGTCATGTTAGAGCAGATAATACCTCAAATGCTTGAAATTTTAGGTCTATCATGCTGTACAAGTGTTTGTTGGGGTTTTTTTGTGTTTTTTTTTTAAAAGGTGAGTCTCTATTCTGAACATTTTAGAGAAATGCAGTGCTAACGGAATTCAAACACTAGGTATCAATAAGGGAGAAGAAAAATGTGAAAAGTTCACAGAAATGTTCATAATGATTAATTTAAAATAAATACAGTTTAAACCATGTTCTACTTGCCCATAAAGCTTAACCTGATGAATTTTGTTTTTAATTTAATAATTTACTTTATATAGAATTTTAATACAGCATATCCCTCTTTAGTCTTTCTTATGGCAATATGCAGATCTTCTCTTCAACTAGAGAATGAAGCTACCAGGAGACTCCAGATGTCTGATTGTAACATTCAAACTGGCCAAAGTAAAAAGTGAATATATAATATGAAAAGTGAATATATAATATGAAAAGTGAATATATAATATGAAAATACTTAAAACAAATTAATTTAACTAAATTAAATTGATAGTATTCTTTTAAATGTACAATGCATTTTAGAGCTTGAACATACTTGATTACTTAGATTTTTGTAGCAAATTTCTCTCTGTGTACTTCATGTTGAATCTTCTGGGGATTATGGCAGCTCAACCTTTGTGAGCTAGCAGTAAAAAGCAAATATTTATGTTTCTGTATGTAATGTGTTTTGATCTAAAATAAACTTTATTGTTGTAGAATTCTGTATTTGATTCATGAACAAGAAAAGATTATTTGCAATTTCTGAGGTTTTGTTTGGACTTTTCAGGAGTTATTAAGATGATCTTGCAAATAATCGTGATTGCTAACGGACATCCTAAATTATGCCTATGCAACTCTGTGAGACTTCTTGAATTGTATTAGCAAAGGTCAAACCAATTGAAACAGAGTAAACAAAGCTTTAGATGATGCAAGTGAAAGAATGTGTCTTCAACTGTTTCTAGGCTGAGCAAATGTAAAAGCACTATAAAAGCAAGCAATGTCACTCTCAGTATATACTGGACAATTCTACTTCCAGGCATGATTTAATTCTGAAAAGTGACAGGACAGTCTTGTTCAACATTTCTGTAGGATTTGAAAGGAAAGCCAGTTAACTTTTGTGATGATTCATGCCTGAATATTTTGCACACTTACTATTTGACCAGCTCAGCTAAATAAGTGAGGGAGAGCACACACAAACTGGATTACAGTTACTTGTGCAGACTTGTTTATTAGCATGCACTTAAGAGAGACTTATGCAACCTGAGCTCAGCTTGCACAGATGTCACCAAGGGCATACCTTTAAAAAATGGGATTACACAACTGTAATGAGAACACTGTTTGGCAGGGAGAACCATTGCTACAGGAAGCGAGATGAAAGCAAAAAATAATGCTGGGTGATTAAAGGAGCCAAGGTTTGTTTTGTATGCCTGGCAATTTTCTTTGTAAAAGACCCAAAACCCCCGAAACACCCACCCTACCCTATCTCTCTGCATGACTACAGAAAGCATATCTGGTGTCAGAACCAAGGCACAACAAATACGGATTTTTTCATACTGTTTTTATAGGAATTTTTCAGAATAAAGCTATACTTTGAACCATGCCTTAAGCTTTTATGCAACAACTTAGCTTTGCTACTTTATTATCTACATCAGCTGATTTAATCACTTAAGACTGAAAACAAATACTTTTAGAATCTGTTAATAACAACAGAATGGGTTAATCCACCAATTTAAGAATCCTTCAAATCACCAACAGAAATTGTAACTTTTGGTTTTATATATATAATACATTAGAACATCATAAACTAATAAACTAAATATTAAAACTAATGGAGGCTAAATGGAATCTCAGACAGGTCCCAGTGTCTAATGACAAGCAATTACTTAAATAACCATTTCATGCTGCTAGGTTATTCCTTCACCAAAGATGTCATGGTACACTTCTAACTCTCCATGTCTGCTTTGCTTCAAAACCTTTGAGAAAAAAATTAAATAGTCACCAGACCAGTATAAGTAAGATGTGTGCTGACTTTTCAAGCTTTGCCTGTTTCCTGAGGGACATAAATTCAATTCAGTCAATTCCTGGTAAGCAAGACAGCCATGCATATTTTTAGAACAGCCAGTTCTGCATCTGCGTTTATCTACTTTTTTATGTTGGCCGGGTTGCTTGTAAAAGATGGTACCAAATATAACCTGTAGGATGATAACTGCTTTCTAAACATAATCAGGTTGATTGAAACTACATAGTAGTTGTTGTGTTCCTTATAATTTGTCATCAGTAAGTGTAGAAGTAATGTCTCCAGTATAACCTAGAACAGGAAAAAAAGTGGCTTCCCATCTACATGTTGTTACTGATAAAACATGCACATCTTTTCTTAAAAAAAAAAGGCCTCAGGGCAAAAAAAAAAAATCGCTTTCATGCTGGAAGCAGAAAAACAGTAAAATATTTCAAATTAGCTATTTGAGGGTTGTACTTGTTCATATTTGTCAGTTTTAAATGAGTAGCATCCAGAAGGGCTACTAGATGTTCTGTAAAAAGTTATCCCAGATATTATTGAGACCAAGAAAAAAGTTGTAAGGGAGACATAGAATTGAAACTCATGTGAGTTATAACTGTTTTACTTACTGACTATTTTTGGGCAATTTAATATAGGATGGAAGTGCAAAACTGAACTAAACTATTTTACTTCTTCCTTTGTCCATGCTAGGTTAATATGAGAAATGTGAGGGTTTTGCCTGGAAATTTTGTGACAAATCCAGAGGGTTTTAATTTGAAATTATTCCTTTGATAATGTCAAATAAGGGTTCAGAGTCCAACATCCAGGCTGGAAAGTAACGCCAGTGGCTCACCTAGCAGCTCTGACACCAGCGCATGACTGGCATGGTGCTAAGTCTGTGCAAGGTCAGCGGCTGGTGGGAGGCACCATGGGCTGTCGGGTGCCCCAGCCGTGAGGGTGCAGTGCAGGTGTTCCTGGATGCCCACCTGGGAAGCAACTGCTCTCCACCCTAAGCCAGGCAGCTGACTGAAACCCAGGACTGAGAACTCCCTGGTTTAGCACAGAGAAGACAAAGGAGTGGAGTTTGCAGGGGTATAGTAGAGGTAAGAAGAGAGAGAAGTAGGTGCAAAAGTATAAGCTGTTTGATCAGCTGATGAAAGCTGCTGGTGTTCACAGCCTCTTGCTAGCAGGTTCTTGCTGCAGATTGTTGTAGTAAAAGCACTTGGTAGGTCAGGATCACAAAGATGTGAAGGTTTTTATACTGGTGTACTGAAGACCTGATACTTGCTATCCTACCACTGCTCTCACTTCTCAATACTGTGCTGTCATCTCTACAGTGATGCCATTTTCTGATCCTTTGTCTCTTCTGTATTTGCACTGTGAGGTCTGATTTTGAGTTCCATGTTTGAATTCTCTTAATAGTTTATATTTTCAGTATTTATACTTTTCCCTATTTCCAAATATGTCACCAAACAAAAAAATATTTAAGTGTTTAAAATAAAACAGCCAGAAGATCATGTTAAAAAGCAAACAATTAATAGTTTTTATTTAAAAACTATAAATACTTTGTGTTAACTCATGTACTTGACAAGTTTCTCATTCTTGAAGCATTTAATTTCCATCATTAAACCTCTTAAGTGTATTCAGTATTTACATTCTTCTCCCTCCCTTCCTAAAATCCATATTCTCTGGAAACACTGGAGGCAAACCTCAGTTTTCTGTGCCTTCAGTATTTCTATCTTTGAGCAGCCTTCACCTTTGAGCAGTCTTATTGTTAGACTAAATGAACTAAATGAACAAAAGTCTTCCACTACAGCAGAAATTAAATTAGTTTCATTATCTAGAAGTAAAATTCCAGTTTTCATTAACGGATTTTATTTCATAATAGTTAAATTTCTTGTCCGCAGTGGTAATCCTCTCAAATAAGCATGAGGGAGCTCTCTACCCATTTATTATTTTCTTTGCACCATATAACAAAGCTTTTCACTTGATCTTTTCTGCTTTTATCTTCTTGGGGCATCTCTGCGTGAATGATGCAACTGGATTTATGTATATGAAAATCAGTGCTAAAACCCCACAAAAGTGCATTCAAAAAAGTGCAAATCTTTGAACTTAAAATTAAGAAATTTGACTTGCTTTTGGACAAAGAGTATTTCAAGGCTGTTCATGTATCTGCTCTGAGTTGTGTTTGCGATCTATCACTTCTGTTTTCTTTGCTCTGAGGCTTATTTTGAGCAACCATTGTGTTTACCTGTGTGATGTCTGCTTTTCCAGTTTGCTTTTTGGAAACTAGGTATTGTCTGGAAGCAGCAATTTCTCTTTTGAACTCCAGAGTAATAGCACCTTAATTCTGAATACTTGATTCTGAAGTATTTCATGCTGCTTAGGTAAGAGAAGTCACTTCTAAAACTGCTCACTAGTTTCATGGCAGGTTTGCAGGCTGTAAGGTGATGGCAGCAAGAGAATGTTTTAAAAGTATACACCGTGTACTCTAGATTACCAACACCACAGAAGCTAAAGCAGCCTCATTCATAGTGTTATTTCATAATGTTACCTCCCTATACATAACCTTCATACCTTCATAATCAAGCTCTTGCTTGAGTACATGTTAAATGGACTACACCAGAAGACTCCAAACCCCCTGTGGCTTGTGGGTACTATATTACCCAGTGCAACTTTCTGACATTGTTTATAGCTATAAGAAATTAAAAGGTTGTAACAGAGAAAGAAGAAAAGCCGCATGTTACTTGCTTAGTATTTGTCCCTAATGGACTAGCAAAATTTTGGACCACTAGACTATAAAGAATGAAATATCCAGAAAAGTACTTTGAAATAATAAAATTAACAAATGTATGAGTCTTCATATTGTGCCTAATTAGATTAACTTAAAACAATTTTTAGTACATGGAGGAAGAGAGGAAAACACTGCATGATTCATTTTGAACAAGAATTATATAATAATGTGATGCTGGTTAATGCATTATGACAGCATGTGAAGAATTATCTTTCTTCCAGTAGCTGAACAGAGCCAAAAGGAAGTTATGCCTTCCTTCTAAGTATTTGTGTGCATTTTATAGTATAATTATGAAATTTTAACTGTTAGTAACACTTTTTCTCACCATAACCATTTTTTCTCTTGTTTTGGTGTACCAACTGCAAAATTATCTTGGTGCTTTGGATCATGGCAGTTTATATTGAAGAATGAAGTGAATAGAGGTCTAGAGAGTTACATGATGTAGAAATAACATTTCTAGCTATTTTTAGTGGTTATAGGGATGAACTGAATAAGGTAGGATAATAGAAGAACAATACATGACACTTTACTCTTGGAAATCAAAGACTAAATAACACTATTCTAGTCACTACCAGTAGGAGATAGAATTATATCTTGGTGTTTCCAGGAGTTCTGTGTATTCTGACTCAAGTAGCCACAGCAGGCCTCCCTGCCTGAGCAGGTCTGGTCTTCATCTCTGGTAAATAATTCAGTGTAGCACTTCTGTGAAGAAATATTATTACATGTGTTTAATAAAAAAGAGTCACAGAGTAAAAATCATTCTGTAAATTCTTTAGTAAACATTATAACTCTGAGTTTCTTTGGCTGCATGCAAAGCACTGCTAAATCAGAATGGGAAGCTCACGATACAGTTCCTGGTTTCATAAGAAGGACCTGGCAGTGATGGAAATATTCAAAAAAATTGCTTGAAATCCTTTAATTTAGCCAGACAGAGTAATAAATGATACAGTTGTCTTGTTCTTTTTATGCCAGGCTAGTTTGCTCTACGTACAAATATGTGGAATTTCTAGTATCTTTCTTGAGCTAAACTTTTTGATTATGGCCTCTGTCTGACCAAACATACTGAATGCAATTTAATACTGTGGCTGTCCCCGTCAATGCAGCATCTCTCTTATCTCCCACAGGTGTTATTCCAAATGAAGTGTCAGCTGCTGCAGGACAAGTTGAGGTCAGCCTAGTTTTTCATGATAGAATAGTTTGAGTTCATATTGCATTTATTATAAATTTAGCTGTATAATTGCAACCCGTAGGTTAAACTCCCTTCCCCTTTCAGAGCCATGGAAAAGTCCAGGTGGTTTGAAGGAAACTACCAGAGGAAATACTCACTTGAAGACTTGTCACTGTTTTGTGGTGATAAGCCTTTTTTTTTAAAGGTTTTTTTCTTCCCTTCTGTAAACATAGCATTGTACTACTTCAATTACAGGCATCAGAGTTTATTTTGGATAGTTGGAAAACCTAGCTATTTAGAAGGTATGTGATCCACTTTTAATAGATGCACTCATCAATTAGGAATATTTTATATTAGCAAATCAAGGTGGTATATTTTATATTAATAATGAAACATAACTATTCTGTGAGCTGTACCTTATATTTCTTAACCCAATGTCTCTGGCCTTTTCCATATAAGCAGGGAAAGACTTCACATGTGAGAGAGGAGTGTGGAATCAAAATGACAAAATAAGGTGAGAAAGTCTGACAGAGAACAGATTATTAGAATCTGAGTTTAATTTGAAATAGTGCATGTTAAGAGATGAAGATGCAAAATCACATAGTTGGAGCATTCTGAGCAGTTTGCTAATTGCTTCCCTTTTAAATAATACCTTTTTCAAATTAAAGATTCTCACATCTCAAGATTCTGCATTTGCAGTGTTGCTTTGCAGACAAGGGGGATAATAAAAAGGAGGCATGTCAGCATGTCATCTTTATGTACAGGTGAGCTCCTAGAAATGATGAAATGGCATAAGAATGCAGCAAGGGAAGCATCTCTTTTCATTATGTATGTATGCAGTTACATAACGATGTCTGCTAGACCAAAGGTTTAAAAATATTTTAAATTATAAATCTGAGAACAGTATCAAATGGTCCATGTTTCAATCCCATATGTATCACTAAGTTGCTGTGCAGTCTCTTGAGTCTTCCAGAACTCACTTTGTTCACCTGTGAAATTATCTGTATTTTATGGTCATGCCATCAGATTTACCACACATTTGTTTCTAAAGCTCCTCAAGAAAGTCAGATAACGTATGCAAATCAATACTGAATAGTAACTGTGCTTTTGTAGTAGTTCAGCAGAGGTGATGAAGTATTCACTACTTTCAACTGAAAGGCAAGTGACTTTTTATGTAGAAGTGCCTTATGCCTGTTACTGAGAAGTCAGGCATGAAAGAAATTTCAAGCCTAAAGCCCTTGGTCTCTTCAACCAGATACTCCACCCTACTCAGTGGGTGGCAAAGCTTGTAGTAAATCCTAGGAGCTAGAAAGGGGAGTTAAGAAGGATGAGAAACATTTCCCTCCAAAACATTTAATTGAAAAGTATGAGTAGTAGGGAATTGAGTATGCTAATACTCAAACAACAATATAGCAGTATTAGGATATTATCTTAAATGCTGACAAGTTCCTAATCTGAAACTGCTTGAGTGTTCTTATAGATCTGTCTTGAATTCAAGCACTAATTGATAAATCTAGCTACATAAAACTGTTGTCTTTGTGCTTTTATACATAATGGCTGTGTGCAATCACAGAAGAAAAATATGTATTTGCTTTATTTTGTATATTCTAGGAACTGTGATGCAGGGAATTAGTTTAATTATTCCTAAATTGCTGTTTTCTGTATTCTGCATCCATCAGTTTCATAAATCTGATGGCCTCAGAAGGAAAGTGAATATTTTCCTTAATGACCTAGCAAATTATACAGTATTGTAATTGGGAAAAAATACTTCCTGATTCTCCTTGAAATAGCTCCTTACCTTGACTCTTGCAAATGTTATTAAGTACATTTCTTTAAGAATCTGTTATGCTATGACTTAGTGACTTCTCTCAGCTGTGAATTCTGCTGGGTACAGCATCTCCAGTGATGTGGTTTTAGATGTTCTGCATTTTAGCTAAAGGAATCACACATATTAGGCGGTTTTTAGGTCTTCCCAACTCACTGTCTCAATATCTTTGCATGTATTTTTAGCCCTGCTGACTAGAAATTATTAAGTAAAATCATCTGCTGTTTCTTAATGATAGTCTTTAAGGGGCAAATATTAACACAGACTCAGAAAAATCCCAGCAGTCCCAGTTGTGTTTTATGAATGTGTATCTCAGTATTCTTAAAAAGCACCTAAACATGCAGTCATTTCTTTGACCTTTCTATCACCAGCTGGGCAAGATAAGAGAAAAACTAAAGATGTGTTTGCAGGAAATTGGGTAGGATCACTATTCATTAAAATATCAATAGAAGCACTGAGATGCAAAATAGCTTGCCCACTGTGGGTGACAAGGGCACTGGGAGATCTGGGAATAGATTCCAGGTCTCCTCAATCAAGCCATTCCTCTCTCATGAGGAATCTGTCTTCAGGAGCAAGTTATTGTCTCTTCTTAGATACAAGGTCCCTACCCATATAGATTTGATTTTCTTTTTATTTATTTACACTGTGTTTACAGAAATAAGAATAAAAGTACTCAAGTGAGCATCTGCTGCTGGCTAATTTAAAATCAAACTCATGACTAGCATCACTGTTGATAAAAACAATTGTCATTTTATAGCACTGTTGGCTCTGTTTTCTTGGCATTCAGAGTTTTTAAGGTACATTTAAGTAAAATAGAAGTTAGGAGAAAGGTTTTGACACTCTAGACAAAGCAAAAGAGAAACACCACTTAACAAGGTATTGATAAAATTAAAATCTTTGTTTTAGGAAAGTCAGACTCTTGAAGGATCAAATCTGGTCACTCACTTTTAAATATTCCCATTCAAAAAAAGATGTCTCTAGTGAGCCAGTTTACTGCAGTGGTTCTTAGTAGTCTTTCTTCAGTGGCCAAGCTTGCACTTTGTACTTTTGGAAAGAGAGGTATATGGCATGAAATGTGATCTCTGAACAATTTTCCTGCTAGAGCAGAGAGATTGTGTTCCCTCCCAAGGTGCAGAGGAGCAGTGCCTGTCAGCTTTTCTTCTCTCTGAAGCGAGTTAATTCCTCTTGGCTTCCCAGTGTAAACAATTGTGGCTTTTAGGTTACCTTTCAGTTTTTTCAGACAGTGCTCTTGCTCTTTTCATAGCCTTGTGCATTCTGAACACACTCACATATCTGACTTTTCCCTCATGTCACTCACCATCTTTATTCAAATGCCTGTTAATGAACCTTTTTCCTCCGTTTTACCTTAACTGAGATCTGGGCACTACAGATGAATATATGAATGCACAAATAAATAGCATAGACTGTTTGATATGAAGTCAGGCACATGGTAAAGAAATTTAATATTTGATACCCAGCAATTACTTAGAGCAGCTTATACTTTGTACACAAAAGGATCATACAGCAGACATAGAAGCTTTGGGTTTAGTCAGTTCCCTGACCCGAATGTTTTTAAACTTTTATCCCACTGTTGGTATAGTTTTGCATTTGTAATACTGACAGTGACTCTGCAAAGGCATAGTTATAATCTCCAACAACACTGTCATCTGGTGGTGGTTGTAATTCACAACATTTAAATAAAAAAGTAAAAATAGCAATCAGATCAGGCTAGAAAAATGCTCTGATTATCTATTTATACTAAAGCTTTTAGGGTTCTAATCACAGCACTATAAAGGATTTTGCACAACGATTTCTTCTCATTCTGTGGGCTGCAGGTACAATGAATTACCATAATTTTCACTGCATTGTCAGATAAACTGCTGTCTTTTGTAATGTTTGTGATCAAAATACTTCCAAACTGAAACTGTTTATCTGTGCATCTATGCATGGTACACTCCCTGACCGCTTTAACATCAACAATAGTATTTTGCATTTTATGAGTAGGAGTAGAAACTGCAAATATTACCAAATGCAACATTCCATAAACTGTCTGTAAAGAACAGTGGTGTGTACATAAGTTCTGGACAATAACTTCTAATACATGATCAGTGCTCCCTTCTGCTTAGGTTTTTTTACTCTATTACCAGTTCTTGTTAATTTCTTTTTAAAGTAACCCCCTCAATGTCAAATATTATCCAGGCAGAATAATAGGAATATTCAACGTTGTTTTAACAGCAGGATGATGAAATAAAGAAAAAATCAAACATGAAAAACCTCCTTTTCAAAAATATGAACCAACATTAAAAATTTATCAGAAATGTTACATATATTATGTTACATCGTTCTGTGTCTTTTCATATTTGTGTTGGATGACTGGATTGAAAGAACTAGCTGCTAGCAAATTCATACATCTTTGACAAAGTAATTGATTTTGAATGTGTGGAAAAGAGTATTGAAAGACATATTCATAATTCATACCCATAGCTTTTTTATGACTTCCAGAAAGCTGCAATAACTTAAAGACAGCATTTTAAAAATTAGCTTAGATTGGCTGAAGGCCGTATGTATGAATACTTCAGCCATCAGTAGCAACTAAGTCACTGGTTGAGATAATATCAATACTCCCACTAACAGAGTTGCTTGTTAGCTGAACTTCAAATAGCGCTTAGTCGTATTATAGTTGAGTTTATAGTTAAGCAAATTGCTCACCAAAGACTGTATGTTCCCGAGCACTCTGAAATAAATGGCAACATAAAACTGTCCCGCTCCTGAGTGCCTCTGTCTCCCTTGTGGCACCTCTAGTTCTCCGGGGACTCTGCACAGTAAGTCAGCAGAAATTGCTTGTTTTTTTGTCAGGTTAGTTTTCTGCTGACTGAACACAGAGAAATGACTAAGGGAACAGTCTGACAAGCACTGGAGCTAGCAAAAGGCAAGGAATGGGATGGCAGGAATGTGTGGGCCAGCATTGCTGACACTTAGAGAGAAGTCTAGACTGCTGTGAAAACATAGTCTTTTACATTTACACTCTATTCCCTTTCCCACGGAAGTAGCTTAACTGCTATAGATTTAATTTGGAACAGACCATAACCAGTGCTGTTTGCAGATATACATTTATCTTTCACAACACCATAATATCATATTTTTCTTGTTTAGTCTATGTTAACTGGTGTACTTAAGGAAGATGAAGGGCAAATCTTCACTTTCAACAACTACTTTTAATTTTACAAAGAAATCTACTAAGGTCAGATCGGCCCTCTAGAAATAAGGTACTTATTCAGTTAACTATGGGATTTTGACACTCTGTGTGTGTATGGAAGAATAGTTCCAGACATTTACCACAGGACTTCTGTGGGGTTTAGAGCAAATGCTTTGTATATTGCAATATATTTTAATCAAACTTGCCCAGATGCTAAAATATTTAAAGCCCTTTTGTAAGGCTTATGATAGGGTTTTGCAGAATTATCACATATGTCTTCAGAATTTGGATAGTACTACTTAATGTGGGATACCACTTTGTATTATTGGAGCACTACTAGATACATAGCCACATATCACAAAATATTGCTGGTTTGTACCAACTCAAAAGCACAGAAAGGATCACTACCACTTGCAGTTTATCTATAACTAAACAGTCTGCTGAAAATTATTTTTTTGAACATGTTGCAAAAAAAAAAAATTAGGAAAAACAGCAGTTTATGTTTGCTGTAGATGTATCTTGGTTATTTTTTTAGTCAGTGTAACAGCAAATGATCCGTTTCCTATGCACCTTTTTTTTCAAACTACTTACAGATTTCAGGAGCGTATTTCAGTGAAAACATTTCTGGGCGTTAGTGATTACTGCATGCAGCCTCCTGAGTAGGGCGGTATACAGAAGACCAGCGTGGTTCATCATTTCTTGCAAACAGTACCATGTATTTCTTAACCTTCATACAGAGTCACTGTCAATACAGTGTTTCAAAACAGCCCCATTATTGGAGAATGAATGCTGGCTACTGCTGACAGCCCTCTGCATCTGTATGGATAGGACTGAACACACATGCACAAATGTCATCCAACAAGGGCTCTAAAGCCAGAGGCTTTAACCTAAAGCAGCCAAGAACATTTCCGCCCTACTTTCATGGGGACAGTAGCAAAAACAACTGTGGCAAACCCTGCCTTTCCACCCTCAATGGTACTTTAGTTGTAAACAGTATATCTCAGATTTACAAACAGAAGAGCATTCAAAAGGTTTTAAGGTGGACTGAACGAAAACAGCACGACTTTCTTATTAGCAGATAGGCTTTCAGGCAGTTTCAAAAAAGCAACTGTTGAGCATTTAGTCGGAAGCTTTCACAAGCCGAAGAATCGGGCAACAAGGTAACAACAAGGTGCTCGGTTCTCGGGCTTGTGAAAGCTTGTCCGCGACACTGTCAGTACCGGCTTAGAAGGACTCGGTCACGCGAGGGCTTTAAGACCGTCAGCGTTCTGGCGGGGCGGAGGTACGGGGTCACACGGTACGGCGGCGCAGAGGTGCCGCGAGGCCGCTGCGGGCGGTTGTTACCGCTCCGTTTTCCCTCTTGACGGAAGCGGTGACTCCTTTCTGCCAGCTCCGTTCCCTGGACGGTACCGCCTCCCGCGCCCGCTGGGAGAGAGGCGAGGCGGCGCTGCTTCGCCGCGGTCGCAGCTGGAGTGCGGGCTTGGGGGAGGGGTGGCCCCGGGCATTGCGCTGGGAAGTTTGTACCTCGCCGCGCACCGTGCCGGCCAGGGCGCTCGGCTCCACGTTGGCCGCGCAGGCGCAGCTGCCGCGACGTTGCCCTGCCCCGGGGAGCGGGGACCGAGTGCGGGGCGGCGGCGGCGGCTCCGCGGGCAGGGGCAGGTGGAACTCGGTCCCGTCGTCCCCCGGGCGCCCCTCGCTGCCCCATCGGCTGGCCGGGAAGCCTAGTCCTCTTCTCCGTCCCGCCATCATGTTCAAGAAGCTGAAGCAGAAGATCAGCGAGGAGCAGACGCCGCCGCGCGGGGCGGGGGGACGCACGGGCTCCCTCCCGCCGCAGGTACGGCGGGGCGGGGCCGGGGCCACCGGGCCGTGTTGGGGCTTGTGGCGGCCTCTCACCCACCGGGGCAGGGCCGCGCCTCGCCCGGGGAGATCTTGGTATCCCATGGGCCGGTCGGACAGCGGAAGGGTCGGGTCATGCCGCACCGCGCAGGCCCAGCCGGCCTAGGGCTGCGGGCTCGGTCGGCCGGCGGGCGTCGCGCCCCGGTTTGCTCTCAGCGCTTCGCTGGAACTGTGACATCCAAGTTGGTTGTTACTGATCTGCTTCCTGCCCTAGAAGCCTCTCTAGATGCTTCTGAGACCGTGGTTTGGCCACTCTACAAGGACGGTCTTGTGGAGGAATGTAAAAACCATCTCTTGTTTGAACGGAAAGGGGATTCGTCTTTACTATTTAAAGTAATAACATTTTATGTGCACTGAATAATAATCCAACATTGACGTCTCCAGTCATCCTTCTCTCTCAGTGTTTATTCTTTCAGTTCTGTAAATTCTTTCTGTTTCCGTCCTTTACAGGGCTGGTTTGCTTACCTCAACCTTATGTTTGCTTTTTGTTTTCACTGTGGAAGAACTGAGAATGTAGTATAAATCTGAGATCAAGGCATTTATTTATTTGTTTTAATCATAATTTAATCGGCTGTTTTTGTTACATGTACTTTCAGGAAATTAACTGTTGGATTCTAGAAACTACCGTTTTTAATTTATAATAATGCACATTAGATATGACATGAGTGCAGAGTATCTCTATAAGTGATAGTGGCCAGAAAAATGTTGTGATGATTTCATATGTGCATTGAAACAGAATAAATTCTCTCTTATCAAATTTTGGGTAGAAGGGCTTCAACAAGTTGTCTTTGTATTGGCAAACTCCATGTTTATAGTGTCTGCCTGTGTGTCATCGCTGGGTTTTAAGTATCCTTTGCATCTTGGAATCTGAAAGAGTAAAACTGATTATTAAACTCTGTATCCTGTAAATGTTAAGCTATAGGCAGGTAATTTTGTTAATTTGACAAATGGGTGATCAGTTTTCTTGGCTTGATTGAGTGTAATTTGAACTGCTGGGAGATCTGACACTGCATAGTCTCAGTATTGAAACATGGTTTCAAAGCTCCTGACATTCAGCTGTGTTATATTTCTTAAATCACTCATTTGTCAAATAGAGGTAATATTTTTGAAAATGGGTTTACTATAAAGTTTTATGTAGTTTTTCAGTCTTAAAGTCTTTCACTGTGTCTTCTCTAGTTAGTGAAATTAAGTATGTTTTTGTTAGTTGCAGTTTAGAGTGCTGTCCTGAACTGGCATGTGTGGTCAACTTTCAGTACAGTGCAGCTGCAGAGTTTACTGTTTTCAATAAACTGCAGTTGAATTATGATACCTTGCACACAGTATTGTAATCCACTTAGTTCAGAATACTCCGTGCATATGTTCAAGGGTTGGTACTTGCTGAAAATTGCCCTAGTGAATAAATTTGGGCCTAAGGGTACATGTGCACCCTCAACTCATGGCTTCGCGAATGAAGATTTGGGAAGGGCTCTACCCACGTTTGTTACAAGTGTGTTGGTGGCTAAAAAGGCCAATACGAGATAGACACGTCCGGTTGCAAAAGGCACAGTAGAAAGACTCCTTAGGTGGTATATTCTGCAAGGCACGAATCTTTCTGCATTGTCTTTTCTCCTTAAGAGTGATCCTGCGTGCTTTCTCAAAAGCATCAGCAGCGTTAAAGATCATGTGTCTCCAGACCTCCCAATTGGAGGCCAGAGTAGACCAGTTATGTTGATCAATATGGCCAAGGCCGAGATGTTGTTTCAGGGAGTCCTTGTATCTTCTCTTCGGGGCTCCTCTATACTTGTGACTGCTGCTTGTTCTAGAACAGATGTATTGGTCACATAATCTGACCAGTGGATGTTTAGGATTGTATGGAGGCAGCGTTGATGGAAGCGTTCTAGGAGTCGCAGGTGGTGGCGGTAGATGATCCATGATTTGGAACCATACAAGAGAGTAGACAGCACTATGGCTCTGTAAACACTGATCTTTGTACTTTTCTTCAAGTGTTTATTTTGCCACACTCTTTTATGAAGCTTTCTGAAGGCACTATATGCCTTTGCTAACCTGTTGTCTATCTCACGTGTGCACCCAACAGCGTAGTATATTGCAGTCTTTATCTGGCTGTTGTAATTAATGTTGTCAAATTTCCTGAAACCTGATACAAGAGCTTTAACCTAGTCTATAGAGCTAATCTGCTGTACTGTGGACAGAGCAGATCACATCATTTAAGGGTTGACATGAATGGAAAGGCAGAAGCATAAAATTACATCTGTTGTTTTATATTTGCGTAAAATAGTTTCTTGCAGTATTTCTTATTCTTCAGTTGCCTTCAAGTAACACTAGGGGGAAATTATAGTTGAATTTAATCTTAGAAGTAAAATAGGTTAGTCTTCATGTGTTATTTGAAAACAGATTCTGTAAACAAGGAAGGAACGAGAAGGTTTTGAGCCCTGTAATGTACCCGAGTCTTGCAGAAAGTGTGAGATATGGTTTTGTTACTTTGCTTTTAGTAATTCAGATCTTTAAAATGGATTACTTTCTGTTGAAACATTTTCAAACCAAATTTTCCTAACACTTTTAATTTCTTAGTTTTGTGAAACTTGTGTTTGCATTAATTTTTGCTCTTTTCTTCCTATACTCTGTTGTAGAGAGGTTTCACTCACCATGCCCTCTCTGCTCTATTCATGTCTCTTGCTTTGTGACGTAGAACTTGACATTTGTACTTTGGCTTGCAGTGTCTTAAGACTAAATTCACTAACCTAAGACTGTTTAAATCTGGATGTAAAATTTCTCAAGTGTGACACTTTTTCTGAAGAGGTGTTTGTAGTCCTTCTTTCAAATGAATGGTTGGTTAACTGATGTCATCTGTCAGATTGAGAATAGCTGTACTCTGCCCCTCACAGGCTGAGGAACACATCTGTTTCTAATTGCTGGCAGAAAAAAATGCTATTGCAATTACAGGTGTCTTGGACTGATACTTGTTGAAGATTATTATCTGAAAAAGAGGGATGAAGAAAAAAATGAGACAGTCAATGCTTTTTTTGCCTTTTTTTTTTTCATACTGACAGACCTTAGCTGCCTGGCCCCCGAGTCAGGACCATGACTGCGGGAACATTGACTTTCCATTTGTGAACACTGAAATTGTAAGGGACCAGTTGTGTCAGTTGAATGTTTATACGTTCATGGTGTCGGATGGGATTCATCCAGAGTGCTAAGGAGCTAGCAGATGTTATTGTAGGACCCCTCTCAATCATTTTGGGAACCTGGGGAGGTCCCTGCTGACTGGGAGCTAGCCAACATTATTCCAGGTTACAAGAAGGGCATAAAGGAAAACCCAGGAAACTACAGACCTAACCTCAGGACCTGGAAAAATTATGGAGAAGATCATACTGGATGCTGTTGAAAGACATTTAAAGAACAGTGCAATCATCAGACACAATTAATATGGGTTCACAAAGGGAAAGTCCTGTTTAACTGATTTAATAATCTTCTGCAGTGTGGTCACCTGCCTGGTAGATGAATGGATGATGGTAGATGTAGTTTCTCTGGGTTTTAGAAAGGCTTTTGATACTGTTCTTCCCAGCATCCTTCTGGATAAGCTGTCCAACAGTGCAATGAGCTGCTACACAGTGCACTGGGTGAAGAATTGGCTGAAGGGCAGGGCTCAAAGAGTTGTAGTGAACAGGGAAGTATCTGTCAGGTGACCAGTTACTGCTGCTGTTCCTCAGGGCTCAATTCTACAGCCAGTTCTGTTCAGTCTTTTTATCAGTGATCTGGAGGATGCAGTTGAATGCACAGGTAGTAAGTTTGGTGATGATACTCAACTGGGAGGTGCTACTGACTCTCCCATGGGACATGAAGCCTTGCAAAGGGATCTGGATAGCATTGGGAAATCACCAACGACATGAAACTGAACAAGAATAAATGCCAGGTTCCATACCTGGGATGGAATAATGCTGGACGTGAGGCTAAACTGGGAGAGGAGTGGCAGGAGAGCAGCCCTGCAGAGGAGTCCCTGGGAGTGCTGGTTGGCAGGAGGCTCAACAGGAGTCAGCAGTGTGTGCCCTGACAGCCAAGGGGACAAACCACATCCTGGGGTGCATCAAACACAGCATCACCAGCCAGCCAAGAGAGGTGGTTGTCCCCCTGTACTTAGTGCTGGTGCAGTCTCACCTTGAGTAGCGTGTGCAGTTCTGGGCCCCATCATTTAAAAAGGGTGTGAAGGTACTTGAACATGTCCCGAGAAGGGCACTAGAGCTGGGGAAGGGGCTGGCAGGAATGGGCTCTGAGGAGAGGCTGAGGGTACTGGGTTTGTCTGGTTTGGAGAGGAGGAGGCTGAGGGGTGACCTCATTGCTTCCTACAGCTTCCTGAGGAGGGGAAGTGGAGAAATTGTGTCTGTCAGGGGAGATTTGGACTTGACATGAGGATACACTTCTTTACTCAGAAGGTGGTCAAAACCCGGAGTAGGTTTCCTGGAGAGGTGTTCGATGTCCCGTGCCTGTCAGTGTTGAAGAGGCATTTGGATAGTGCCCTTAAAGCCTTGCTTTAACTTTGGTCAGCCTTGAAGTGGTTAGGCAGTTGGTCCCTTCTTACTTAACTATGCTATCCTGTTTCATCTCTTCTGATCTAGCCATTTTCAGTTACTTAATCTTTCTGTTCCTTACATGAGATGAATGCATATTTTTTCTGCGAAGCTTAGTGCCACTGAAATGACTGTAAATTGACAAGAAGTCTGAATGCAGCAGTGAAAACTGCAGAACTGTTAAGGGCAGGGTGAAGATATGTGTTGATGCTGCTTCTAAACAGTGACAAAGTGTTCATGAGCATTTGGAAATCAATTTCCTTCTGTATTATGAGGGCCAGAAATAATCTTTAAAACCCTGGCATTAGGTTGGGGGTAGCAATAACAAGAGAGTAGGCTGTTGGCATGAATAGATCGTCATTGTTTTACAACAAGTATGAATAGTTCTGGTGTGAAAGGAATAAATTTGTATTATATTGGCATTAATTCACTAGTATCCACATTTTACAAAAATGTACCTATAGATTTAGGCTATAAAGCATGTGTAACTATCTGAAAAACTGCGTATTTTGGTTATATCGTTTCAGTGGTCAATCATGTTTTTGAACATCTAACTCTGTCTCATGAGGCAAGCATTTTGCAAAGCAGAATTTATGTATGCAACCTCAGCAATGGTGCTGCAAAAAGTTGTTAAAATATTTGTGGTGTTTTGGTTTGGTGGTTTTTTTTGTTCATTCTGGTTATGGTGTAGAATATACCTAATGAGAGATCTTGCTAGTTACTTTTTTTGCATATGCTTGTTGGTACTTTAATGCTCTTTACATTTATACTGAAAATTTTATATTTGAAATTTGAATTAGGAGGCTGGCAAGCTACATTTGGCTTAGGTTGGTGTGACTTGTTGGAACAGCACTCTACATGAAATGGTAAAATTTCTGTGAATAGATGTTCAGTGCTGATAGGAACAACAAGTACATATTGACATAATAAAATGTGGCATTTTCTGCTGCCCTTTTTCATTGTTTAGATTCAATTTTATAAATGTAGTTTTTTCTTCTTTTGTCATTTTTTCTTGTTAAAAAGTAATCAGACAGTATTACACTTGTAAATGCTTGAATCCCTGTCAAATCGCAAAACTTTTAATTCTTAAGTAACTGTACTATGTTGCTTGTGTTTTAAATGTCGTCTAAGAGAGCCATAGTCAGAAATAATCAAAATAACCTATGTTGTTGCATGTTCTTGTGGCTGATTCGTGGCACATTCTCCTCTGGAGACAGAGGTAGAACTTGTCATTTACAGTTTTTTTCTTTAAATAGTTCTAGACTAGGCTTTACTGAGATGTTATAGTTAGTAATTGCTGAAGTAAATTTGATACAGAATAATTAGTTCTGGACTTTAGGGTATTACTTGTTGACATACCTGATCTCTGTGTAGGTCCTTTCCAAATCACCTCCACCAACGGGCAACAGAAGTAGGACATCTTCATTTACAGATCAGAATGATGAAGGCACTGTAACACCGGACAAAGAGGTCAGTTGAGAACTGTTTTTCAACTTAAAAAAAAAAAAATCTAACTTTGTGTCCTTGATTACATTTTTTTTAATTCCTCAATCTCACTATTTTCTGTGCATTTATAACTATGAATAGTCTAGTTTTTAACTTAAATGCTGAAGTGTTTAATATTAATAAAACAGACCTTTAAGCTTAACTCCAGATTAGGAAACTTTTTAAGTCTTTAGGTGTTAAAAATCTTACCCCTGAATTGAACTCAGTGAGGTAGTGGGACAGAAGTTACATTCAGAGAGACTAACTTTGGTTTTTTTGCCTCTTTTGGTTGAAAAGTTAGGTGAATCCAGTTAACTGCACAGGTAATTTGAGGTAGATGATTGAAAAGATTTAAACAGAGCATTTGTGATTGTTTCTAACCATAACCACTAATAATTATCAAACTTAAACATACTTGCCTCACCCCACTCCCCCTCTCTCCCCCCAAAAAACCCAACCCATCCCCTTCCCGAAAAACCAAACAGCACACCAAAATGAGCCTAAATTATTAGTCATAAAATATCATTAAAATCACTATTCGGATAATCGGTAACCCTGGCTTGCATAATAAACAGAGCAAACAGAGAAGATAATCTGCACTCATCTTTTTTCATATTGAGTACTGTGGCTCTTTTGAAGTGTCTTGATTAAAAAAATCAACAAATACAAACAAAAAAATTCCCTGACTTACTGAGCATGGAAATAGGCTGGTAGCATAAAGGATCATTCTGTGAACTTTTTCAGAAGAGGTATTGAGTTCCTAGTCAGAAAATTCAGACAATCCACTTTAATTTTTAACACCATGTTTTCTTCAGGAGATAATCAGTTATACCTGAAATTTGCATTAGATTCCATTATGAACGCTACCAATGATTACAGCTTGGCAGTTTGCTTCCTGCAGTAGTAGAAATGAAAGGAAAAGTATGTCACGGTTTTGTTTTATATTTATTTTATATTTATGAAATGCAATATTGAGTTTTCACAGCTATATCTATATGCATATGTCTGTCTGTAATGACTTCTCCCTGTCCCTGGAGAGAGATCTCCCTGGAGAGAGATTCTGGTGCTCCAGAATGTCAGCAAACAGTGTCACCCTGGATAAATTATTGTTTTTCAGTAATTTCTGTTCTTAATGAAGGGTACAGAAGTAGCATATTGCCACATGAGAACTACCACTGTGGCCTGGCAGTGAGCTGGTGCCGAGAGTTGGTTACACTGATGACCTGTGTAAACAAAAGATTCCGTGCCTTTTTAAAATTTATTCTGTGTATCCATTGTATAATGTGCAGAGGTTAATGAACAGATTTGGCAAAGGTTTTCAGACTTTTTAAGCAGCAAAAGCTTAGTCGAATATGAAGTATTGAAGCCACGAGACAGTGATGTTCTTCTGTGCAAATGATTCACTATTTTTTGTCTGTCATTGACTTGGTGCTGCCTCCACAAATGGAAGAAATCTTCCTTTCTTTTTCAGTGGGAAAATAAAAGGAAAGGTTCAGTGTAACTTACTGATTGATTGATTGAAAGGTAGAATACTTTTCCTTAACTTGTATTTATTTTTTAAGATGTTTGCTTTTATTCCAGATCAGAAAAAGGTATGTGATTCTGAAGGCTTATCTTCTTTTTCAGTTTAATCACTTGATTTAGTAAAAAACAATAGTTCTCTTCACAATTTGGATAAGATATTTAAAAGATAAATACATTTCCAAATTTTGTTGGATGCTACTGACATGTCACCTGTATGTATAATGATTTCTGAAGTGTTCATAATTTCTATGGAGAGCCACTTATTTTATTAGATGTATGTTGTCCCCAGCAAACTCTGTTTTCAGACTGCTTTTACAGACAAACAGGAGAAGTAAAGGATTTCCCACAGGACATGCCAGGTTACATTGGGAGAATATTAATCTCTAAATACAGGGGTTAGACTGGAGTGATCGGAGAGGCAGAAGGAGAAATAAGATTAAGACTGGTAAAAGAGTACTAAAATGCCCTCAGATTTACAGTTATCCTTGGTCTTAGTGTGCTGCCATGACAATTTTACTTGTGAAACATATCATTTAATTAAAAATTTAGAAAGTAGTAAAGTGCTAAAGGGATGAAAACCTCTTACTTTTTTGTAAGGACTGGTTTTACATCAAATGGAAAATATTACTAAAAGTAAGTTTAAATTATTAAGACATGAAATTTAATTTCTCCAAATATTTGTCATAAATGTTGACATTATAATTAAAATAAAATAATCTTTGAAATTTGTTTGTTGCATTACATTTTCATAAAATTCAGTTCAGCAGTATTACTATGCTTAAAAAAGATGCAGATACTGTATACTACCTCTGAAAATATATGCCCCGATTACATGGGTGTTGTGTCTTTTGGAGGGCATTTTTTTGCAGTGTTCTCATTTCACCAGGCAGTTGTTTTATGTACAGGTGTCAATGGCAGTGGCATTACAGTGAACTGTTGGACAGTGTTTAATACACTAAAAATATTTGCTTGTAGAGTATCATGTGCTAAAGTGTTTTTGCAGTACATGAATAATTGCTAACCCTTTTACTACTGAAAGCTAAGCAAAAGTAGTTTTTCATCATGTTTTCTGTCCTCCCTGTGGCTGTGTTTTAGTATGTGTTCAATAATCATGATTTTTGATTTTTACTTCTGTAATATCAAAGTTGCAAGTATTGCATGTGAAATCCTTGATTTACACTCAGAATATTTTTATAATAAAAACAATTTCAGAGTGAATTACAGTTGTAAATGACAGCATTAGTCTGATCAAAGAATTATAATAAAACATACATGCAAACATTCTTGCTTTATATTCTACAGTGATAAGATTTTTTTTATTTTTCAAAATTCCAAAATGTTATCCGTTTAAAATAAACCTACAACTTATATGCTCCATTTGTGGAATACTAAGCAGGTTTCTTTTTCACACCAACTTTCTTCTTCAGATTGTATTTTATTAGATCTGTGGATCTTCAGTGGCAGTGTTACAGAGAAACTCATAATTTTTTCATATATAAGGAAAAAGAAGTCTGTCTAGTTCTGTATTCTCTTACTGCAAGTAGCTCATATTTACAGTGTGAGGTAAAAGCATCTATTGGTACTCGCATAGAACTTCTTCAGAAAATTTGCATATCAGATACTGTCTGACTTCGTATGTTGCCATTTGAAAGGTCCTAGATGATTAAAATATGCTTACTTAGTGCTTCCAGTCTTTTCTGGGGAAGAATAGTGTTTATTTTTCAACCTGTTACTGCATTCACTCTGAAACAGAATTTAAGGTGAAAAGCATCAGTTATATTCACTACAGTTGCTGGAAGTTCAAAATTTTCTTTTTGTTCTACCATATACTTACTTAAAAGTCGGGCCCACCTGCAGAAGATAAACAAAACTAGTTTACTGTCAGCTGACAGCAAAGAGCTGAGACCTTGCTGTGGATGACCTACCAGTCATGCAGATCGAAATATCGCTGACATCCTCTTGAGTGTTATGGAAGTGACAGCAGAGCACAATATATATAGCTCTTCTTACAGCTAAAGATAAAGTAGCCATGGTACTTTTCAGTCTCACTTTAGTGCTGTAAAATTACTTTTAAAAGGATTTTTAAATTAATTTAAATATTTTTATAGCATTGACTATTAATAAAGCACGACAAGGCAAGCTGAAATAATATTCTTTCAGTACTTTTGCTAATCCTGCATCTTTCCTGTATTGACATACTTAATTTGAAGTAACAGGTGTTGCCTTGCAAAGATGGTAGTGGTTCAGATATATCTATTTTTTTTCCTTTCTGACATGCAAATTTAAGACTAAATTTGTATGTATGTAAACTTGAATTTTACAACTCCTTACACCAACATGATTAGATCACTCATGAAAGTTAAAAGCAAACCAGAAAAGACCTTGTATTTGATTTCTGTACTTCCTCTTTCTGAAAATGCAGTTCTACTTTCTTGGATTCTGGGGCTTTTTTAATTGCAGGGAAAACCTTGAACTTTCAGCTATTCATTTTTTCCTATTCCCTGATCACAGTAGGGATGAGACATAAAAGAGTATGTTGCAAATTGCACAAACTTTTTATAAATAAATATTTTGTAAATAGGAAAATTACTGAATTATTCACAACTTTTTTTCCTAGCATTCCCCAACTTGGACAAATAACCAAATTTATTTATTTATGTTACTCTGAGGAATGATTTACTTGTCAGTAAGAAATGAAACTATAAACCTTTAGCTGGTAGCTGAATCTGCTAGCTCCTTGAACTAGATGAGCAGATACTGGCTTGTCTCTTAGACAAATTTTGTACCAAAAAAAATCAGAATGAGAGTTAAATATTGTGATGAAAGATCAGCCATATCACAGCATATTAAGGAAGCTTTCCTGTATGACCATCCAGGAGCCACTCTGGCAGTCACACTTGCACCATCCCAGGCTTTCACTGCTGGGACTTAAGCCCCTTTGCCACAGGCAGCTCCAGCGAGCCAGTGGATGACTTTCTTGACTCTCCACCCACACTCACATTGTCAGACAAGTTCCTCTTACTGGCTTGACCCAAGGTTTCCCACAGCAGAGTCCCAGACTTCTGGTTCCTTTAAGTAATTTTATCAAGGTGCAGCAACATAATGACAGATCAGGCTGGGTGCCTCCAAGCTGAGATCCTGAACAAAGGAATCCCTGGGCTTTCAAGTCTGTGTGCGTGTTCCAATGGTGATCTTTGTTCTGGGGTCTTCTCACTGTTCAGTGGGTTTTGCAGAGTCTCTGGGTGACTGGCCACCATCCAGCCAGCACAGCAGGTCCCCATGCCCTTCGTTGGGGACCATTTCCTCCTACCCAGGGCACAACCTGCAGCTTACAATGCAGCTGTGCACTGAGCTACTTGCACTAGATGTAGTCCTTAACAACCTTCAGCCTATAAATTTGGTGCCTGAGATTAAGATCAGCGTAGTTTAGGGAGATCATATGCCCTGGAGTATCACAGAAAGATCAGCGTAGTTTAGGGAGATCATATGCCCTGGAGTATCACAGAATCACGGAATTGTTAGGGTTGGAAGAAACCTCTGGAGGTCATCCAGTCCAACCCTCTGGCAAGGCAGGGACACATACAGGAAGTGACACAGGAACATGTCCAGGTTGGGTTTGAATGTCTTCAGAGACGGGGACTCCATGACCTCTCAGGGCAGCCTGTTCCAGTGCTCTGCCAGGCTCAATGAAAAGAAGTTCTTCCTCATGTTGAGATGGAACTTTTTGTGTTTTAGTTTATAAACACTGCTCCTTGTCCTGTCACTGGGCACCACTGAAAAGAGTCTGGCACCATCTTTTTGACAACATCTTTTGAGATATGTGCATGTATTAATTAAATCTCCTCTCTGTCTTTTCTTCTCCAGATTGAACAGGCCCATCTCTCTCAGTCTCTCCTCATAAGAGAGATGCTCCAGACCCCTAACCATTTTTGTGGCCCTCCACTGCACCTTCTTGTAAGATTCCAGCTCTGGGAGCTACCAGCTCCTGGACTCAACTAGGAGTTTTACTTTAAAATATAAATATAGGGTTCTTTAATACCTCAAGATAGCGTCAAGAGAATAAGACACAGATTTGTCCTCAAGGGATTTATTTATTCATTTAAGGCAGCAAATAAGGGGACTTGACCAAAGTTCAAAAGGACACCACACAAGCTAGACAAAATGTTCCACCACAGTGCTGACTCAGTATATACTATTAATCCACAACATTTAAATCAAAATCCAATCCCTCCAGCTCTAAGCATCAAGAAAGGAGCAAAGAAAGAGAAGCAGAGGGAGCAAAAAGAAGGAGAAAGAGGGAGAGAGAGCTACCACAGAAACCTTGTAGAAGGCCAGCTCTCACAATTCCAAGTGGCAGGACCACGACGCAAGGCAAAGACATACCTATGATTTTATCTGCTCTGGTCGCTATGGCCAACCCCTCTAGGCCACCAACCACTCTGGGGCTCCAGGCCAGGGTGGGGGGCAGTATCCTCACTGGCTCTGCCAATCTGCACTGGGTTAGGGGCTCTAGGAGGTGTGGTGTGTTATAGTTTTCCTGGGCTGTTTGTGACTGACAGCTACCCTGGGGCTTCCCCATGTGGGCTCCAGGGGCCTGCCGTGAGGGATGCAACGCCACCTCACCTCCATGAGGTTCGACCCATCCTTCCCCCTCCACACACGCACACACACACTCCCCACAAGGTGGTTCTGACCCAGTAATAACTGGTCGGGTGTCTAATACCTTTCCAGAAGCAACTTGTCTTTCTTGTACTGAGGAGCCCAGAACTGGACACAGCGGTCCAGGTGTGGCCTCACTAAGGCTGAGTAGAGGGGAAGGATCCCCTCCCTCGACCTGCTGACAGTGCTCTTCCTAATGTACCCCCGGATCCCATTGGCCCTCCTGGCTGCAAGGGCACACCGCCAACTCATGGTCAACTTTTCATCCACCAAGACTCTGAGGTCCTTCTCTACAGAGCTGCTCTCTGGGTAGTCAGCCTCCAACCTGTACTGGTACTTGGGGTTATTTGTCCCCAGGTCCAGTGCTCTACACTTGCCTTTGTTGAACTTCATTAGGTTTCTCTCTGCCCAACTCCCCAACCTATCAAGGTCCCACTGAATGGCAGCACAGCCTTCAGGTGTATCAGCCGCTTCCTCCAGAGTATGTTTCAAACAGAATGTTGGAAGATCTTACTAGGATTTCTATAGCAAGCTTCAAGTGTGATGTGATGGCATTCAGAGGATTAGAGCAGGTTAATTAAACAATTACATCTTTGCATGCTCTGTTTCTGGTATGCTTCATCCTGCTTGGAGTCACCACTTGTCTAGTTTTATTGATCACTATACTGGTCTAGCTCTAAAGTGGTGCTAGTGATACATAAGACAGTATAGCACCAGATGTCTTTAATGTTTCTGAAGCTATTAAGATAATTCAGAGTGGGTTTTAGGACAAGTCCTTAAGTGCAAGAATCCCGTGGTAATATTGTTTAATTTTGCCTGACTAGCAGGTGGTTTCTTGCCTGTTTTCCAGGCATAGGTGAATAATTTTTAGTTACTTTTAGTACCCCTTTCCCTGACATCCCCCCTCCAAGTTAACTAGACAGCTAGTTCTTAAAGCCATATTGAATAGATGATTAAAAAAATTAAGAATGCAGATAAAAACACAGGTATATATTGGAAAGCATTAAGTAGTGTAATTACAGGACTCACTAGAGAGCTCTGCCTATAATTTAATGGTAAAAACATACCTATCAAAGTAACAAAAATACTGTGAACCAGTCCTTAAATATTTTCATTGTTGGTCACCCAACATCCGAGAAGAGGATGAACTTGCTAATGGGTAGATACAGCCAGTTCTAAATATGTTAAAGAAATAACACTCTTGGACCATGACTGAGCATGTTCTGTCTTTGGTAGCTATTTGAATTGTGAAACTCTTGGCTACTGGAGAAGAAATACTTTGGAATTTCATTTTGATACAGTGATTACTGTTCTGCCTCAGTACTGTATTTTGTTCTTTATTTGTAGGGTTGGCTCCTTCCCTTTTGTGCTTGCCTTTACTCAGTCAACAGCAGGGTGAAGCTGAGATTATTTAGAAATGTTCTTGTATCTGATCAACATCTGTGAAACTTAGCAGAATTGCTAATTGCATTCTACTGTTTGTGTAAACTATTAATTATGATAATGACCCTGGAGTTGTATGTCTAAAAACTCAAGCAGTGCTGCATCAATTTATATTCATAAGTTTTTTTCTTTCTTTTTCTCAAAATCATAACATAATATAGATTGGCATATTTTAGACAGAGGATAGCCTGGATCTTCCGATCTTGCTAAACAGGAGTTGCATACACTCTGTATCAGTCTACCAGGTAGTTTTGAGTGGATTTTTAAAATTAACTTCTGCCACTGTTTAAAGCTCTCTCTCTCTCTTACCTGTAAGTTTTGGGGTTTGTAATTAATGTTTTGTGAAAGAATTAATGTCTAGGCCTCCTGTTAGAACTTGGCTGCAATAATATGGTCATGGACTTCCAGGGATGACTAAAAATCCTAACAGTTCTTAGGTGCTGAGCAAACTGACAGTCCATCTTTTTTTTTGGAGCAGGGTGAACTTGTTACAGATCAAATAGGAATTATTTTTAATGCAAATTGTTTGATGTACTAAATAATGGAATTAGGATGAAGCGAAGTAATGCTATGGTGAAATGTCACAACTTAATATTTTGAGAAACAAGGATTAGCATGCTGTTACTATGAAGAGATAATTTAAATTGCCTGTGATTCCTGAAGTTCTTGGGTCATGTTGTTAAAAGTGACTTAACTAAGCTGAAGATAATATATGTTACATGTTGAAAATGTTCATAATCTTTTGGTTAATAATATTTGCTGTAATCCATTTATCAGTGCTTTGCAAACTGTGTTTTATCTTCTTAACTGATCTTCTCCAAACATACAAAGTAATTTCTGTCTTTAAGATTTCATAACTTTATTTGTGGCAGAGAATTTGCGTGCTTCTAATTCATGAGGCCATCAGGCTTGCTTGTAGTACTGCTGTGGTATGTTTGTGCATGCATAATATTTGCCTCTTTCTTTTTCTGGCATATATCCTTTCAAGAAGAGGAATGTGTGCAAAATGCATAGCAGGGTCAAGGCTATGAGCTTCTACAATTGTCAGCACTGGAGGAAGATTTTCTGGAATCATTATCATTTATCAGCTTTCTTATTTTTCCTTTGTCTAAAAGCTCAGATAAGGAAACTTCTATCAGTTTTACACACTTGAATGTATATAGCAGGAACTTTAACACAGTTTACTCTTTAAGCATTACACTTCTAATAGGCTGAGACTGGTGACCAGTCTCACAAAACTCAGCAAGTGTTTGCAACCACAGTGAATGCAGAGGGCAAGTGTGCTGAGGCCAGAGGGGTGAAAAAGATTGGGAGCAGGAGAAATGTGACCATCTCTTTTATTAGCAGCTAGTCTTTGTAGCAACTTAAAAGTGAGAAGTTTCAGCTGAGTTTCTCAGACCTAGCTAGTTATTGGCAAATCCAACAATCAGAAGCTATTGTATATGGCTGTCAATGAACATTAACCACTTATTGCAATTTCTGAAAGGGTTTTGTGAACATAAATTGAGAGCCATGTAGTGTTCCAGATCTTGCATATGAAAATATTTTTCCTCTCTCAATTTGAATTGATGTAAGTAAGCTACTAGAGCACTGGAGTCAATGTAACTGTCAGAAAAAAAAGTAAATCAAACTCTTAACTTACACTGTAATTTATTTG
This sequence comes from Pipra filicauda, assembly GCF_003945595.2. Taxonomy (NCBI): domain Eukaryota; kingdom Metazoa; phylum Chordata; class Aves; order Passeriformes; family Pipridae; genus Pipra; species Pipra filicauda. Next base: position 473,320 of record NW_024104480.1, read on the forward strand.
GCTCCTAAAAATACTATTTAGTAACTTGATATAGGGTTTTGTCTCATTATTTCAGAACTGTTTTGCTTTATTTCATGTTTTGGTTCAGTCAGCAGACAGCACAAATCTCAGGCTGTAAGAAAGGCTGAAAGAACCTTGAACTTATATATAAATGAGTATAATCATGAGAGGAATATTTTTTTGAAATCTGTTACACATCCTAACAGCATTAGATTGCATTACATTAAATATATATATCCAGTTTGAATTCAAATTCCAGTCTCCTTCTCTTCATGTTTTCATCTCTAGGGATTTAAATCTCTTCTTAGATACTGACTTGATAAAATGTTTAATTCAACTTGTGGTATTTTTACAAAATAGTGTTCTAGTAGTTTAAAAACAATATAAGGAATTTCTTTTAATGTAGTTAGAATTCTAGTGTATAAGAGCACTGATGATAAATAGTCAAAAGCAAGCGATTTATAGTGTATATAACTGAAATACTGGTAGAATTTTTAGAATAGTGGGTTGTTCATGCATAACTGAGAGCATATAGGGCTCAGTGGTATATGATAAGTCATCCACGGAAGTTTAAAAAAGTTACAGTATAAGTGCCTGAAACATTTTCTTTATCTTTGGCTAAACTAGGGTCTGTCTTTTAAATTGCGTGCTTCTTTACTACCAAATGATAAAAATTGTATTTTGGCTGTTCTGAAATGATCTAATGCATATTTTCTGGTTATGTCCTGCCTTTATTAATATCTGTTGTCTCATAAACTGCTGTATTGTTTTATTATGTTTTTAGTAGCATGGAAAAAATGGGTAAAGTTGTGCAGTGTTCCTTATTTCTTGATTTATTTTCATTTTCCTCCTTTTTGCATTGAATGACAGCTGTTAGCCGGAATGATAGCAGAACCTGCTTTTCTCTCTGAGTATACTATCTTTGCTTTGGATCCCACCAAACAACCTAAGCCACAGAGTGACAGTGTGGTGAGTCCTCCTACCCCTCTTAGTAATGCCTTTAGCAGGTGGAGGAGAGTAATGTACTAGAAGGCAAACCTAGTGTTGCTTGTGGCTTGTTCTCACAGAGACATCTATCTTAACTACCTTGTTGCTAACCCTGCACTAAATTTCACAGAGGTAGTACCTGATAGCTCCTGGCTGGTGTGCTGTATGATGTGAATTTATCATAACATAAAAAAATTAACGTTTTCTCTTATACAGGTAACCATACCCTGCACAACTTTTAAATAATTGTTGCAAAAGTTTGTATGTTTGTTGCATAGAATCTTCCATTTCATGTTTGTATATGTCTGTATATATTTCAAGATAAATGGATAGGATAAACATTGGGATTGGTTTCGTGTAAAAATGACATGCTTTTTGCTGTGTACAGTAAAGGTTGCATGTCATTTACTACTAATGGTAGCAGGAAATAATTATTTCACATAGACTTTGAAATTAATCTATATCTAGTTGGTACCCTGGCAGCTATTATTGTGAGGATAACTAGCCTTTTTTATAATAATTGATTTTTATTTTAAATATACATTTCTTTGCCTGGAATTGTTGTTTTCATCATATATAAGTGGAGAAGCTCAATGAGAAGAGACGAGAAGAGAAAGAAGCAGGCATAGGGATGAAAGCAGACTTCCGCTTTTTAACATAGGCACATACAAAGCTGTATTCTTGCTATTGTCACAGGTCTGGAATGGCATCCTTCACATGGTTCAGAGGCATGGCATTCCTGAGTCTGTAGTCAAATCACAGTATTTTTTAGAGCCCCAGCTCATCCCTGATGCTTTTCCGGTTGAGTAAGTGCTCTTTGCTGGTCATGCAGGGGCTGAAAATGACAAGTCACTGAAAGCTGTAGCAGGATAGAAATCTAATAAGGAGGTGGACAGAGCAAAACACACCATGTTGTGTTGGACTTTTCTCTCTCAGGCTAAGCAAGATTGGACAGAAACAATGATTAATGATTAAAATGGTGATCCATAGAAAGTCTTAATTTGTTGCAAATGGTTATGCTTTTTTAGAGTGTGTCCTTAAAACACTGATTCATTATTAGTTCAGTCGTGTTTTCAAGACTGAACTTTTTGGTGGGGACCAAAGAAGACATGCTGAAAATCTGTAGTTTCAAAATAGTTACTAAATTTTTTTTTCAGTTCTAGATATTTTGATCATATTTGAAATCCAGCAATTGCTACTTAAAGATTCACTGCAAAATTAACCTTTTTTGGTTTTAACTACATTACAGAATATCTCTAAAACAGTTTTATTTCAAATAACGTATTTGTGTGATTGCTCAAATGTTGTCTTTATATGATCTTTTAGTATGTACTTCAGTGGCATATTTACTGGCTTGCATATTTATATACAAGACTGCATACATAACAAATAGTTATAATGTAGAAGTTATTGTTAATGTGTACCAGTGTGTATTAATAATATGTTACCTGTAAAACTGATTTTTTTCTCTGAGCTTTCTGAAAACTCTAGAGCAGTACTCTCACAGTAGGAATTGTGAGGGGGAGAAGACAATGAGAATAGAGAATGGGATGTCTGATTATAAAAACAATTATATTAAAAAGCACCCTACATTATGTATGTTTGGGAAACCTAGATAAACTAAAGATGCAGGAGAGGGAAAATTTCATCAACACACACAAATGCATATTAATTCTGCTAAATCAAACTGTGTGTATGCAACTGATATGTGATCTAAGAGAGTGAATGTCATAGAGAAGTGACTGTAATTGTGGATTTTTTTGGTGTAGGTGAAGTTGGTATAAACTCGTTACTAACTAAGCTACATAGGTTTTGTTGCATTTTGTTCAAAATATTCTTGGACACAATGTGGTTTTTAAAAGAAAAATGAAAGGGAAATGAGGGGGAAAAATGTCTACTAAGCTTTCTTTCCTTTCTCCCTCCATAATTTACTAAGTTTTGGAATACCTGAGAAGGAGGGAAAACAGTAAAATGTTTTTAAATTAAAACATTTAAGCTTTCACTTTTCAGGCTTACTAATCTACTTATACCTTTGAGAAATGAGTAAGATGAATTAGTTTGCATTTCAGAAATAGGGAAGTAAGGAGGTGTAAATGTCACTAAAACACCCTAATGTGCTCCAGTTAAAACTGAATTATGATTTATACATCTTCATAATAAAAAGAAACCTTTTTATTAGAGATTGTAAGTATATGGATGTGTATGTTCTATGAGTTTGTGGAGGAGACACTTCCCTTGGTTTCCAAAAACCCTGATGTAACAACTGGGTTTAAGATGTTTGAAATGCCTGCTCGTGCTCTGTGATTCTGGTTTTGCTGAAAGCTCTCATAAGACTTATGAAAGGCTAGGGCATTTAAGCTCTTGAAAGCTTCTTGAATCAATACTTATATATAGCAACTTCCATTCATAGTTACTTTCAGTGTGTGGACACCTGAATACAACCCATTGCACAGTGATGTAGTCTTGTAGCAGCTACATATCTATGGTGGTCCAGTTTTTATACAAAAGATTACCTTTTATTATTTATGCCAGTGGAAAGTCTAACCCCCAGATGTAGTTTCTACTTTTGTTCACACAGATTGAGTACAAAGACGCCAGCATAAAAAGTAGGAGAATTTTAAAAGTGGCAGCATTAGTTTAGTTTTGAAGTTACATTTTTGAGGATCTTTGTAAATCCTTAAATGGCAGATTTTTAAGCATCTTCAGAGAAAGGAACAGCATCCATGGGTTCTATATTAATAAAAACCTTATTAAATTTAATAAATCTACTTAATCTTGTATTTTAAAATAGATGTTAAATATTAAATTATTCTTATGAATTACATGTACAAACCCTTCATAGTTTTCTTTAATTCTCTTTTATGTATATCAGAATATATGATTTTTGAAAGAAGTATATGCAGTTAGTTCGTAATTCTTGGTAAAGTATTTGTCTTCCTCTGTTGTCGGGCCTGTACTAGCATGGTAGATGTTTTTAAATTGTAGAACAGAAAATTTTTTATTTGGATTACCTTATTATTAACTTTCCAGTTAGGAAACGAAAAAGAACAGGTAAGGGAGCTGAGAATAAAATGTGGAAGTGCTGTAGATTAAAACACAGTAAGAGCTGTAAGTCCACTAGGAATAAATCCACCACCACAGGATAGTGTTCTGAAGCAGAATGCAGATTTTGTTCAAACCAGGTGAAGCGCAATTTCCAAATTCAGACTTCCTGTATGTCTGGTTATTACTCATTTAATTTTGTCTGCATCTGGGTGACTGCTCAGTACCCTGTTTTCCTTAACTATCTGAATTTCTCTTCATTCTGTGGTATTTTTGTACTTCCTTAAGACCTTTTTAAAGCCCTTTTACACTGTATCATTCCTCTGCCTTGTTAATATTTAGGTATGCTTATCTGCGTATCCAGAGTAGAAGCTGTGAATGTGATTATGTGGCAGATGCATACAAGGGGGATTGTGATTCAAATTTCAGTTATATGTACACCTTAAATTTTTCAGTTTGCATGTAACTTTCAGGGTACAGCTGGATTTAAAATTAAGAGTTACACTGCTTTTAAGTGAATTTACCCATATTTTGTTTGATATGCCTCAGTGCTTTGCTTCTCTTGGACAATTCATGTCCAAGATGGTTTCTAGCATGTGTTGCTAATTCAGTTGGACTGGGTTTAAAAACTGTCTGGATTTGTATAGGTTAGAGTGATAGAATATCCTGAGTTGGAAAGGACTCACAAGAATCACCAAAGTCTAACTCCTGGTCCTGCACAGGACAGCCCCAAGAATCACACCATGTACCTGAGAGTGTTGTCCAAACACTTCTTGAACTCTGTCAGGCTTGGTACTGTGACCACTGCCCTGGGGAGCCTGTTCTTGTGCCCAATGACCCTCTGGGTGAAGAACCTTTTATAATATGCAGCATAAACTTCCTCTGACAGAGCTTCATGCCATTCTTTTGGGTCCTGTCACTGGTCACCACGAGAAGAGATCAGTTCCTGCCCCTCCACTTCCCCCCCTTAGGAAGTTGTAGACTGCAATGAGGTATTTCCTCAGTCTCCTCCAAGCTGAACAGACCAAGTACCCTCAAGGCCCTTCACCATCTTCATTGCCCTCCTTTGGACACTCTCTAACAACTTAGTATCTTTCCTCTATTGCAGTGCCCAAAACTGCACACAATATTCAAGGCGAGGCCACACCAGTGCAGAGCAGAGCGGGACAGTCCCCTCCCTTGACCGGCTGTCGATGCTGTGCCTGATGCCCCCCCGGACACGATTGGCCCTCCTGGCTGCCAGGGCACTGCTGACTCATATTCAACTTTCTGTTGACCAGGATCCCCAGTTCCCTTTCTGTGCACTGCTCTCCAACCTCTCTTTCCCCAGTCTGTACGAACATCCAGGGTTGCCCCATCCCAGGTGCAGAATCTAGCATTTTCCCTTGTTGAACTTCATATGGTTGGTGATTGCCCAGCCCTCTAATTTGTTGAGGTCTCTCTGCAGGGCCTCCCTACCTTTGGGGGAGTTGAGAGCTCCTCCCAATTTAGAGTCATCATCAAACTTACTTAGTGTACCTTTGAGTCCTACATCCAAGTAATTCATGAAGCTGTTGAAGAGAACTGGGCCTAAGATGGAGCCCTGTGGAACCCCACTAGTGACAGGTCACCAGTCTGATGTTACCCCGTTTACTCTTTGTGAAGTTACCCCATAACTCTTTGTGCCTGACCCATGAGCCAGTTGCTCAACCATTGCGTGCTGTGTGTTGGACATTTTGTCCAGAAGGATACTATAAGAGACAGTATCCAAAGCTTTACTGAAATCTAAAAATTTTATAACAAAGGCTTTCCTTGGTCAGCTCCATGGATAGTCTTGTCATAAGGAGAAATCATATTTGACAAGCAGGAGTTTCCCCTTGTGGAGCTGTACTGACTGTCACCAATGACTGTGGTGTCTTTCAGGTGTTTTTCAATAACTCCCAGAAAAATTTTCTCCATAATTTTACCGGTCACTGAAGTGAGACTAATAGACCTGTAGTTTCCAGGGTCATCCTTCTTGAAAACTGTGACGTTATCCAACTTCCAGTCACTGGGAGTTGATTAGAAAACACCTGAACATAGGACATAGGAAAAGCAGGATAGACAGACTAGGAACAGAATGTAAAAAAAAAAAAAAAAAACACCAAAAACCCCCCAAAAAACAACGAACAGAAAACCCCAACAAACAAACAAATTGTTTTCTGCTGTGTTGGTTTTGTTGGTTTGGGTGGGGTTTTTTATGTGTGTGTGTTTTGTTTGTCTTTCTTTGACAGTGCAGAGGAATGTACACATGAAGTTTTTTGCCAAATGTTTTTTCTGAAAGTTTAATTTTCTTCCTCTGCTTGTTCAGAGTTTAAAACAGCTTATTACCAGCACTCTTTTTCCAGGTAGTTTCCACTCCCCCAGTGCAGTTAAACAGAGAAAGGCGGTGTTACAGCCAGCTCTTACTCATGTTGGCTGTAAACACTAGTCATCAATTAGATTTCTCCTGCTGTCATTTTGGCTTTTTGGTGTTTCTTTGATTTGCGCATAAATGTTATATAAATAATCGCTCTGAGTAACTTAATTGGAGATATCACCATTTGCAGATGTCTTGTACTAATCCATGCACACATAGCTGCTTTGTAGTTCTGTATATTGCAGCAATCTGTTCTGAATTTAACAAACTAGCTTGTTTGCATGAAGACTTCTTAATAAGCATTGTAAAGAAAGTACTAAAAACACAGACAAGGTAAAAGTACAGATGATATTTCTAGGAATCAGTGAATTACAGTCCTTGTAGTGTCTATTCCTTCTAATGGTTGTTTTTCCTGCTGTAGAACTTAACTAAACAGCCACTTCCTGGATCCACAGAAAATAATGGAAGTGAACCAGCCTCCCCACAGGTACGTGGAGGATATGGGGAGTTTGTTTCCTCCTTTCCTGCTGTGTTGTCTTTGTGTTACTTTGGTTTAAGTGTCCAGTATGTATCTTCATGCTGGAGTAGGGATGATAAGTCCTTGCCTGTCAGGATACTAGGGTATTTTGTTTATGTGTAATCCCATTAGCTGGTATTAAGTGGTGTCACTGATGTGCGGAGGTTTGTTTGGTTTTTTTTTGTAACGGTAGGTTAGCAGACTGCCTGCATTGAGATGCATCTTGTTGCACAGCCATCATGGGATACAGAGCATTAACCTCGCTTTCAAGAGTACAGGGCATATTGCATGACTGGAAAGCTAATTTCTACCTGAAGGAAAAGAACTGATAGGCTTAAAAGTATTGTCACTAGTGGTAAAAGTGTAAGTCATTTAATATGTCTTGGGAAAAACTTTACCTTGATGAAATTGAGTTAGCCGTGGCTCCTGGTACATGCATCCCAACATTTTATCGTAGGGGCAACATTGTGCAGTAATGCTTTCGAATCACTTCTGTAGCACCAGCAGTATATAGTACCATAGCACAGAATCTTTTGGTCTAGAACAGTGTATTTGGTGTCATGCATGTGTTAGGCAACAATCATTTTGTTGCCCAGATCAGGTCTCTCTTTCCTGGGCTTTAGTGTGTCTGCCTAAAAGCAGTGCAGAAATAATGACTTGCTTTGGATTTTTGCAGCTAAGTGACACTCAGTCTTTCACCCAGAGGCTTCAGCTTCGAGTTTCCTCCATGGAATCTTTGTTTCGAAGCCCGGTGAAAGAGACCCTATTCCGCTCTTCTTCTAAAGAGTCCCTGGTACGAAGTTCTTCAAGAGACTCGCTGAATCGACTGGACTTGGATGCCGTCAGTCCCACATTTGACTCACCTTCTGACATTGAAAGTGAAACAGAAGAGCCTCCTGGCAATATGGACAGCCTCAGCAAAGAGCAGTTGCTGCAGCGACTGCGCAGAATGGAGCGCAGTTTGGGCAACTATAGGGTAAAATACTCAGAGGTAGGCAATGTAGTGACTGGTTTAGCTGGGTAGAGAGGGGAAAAAGATGAGGCTTACAGAGATTGCAGTAGTGGATAATCTTTTTGTTTTCCTGTTTGGAGCAAATGTTTCAACTTAAACCTAACATGGAAGTTAAATTATAATTCAAATTGACGTCTAGAGAAATCAAATGTTTTTCCAGTGATAAAACATGGAAATCCTTTTCTTCTCTTGTTTGTAAATAGTTTCCTCATGTCAGCAGTAGAGGTTAACTAGTGGTTACTCACAGAAAGTAGGCCTATTAAGGTTTCAGCGGAAAGCCTGTAGGAGGGGGTGGAGTTCAGGACAGAGCTGAGCATGGTTTTTACTCACATGACAGCAAATTTACTTTTGTTCTGGAACTTTTTCTTGAAGTGCATAATGTATATTCTATGCACATACAATAGGCAAGCATTTTGTTTTAAAGAAATAACTTCTATTCTCCATAATTTCCAGATATTCCCTGTAAGGAATTAATTCAAGGACCGTTTCTTCTGCTATTTTAGTGAACACCAATGATATAAATAGTTTTTCTACTCATTTCCCGAATTATTGGGAAATGGGGATGGGATGGGATGGGGATGGGAAATGTCTGGGATTGGGGTTTTTTTGTTTGTGTTGGCTTTTTTTGTTTGTTGTTTTTTGAAGTGTGTGCTGTATTTAAAACTGGATGTTTGCACTGGTTTTTTACAGTTCTTTTAATGTTTGCTGCCCTCAAATACAAAAATTGCTGTGCAGACTTTTGTCTACTAGTGTCAAAATCCCTGGAATCTAAAATATGTATACAGCAATTGCAGTATTCAGCATATGCCTGAAAAAACCAGTTGTCTCCCATTAATTTTTGGTTCTCTTCCAGCTGGTATAGTAGGTATTTTTTTAAAGTTTATGTAAAACAGTATTGCTAAAGTGAAAATTCTTCAATTTGTGGGTTTGTTTTGCTGTTTGGGGTTTTGGTTTTCTGTGTGGTTTTTTGTTTTTGTTTTTTTTTTTTATTCGTGTAGTCTGTTTAGTGAGTGTTAATTTTCTGTATCAAAAAGGCTTGGTGATTTTTTCTGTTTCTTTAGTTCAATTGGAAAGAATAGCTTTGCTGGAGCTTGGATGACAGTAGTTTCAATATATAATGAGTAATTAAAACATAAATATTTTTTCTCTCTTAAAGTAGGATACAGAGTTAGCATCTCAAAAATATGGTGAGGGAAACCATCCATAGCAGTTTTAGTTTTCTTTTTAAGTGCAAAATAAATATGACTTTGAAATTAAAAGTAATTTTGAAAAAATCTTATTTTATATAAGAATTTGAAGTTATATTTTGACCTATTGATTTCTAGTTTGAGTGTTTTGGATGTGTTTTCCTTTAGTTTTTCATCAATTTGAGAACAGAATATTCTAGTTCCAAGTGCCATTAAGCTACTTCAGCTTTGGCAATTGTAATTAAATTTTGAATTAAACTAAATTGTGCAGTTACTTGTTAAATCCTTTGTCAGCTTACAATGAGAAATATTGTCCACTTTCAGTCTATCTGTATGCTGGGTATATGCAAAGCACATGGGATGAGAACATTACACAGATCCTTTTTTGCGAAATTTGTAAATGTATTTTTTAATTCATACTCCTTGTAAAATTACTTTTACTTAAGCTCCCTGGGACATGCACTCTTTCAAATGGACATCCCTGTGGGGTAGCTGTCTGGGATGTAACTTTCTGATACTGTTGGGTTTTGATCCCCTGTATTGAAGCATGGTACGTCTTCTCAGCAAAGGGAAAACTGTGCATGAATGCTGAGTAACATTACTGTTTTGTGATGTAGACTTCTTTTTTAAAACATTGGAGATATTTTATAGATAGAAAAAGGAAACACTGAGAAAATTTAAGTACACTTCTGTCAACAGAGTGTTCTCAAGTGAAGTGAAGAGTTTCAAAATGCACACAGTGATACAACTAAGGAAATTATTTCAGTAGCTATTAATGAATGCATTATCATCATTATAGCCAATTTCTGTATTTTAGCTAGTGTCTGCTTATCAAGTTATCCAGCGGGAAAAGAAGAAGCTACAGGTAAGAATTACTTTTCATCTTCTCTTGCCTGAATGCTTTTTTGAATCTTAAAATGTGTAGTGCAAATACAGATTTAATTTTCAGTGCATTGTATGTGTGCATATAACAAAAGATTCTATTATCTGGGATTTCTAAGGAAACCAAGTTAATACTGATTTATGAAAATAACTGTGAAGCTATTGTACTCCAGTCTTTTTTTTTTTTGCATCAGCTGAATTCAGGTGATAGATTGCCAACCCACAGTTGGCAATTTATGATAATACTTACACATCAAGCACGACTTGAAAGAGAAATACAAATCATTACATCTTCTGCTGAAGTACAATTCTGTGAATTTATTTATATATTTATATGTTTTATAAGTTACATTTAATACACCTGATCTTTATTCTCCCTTTTTCTTAAGAGCATTCTGAGTCAAAGTCAGGATAAAGCACTTCGCAGAATTGGAGAACTGAGAGAGGTAGTAATTTCCTTTACTGATTGCGTGTTTACTTTATAGCACACCTACATAGGATCTTTTTCTGCCTAGCTTTTGATTTTTTTGTTCACTTTACAAAATATTTCCTATTACAGAGCACTTTTTTTACTGCTTACTTGCTTTTTTTCATATGGGTTTACTCCTCTGCCTTGTTTTTCATTCATCAGCTTGATACTGTACTCTTAAGACAGAGCAGTGCATCATACCAACTGAACTCTACTTTTTTGTTCATTGTGAAATATGTAAAGTGCGTGTGGTTCTTGCAGTATTGTTGGGCCCAGCCATAGGTATTCCTGTGCAATTTGTTGCTCTTCTATTATCGACAAATTCTAATGTTAGGTAAATACAAGTAGTAGGCATATTTTAATAAAAATGTCAGTGACTATAAAAAAAATGGGGATAAAATTTTTAAAAATATTCATCTTTATCTCATTTATAATATTTATATTGGTTTTTGGATTTTAGTATAGTTTGATTTCAGTCATAAAATCAGGTAGGTTATGTTACTGTCTCTTTAGGTTATAGTGAAATTAAAAGGAGAAGCTCTAATATATTTGGTATTGATAATAAACACGTTGGACTTATTTAAAAAAATGTACAGATGATCAGGCGGAACAACTTAAAGGGCAAGTTCACAAAAGCTATGTTGTCAGACCCTGTTGAAGCACAGTGGGAAACTGAAGCCATTTTATTGCTGCAAGAGCAAGTGCAGCATCAGGTTTGGAGATGGGCATGGACTTCTCTGTCCACACTCTTACCTTGCTGGAGATCTGGGTACCAGTTTGCCCAAAGCCACAGGCTTTCTCTGTGAGTGCAGTCCTGCTCTTGGCCTGTGCCATGCTGAGCAGCAGCACTGGCCTGGAGGTTGCAGGAGCCATTAGGCTGTGGTGAGGTCTCACCTTTGCCTGAAGGCAGACTCACTCCAGACAGTTGGGTGTCTTGCCCCCAGACAGGGACCAGGACTTGTTCCCTTGGGGTGCGGGATGGTGACTGCGAGCATCTGACTGTGTGTGTACTTGTGCCTCATGCTCACCCACAGGGAACTGTCCCTGTGTGACTGGTTAGGCAGCCAGTCATTTCAGAGGAGGTCACTGGCAAATTGTCAGGCAGTCTTCAGCAATGCGGTGAGTAATTCAGGTAAGCAGGCTGTGAACTGTGTGTGCCACCAGGGTGGCATTTTGATTCAGATCTGTGCTGCTTCTGCCTCAGCAGCTGAGAACAGTGGGCCAGAGTGCTGGGTGTAGTGTGCTCGTCTGAGCTGGAGCCTGTGCCTGGGCTGTTACCATGTCCTAAGCTTAACTATCAGCCCATAGGAGGGAAAAAACCACAGCATTACTGACAGAAGTGGCTTGCTAATGTTGTTTCTTTTCTGGATTGCTACAAGGTCAAATGAAAGAAGCTCATTCTATGTTAAGTCCATATCCATGTGCTCCTGTAGGATTAGTTTTTCAGCTTAATGCTACTTGATAAAGTCAGGAAGGCAGATGTATACCGGAGTTAAACCTTTTGTTTATGACAAAAGGTTGGACATGTGCATTTTTATTTTTCACTTCTGTCGTAGTCTTTGTGATTCATATATGTAGATAAGTTATACATATATTTTTGATTTATATATATACATTTTTATATATATATTTGGTGTAAAATTTAATTTCACTCTTACAAATCTGGTAGATGTAAAGAGTCCTTCAAATCTAACGCTGAGATTCTTTTTCATTAATTGATAAACTTCAAAATGTGTTTTTCTAGTCTTCTGGAAGCCTAAGTGTTGCAGCATTAGGTAAAACAGACACAAAAGAAAAATTACAAATAAAATGGTTAGTTTCCACTGTGGAAGCCAAAATGGTAAAAAGTAGTTCATTCATTGATGTAATAATTGATTACAGAAATTGATTTTGAAAGTCCTTTTCTTCATCATACAATCAAATTTCCCCATAAATATGTTGAATCAGACAAGTTTCTTCTAAGAGGGCCAGGTAAGAATAAATTATCTCCTTTGAGGCCAAGTTGACAGTGTGAAATAGTCCCTAGACATCAATGTGTCTTTTGCTTGCCTTAGTTTTCTCCTGTTAGGAGTAATTCCTCAGAAACAGTCTTCAAGCAGTCTTCAGTGTTCTCCTTCTCAGAAAAGGATCAGAAGCGACTTTGGGATCTAAAAAGGGCCATTTCTGTGTTGGTTTCAGTAAATCTCTTTGGCACTTTTTCTCACACTGACTTGCTTTGCTTCGTTTGGAAGGAATCACTTCTAAAGGTCAGAAGGTGATTAGTAGTTGCTGAGAACCTGAGGCAATGCAGCGTTAAGAAGTGGATACAGTGGATATAGGAAGAGAGGAATTTTTACAGTGACACTTTCCATCAGTGTCCTGCCTGTGCATGACTGGGCAGGCTCAGCTAACACAACTGTGGTTCTCAGAGCTGGTATCAGAGTCAGCTGTGGCAGGGGACTCTGTTGGAGGTAAGGGATAGACAGCAAGAGTAAAAGCAAGATTTAGAATTGGAGTAAAGCAGCATAGGAGCATCTGGTGCCCTGTGTTTTGTCTCGTTTACTTTTTCATCCTTTCTTTCTGTTATCCTCTGTCCTTGCCTGGCTAATGGAACTCAAGTTTATGGGTGGGGATTGCTTATATGCAAGTGATCTTTGCAGAATAACGGTCATAGAAGGATTCTTTTCTTGGGGTAAATCACTGGGAAGATATATATGGATGAAGTAAATATATAAATAAAAGAACTTAAAATACAAGTTTCAGAAAGTATTTACAGTGCATGCATGAAATATGTGTGGTCCTGGTTCTCTCAATAAGCAGTTAGATGTGAATTAATTTAAGTGCATTTGTTTACTATTAGAATGATAATTATTTAAAGAAATTTTAATATTTAAACTTTAGAAGTATAGGAATTAAATAGAAGAGACCTCCCTCAGGAAGTATGTTTTAAGACTACGTAGATCCTACTAATGCATTTAGGCAACATTTACAGGTTTCTAAGGGTGTTCAGCCAAATAATTGCACATAATTATCAAGTAAAGCCACATAGTTAAATTATTTGGCATTCTCTGTTTTGTCATTGGAGACACATTTGTGGAATAAAAAGGCCAGCTTTTTTCTCTTACACGTGGCATTTGTCCTATTAGAATGCTGGCATGTTTAATGAGCATAATGAATTTTACATTTCTGCTGTTTATGTTGGCTTAGTCTGGAGGCTGAAAGAAGAATATACTGAAGTGCGGACTTCAGTTTCCAGGAGAAATGTGTACATGGAAAACAGTTTTTCAGGAGCAGGCTTGAAATGATCCCTATACAAACTTACTTCTAGGAAGAAAGAAAGAATCCTTGATAATTTTGCATCAAATCTGGACTCTTGCTGTTTTAATGCTGGTATTATAATGGGATGTTCTTATTATACTGTGTGGAATGTTGTATAATAAAAGAAATGTCCACTGTATGGTTGTATTTTGGGGTCACAATTATGAAGAGATATTTTAAATATTATTTCATAATATTTTGATCAGTCTTTGAATTCACATTTCAGTTTTCATTTGAGATGTGTTTATTCACAGGAGCTCCAGATGGATCAACAAGCAAAGAAACATCTTCAAGAGGAGTTTGATGCTTCCTTAGAAGAAAAGGATCAACTTATTAGTGTGCTGCAAACTCAGGTAAGATACTTTACCCAACAAGTGTTCTTCAGAAGCGCTTTTTTTACTTTTTCATTTTAGCTATCTATTTCCTATAATGCATATCCATGTTTTATTATAATTGCTGTGAAGCTGTAAAGCTTCTTGAGAATTTATGATTATCTGGAAATTAGATGCACCTTTGTGGTAGAGGATACCTCTGCAAAAGTCTCACTCATGTTAAATATGATTGATTTGCACTTAAATTTTGCTAAAGTAATTTTAGCTCAGACATCTGTTAATGTTGATGTCTTGATAATAAAGATATTATGAAGGTATTTATGTGTTTCGCTTAATTGGTCTTTGTTTCTCTACTCATAATGATGGTATTTTTGTTAATTTTAAGCATAATTCTGATTTTTAAAAAATGGTAAATTTAGACAGATTTTCCATTTTCTACTTGCTAATGCCAACTTTATTTAGTTCTCTCTAGTTTTGAAGATTAACACATGATCTGTTTAGAATCTTTGGGGTTTTTTTAACAAAAAGAACATTTTGTTTAGGTGTCGTTGCTGAAACAAAGGTTACAGAATGGTCAAATAGGCACTGAATTGCTTGATCAAAATATGCAATCAGAACCACAAGTTCAAAGTCCAGCAAAAGAAGTCAGTGCAGAAAATATTGTGGAACCAGGAAGCAATGGTATGTATTGTGGCTTTTTCAAGAGCTTGAATTTTGAGAAATAAACTTGCTGTTATTTATGATGGAGTAACAGTATTTAGGGCTGAACATATCATAGTAGGGATATATTTCCTAGAAGGAGACAATTGTTTTGAAAACAATGTGGCAGCTAGAGGACAGGATATCTTAGTATCTAAGATACTAAATTTTTGTAAGAATTCAATTCTGATAGGTCTTTCCTTTGTCAGTATTGATAATAACATTGTAATTATTGCTTTGTTGGTAGGTGTTCTTACTACCCCCACTTAATATGATTAAGAAATTCTACCTCCCATAGGCAAGGACCTATCCCTGGAGTTTAGAGAGGAGACTAGTTGCTAATCTCTGTCTTTTGTTTGTGAGTTTGTGGAGTTTTTTCCCATTGGCTTTATCAGTAGAAAGTAAAAGCAAAGATCAATTTTGATATTCCTGTGATTAAATAACCTAAGTGTTCCCCGCACTGGGAGGTTATTTGAATTAATGGGACTCCCAGTATTGTGTATATTTAATTACTGAGCAGTGCACATCATAATGCTGATACAGAATAAAAGTGTCATTCATTGGTAGCCTTCATAAAAGGGTAGGGTTCAGACAGAGGTGAACATGTATCTTGAAATGATATTTGTTAAGCTGTGTTCAGCAAAAATCTACTATTATTTTTGTATGTACAGATAATATGAAGGATAGATGAGAGATGCTCTTACTTAGTGCCATGATTTTTGTCATCATCATGGCTAGGCTTCGTGAATGAAGATTTGGGAAGGGCTCTACCCACCCTTGCTGCAAGTGCGCTGGTGGCTAAAAAGGCCAATGTGAGATAGACAAGTCCAGTTGCAAAAGGTACAGCAGAAAGGCTTCTTAGGTGGTATATTCTGCAAGATACGATTCTTTCTGCGCTGCCTTTTCTCCTCAAGGGTGATCCTGTGTGCTTTCTCAAAAGCATCAGCAGTGTTATAGATGGTGTGTCTCCAGACCTCTCAATTGGAGGCCAGGGTAGACCAGTTATGATGATCAATATGACCAAGACTGAGATGTTGTTTCAGGGAGTCCTTGTATCTTTTCTTCAGGGCTCCTCTCTTGTGGCAGCCGGTGACAAGTTCACCATAAAGCAGGATCTTAGGGAGGCGGTGGTCCTTCATCCTTGAGACGTGTCCTGCCCAACGCAGCTGTGTTCTCAGCAACATGGCCTTAATACTTGTGACTGCTGCTTGTTCTAGAACAGATGTGTTGGTCACATAATCTGACCAGTGGATGTTTAGGATTGTACGGAGGCAGCGTTGATGGAAGCGTTCTAGGAGTCGCAGGTGGTGGCGGTAGATGATCCATGATTCAGATCCATATAAAAGAGTAGACAGCACTATGGCTCTGTAAACACTGATCTTTGTACTTTTCTTCAAGTGTTTATTTCGCCAAACTCTTTTATGGTGTTTTCCGAAAGCTCTATATGCCTTTGCTAACCTGTTGTCTATCTCTCCATCAATCTTGCCATCCGAGGAGATGAGACTACCTAGGTAATTAAACTGCTGGACTGATTTGAGCTCTGATTGGCCAATGGTGATGTGGGGATGATGGAAGGCTTCCTGAGGAGCAGGGTGATAGAGAACTTCTGTCTTCTTCAGGCTGACTTCCAGACCAAAAAGCTCAGCAGCCTCAACAAAGCAGGATGTTAAACGCTGCAGAACTACTTCTGTGTGGGCGATGAGGGCATTGTCGTCAGCATATAGCAGCTCACAGACAAGATGACTTAAGGTCTTAGTGTGGGCCTTCAGTCGCCTTAGGTTGAATAGGCTTCCATCAGTACGGTATCGAATGTAGATACCATCTTCTTTATTGAGGTCTGCAGTGGCCCTTTGGAGCATCACGCTGAAAAAGATTGTGAATCAGGTTGGTGCAAGAACGCAGCCTTGTTTCACACCACTGTTATTAGAAAGGGCTCAGAAAGTGCATTGCCATATCTGACTTGGCCATGCTGATCCTCATGAAGTGAGATGATCATTTTGAGGAACTTGGGAGGACATCCTAAACGTTCCAAAATCTGCCATAGGCCTTTTCTGCTCACAGTATCGAAAACCTTGGTGAGATCAACAAAGAGACCTTTGTTCTGTTCCCTACACTTCTCTTGCAGTTGTCTGAGAACAAATACCATGTCTGTGGTACTCCTGTTGGCTCTGAAACCACATTGGCTTTCAGGTAGAATTCCTTCTGCTATAGCACGTATTAGTCTGTTCAAAAGTATTCTTGCCAGGATTTTGCCAGCAATGGAGAGCAGAGTAATACCACGGTAATTTGAACAGTCTGATTTAACTCCTTTCTTCTTATACAAAGTGATGATGACTGCATCACAAAGGTCTGATGGTAGTTCACCTGGTTCCCAACAGCGCACCACAAACTCATGAAATTTAGCATGGAGTGCAAGGCCCCCATGTTTCCAGATTTCAGGTGGAATTCCATCAACCCCAGCTGCCCAGTTTTTACCTGCTGTATGGCCTTAAGAGTTTCTCCCAAAGGGGGGGCAATATCCAATTCATTCTTCCCCAGTTGTGTGATGGACTGAATTGTTGAGTCTTGAACTACAGGCTAGTACTGAAGAGAGTCTGAAAGTGTTCAGACCATCGATTCAGAATGGAGATTTTATCTGTGAGAAGCATTTGCCCATCTGCACTGAGTAGAGGGCTTTGGACCTGGTATGCAAGCCCGTATGCTGTTTTCAAGGCCTCATAGAATCCTCTGTGATCACCTGTATCTGCGCATAATTGAATTTTTTCTGCTAGATTGATCCATTGTTCTGGATGTCACAAAGTTTCTGTTGGAGCTTGCTACATGCAAGACGAAAGGCTGCTTTTCTTACATGACAAGAGTGCTTAGTAAATAATGTAAGAATCACGATTCAGGATGTTTCCTGTGCTGGAGTTTGCTTCTGGATTATATTGTATAAGACTTATGGTTGTGAACAGAACCTCTGAATTTATCTGATCCTATTTTCATGCCAAGTAGTCTTGCAGCCTCCAGAGCATCAGAGCAGAAATACACAGTAAAATACTACCCAAATGTGCTAGTTATACAGAGAGATTCAAACTGAAAGAGAGAAGGTTTAGATTATATATTAGGAAAAAACTCTTTATTGTGAGGGTGATGGGACACTGGAACAGGTTACCCAGAGAAGTTGTAGATTCCCTGTCCTTGGAAGTGTTCAAGGACACCCTGGATGGAACTCTGAGCAACCTGGTCTGGTGTAAGGTGTCCCTGCCCATGGTAGGGGGGTTGGAACTAGATGCTCTTTAAGGTCCCTTCCAGCCTAAACCATTCTGTGATTCTACAAGGACAGCTCAGAAAGACACTAAGCATAACCTTTATCCTGCCAAATGTAGTATTGCCAACCTGGATATTTTGGAACTAACATCACACCCAACCCTGAGGAAGCAAGAATCTGTGTGCTTGGCACTTGAGAGATGTGATTTGCTTTGCTTCGCTTCATATTTTTTACTGCATGTACCAATTCTGTTAGTAGCAACAGGCAGGTTTATAAATTATGATGACTTTTTAATTGCATAAAAAACCTTTTTGACTAATAATTTGGTTTTGAAGTCGATAAAGTAACTTGAGTTTTGTAAATTAATGTGGTGTGAAAGAGTGTATTTACAGTTCTGTGTATGTGTAGCATGTTTCTGGCAGTTATAGTAGGAACTAGGAAGTCTTGCAGACTTGACGCAACTTTCTTTAGAGACCCATGAGTCACCCTCATTGTGAATGACGAATCACAGAATCACACTATATTCTGAGTTGGAAGGGACCCACAAGGTTCATCAAGTCCAACTCTTAAGTGAATGACCCATACAGAATGCAGATCTGCATTTTGGAAATAGTGTGCATATGGTGATGTTGGTATGTTGTCTTGTAGAGGATAACGAAGATTCTGTTAAAGCACTGGAAACTCTCAATCAGAGGGTGAAGCGCCAAGAGAACTTGCTGCAACGTTGTAAGGAGATGATTCGGTCACATAAGGAGCGCTGCGCCCAATTAACCAACGAGAAAGAGGCACTTCAAGAACAGTTAGAAGAGAGGCTTCAGGAACTGGAAAAAATGAAGGTGTGGAAAATGGTCTAAACTTTATGTGTAGCTATCAAAATATAGTAAGAACTCCCAATATTTCCAAAATTTATTAATAGGGCAGACCATTAAACAAAATGTCCCTGTACTTTTTTGGAGTTTAAAGTGCACCCACCTGGAATTAACATGCTGAGCAATTACTATTCAAGAGCAGTAAAGTAAGATGTGAAACCTTACTGTATGAATAACTATCAGAATGGCATCAGAAATAAGTAGTTGTGGGAAATTGGGGTGAGGGGAAGACTGGCTTAGCACAGAAAAGACAGAAGATAAAGTGGGAAAAGTGGAACTGGGCTAAACCTTTAAGACATAGTGAAAGAGGCATCAGTTAAGTAAATTAACAGAAAAAACAGAAAGACAGGACAATGGAGATCACTATATAGTGAGCATAAGTGCAGTCCCAAAGCTAATAAATTAATATTTTGCTCAGTTTTCCCTTTAAGGCCATTAACGTTGAGTATGGAGTAAAAGTAAGGTGGATGATAGTAATTGAAACATGAAAATGTGCTAAGTATAGCTGTACTCAACTTTAGTTACGAAGATAAGATTTCTGTCTCTGTCTCTGAGCACTAGCCTGGTTTGAAAAAGCTCTGAAAGACTTGAGTATTTTAAGGACCTTTTCCACAACAAGACCAGTAATGATCATTTATGTTGCATTGCTGAGATCCTCTTATAAGCCAAGATGCAGATAATAGAGCAGGTGCTTTTGGTATGTTTCTTGTTTTACTGTAGCAGCTCAGACCTCCATGTTTGAAGGCTGTAACAAAGCCTTCAGATATCTGAATTATTATAGAAACCATGAGGCAGCTACCACTGGGAGATTTAAAAGTAATTTAAAGCTGCTTACTTCAGTTTCCCTGGATTGTGTTCTGCGTTCTTCCTCCAAGGCATAGTGCAAGGTAAGAGCCAAACCTAAGCTGTTTGTCAACCAACTTCTGGTTGGGGTCTTTTTTTTAGGACCTTCACATGGCTGAGAAGACTAAACTCATTACGCAGCTGCGTGATGCAAAGAATTTGATTGAACAGCTAGAGCAAGACAAGGTAAACAAAACTGTAGATTTTGAGGAAGAAAATGCAAAATATCTTGCTTCTTGGTATTAGAAGCTGTTCTTAGTGATCTGATGGTCTGGTTAATGTTTTAATAAATAATTTAAGCTACCTGAGAATTTAATGGTGTATATATACCACAGGGTATTTTGTCTGTTGGGTTATACTTAATACTGCAAGATGATAATATTTAGGATGAAGCAATTATACTGGATACACTCTTTGATGTCAGCTTTAAAACAAACCAAAAAAAACCCCAAACACAAATAAAGATGAGATACAATTAAATGAATTAGAAAATGACAGTGAAGGAAAAGTAACTGTAGTTTCTACGGAAAATGAAGAGTTTATAATTTTTTTGCTCCTTAAAAGTTTTTTTTTAATCACAGTCTTGGTACTTGGAGTAACTTCTGGTGGTGTAATAATTGATGGGACTAACATTGTATGTGCATGTTCTCCAAGGAGAAGCACAGACTCTACAACGCTTTTATTTTGGGTTTGTTTACAGAATGCATATTTCAAAGAAAAGTGTCTGTATCAGAAGGAGGAAGTTTTTGGATGGTACTTGGTTGCTGGAGTTCTTCTCACCACTAGATAAATTTTTGATACTCTTAAAAATAATCCCTATTCTTACCTCTTTTTGGTTAGCATTTTGTGTTTTCTGACATAGACAAATACCATGGTCTTTGGTCTTGCAGTAATAGACTACAGTTTATTCCTGACAAGGATTGTGTCCTGGCTTGAAATTGTTTCAGCTATATGTTTTATTTATTTGCTAGCTTTTTATCACAAGGACCTTTTCCATAGGGTATGGTAATTGCAGAGACAAAGCGACAAATGCATGAAACGTTGGAAATGAAGGAGGAGGAGATAGCCCAACTGCGTGCTCGGATCAAACAGATAACTACAAAAGGCGAGGAATTAAAGGAACAGAAAGAAAAATCTGAAAGAGCTGGTAAGAAATTCTTGAGATTATTAGTTTTCACATTTAAACATTAGAAAGTGTGGTCTTTTACACTCTTTCATCAGTTGTTATTTGGAATGGATATTAAGAGATGCTCTTTTTCCTAATGTTCTACATATCACCCCTGCTAGCATCATTACTAAATTCACTTCTGGTCAGCAGGATGTTTTTGGCTGGCTTGTGTCAGTTACCGATAAAACTGGAGATTGGAGGGAATCTGCTGAAGGGCAACTGTACTTCTCTGTTTATAGGAAAAAGATTGATAGAGTTTTTTGCTGGTATTACTTCAGAAGAGGAACTTGCAGCTACCCATAAATGGTCGTATAACACCACAGTATTTTACATAGAAGACATAACAGTGTATAAGAATTTGTGAAGAAGTAGAAATAAGTGTTACAACTATAATAAGCATTTTCTTTCAATAATTCTAATGGAAGCATTTCTGATTTCTCTTTAGTGAAACAGCAGTAATGATTCCTTTTGCTTCAGGCTTGGAACATAGCATTTATGTAACTGTTACATGCTGTAGTTTGCTTTTGATGGAAATTAGGTAACATTATTTATGTGTGCTTGCAGTTCTTCTTTTGCTTCAAGTGAAGTTAAACCTTTGTTTTTTGAGCAGTGAAATTGTTTTGTACTGTAATCAAATTCTTTTAGAATAATTTAGTTTGCTCTCATAGGCATGTAGAGGAGCTCACTCTTTTGGCAGAAGCTCGAGTGTTAGTTTGAATAAAATATTATATGTATTTTTCTCTAAAAAGCAATGAGAAGTTCAAACAATTCAGTTTCTAGTGGTGTATTTTATATGTACATAGATTTAGATCAGAACTTACAGTTTTAAAGATTAGTTTGGGTAGATCATTCTGCTGTAATAAAAGCAGCTTGAACATCCATCTTGTGAAAGTAACAAACATTTTAATCATTTCCTCTCCTACCCTTCTAGGTTGTGTGTCTTTTTAGGTCTGGAAATTCATACTTCAGATTCAGTCAGTCCTGCCAGAGTTGTATTTTGTTTAGTACTTGGAGACTAGGAAGCTCCTCTTCATGATTAAAAAAAGAAGCTGAAAACTCTTTTAACAATTCTGTAGATATGAAGTTATTGTCATAGTTGTTTGAAATACAGCATTTTTTGAGGCAGTAGAAACCTCTTAATTATGAAGTAATATCTACACACTCTGCTTAATACAATAGTTTCTTCAAGTTTGCCTAGCCAGAAGCTGAAAATGGGTTAGATATGATGCTGGAAACCTGGAAACCTGACCTATTTTAATGAGAAGTAATTTCATTTAAATGAATAATGTATTGAGTACACCACGCTTTTCTAGGGTGAGATTTGTATGTTAAATGTGCTGGTTTTTAAACAAAATTTTAAAGTACTTTTGGTAGTTTTTATGGTGCATTTATTATGAGTGCATTTATTATTATTATGAGTGCATTTATTTTTGTACTCTATTAAGCATGCATATATAAATGTTGGAACCCTTGGAAAATCAGTTAACACTACGTCAAAGACAGAATTGTAAGGTGACCTTACTAGATTTTTCTGTTACGTCCTTAGCTGAATGCATTCAAAAAATGTTGTGATGGACAACGAAAGCGTAGTTCACTACAGTTGAACTAAATTGTTCAGATGGTTTAGAAAGTCACCATGCATATTGGGACAGCCTGAAATTGCTTCTAGGTCACAACCTTTGAGTTGAACTGGTTTTGTGAATTTGGTGATTTCATGTATTTGAGGTCAACATTTAAAGTTCTGGTTTATTGCTAGTACATCTGAGATGACTTTCACAGAATCACAGAGTGGCTAAGTTTGGAAGGGACCACAGTGGGTCATCTGGTCTGACCTCCCTGCTCAAGCAAGGGTCATCCTACAGCACTTGGCACAGAATTGCATCTGGACCGTTAGATTCTAGACTTCTTTTCCTATATGATGATTTAGTGAAAAAATTATTTCAGGAAATGAAGTACAAATGTTAATTTCATTTATGTTTTAGCGAAATTAGGCTTAGCATGATACATTTATACTTGAAATTTAATTTTGTAGTGCTGTATTGGAGTGGTATAGTTTTCCACATCATCTTTTTAACTTGCCTAGTGTTATGTGTCTGGCATTTTTCCTTTCCAGTGACCTTAGTGAATTGCTCCAGTGTTTGATTAATGTGAATGCATTTTTGTGTAATGAAATAGCAAAATGATATGTATGCTTATTTTTTGCCGTGTTTTGTAAACTCGTAACTTGGTCTCCCCAGTTGAAGATAATTTTTTTTTTAGTTAAAGGTACATTATGTTAAAATCTCACAGAACATCTTGTTTTTTGTGCATCCACACATGCCAATAAGTGAATCATGGTGCCTTTCCCAAGCCTTGTATGAACAGGACTGGGGTAAGGGCTCTGTTTTCTTACATCACACATTGGGTGCTTGAACTGGGCTCTAAAAAGTAAATTCTGTGCTTCTCAGGCATTTCTACTTGAAGTAACTGCAACTCATTTTTTTTCAACAAAGCTCTTTTTAGTATTTGTAAATTTACTGGTACTGTTTCTTCTGAGATTACCTGACGTAAATCCTTTCTGATTTCTCAGGATGCAGGTTATGGACTTTCTTGTATTCTGTTCAGTGAACAAAGTCTTTAGAAAGCAAATGCTATTCTTTGTAGGCATTTCTTTTGTAAGCTTAATTAACATATGCTTTGAACCTTTCTACAGAGAAAAAAAAGCTTGGACTGTGCATTTAAATCCTGCCTAGATGCACAAATCAGCTGTAGGAAATTAATTTGACCTTTGTTTCTCAAGATTTGGACAAGATATCTAAGCCCTTTGCCAGTGCTTTCTTCACAATTTTTAGCACTAGATGGCGCTGTAGTTGAAGATAAGAGGTCTGCGGCGCTGGGCAAGGAAGCGAGAAGTCTGTGGAGCACAGACTGATACTTCACTGGGTAGGATAGGCAAGGCGAAGGGAACCGAGACTGGTACTTTGGAGTGGCGTAGGTAAAGCAGTCAGTTCTCCAGCACACATTTTATAAGAATCAGTTTTGCAACCTTGCACTCCTTAAACTCTGCTCAGGCTCATTTTTTTTTTATTTACTTAGTGCACTGGAAGGTTTCCAGTTTGTCTGGCTTGGTCATGTGAATGGGGTTTTGCAAGATTCACCTGAGACTCTGTTGGTGTGCTTGTTACTGTTTCTAATTTGCTAATATGCCTTTGTAAGACTTCATTCAACCAGTCCTTGATTGGAAGACCTTCCCTCAACAAAGCTCTGCATGTTGGAGAAGAACACTGGGCAGTGCCTTTACTCTCTGCATTCAGAATAGATGTATTTAAATAAAAACAAGGACTTTATTCCAGGTTTTTATACGTGGTAGAATTAAAATCTCCCACAGATTAAAAATAACAATAATAATGGAGACAATATTCTGTCTACTTGATTATAGTTTAGCCCTCTGCTGTTTTGAAACTTGGTTGTGTCAGGCTACACTAGAATTAACTACTTTCAATAAAAATGTTCTGTTTTGCTTAAGTGCCAGAAGTGCCTGAGATGCATATGATTCAACTTTTAGAGAGCTAAGTGTGTTTTTGTGAAGTGTTGCTTCTTTGTGCATTCATATCCTCTTGGCTTTTTATCCATCAGCTTCTGTCTAGCTTTTGTATTAGCATCCTGCTTGTGATTATGGTGATGCAGCTGTTGTTCTGCATGTTGCTCAGCAATTTCATATCAGTAGTCAATCCTAGTGTGAACCTGGACCTTCTCTTTGGCAGATTTGTGGGCTGTGGAAAATGCATTCTCTTTCCTTTTGCAGAAGTAACAGTTTCTCAAATGGAAGGAAAGTACATAGTGCTCAGAAAAAGAATCAGAAAATGTGCATGGAAAAGTGAAATAACTTAATCTTGTACTTGCAGGCTTTAGTTTCAAACTACACTTTGTAAAGGTCTGTAGGGTGATTTGCCTTTTTTTTTTTTTTAAGACATTTATGGTGCTGTAATACTGAAGGACTTGACCAGTTTTTCCTGGCTGTGCCTGCTTTTGTTAGGACTGAGAGGAGTGTCAGGGAAGTCAGTACCATTCTCCAAACACAGTTTTTGCAGACCGTGTTCGTAATTGAGTTGTACCCAGGGTAGCAAGGAGGGAGGACTTGAGTCCTGTGGGTTGCAGGTGGCAAATGCCTTGAGGATTGTGAAGAACTGTATAACATTAGGAGCTATAAGCCTAGTGCATGCTTGTAATATATTTTAGATTGTTTTCCTGTTTGAAATAATTTCTAGCGCTCTTAATTTTTTGTAATAGTTTTAGTATTTAAGCAGAACCAAGAGTGAAAAAGTGGATACAATGGTGTGCTTTGGTATTTCCAGTCAGTAACCGCTCTGTTTTGCCCTAAAGCATGATTGTTTCTGTGAGTAGTCAGAAAAAGGCTTCCTTAAAAAACAGAAGAAAATTCTGCAAAAGATCAGATTTGTGTGAATGCAGTTTTATGAAATTAAGTTACTTGAAAACATATTTGCAACATTGCCTTAAGAGTACAGATTGTGGTTCAAATCTTCAGTCTTAAATGTTATCAAAAGATGTGGAATGGAAATTATTATCCACTTCTCAAACTCATACCTGAATGTTATTAAATATACTTTAAAAAAAGCAAGTATTGCAAGAATTCCTGTGAATGCCTGCCAAGTAACGGTGAATCAAAGACACTAGAGATGTGCATGTCTATTAAAATTTTCTTTTGGGAATAGAACTAAGTGGAAGAAAGCTTATCATAGTTAATTACACTTAAAAATTTATTTTGTTCTCTCTCCTCCCAAACTAGAATCCAAGTAGTCCATGGTATAGTAGAAAAATATACTTTTAGGAGGTTGTGCTCTGATAAATTACAGTCTTGATATTGGCACTGTGATTTTGAGTTTTATAGAGATGCTTTGCCAAAATTCTGTTATGCAAAGTATTAGCGATATAGTGGAGTGTTCTGACACGAAATTTTTTTAATATGCAGCAGGGGGTTTCCATATTCGTGATCCATTCAGGAAAAGAGATTTCCCTAATAGTGATCAAGCTCTAGTCTTGTGTAGTTCTCTATAGCTTCTTACATCAGTTTTAGTGAGGAACTCAAATACTGGTATTGAGTAATAGTAATAAACCGGCTCATAATACAGGGATTTATTTTCTTTTTATATCTAACTTATCATTTAGGAAGTGGATAAAATATGTTAGGATACATCTCCTTAGCATGGGATGAAGATGGGGAATTAATGCTTTTGATTTGTAAATTAAAATGGATTCAGTGGATTCATGCATCTTACACGGGTGTAAATAAATTTCATCACTGCAACTTTAGTGTTCTTTTGAAACACAGCTGTTCAAGTTTTCTGGGAGCAATTTTTTTTTAATTGCATTTTATTTTTGAAGTTTAGAAGCACAAGACAGTCTTCTCAACACTCAAGCATTTTTCCAATGTTTCTGAATTGCACTGATAGTAGTGTACATTAAATATAAGTAGTGAAAAAATGAAATTAGCGAAGCCATCTCTGTGGACTCTATGAAACCCACAGTTAAAGAGAAGATTCTTTAGGTTTTACAGTTTATAGTTAACACCTCTTAAGTAAATAAAGTATTACGTTTGAGTGTTCTATTTAGGAAGATCTCTTTCATTATTCACTAAAAACTGACTTGTGTAGTAGTCATTCTTGGTTTATGTTTCTGTCTGCTTTACTGGAAGAACAACTTGTGAATTGCCTTTTCTTTGTGCAGCTGTTTTCCTCTTTTTCAAAGTTATTCAGCAAATATAGGCAGAAGAGGAGCCATAGTTCATTCACTTATATGGTTTATTTATTTTATAGTGATTTTAGGGGAGGAAATAGAAGCTACAGGATGTATTAGAAGACATTCACAGCTATTTGTCTGTTCTCTTTTTTTCCTAGATAATAAACACGTGAATTCTTGATGGATTCCTAAGTTCATTCTTCTCTTACTTATGTAATTCTTCTATCAAAGGACATAGGTATTTCTTGACTATCATACACTTCTTTTTCTTGGCAGCTTTTGAAGAGCTTGAAAAGGCTCTAAGTATTGCCCAAAAGACAGAGGAAGCCCGGAAAAAACTGCAGACAGAAATGGATGAAAAAATTAAAGCGATAGAAAAGGCAAGTGAAGAAGAGAGGTTAAATCTTCAACGGGAATTAACCAGAGTGAAACAAGAGGTGGTTGAGATTATGAAGGTAAAAGCTTAATTAAATTAATCTCTAGTTGTAAAATACATCAGTATATCAGAGCTTTGTTATAATTTTGCTGTTTAATAAAATCTATAAAAATTATTTTCTATGATTAATGATTTACTTAAAGCAAAATAGAAAACTCCTCATAGACTTTTTTTCCTCTAACAATTTAAAATCAGTACATCAGTGGCATGTAAAAAAGAACAGTATGACTCTTTGTTTCACAGTGTTTATTAAAATTATTTATTAGAGGTACATTTCAGACTTTAAAGGGAGTCAAGAAGAAGAAATTAATGGTGGTAAGGTCATGCATCTCCACCAAGATTTTGGGTTTCAATACTAAGATCTTTTAATCATTATCCTAGCTGAGTATGTGTAAATGTTTAAGAACTTGTTGCCTGATTGTTTGCTGGTGTAAGAATTGCTAAAATTTACTTCATCTGGTGTATTCAGGTCAGAATTGCAGGGGTACTGCACATGCATTGCAAAGCTGTAAATTTGAACACCTTTAAGTTACAGTTCTTTTGTTGACATTTGTAATGGTATTAATTTTTCTAAGAGAATACTCTGATCCTTTAGGAGGATGACTGACGTGCTTTACATTATTCTTAAATAAAGCACATATAGTAGGCAACTGTCTTCAAAGAGTATCACTACTTGACTTTGTGGATCATGAAATAACAAGAATACAGGGAAAGCTGCAGAAAGAAGTTCCTTGTCCAATGTTTGAATTGAAAATACTGTTTGCCTTGGTAGAAGAGTCTTTAGAAAATGTGACATTCCTTTTAGTAGTACTGTGAAAAACTTGAGAAGGGAAGATGGATAACTTCAAGCCTGAAAATAAGAGCTATCAGGGCTTAGTATTAACTCGTTACTTATTCAAAGGGAGTAAAGAGATGATTCTGGTTTCTTCTCTCTGTTGCACTGCTTTTCTTATTAAGAAATTATACAAAGTGTTTTGTTATTTAATATTTGAAATGAGTTTTTTCTGACTTTGATTCACAGAAGTCTTCAGAGGAACGAGTTGCTGAACTAGAAAAAATCCATAAAAAAGAAATGGCTACCAAAGATCAGGAGCTAAATGAGAGATTACAGGCACAAGAAAAGGTGTTCCAGGAGAAGATGAAGGCAGCTCTTGTAAGTAAACCTAAAATGCGTAGAAAGACATTTCTCTAAGTGTGAGTTGGGATTAGAAGTCTTGATCTGACACTATTCCATAGTGAGAGTCCTTCTGTGCTCAAGGATAGGAGTTTTCTCCAAAACTCAAATAGCTCAGAGACTTCAGCAACATGAAAAGAAAGCAGCTGCAGTGATCCAGACTGAATAATGATAACTTATTACTATCAATGCTCACTAACAGCTGCGTCTTTTGGAAATGGTTTCGTTTTTTGAAAATTTTATTTAGACTTGTTTTTTTAATTTCTTCCTCTGAATCACTGGTAATTAGCCACGGCAGCCTAGAGTAAAAGATGTACAAGAAATGAGGCTGTTATTTGAAAAGCGTTGGTATGGTTATGTTTGGTTGCGTTATGTGAACAGGGTTAACTATTCATAGCATCAGATCTCAGAAAAAGAATTTTCTTCTAGGTCAGGTTGGGAGGAATCACTGGAATTCTTTGCTCTTTTTTGCAAAGCTATAATCTACTTCAGATCATCGTGTAATTTTACCTAGCAAATACTAGATTGGTTTTTATGCCACTCCATGATGGATGGTGACTGTAACTGAGGTCCTTTCCTGACTATATTTTTCTACCTGTTTCTCAGATTATTTTCTTAATTATAAGGAACAGAGGCTTAAAATTGCATTAACAGTGGAATCGAAGGAGAACAGACCTTTATTCCTTTAAGATGTTATTCTCAATTAATAGTGGTAAACAAACTAAAATGAAACGCTGGGATGCATTATGTTTTTAATGCAAAGAGAAATAGAAGACAAATGGTTCCCAAGAAGAGAAAATGCAAGTGATTTATTACAATTCTGTTTTCACACATGAAAACAAACTCTCTGTGTGTGTGTGTAGAAAATAAAGGTGATTAGTGTACTCCTGTTAACTGATTTGAAAATATCCTATCATAATGTTTTTGAAGGTGTGATGACTGTATTTATAGTTTATTGTTTTAGTTGTATTTCTTCATGCAGGAAAAAAATCAGAGTGAGTGCTTAAAAACCCTTCAAGAGCAAGAACAGCAAGAATCCCTAGCCTTAGAAGAATTAGAGCTGCAGAAGAAAGCCATACAGTCTGAGTGTGACAAGAAAGTTCAGAAGATGCATCAAGAAGTAGAGACTTTTAGAACTGTGAGTAAAGATTCCAAAAGAGTAAACGTTTACAAGTAGTCCTTTCACTGTGTGCTTAACTGTGACAGGTTTACAAATAGAGGGCGGGTTTGTTGTGATTGGGTCGTTTTAATCCCAAAATGCTTCTTGTGGGATTAAAGCGACAGAAATGTAACGTATTGCTATGGTATGCTGCGGCTCCTAGCCCTTTACTAGATAAGATGGCAAAATATAGAAATACATTCACTTTATATCATGGCATGAGATATGAATTTGTATCCATCTACATAATTTTTATGTATGTAATGCAGAAGTTAAACTTCAGCCTGTTTAATTTCTGGGTACTGCTACTTTAAAAACACTTAAAAGGATACTTTAGGAAATAAAAATTCTACTTCAATTTTTCAAGTATCTTCTGCTTTATGTAATGGGTAAGATTGTATTATCTGCTAATGCAAGTTTGTACATTATTCCACCACTCCCAAGTATTAGTTTGGAAGTTTTGCTTATAGAAGCATTTCAACTTTACAGCACCATTTCCACATGAGGTGGAATTCAGATAACTCAGTAGATAGGTACAAAACTCCTTAGTGCTACCATAGATTCCCAGTATCTTTCATCTTATTTGTTGGTACTTTAGCTTAAGAAGAAAATCCAAACATATCTCTCATAAATATCACATGACTTATTTTATTTGAATTAGTTACATTCTTTTCACACTTCATTTTCACTGCAGTGAAATAGAAAGTTTTTTATTAAATAACTAACTCTGTTTCATAGAAGCAAAGGTGAGAACAAACTAGATGAATGAAAGGCTTATAAAAATAGTTGATATTCAGTAAAATAATGAAATAAGTGACTTGTAATAATCTCAGCCTGGTAAGATTTTTAAAAATTTAATTGAATTGTTACCTTTTGAATATTCATATTCTTTTAAAACTATATTCTTTAACAGAGGATTCTTGAACTGGAGAGCTCTCTTGCAAAGTATTCGCAAGGTGACAGAAAGCAGTCAGAGGAATTAAGTACTCTCATAGAGTCTGAAAAAAAGCAGCACAGTAAGGAAATCAATGATATGGTTGAAAAACACAATAAAGAATTGGAGAATGTGAAACAGCAGCAAGAAAGTCTTTGGACAGAAAAACTTGAAATTTTAAAGCAACAACAAATAACTGAAATAGAAAAAATAAGAGAGAAACAACAACAAGAGATAGATACCATTTTGAAAGAAAAGGAAACAGTTTTCTATGCACACATAGAAGAGATGAATGAAAAAACATTAGAAAAACTTGATGTGAAACAAACAGAACTAGAAGCACTGTCTTCTGAGCTATCAGAAGCACTAAAAATACGTCATGATTTAGAACAAGAGCTCTCAGAACTAAATAGTAAAGTGTGTGAAGCAAAGCAAGAATTGGAAGGAAAGTTGGAAGAAGAGAGGAAACGGCACAATGAAGTGATTGAAAAAATGTTAAGAGAGCATGAAATGTCTATTCAAAGTGTTGAGAAAGTGCTCAAAGAGGAACTCAACACGCTCAAGCAATCCCTGGAGGAGAAAGAAAGGCGTTTGGAAGAATTAAAAGCACATGAACAGAAACTAAAGGAATCTGCAGAAAGATCTGAAGCTGAACTTGTCCAAGTGTCTGCAAAGCTAGAGGAGCAAAGCAACGAAAAAGTAACCTCTCTAACACAACAGTATGAATGTCAACTGAAGGATCTACAAAGAAAGGTTGATGAGATGAAGAGAAGTCTAACTGAGAAGGAAAATGAAATTGAGCACATGAAGAAATTACAGAACAACCAAGTGGAAGAACTTAAGCAGAAACTGTTAGCCACAGAGGAGAAAATTAGTGTTTTACAAGGAGAGTATGAAAATAAACTGAAATGTCAGGAAAAGAAAATGGAAAAAATGAAGCAGAAATCTAAAGATATGCAGGAAACTTTCAAAAAGAAACTTGCTGAGCAGGAAGCTAAACTAAAAAATGAGCTTGAAAACAAGCAGTTGGAGTTCAGTCAGAAAGAGAGTGAATTCAATGCTAAAATGTTGGAAATGGCACATGCCAGCTCAACTGGAATGTTGAATGAAGCTGTGTCAAAACTTGAATCTAATCAGAAAGAGCAACTAGAGAGTCTTGCTGAGGATCATAAGAGGAATTTGGAAGAAATTATCCAAAGTTGGGAAAAGAAACTTAATCAGCAGGTTGAAGAGCTCCAGGAAAAACATGATATGGAACTGCAAGAGAAAGAGCAGGAAGTTGGAGACCTGAAACAGAAGCTTGCCGTCTTCACTGCTGAAAAGGAGGACTCCAGAATAGAAATAACCCAACTGAAGGAAGAGCAAGTGAAAAGGGAGGAGTGCCTGAAGGAATTGCAAGAACAGCTAAGGCAGTCAGTGGCTAGGGTGAACAGTTTGTCAGATACAGAAAGTGACCTGAAAACACAGTTGAGAATATTGGAGGATGATCTTAAACAGTCCTTGGAAGAGCAGACAAAACTTCAGGAGCAACTCAGTAAACAAAAAGCAGTTGAAGAGAAGGACAAAGCTAAAATTACTGAGCTGGCTGATAGACTGAAAACTCTTGAAGAGCAACTCCAAACTGTGCAATCTTCTCAGTATAAAGATCATAAAAATTATGAGAAAAAAATAGAGGCGATTCAGCTAAAAGAAACTGAATTTAAAAGGTTGTCAGGAGAACTTACAGCCCAGTTAGATGCTTATTGGAAAAATGTTGAAGCTTCATTGCAAACAAAAGGCAATGAATTAATTGAAAAATGTAATGAAAAAATTAGCATAGTAACATGCAAAATTGCAGACTGTGAGCGCCAAACTGCAAAAGTTAAAGAAGCAGTATTAATCAAAACAAGTAAGATAACTGAACTAGAAGCTCAACTTAGAGAAATAACAGAGCATCATTCTGCTGCTACTACTTCTTTACAAAAGTCAATGCAGGTGCTGCAAGAGAAGGACAATTTAATTATGTCCATGAGAGCTGACATTGAAAGACTTGTAACAGAAAAGGAACAATTGCAGAAAGAGGGTGGGCATCAGCAGCAAGCAGCATCAGAGAAAGAAACTTGCATAACACAGCTGAGGAAAGAGTTATCTGAAAATATCAATGCTGTTACATTAATGAGGGAGGAACTCCAGGAGAAACAATCTGAAGTGTCTGCTCTCAACAAAACAATTAATGACCTTAATGTTAGGCTTGAGAGCACAGTAAGTTTAACAGAGAAGGAAGCAGCCATTTCTCTGTTAAGCAAGCAACATCAAGAGGATCAGTTGCAGTTGTTAAACCAGATACAAGAGTTATCATCCAGAGTTGAGATGCTGAGTCAAGAAAAAGCATCAGCCCTTGATTGCATGGCCCAGCTGTCAGAGTGGAAGATGAAAGCACAAACCAGGCTTACACAAAATGATGATACTATTAAAGATTTGCAGAGCAAACTTGAATTAAGCAATACTGCAACCAGTAAAAAAGATGAAGAGCTAAATAAACTGAAGGAGCAGCTGGCTAAACAAACCAAGAATCTCGATAGTTTAAAAAGTGAATTGGAACAAAAGCAAAACAGGAAGGAAAAACAAGAAAGTGAGTTAACCTCAAAATTAAAAAAACAAGCAGCAAAAATTGCTGAACTAGAAAAACACATTGCTCAGAAAACTTCAGAAAATGATTCCTTGGTGGAGGAACTTAAAAAGTGTAATGAACAAAAAGACACAGAGAAAAAAGAGATAGCTTGGCAACTCCAGCAGGCAGAGAAGGTGGCTTTTGAAAAAGACAATAGGTTTAAGAAGGCTGAAGAAAAAGTGCTTAATCTTGAGAAGCAAATAGAGTCACTGAAAGCTGATTTTGAAGCAAAGGAGAGGGAATTTGATCAAATGAAGTCAGTGATGCTTAAAAGCAAAGAGGAAGAACTGAAAGAATTAGAAGAGAGACTGAATGTAGAGAACAGCACTAAGCTGGCAGATTTGAAGAAGAAGGCAGAGCAAAAAATAGGTTCTATTAGAAAGCAATTAATGTCTCAGATGGAAGAAAAGGAACAGAAATTTAAGCAAGATAGAGAGGATCAGTTAAGAGAGTTGAAACAGAAAATGCAGGAGAGAGAAGCCAAAATCGAGTCCTTAGAAGAAAAAATTAAGTCAACAAGAGATTCCACAGAATTAGAGAAGGAAATGCTAGAAAAACTAGAGAGTGTAAAAGCTGCTGTAGAACAAGAAAAAAATAACATGCTTGAGAGTATCCAACAGACATACGAAGAGAAAATGCATGTGTTACAGAAGGGCTTAACTGAAAAAGATGAATTATTGCAGAAGTATGAGAAAGAACAACGAGAGAGTAATGACTCTCATCTAGAACTTCAAAACAAACAGAAAGAACTCCTTAAAAAACTAGAATATGTTGAGAAGAGCCATCAGGAAGAGCAGGGTAAGACCGAAAGCCTCAGGAAGGAACTTCAGGAGCAAAGCAAAAAATACTTACTGTTAGCAGATGAGCATGCTTGTTGTGGTGGTGATTTAGCAAAAAGTAGGGAAGAATTGAAAGGTAAAGAACAAAAACACCTTGATATGGAGAATATAATTGGAGATTTCCAGAAAAAATTGCAGGAAAAGGAGGCAGTCAGTCAGTCTTTAGAACAGAAGATAAAAGAGTTAGAAAATAATCTAGTGAAGAAAAATGAAGTGCATAAGATTGAGATGGAAGATACAAGTTTAAGATATGAAGAAAAGCTAAAATGTTTACAGCAACAGTTGGATGAAAGAAATGATAGTCTGAAAGCTTTTGAGGAAAATGCTGAAGAAAAGGCTAAATCTGTTTTGGAGCTGCAGAAATTACTAAGTGATATGCAGAACCAGCAGAAGGACTTACAGACTAAACTGGAAGAGACTGAAAGGGAGAAACAGAAACTACATGAAGAGGTTAATAATCTTCAAAAAGACTTACGTACTTTGCGAAAAGAACATCAGCAAGAGCTTGATATAGTAAAGAAGGAGTCCTTAGAAGAAATGGAGCAGAAAATCAGGTATACTCTTTGCTCCTGTTTATGTTACCATTTCTGTACTTTAACCACTAAAACCTCAAGAATACTTTTCTAAAACTCAGTTTCTAATGAGGAAATAATGGCTGGTAATTTTCTGTCATTTTTCTAAAATAGATAAACAGAAAGAAAAGAAGTCTGACTTTCGCCAGAGTAATACTGCTTCTGATCTCTTTCAGTGATGGTCATTTTCAGCATTGCCAAAGCAGTAAATATAATTCTATTTTTCTCAAAAAGGAAGTGAAATTTAAAACTTAGTACTGAGAGCTTCATGTTCAGATGTTATCAAGAACTGTCCATATGTACTGTGCAAAATGTGGTGTAATGCTCAGCACTCTTAATAGTTTCTCAAGCAACAAATTCCCTAAAAATTCTACTTTTTATGGCACATTCTTTGCTTCCAGATCTTCAACTCCATATCTTTTGAAAGGGTTCAATTCTGGGTTGTTTTTAAATGAAACACCTACTCTTTCCAGGTAAAATAAATAGGGGGGGGGGAACAAAATTCTCACAGAATTCATATAATTCAAAACCATCCCATTTTAAAGTAGTTTTGGAGAAACTCCCACATCTCTGACCTTGCTAAACTGTTCTTGCACACTTGTTAAACATTTTATTTCCTCACTGTATTTTTTTGACGTTTTTGTACAGATGTGAACAAGAAGACATTGAGTTAAAGCACAACTCTACCTTAAAGCAGTTAATGAGAGAGTTCAATACTCAGCTGGCTCAAAAAGAGAGAGAATTGGAAGCAGCAGTAAAAGAGACAATCAGTAAGTGAAATACAAATATAACTGTAATCAGTAAAATAGTCAGAAAACTGAATCTTCAGTTGTTTTGGGGAAGCAATTTTACCTGGGACTGTGATAAACACATGTTTTATGAATGCCTGGAGAACCCAGGGGAAGAACTTCCCTTGCTTGGGAGATAACATATAAATATTAATTTTAGTACAATTAGGAAAGTCCATGTGTAGGTGTTCATCCTTACCCTGCAGGATGGATCTTTGATCTAGCACTCTGTTTACATCTGTCATGGCAAGAGTTACCCATTATAGCCTGTCTTTTTGTCATATGTTTAGAAGAAAAAAAAAAGGGAGTAAGACTTTTCAGGTGAAAGTACACTGGGGAGTTTTCATTGCAGTAGTACGTTGTCTGCAGTAGTGCACACTTTAACACTCCATTGTTGAATATATGGCAATGAAGGGTGCCTTTTAGAGAAATGTAGATCCATATGAGAATCAGAATAGCATTTTTTTAGCTGCCTCTTGCAGATTTCATTCACTGTAACCACTAACAGGTGCAGCTGGTTATGGTGTCTGATTGCAATACCATGTGGTTATAACTAGAGTACAGCATATTTCAGCTTCTCTGTCCATCTTTTGCAAGCATAGTGTAAATTGGAGATTAGAGAAGTGAACAAAAAGTATGTTTTGACTTCACTGTTACTAGAAGTACCTCTACAGATGAAGAATTTCTGAAGATTTACAGATATTTCAATCACTTATCTAGATAGAGTAGGAGATAGAATTAGTTGATAAATATTGGTTGTCATCTTAACTTTTAGGGAAAAGTTCCAGGTAGAAGAAACTGCTCCAGGTACCAAACTGCAGACGACAAACTTGATACATATTAGGATCAAGTGACATAATAGTTATTGGAAGTGTGAAAAAATGAATTTTCCCGGCAAATTTTCCTTATAGTTGCTTTCCACCCTTGTCTTTAAGCTTTTTTTAAATACTGTCATGACATAATTAAAAAAAAAAAAATGCTTTTTTTAATATTGCCCAACTTTTCTTTTATAGGTAAAGCCCAGGAGGTAGAAAATGAATTGATAGAAAATCATCACATAGAGACAACTCAGTTGCATAAAAAAATTGTTGAAAAAGATGATGATCTAAAAAGAACTGTGAAAAAATATGAAGAAATCCTTGAGGTATTTTTTTGAAAAGTGGTATGACTACATATATTTCAGAATAAGTCTTTTTTGATTGCACAGCTAGACAGAAAAACTGGAGTTCTTTCTAGTAAAGATCTTACTGCCTGAATTACACTTGATATGTCCAGTGACCTAGCTTGCAATTAAAATGGTTGTTTCTGTGTTTTGTGGGCATAGCAGAAATTAAGCCCTAACTTAATCGTTGAATAAAAGCTATACAATTAGGTCCTTATGTCCTTGAGCAATTTGTGTACCAGACTGGAATGAGGAAAGTGAGTGACTCTTTACTAGAGTTGTGGCAGTGATGTATTGTTTTTTTGTAAGGATTTAAATACAGCGCTTATGGGTCAGTCTCACTCTCTATCTCCTTTTTTTGATGCTGTTTGAAGATTGGCAACATAGCCCTTAAAGTAAAGTTCTGTTCTATGCTGGGTGCAGTCTGTTTGCATAGTTCTTACGTTAGTAAAGATTTCTTTTTTTACTTGTGTTGAACAGTTTGTTTGCATGCTATTTGCAGATAGACATAGTTTAGCCCTAGTAGCATTTCGGCCAGAAGTTAGCAGCCAATTTCCATCTAAGGTTACTTTACCAAAGATGGCTGCTGTTTTAGCCAAGTTAATTGACCCAGTCCCGCATGTATGGCACCATAAGGTTAAATGGTTTTCAGTGGTAGACTATACTTCATATTGGCATGCAGGCTTTAGCTTTGTTAATCTTAGTCCTGTTTGCACAAATGATATAATAAAAGAGAATGTCCCATTAATAGAGCCTACAGCAGTAAATGTAAGTGAACATCTGTTTGTTTATGCTGAGTTACCAGTCCAAAATTCTTTTAACTGGACATGACTGAGTATTCCATATTAAGAATTTCAACATGTAAGCAGGTTGGTGTGTTCCACTTTGATTTTTCAACTTCCAGCAGATTGAATGGAGTTAGAAGGGTTTTAAATTTAGAGTCCCTTTCTTTTCTTTCGTAGCTTAGAAAAATTGCATGATATAAAAGAATCAAGTTTTTTTGAAACATAGGTCTAAATTTTGCATTTCTGGAGGATTTAGATTTCTCTTACCTCAGTGTGCAGTGTGTTGCCATTCAGGTCCTCAATATATATCCCCAAATAGGTATGTGATTTGAAGTTGCGCAGGTGTAATTCCTCTGTTTTCTGATACTTGCAGTCCATACGTAGGTCAGAAACACTCATGCTGTAGTCATTCTGTAATCTTGAATGTTTAGGCTGATTTGACTTCTGTGTAATTGGAGGACATGAACACTGTCATTTTTTGCATCTCATTGATGATGGCAATGGCAGTTGCCTGGAACTGCAATAAACTGTAGTTTGATATTTTAAATTTCAGACTACATGTTTCTTTTATAGGTATATGTGTGTTTTGTTTCTGTTATTTTTTTCACCTTTTTTTCCTGAAGAAGTGTTGCAAGCATCTCAAAAATTCAGAAATACTTACGTTAAATTGAAGGTATGTCATGTTCATTGAGATCTCTGGTAGAAATAGGAGCATATGCGTCAGCAGATTTAGCCTAGAGTTACCAGTTATTACCCCACTTATACTTGACTTAGCTCATGACAGGTTTGAAAAATTTCACATCATGACATTTATGCAGAGAGGATTGTCTCTGTCACAAATGGTAAGAAGATGAAGCAAAAATAAAGCCAATTGCAAAAATTAATCTTGCTCATATAACTTTGTAGCTCTCTGTTGCATTTTAAACATGGTTGATGATGCTAAAAATTAGTCTAACTTGATTCGAGTATGTATCCTTAAAGACAAGCAGGAATCATTCAGTTTGTTAAACTTCACATGATTTACTTGTGAAGTGCTCCACTTTTGCTTTATGTTGTATTTTCTTATCTTTCATGAAAACTTTTATCACATAAGTTTTCATAGAAGTCTCCCTAATTAAAGGATTTGTAAATCAGCATAGCCTGTAATTTGGGGGCTGAGTATTTTTTTTCAGCTAGGGTATACAATTAGAGAAAAAATGAATGTTGTGTTCCAGCTAGCCCATTTTAAACCTATCTATGAGCTAAAAATAAATTACCTAACTTCAGGTATATGTCCTTTAATTTGTCGTAATGCCTTCCATATGAGTAGAGGATAGGCTTTGGGGTTAAGATTTGGGAAAGCATAACTTTATCGAAGTCTTAGTCTATAACTGTAATTAAATCCCAATGACATGCAGTTTATTTTCAGAATATGCCAGGTGCTGTATAGAACAATAAGTTATTGCTGTAAATACAGATCAAGAGCGTGTTGGAACCCCACTTCTTCTCTAATTATTTCAAATTACAAATTAAATTGTCCCTTTTACGCAAGTGTCATTCATAATTTTGGGTTGAATTTCTTTTCAACCTTTTAACTGCCTTTAATAACTAAGAATGATGTGCATACAGTTGTGATTTATTTAATTAAACAGTAGTGTAGAAGTAAGATTTTAGATTCTTGATGGACAAAAACATCAAAAAATCCCCAAAAGCCAAAACAACAACCACCACCATCACTGAATATGCCAGGTATTGAGGATTTTTAACTAAAGGAGTATAAAAACTATAAAAAACCCCAATCTTAGAAACGATAATTGTTGATACACCTCTGAGGGCATAGAAAAATCTTGTTAATGAAAAGAAGCTAACACTGTTTGGAGGTCATGATGTTTGAACAAGATTTTTCTTGAAGATGAATATTCTTAAAACTTTTAGGCTTTACAGCAATTTTTATGAATTGCTCAGATACTACGACTTCTCATTCACTAAGGGCAGATTTGCTTTTTTTCTTTTTGATGATGCTTTTTGGGCTGAGGGGCTGCAGGGGGAGGGTGTTTCATTCTTATATCAGGTGCAAAGAACATTAAAAATTGGCCTTGCAGGGAAATAATTATTTTTTTAGTAATGACATACTCTAAATCTAACCTGGATCAGTTTTCTAGTTCTACACTTGCTTTTCTAGTGAATATACTGTATCCTTATAATTCGTACTTCTGAGATTTTTTAACAGAACAAAATTTCCATCAGCTGTTCTTTGCTTGTTTTCAGTTGATTAATTGTACTAATTTTATTGGAAGTACTACTGAGTAGCAGAGCAGTCAGCTGACTGCCCTGTGTGATTAGCATGAGTGAAACTAGAGTTTTAGTTTCATTTGGCAGTAGAGACATACACTTGGAATTGGAGTGCTGTTTTATGATGTCCCTAACATGTGATCTCTCGGAAAGGCCAGAGGGGACACAATTTTAAAAAGTACTTGTTTTTGCAGAGTGTCATATGGGTAGATTAATTTGCTAGGATTTAGGTCATCATACTTTTGTCTCTTACAAGAAAAGTTCATTTCCTTCCTACCATTCTTGCTTCTTTCCCCCACACTGCATTAGGGCCTTTCAGACCCTTGTGAATAGGGAAATCATTGGTCATTGTTTCTGAAAATGTGCTTAAAACTGCTTTAGTACCATCTCTGTGAGAGTGATTGAGGAAAGGATTTAAGTCCTTGTCATTTCCACAGTATAGGAATTAACTACCTATCATCATCTGACCCCTTCGTGAAGGTTATGACCTTCACACACTGGATTATACTCAAATACTGTTTTAGTGCCCAAGAGAAATAGGACTTTTTTGTAATTTTTTAAAAAGCTAACTGTAATCTTAACTATGTAATCTTTATTGTTGAGCACCCCTGTTTGTTTCTCGTTCTATTCTGTAGTCCTCTTGTGTATATAGCTTTTATACCAGATTTCAAGCATATTCTTTCTGTGTATAGCATAACTTCTGTTGATTGATTTATATCCACTGTACTTAAGGTTTTCATTGATAAGTTGGGTAATTGTATAAGTAAGTTTTTTTCCCCTATATTTTGAAGTCGCGTGAAGAAGAGATGACAGCAAAAGTTCATGAGTTACAGGCACAGCTAGAAGACTTGCAAAAGGAATGCAGACAAAGGATTGCGAAAGAGGAACGTTGGAACAATGAAAAAGTGAGCTGGCACTATCATTTGTTTTTATAATTTTAGGTGTGAAATTCTTGGTCTTCATGAAATTCTGTCGTTTATTCCTACTTGAATTTTATTTAGATATCTGGCCTTCACTTTCACATACAAATTGAACTTCTTTAGAAGCTGAAGCATTTGATACTTGCCTTTTTTACTGGTCCAGTTTTGCTGTTATTAAGGTGGGGTTTTTTGCCCTCTACATTTCTTTTAGCTGATTTTACTGAAAGCCTTTTAGAAGGAAAGGAAATGGCATTAAGTCATTTTTAGTGTGATATTTTTAAAAATCACATTTCATAGGAGTCTGAAATATTGCCTTGAATATGTCAATTATAGACAGAATGGCCTTCATTGAAAAAAGGCTGATTTCATGCTTTTGTCTTTCTGAGACCACATTTTAATTTGAGGAATTCTTTGATTAAAATATTAGTAGTTATTATTACACTGAGGAGAGGAAAAGTATATGAGTTGTTGAGTCATTGATGAGAATTCATATTGACCTTACTTTTAAATTTTTCATTTTGACAACAGGCAGTTCTGGGGAGAGTAAGTTTATATATTTGACATTAGAAACTTAAAGTACAAATTACCTCACTGTCCTAATGTTTGTCCCTTCTGCCTTGGACTTGCTTAAAACACCCTTTATATTACTTTTCTTAACTATTCCATGATATGTGTTGTTTTCTTAACAGGAAAAGCCGAAACATTTGTTTAAGACTGCCTTTTATTCTTAATTAACGCTTGTCCACCTACTGATAATTTTACATAATCCTATTATCTAGAGAAAGATTCCTTAAGGGACTCCTAAATCCTAAAACATGATTATGAAAAGTCTGAAGAGTATCTTTAGAACTACTTTGTTAACTGTTTCACTAGTTATGGAAGCCTGCTATAAATACAGGCGGGCACTTAGTATCGTATTACACATGCATCTTCAGGATTACATATTCACTGGTAAGACATGAAAGTTGTATCAAATCTATATACCAGGAATGATATTTTATGTGTTCATATATTCGGCTCAGAAGCAATGCATCCCAACAAGGAGGAAATTGGGCAAAAATGCCATGAAACCTCCATAGATGGATAAGGAGCTGCTGAGCAAACTCAGAGTGAAAAAATAAGCTTTCAGGAAGTGGAAACAAGGGCAGGTGGCCTGGGAGGAATACAGGGAAATTGTACAGGAAGCTAGGGACAAGTTTAGGGAAGCCGAGGCCCAATTAGAATTGTGTCTGGCCAAGGATATTACGGATAACAGGAAGGGCTTCTATAGATATGTTGCAAGTGAAAGAAAGGCTAAGGATAATGTGGGCCCTCTCTGGAAGGAGACGGGTGCTACGGTCCGTGGGGGAGGGGAGAAGGATCGCAGCACTGCATAAAGGAGTCTGATGAGGTTTGAGGTTCCAATGCAATGCTACTGTAATGGGGGTGCACAAGGGTTTTATGAGCTCTGGTATGGAATGCACCAGAAAATGGGGTGGAGCATGAGACAGACAACCAGGGAAATGAATAGGGATAGGGACTCAGGCAAAGAGGGAGGAACTGGGGAGGAACCGGGGAAGGAAAAGACGAATGGTAGCTCTCTCCTCTCTGCGGCTTTCTCAGCCAATCAGAGGGGGAAGCAGGGAGCAGGCACGACGAGGCATGTCTGGACATGCCCAGGCAGTTACAACTGTAGGGAAAATCATACAATGTACATATTTGTAAACACATAAGAACTGCAAAGTCCGTATAAT
Source organism: Pipra filicauda (assembly GCF_003945595.2). Taxonomy (NCBI): domain Eukaryota; kingdom Metazoa; phylum Chordata; class Aves; order Passeriformes; family Pipridae; genus Pipra; species Pipra filicauda. Next base: position 515,410 of record NW_024104480.1, read on the forward strand.
AAAGTCCTTTCAATCACTGTATATCTTTTTCCATTCCTGAAACCGTTCCCATTCTGATCCTTGCTCCTCCACAGACGGGAGACCTGACTACCCTGAGTATGGAGAAGGCTGAGGTTGTCAGTGACTTCTGTACCTCAGTCTTCATGGCAAGTGCTCCTGCCGCACTATCCAAGTCATGAAAGGCAGATGCAGGGACAAGGAGAATGAAGACCCACTGTAGGAGTGGATCGCGTTCAAGGCCATCTAAGGAACCTGAATGGGTTCCACGGGACCTGATGAGATTAATCCACAGGTCCTGAGGGAGCTGGCAGATGAACTTGCTAAGCCATTAGTAATTTTTGGAAAATCAGGGCAGTCAGGTAGAGTCCCTGATGACTGGAAAAAGGAGAAAGCAGAAGACCTGGGGAACTACGGACCAGTCCATCTCACCTCTGTCTCAGGCAAGATCATGGAACAGATTCTCCTTGGAACTGTGCTAAGGCACATAGAAAACAAAGAGGTGATTGGTAACAGCCAACATCGTTTTATAAAAAGGAAATCATGCCTGACAAATCTGGTGAGCTATGACAGGGCTACAGCGTTGGTGGATAGGGGCAAAACAACTGACATCATCTACCTGGACTTATGCGAAGTGTTTGACATTGTCCTGCACAACATCCTTATCTCCAAATTGGAGAGACATAGATTTGATGGATGGACCACTCAGTGGATAAAGAACTGGTTGGATGGCTGCATGCAAATAGTTGTGGTCAATGGCTCATTGTCCATGTGGAAACCAGTGACGAGTGGTGTCCCACAGGGGTCACTGTTGGGGCCAGTACTGCTCAACATCCTTGTCAGTGACATCGACAGTGGGATCGGGTGCTCCCTCAGTAAATTTGCTGACAACACCAAGATGTGTGGTGCAGTTGACACACTGGAGGGAAGGGATGCCATCCAGAGGGACCTTGATAGGCTTGAGAGGTGGGCTGATCAAAACCTCATGAAGCTCAGCAGAGCAAAGTGCAAGGTCCTACACCTGAGTTGTGGCAACCCCAAGCACATCTACAGGTTGGGCAGAGAATTGAGAGCAGCCCTGCAGAGAAGGACTTGGGGTGACGAGTGATGAAAAAATGAACATGAACCAGCGGTGTGCCCTCACAGCCCAGAAAGCCAATGGAATCCTGGACTGCATCAAAAGGAACATGGCCTGCAGGTCAAAGGAGATGATTCTTACCCCTCTACTCTGCTCATGGGAGACTCCAGCCTGAGTACTGTGTTCTAGTCCCGAACCTAGGAAGGATATGGATTTGTTTGAGCAAGTCCAGAGGAGGGCCACAAAGTTGACAAGAGGACTGAAGCTTCTCCCCTGTGAAGACAGGCTGAGAAAGTCAGGGCTGTTCAGCTTGAAGAGAAGGTTGCATGAAGACTTCATAGCAACCTTCCAGTATCTGACGGGGGCCCACAGGGAAGCCAGAGAGGGACTCTTTGTCAGGAACTGTAGTGACAGGACAAGGAGTAATGGTACAAACTGAAAGAGGGCAAATTTAGATTAGATATTAGGAAGAAATTTTTTACTGTGAGGGTGGTGAGACAATGGACCAGATTGCACAGGGAGATTGTGGTTGCCCCATCCCTGGAGGTGTTCAAAGCCAGGTTGGATAAGGCCTTGAGCAACCTGGTCTAGTGGGAGGTGTCCCTGCCCATGGCGAGGGGGTCGAGACTACAGGATCTTTAAGGTCCATTCCAATCCATTAACATTCTGTGATTCTTTGATTCCTCAATTCTTCCCAGAAATGCATCAGACAGATTTTGCAAAGGTAGCGTAGAGCTGTAAAATACTTGAATATTGCAAATATTGATTACATTAAACAAAATAAACAGTTAATTTTGCCTGTGTTTGGAATCTTGTCCACAGTTCTCCACTCCTTGGAGTTTCCATGGCAGACTTTGGAGAAACTCAAAGGAGTTGTTCCATCTGTGGCAGGTATAAGCCAGTTCAGAGAACTTCATTGCTGGTGAACAGCTTAGTTTTAAAGTATAGATGATGTCTCATTGGGGGGGGAGGAAGATCAGCTTGTGTGGTAGTGTATGTACATAGGTACAGTTAAAGCACCCAGGTTCAAAGTGCTTGCAGAATAAGAATGTGATTTTTTTTTTTTTTTTTGAAGAGTGTAAGGCAGTTCGTTATCTGATTTCTCTCGAATATAGGCATCAAACTTTCTTGAGTAGTTTTGAGAATTCCAACTAAATTTAGCAAATTGTTTACAAGCTTTCTTTTGCGTAGCTGATTTAATTGAATGTAAATGTCTTATTTGATACTATTCACAATGGTGATTTCATTTCAAAACAACATAACTATTCTAATAGATTATGCTATTGAATGTGCACATAGGTCCTGGTACATCTTCTGGTCCAGTCAAAGCTCAGATATTTAGAGTGATATAATTGGGCTTTCAGTTCCTGTTTTATCAGTATTTCAGGATAGGGTTCCTACTCTTTGACATAGTCTGTTCTGGGATCAAGAGGTAGTTTTCTTTTGTTCTCCTTAGAAATTAAGAGCTGTTGTTTTTAATTCTTACCTGTCTTAATTTGTCCATTGCCTGTCCTTGGTATGTCTGCAGGAAACTAGTTTTACTGTTACCTGGTGCAATAGCAGATATTTGCAACAAATAGCATAGCAGCATTATATGCAAATATATATGCAGCATTACAGACCTAAATAAGAAAATTGGACAGAGTCTGTCGACCTTGGCAACATACCAGAGCAGATCCACATACAAATCCACGTCTGGATTTTATGGTGCATTCAAATGAATTCTGTCATCTTACATTTGCCATGATATTTTTTGTCTTATCTTATTTCTTTTTTATTTTGTTGCTCTGTAACATTTTTCTCTTTTATGTTGAGGTTTTTTTCCCTTCAGCACTAGTAGTAAAAATGCTCAGAAGTCTTGTTGACTGGAAGCAGCTGCAGCTGATGCATTTGTTGTTTAAAGTTGGAGACTCCCAAATCACAGAAGTTTGTCTTAAAAAACTTCCTGTGCTGCTTGTTGTCAGCCTAGGCCAAACATCACACATAACATATTCACTTTGACATGAAGATAGATATTTAAACAATATTTGTCTGACTGTGATAAACAATTGACAAATACTAACAACCTTAAGTGTTATCATTTGGATGTAAAAATATCAGAAACTGTCTCTCTATATGAGAAAATAAATGTCTGATGAGATGACTGAGCTCTTCAGAAGAAAGAATTGCACTTACAGGTTTGAGGATTGATTTTCCCCTACTTTCTGTTTGTGTAGTGTAGGAAAACCCACAGGTTTTATCACCCTACAGAGATAGGGAATAGCTCTCCTTTTCAACACAATTCCAAAGAGGCTTGGGAAGAAAAAAAAAATGTACTACTTCTCTGTTAAGGTTTAGGTTACCTTAGAAAAAAAAATCAGACATAAATGATTTGATGTTGAAATGCATTTACGACCTTGATTTATACCCATGACTACTAAAGCATTACTTTCCTTATAGTTGGAACATTGAAAGATAGAAATATCAGCTTAGAATTTTTTCTGTACTTCATAAACATCTTTGCAAGATGTAGAGCTCATGAAGCTCTTAACTGAAGCTATTTTCAGGTAAACGTTCCCTTTTCCAAATGTGACTTGAAGAATTAAGGTAAAAGATACAACATTACAAATAGTATTAATAGTAGTTAGGGTATCCTGGAATATACTTCATACTCATTCAGTTATTATTCATCTCCAATATGTATTTTGTAAAGATTTGAAACACTGGGTTCTTGAAGTTATATTTGTGATAATTGTCTTACAGAGTCAAATGAGGTAATTTAAATATAAGCTTTATGTACTGACAATACAAATAAGTTGAATGCTAGGAGACTAGTTATTTTTATAAGTACACGAGTATTTGGTAATTTCAGTTTTTATCATCCTTAGTTAACACTCTGTATCAGAACTAGATGATTGATATTTTTTTCTTCAATGCTTGATATACTCAGTATTTTTCATGCATTTTAATCTGAATTTTTGTTGTTTGTCTAGGTCACACTAACAGAACTAAAGGTAAGTCTTATATGTTACTTATTTTGCACTCTAATATTTCTGTTTCAAAGCAGTTTGAAAGCTGAAATGATGTTTATAACTTTTTGTGTGTTAAAAGGAGAAAGAAATTTTTGGCAGATGTACTTTGGATGTATTTTCAGCAGTTCCTTGATGATTTCCATATGTGACTGTTCTTTCAGGCACAGCTTGCACAGAAAACAATGTTAGTCAATGATTCAAAACTGAAAGAGCAGGAATTGAAAGAGCAGGTAAGGGTGATGTTGAATGAATAAAAAGTGTTCTTGTTTGATACACTGTGTCTTCAGTATTAAAAGGTTTGTTCTTTTCAAGTGATGATGTGGCACATCTCCACACAAGGTACTATGAAAATAATAGGCAAATAAAATAGTTTTCACTCATACTTGCTCTCAGATATGTGTACTTTCCAAAGTACTCCTGTATCCACTGAGAATGAAAATACCACATGGTTGTGATACTGGTTAGCAAAGCAGTTGCGCCGTGATAAAGGTAACAGTGCACACCATGAAATTCTGGACTTTTTTTTTTCATAACTAAAACTTTTTGATGACAATTTTTGTCATGTGCTTTTTTATGTATGCTTTTATATATATATATATATATATATATAAAAAATAAAAATGTAGATATTTTTATGTGTATATACACCTGTACACACATTTCCTTAAGCAGTTTTTTGATAGTTTTAATAATACAGTTTTTAATGTTTTCCTTCCTTAAAAAGCAAATGTATTTTGTTTCATAGGAGATGATGTTTAGCAAAAACTGTTTCAATGATGCTTATTTTAGCTGCTTATGAACACCATTTATGATTCTGACTGTTCTCTATTTAGATTCATGTACTGGAAGACCGGCTGAAAAATTATGAGAAGAATATGTACGTCACACCAGTTGGAACGCCGTACAGAGGTAAGTACACAGTTTTCATCAGAAATAAATTTTTCATTTGTTTGAAAGATATACTTTGGTCTAGACAATGTAATTAAAATGTCAGTCTCCTTAAGACACTCATTTTGTGACATCCTTGTTTTGTCTTGTCTGTTAGTGTGTGATTTCAGATGAGCAAATCACAGAGCATTTTGTTTGTTGTTTGGGTTTTTTGCCATACAGTTAAAACAGCTCTATATATCAGAGTTCTTAAACTCTCTGCCATGCAGGTCCCAGGCCCATCCAGGTGACAGGGACAGAGATGGGCACATGTACAGCATGGCTCAGGCAGGAACCGAAGGCCCCATGCTGAGCTGGGATGCATCCCCTGGGCCCTTGGCAGGAGCCAGTGGGGGTGGGGGTCCCAGGGGAGACCGGTCCCAGCCACTGAGGCCTGTGAGCACCCCCAGGACCCTGACAGAGGTAGACTTGAACTGCTCATGTGCTCTCCTTTGGACATTGGTTATTGGCCATTTTGGAGACAGAGTGTGGGCGAATGGACCTTCTCTCTGGTGGTGTACTGTTCCTCTCAGGCTCTGTTGTTTTAACATGAGATAGAAGAATCCACAGGGAGATGAAGAGGTATTCCTTACCTCCAAAAGATTTTCAACTGTTTAGTTGAGGAACACGTCCTGCATGAGACTGAGGGCTCAAGAATTGAACCTCACTAGTATCAGAAATGTGGAGTTTTGCCATCCTGTGGAAACCCATCTCAGCTGGATGAACTCAGGAGACTTTCAGAACCCACATATCACACTTATTCTTTGCAAATTTGTGCAGATGGTCAAATTATCTCAGGATGATGCACAGCTCTCATTTTCACCCCTCCCCCCCACAAAGCTCCATGTCTCCTTCCCACAAGGTGACAGAGCCAAGGATGGGACGTGGTTATGGGTATTGAATACCTTCTGCTAGGGCTGGGAAGAAATATCATCAAAGATTTCCTCAACATGTACTGATTGGGAAAGAAGCAGGTAGGAAGAAGCATAGCATAACATAGTTCAGCTGGAAGGGACCAACATCAATTACCTAGTCCAACTGCCTGACCACTTCAGGGCTGACCAGAAATTAAAGCATGGTTTTAAAGAGCACTGTCCAAATGTCTCTTCAGTGCTGACAAATATGGGGCATCAACCACCTCTTAGTAAAGCCTGTTCCAGGGTTTGACCACCCTCTGGGTAAAGAAATGTTTCCTCATGTCAAGTGCAAACTTCCCCTGATCGGTGCAGGTTTCAGCCATTTCCGTGTGTCCTGGTACAGGGTACTTCAGGAAGCTGTAGAGAGCAGTAAGGTCACCCCTCAGCTTCCTCCTCTCCAAACCAGACAAACGCAGAATCCTCAGCCACTTCTCACAGGACATGCCTTCCAGCACCTTATCGAGTAGCAGGGGTGCCCTCCTCTGGATTCATTCATGTACCTTATCATTCTTTTTAAATGGTGGGGCCCAGAATTGCCTGCAGTATTGAAGGTGAGACTGCACCAGTACTAAATACAGCAGGATAACCACACCTATCTTGACTGGCTGGTGATGCTGTGTTTGATGCACCTTAGGATGTGGTTTGTCCCCTTAGCTGCCAGGGCATGCACTGCTGACTCCTGCTGAGCTTCCTGTCAACCAGCAGCCCCAAATACCTTTTAGCAGGGCTGCTGTTACTCCATTCCAGGTGCAGAATCCAGCATTTGTTCTTGTTCTATTTCATGCCATTGGTGAAACTTAGATTCATATGAGTGACTCTCAGTATAAATATGCTCTTATTTTTGTTTACACAGATGGAAACCTTCACCATACTGACGTTTCCATTTTTGGGGAGCCTACGGAGTTTGAATACTTGAGGAAAGTGCTCTTTGAATATATGATGGGTCGTGAGACAAAGGTATGGAAATTTGCATATGGTGACAGGTGATTCAGGTTAGAGTACAGTTTAACACCCTTGCTGTATAGATGTGAAATACCATGTGTTTGTGATTTGTTACATGGTGTTCATTAGTAACACAGGATTCAATAGACTTTCACATTTGTTTTCCAAAGAGGGATGATCCATAACTTAAAACTTTGTCAGCATGCCAAGATGAGTGGCAGGGGAAAGAGGCTTTCACATCTCTCACCAATGTACCTATGAAAACAAAAACCTTTATGGGTAGATACAGTTTTATTAGCAAAAGTCCTGTTGTCAGTCAGTCTTAATGTACCAGCACCATATTAGCAAAAGTGGTCTTCTGATGTCATCTTGACACAAACATAGCAGGTAATGGATTAAGTAATAGTTTGTTAATAGCTCTGAAGATGATGAAATATCTCTTCAGTTTTTGCTTAAAGATGTTTTATAGGGCTCCCACATCTGTGTATCTTAGATAATAGTAATTTACTCTTAAAAGTAGTGAAAAGCTGTACAGTAGGCTTCTTGTTGTATGTTGCAAGCTTGTGAAATCCTAAGTTGGAATTTTACTAGCTTCTTACAGTACCGGTGCTTAGAGATTGACCAGGTTCAAAAGAGGTATGTTATAACACAGATATTTTCCTTAGATGATAAATTCTATGTGGATGAATTTTTGTATTTGTTTTTTTCCTCCTCTCTGGAGTTCTTCCACTGTTGCCCTGCTTTCAACTTAGACTACTATAAAACAAAGAGTTTTTATGTAGGTTTCTATGTTAATTAGCTTTGTTCTCGTTGTGCTCTGTACAGAATAAAACTTGGACTGTGCAGAACATCTTGTCCTTATGGGATTCCTCATTCTCTCTCTTTTTATCCCATTTTTCATTGTGATATTAATTCCTTTTTTATTAAAAATAAAAATCCCTGATCCAAAAACCCCAGAATCACTAGTTACCTTCAAGCCTGTGGCTTGTTGGATAGCTCTCCTACTTAAACAATGAAATAGTTAAAGGAAAATACCTACAGTAGTAGATTTTATGATTTTGAATTGTGAGGGACTTAGACAAGTGAAAATGCTAAAAAAATATGTCAGCAATGTTTCAACTTAAAACAAGTCTTGAAGCAGCTTTGGACAACTATTGCATATAGCTGATGCACATAGCAAATTTTCATTCAAGAAAACCTAATCTGAAACCTCTTTTTTGCTCATCGAGGTTGTCTGTCACTGATCTTCAAAACATTTCTGTACGTGCCTCAAAACTTTGGATTATAAATTGTTACAGGTTTTTTTTTCTTTTTAACAGTGTTATACTAGAATTTGCAGTTGATTTCTTCAATAACAGCAACAAACTACCATCAATGCTAAAGAAAATTGTCTTTAGGTCTCTCTTCTGTGTTTCAGGCTCCAGTTTTGCTTCAAAAAGTAGTTTCAAGCTAATTTCATCTACTGGTTTTCTTTCAATCATTAGATGTGTTGCTAGAAGACACTGAGCTTAGTATCTGCTCTCGTCAGGATTGTATCCCATAATCTTAAATTTAGGGAACTGTGTCTTGAGAACTGGTTTCATCTTGCTACACTGACTGGAAAACCATGAGCAACGATGGTGCAATTGATAAAATTTTTTAACAGTCTTAAGCACATGCTTTTTCTCCCCCAACACAGTCCTGGAGTTAAAAGATCTGTATTGTGATTTATCTCCTGAGTACAGATATACCTTTCTCTCAACTTTTATTTCCCTGGACCAGAAGAGGCATTTTTTTGTCTAATTTTCTCTTGTGAGATCATTTGGTGGCCTTCCGCTGTGCAGGATCTCCTTTTATAGTACAAATATATATGCCATGTCTCAAAGGTGATTCAGTAGTGGAGTTGGTGATGTCTATGGACATGTTTCCTCTTTATTGAAAGAAGTTCAAAGGAATCTGTGCAAATTATCTAGGATGGATTGCCATTTATGCAGCCTTGTAAATGATCCTGGAATACTATCAAGACATAAATGAATGCACCAATTAGGTTATAGTGCTGGAGACATAAGAGAGATGTGGAGGGTTGATACAAATTTTAAGAATCAGGAATTACAGTCATAATGTGTAATCTGTAATCTGTCACATTCTTTGTGAACTGCTTGACCAAGATGTGTACATGTCTTTGCGGGGGGACTTTACTGTCTTACCCTCCAGTCCAACTTTCTTTGCCTCTTTTTTGGCAGGATACATGAAAGGAGATTGCCAGCTTTTTCTAAGCATGCACTTTGTTCAGTATGCTGTCTTATTAATGGACTCTATTGTTTGAGCATAGGTACCATAGAACTCACATCATATTACAGTAGCTGAAGGTTGTGATAATGTGAAATGGTGACCCTTTGTTGTTTTCATATAATTCACAGAATATGTTGTGCATATATGTGAAACAAATAATTATGCCTTACTGATTTTACTGTTTTCCATTGACATTAGTACAAATAGCATACAGTATTCTTAAATGAAATTCATTTTAAAATATTACAAAGCATTTTCGTGCATGTGGAATTACTTATAGATAATATACATCTTTTTAGACAATGGCCAAGGTTATAACAACAGTGCTGAAGTTCCCAGCAGATCAGACTCAGAAGATACTAGAACGAGAAGATGCTCGACCACTGGTAAGTTATATAAGTAAGCCAAGTTTGTGCACAAGGGTTAGGTTTCAAGAATAATGAATTAGAAACTTATTTTTAAGTCTCCTTTCACCTGTGTCCACATTCAAGTGAGCTCCTTTTCTTTGTTCTTCCTTCTTCTTCAGTGGAATATCAAATTTGAGCTCTAGATTTGAATTTGTAGCAAGAGTGAGAAAAAAAGCAAGCACATGAAAATTCATGTTTCTTAAATTCAGAAGTTTCTGTGGAAGGCATACCAGTTTTCATGAAAAATGTATCAAGAAACATTTTTTCACTCCTGGAATAAAATTTTGACAAAAACAAGAGTCAGCAAAAACATTTTGCTTATAGAATATAAAACTAATTACCTCTATCACCTGGGATATGAGTTTGAAGTGAAATATGTACAATTTTATTTTAAGCGTGTATCCTAACAAGATTGGGGCTTTGTTTGGAGTTGGGGCGTTTTTGTAAGTCTGCTTTATTTTTGTACTGAAAAAACATGAAAATATGTCAGTTCACTCCAGGTCAGGACAGGTCAAAAACAAAGAGTCTTCAGCACTTTGGTGTTGGCTTTTTCCCAGTTTCAATACATTTATTATGTGACATTTGCTTGGTATTTACCAGCTGATCTATTTACCAGAAAGGGAAACTGGGTTTGAGAAGCAGACCCAAAAGAGGTTAAGGTTATATGAGCATAACCATTTCTTTGGTATTACTGTTACTGTTTTATGCATTGGAGCTACTTTTTATAAATAAAAACTGCAGTAATAGTCTCCTGTACATTGTATCTGGAGTCAATACTGTGATCCCTCCCTTTGTGGGTCAGTTTAGTGAAATATTTAGGAATTAAAGTGAGAGGAAGAATACCATTCTGTTTCTCTCACTGGCCTTGCATATATATTTATTTAGCACTTGCAAAACCAGAATAAAATAAAAATTTAAACATTTTTACATTTCGTTTGAAGTAGTTACATTAAAATCCTATTGATCCATTAAAACAAATTTTAAAAAAATCTGTATTTTTCATCTGCTTGCAGTATCACATCTGAGTAAAGTGTTAAATACTTCAACATTTTCCTGTACAGTTAGTATGTTTGAGAATGTCTTGCAATCTTAAATATTTAAAATACTTTTAGAAGTATATAAATATTGATAATACTGCAGCTCCAGTAAGTACCATGTATCCCAAACATTATTTTATCTCTCTGACATTCAAATAAAAAGCTGGGGCTTTTTTATTACATTTTGTTTTGGCAAGCTAGAGTAATGTTTAGGAAACATTTTGAGATCAGAGAGATGGACCTTATTTTGCAGTCACTTCAACTTTTTGATACTTGATACTGTTCTTCATACAACAGACATTCACGACTTCTGATATGAAACAAAACTTCAATTTGAATTTATCCAACAAGTTTTCATCCTTAGTATTAAATTTTGGCTAAAATATGTGGTGAGGGTTATTTTGCAGGCTGTGAGTGCTTTGATTGGTAAGGATATCGTCATTAAAAGAGCTTCATGTCCTGATGAAAAACTGCTTGGATTTCATGTAGCAGTCCCTTCTTGGCTCAGATCTAGCCTATGAATTTTCTCCTTTCCAAATCTGCAGAGATTGAATTAGACATCTAGTGGATACTCAAATACTAGGGCATATTATGAACGAAGTATTTTTTTTTTTTCTTCACTTTCGAAGTTAACTAAGTTTGTTTGCACAAATTCTTTTGGGTGATGAGTCTTTCATAATTTTGTTTAGAACTAAAAAGTTAGAGAGATCTTTTTATGAATTATTCTGTAAAGAAGTATTCTTGATTTGTTAGGGGTTTATTTATTGGCATTTACTTACGTGGTAGTAATGTTTCTCCACACTTAATATTGGAGTAATGATGGTATTTGAAAATATCCAGTGTTAAGATCTCATGAGCAATAAAGTTCTGAACTACAACATAAATGTGCATTTTAACGTAAAGCTTATTTGTATTTTAGTTTACTGCCAGAACTTATGTACTTTTAATGTGTAAACTGTTAACTAATTGTGCTACTAGAGTAACTGTGTGGTACTAAGTATCTTTTATTAATTATATACCCTCTTAGTGGGCTTATATTTAATAGGTTTCTGAAAACTTGTAACAATACAAGGCCAATAAACATATGCTAGATTAATGTATCATTTTCACTAATCTAGCTTTTACTACATGGTACTGTGTTCTAACTGCAGCAATCTCATCAGTAAACTGTAGATGGCCACAGAGCTCTTATCTATTAACACTATATAGCACTGTTAACAAAGTAGTCCAATAAGTTCTTTTCTTCCTGGCTTTGTAGTTTACCTCACCTCGCAGTGGTATCTTTTGAATATCCCATCAGTCTGTGCTTAGTTAGCATGTGGGTGAGTGAAGTCTAATACATACTTGTTTTATTTGAAGATGGAACATGTATTATGAGATTAATCATTCCTCTGCTTTTTTCTTGCCTGTTTTCCTTTGTTAAAAATCAAATATTTGTTCTACATGTGTATGATAAATTTTGTTCTACTCTTAATCTCTCTTTTGCTCTACAAAGCCAAGTTTGAAAAAGGTAAATATTGATTCAAAACAGATGTTTTTCAGTTATAAGCATAACTTCAAACATTGATTGAGTACAGAAATATCTGAAAAAAATTCAGATTTTGAATTAATTAATATGTAATATTATATTTTATTTCACTTGGCTTTGTTTTGTCTTTATTCACTTTATGAGTTCCTTTTTTTGAATGGGCAAATAAGTCAGATTTGTGGGAGACATGCTGCACTGCTTGAAATGAATTACGTCTTTTAAATGTGAGATTGAATTATCCTAGAAAAGATTGATGAAATATTCTCTGTAGAGGGATTAGGATATGATTGCATGTAAACATATTACCTTTCTGAATCTCAGCTTTAGTTTGATATCAAGAGGAGTTAAAGCAGAGACGTTAGGGAGAACAATTAGGTGACCTTTATGCTCTCAGTTTATTGTGTCTTTCTTCAGGTTTTATTTCGTTACTTTCATTATGAACCTGCAATGCTAGTTGTAGCATTACGGGAACAGAACAGCTGACTTAGGCCTAAAGATGCAGGTTGCATCAGACTAGCCAAGCTAAACAAGCAACACACAAGCAATAATGGTTGAGAGAGGAATACAGTATGGAAGTACAGAGGAAAAAGCTTTCTGTGCTGACTGATAAGCTTATAATTTGAGTCACTAGTGGTGTTTGATATATAATAAACTCTGCAGATAAATTCTATAGGATATGGTCAGCTCAACTTTTTTTTTCCTCCTTTGCAACTGGAAAGTTTTACACAGTTGCCAGGAATTGATTGAGTGTGTGTGAAACAGTTGCTGTCTCTTGGCTGGAATGCAGTTGTTGGCCTGCAGCACCACCACAGCAAAACACATTAACTTAGGCTGTTTCCATGGCTAGTTACCACAATGCAGTTGACAGGTTATCTTCCTCTCTTGCAGTCATGCAAATACAGCCTTCAACACAAAATAATACTTCTTTCAAAGGAAAAAATTGTTCATCTTAGCTAACAGTCTTGATTTCTACTTTGTGATTTTTTAAACCTTTGAATACAATGGTGAATGCACTTTTTATTGCACTTAAAATGCAATAGAGTTTGGACTGTTTGGACTACTAGCCTTGATCACTTCTGACAAAATCAGCAACTGTTTTTTCTAGCCCTCTGTTGAAAAGAATTGAATTGTTGATAATGATGGAACAAAGCTATTTACAACACTATTTCAGAAGGTATGTTTGAAACTTACGTTCCTGTCATGCTGTCTATAATGCTGGTGTAAAAAATTCAGGTGTTCTCAGCTGCATTTGAAACACCACAGAAGGGCTTGTTGATGTTGACCTTAATGTCAGCAATTTTTTGTTACACTTTCATAACTTCAACTAGTATATATGTAAACTATTCAGACCTCATTATTGGATTGTAGTTGCTTACTTCATGTCAAGTATTTTTGTCCTTTATTCTTGCATGTATATACCTTAGAAATTAAGGTGATGCTGACTTAATTGTGAAGGCGGTCAATATTTTTCTGGTAGAAGAGACTTTTTGCTAGCCCAAATATTATACATTATCATTTCAATTTTGATGATAGGCCTTTATGCAGAGAGGACAACCTTGTGTTTCATTGGATTAATATGCAGAGACGTGGTAGACTATTTCCAGTGAGACTTCTGACTGGTTTGCTACAGCTTATTTAATTTTCATCAATTTCTCAACTGTGTTGCAGATACTGGTATAGAATTGCTTGCTCAAAATCAGTTAATAATTTGGCAGTTCTACTTACCTGAAATTCTTCTATCTCCTAATCATACAAGAAATAATGTCATTATTTTAATATTAAGATCTTCTAAGTTGTTCTCAGTAATCTAACATTTGTTCATTTCTTCTAATTTTTCATTCTTCTAGTCATGGCTACGACCATCTTGAATTTGTGATGAGAATGTCTCATGACACTGCTGCTTAGAAATGTGTTTATATCTCTTTTGTTGTCCCTTGAAAAGGGACAAGAAGAAAAGCTATTATTCAAGGTCACAAATGGACAGCAAGAACCAAAACTCAACACCACCTTTGGACCATGAATATAGTTAAAACTGCCTTGACAGAAATGCTAATCAGGGGTTATTTGATGATGAGTCTTTCTCTTCTATTGAATACTGTCTTCTATTTTGTGTTAAAGGTTATTTTTTTAAAGGAGAGAAAAGACTATCCTGGGAAGGAATTGCCCACTACTGTATCTTTATACAGGTTTTACTGGGTGTTTTTTAAGAGTTGAAATAAATGGTTTGTTTCTTCTATTTATTTTTTTTTTATTTTTGAATGAATTGTGCAATACATTTTGAATGAGTAGTGGTTGAGGAGATTTTTCTGATGAACTAGGAACTTCTGTTGACGATTCTCTCCTAATTTGATCTTGATTGTTTGCTAAAGGTCACTTCTATATGCTTTTGCCTACAATAAATCCAAGTTGCAGTACCTCATTTGTTTACTCCTAGCTTTTGTACTTATATTTTTGTGGAGAAAAGGTATGTTCCTGTAAATTCCTGTAAATAGTTCGTACATAACTGATCTGTGACTGTTGACAACACTAATCTAAATAGAGCTGAGATTAAATAAAGTTTATTTACTGTATAATTTTGGAACATCTTTGGTATGATTTTTGTTTTGAAAGGATCCACCAGTATTGTTCTTATTCCTGTCTGAGACATCCTTAGCTATTTCCAGGCTGATATCACTCTCATAAGAAGAACTACTCAAGTACATTAAACTGTAAAAAGTCAATGGAGACCTTCAGATTTTCAAGGGAGCACAACCTGTGAAACAGACACGTGGTGAGCTGAAAAGCTGATGTGAGAATGTAGCAAGTGGGGAAGCTTGTGCTGTAAAGTTTTAAATTATCATAGAATCACAGAATGATTTGGGTTGGAAAGGACCTTAAAGATCATATAGTTCCAACCCTCCTACCATGGGCTGGGACACCTTTTACTAGAACACATTGCTTAGGGCCCCATCCAACTAGAACACTTCCAGGATGGGGCATCCACAACTTCTCTGGGCAACCTCTTCCCACTGCCTCCCTACCCTCATGTAAAGAATTTCTTCCTATGATCTTATCTAAATATCTCCTTTTTCAGCTTAAAACCGTTCTGCCTTGTCCTGTCACTATCTGCCCATGTAAAAACTTGCACTGGAAGGCTGCAATGAGGTCTTCCGAGAGCCCAACTCTCTCAGCCTGTCTTCGCAGGAGAAGTGCTCCATTCCTCAGATCAATCTTTGTGGCCTCCTCTGGACCCACTCTAACAAGTCCATGTCTTTCTTGTGCTGAGGACCCCAGACGTGGACACAGCACTGCAGGTTGGGTGTCCCGAGGGCAGAGTAGACTTGACTTGCTGACTTGCTCTTTTGATGCAGCCCATGATATCACTGGCCTTCTGGGCTGCAGGCACACACTGTTGGCTCATTTCCAGCGTGGAAACCCCCAAGTCGTTCTCCACAAGGCTGCTCTCAATGAGTTCTTTTCCTAGTTTGGACTTGCCTCTGAGATTGCCCCAAGACAGCTGCACTTGGACTTGTTAAATTTCCGTAAGTTCCTATGGACCCACTTCTCAAGTTTGCCCAGGTCCCGCTGGATGGCATCCTTCCATCTGTTGTGCCAAATGCACTGCTCACCTTTGTGTCATCTGGAAACTTACTGAGGGTGCACTCGATCTCTGTCTGTGTCACTGATAAATTAAAAGAGCACCAGTTCCAAGACAGACCCCTGAGGGACACCACTCATCACTGGCCTCCACCTGGACACAGAGCCATTGACCACAATGCTCTGGCTGTGTCCATCCAGCCAATTCCTTACCCTCTGAGTGATCCACCCTTCAAACCCATGTCTTTCTAATTAGGAGAAAAGGATGTCATGTGAGACCATGTCAAAGGCCTTACAGAGGTTTAGGTAGATGACATGGGTTGGTCCTTGCAGTCACTCCATCATAGAAGGCCACCATGATAGAAAAGAAAAAAAAGCAAGCTGAATTCATTTGCGTAGTTTTGTATCCTAATGAAACTAGAAGTGAAACAATTTGAGTGATCCAAGGTCTATTGTGGCCACTAGCAGTATAAAGAATATGTTGGGTTTTAAATTGCTGATTAAAGTCTAAAGAGACACAGGTTGCCTTTGGCAGTTAAAAGGACCAAGAGTTAACATCTTCATTTCCTCCTACCTTGTCTCTGGCAAAACCGGTTTTTTATGCTGCTTTGTTATTTATAGCTTCTGGGGTTTTTAGGGGACAGTGGTCTAACTTCTTCCTTTTATGAAACATCAAATGTATCAAATTTGCTTTAAAAGTCCATTACTCCTTGTAACTGTTTCCAGTATAAACCCATGTCGCTCCTGCTGTTGTGTAGCAGAACAGCATGCTCCAGCCTGTCACAGTAGCAACCTTGACCAGACTTGACATGGGTATGTTTGGCTTTGAAAAAAGCATATTCCTTGCATATCTGGCTGAGGATTTGTGGGATTTTCCTATTGCTGTCATTACAGCAATATAAAACATATACCTGAGTTTTGGGGTTCCATGTAAGGTATATGTTGTCGTAGGCTTTGAAAACTTAAATGCAGGGATTTATTACTTTGACAGTGAGTATCACTATGATCACTCTTGTCCTCACAGGTAAGCTATTTTTCACATTTTCTGTTTCTGTTCTTTTCCCTTTCCATGAAAGATACTAGTTATGGACTGTACTTTGTCAAGCATGACCTAAGTGCAGTGGAAAAAACTGTAATAGTCTGTATAATATTCATACAACATTGGATGGACTAAATAATATTTTCTTCCCTTAAATGACCTAATTAAAGAATGCAAAACGGATTAGAGAGTCATTGTTTTTTTAAAAAATAAAATCAGGTAACCACTACCCATATTCACATTTTGAAAAAAATGTTTGAGGGTTTTTTCTCTTATATGTAATTTGTTAGCAATCACATTCCTCATGGGAATAATGAGAAAGTGTGTTAAGTACAAGTTTTTTTCAGACTGAAGTTTTAACTGCTTCTAAATTTTTTTAAAAGAGAATGTGTACATAAGGTATCAGTTTACAGTTTAAATAAATGAAACAAACTAAGGTGAAAGCATGAAAATGGTTGCTTCACTTTTAGTACTGTTTTTTTTGTTGTTGGAGTGTCAAATGATTCTAGTAGTGCCAATGTGGGTATAAACTAATATGCTCCAGACTAAACCTACTTGTGATTGTAAAATGTCCTTGTTTAGACACACATAGGTGAAAGTCAAAGACTGTATCAAAGAATTGCCTGCCTTTTTAGCAAAGGTTAGAGGTTGCCAAGCTCATTTAGACTGGATTGTTAAAGGATGCATCTGAGAGAAGGTATTTTGATTTTCTTATGTTGAACCTTACCTTAGTCTCATATAGGCTCCCCTGGGGCTGGAAATGGTTAATCCCAAGTAAGTTTCCAATGCAGGGCCAATGGAGAGCTGCGGTTCGCCCCTGTGAAATTAGCATATTACAACAGACCGGAAGGGAAGTTGTTGGCAGAGAGAATTGGAGCCATGAGGTGGCCAGAGGGGCCCCGAGATTAGGGGTGCCCCTGGGCACCCCGTGGCCCTGGCGCTATGGCCAGGGCTGCGGCAGTTCTTCGCTGTTTTTCCCCCTGTGAGCGGGGGAGTCAGCAGCGGCGATCGTGAAGCAGAGCAGAAGGAATTCCAGGCAGAGAGAAACTTCAAGCAGTCTCGCTGCTACCTTCCCCGCAATGGCAGGGGGAGGGAGCAACTCAAGTTGAGACTGAAGCAGAAGAGGGACGGGCCAAGGGCTTGGAGGTGCCCTACATCGGGTTTGAATGAGGGCAGCCGAAAACTGAAGGACAAGGAATGCGGGGGATGACCTCCCATTGCCACGTGGCAGTGGAGCTGAGGCTGCAGCTGAGATAGAGAGAAGCCAAACCAAGCAGGCTTTTTCTGGGCAAGGACTTTAATGAAAGCTATTTGGGGTATAAGACTGAGCAAAAACCCAGAAAATCCTGCAACCTGGGGACAAGAGTGGACCTGAAGTGGAAAAGTTCCTGAGTCTTACTCCCTGGGAGGAACCTTCACGAAGCAGGGGGAAAGGATTCAAAAGCTGACTCCCTGTAGCTCATAATGCAGACCTGGTGTAGCAAGTGTTCCCTTGCAGTCCAGGAAGAGACCTCAGCAGAGGCTGAGCAGCTGGTGGGGATGCAGAAAACCCCTTCCCCGTACCCCAGTGAGAGAGAGACATTAGCTATCGCCTTGAAGGTTCTTCTTCTGGATTGATGTGGCAGGGCCCCAGGGGTGGTGGAAATTGTATTAATACTGTGTATTTATCTGCTTTTTAGTTTCTATAGTTTTTATTCTGTTAGTAATAAATTTTAATATAATTTCCCCATGCTGAGTTGTACCTGTCTGAAAACTTCTCTTACATTGAGGCAAATTGTGGGGGAGGTTGGAAATTGGATTTTTTGGGCTCAAACCACTACAAATATATATATATGAGATTTGTAATTTTATGGACCCATATGCATGTGTACAGAAAAGAATGGGTAGATCTGTTTATAAAGATAAGACTTAAACAGGTTTATCAAGCATCCTCTAGTGTCCAGTTTAGATGAAAAATACCAGGTTTTCTATTCATGTGTTATTTCAGTGCCTCGGCTGATACTTATTAGCAACATACTATTTTAAACTTTTCATAAAACATTATCTACAAATCCATCCAACTTCCAGTTATGCCATTTATAGTATCTCTTTCTGTGTGATCTGTGCTAAAATTTATTTTCTCTCCTACACAGTATATGGTATCTGGTTCTTTCCTCTAAAATGAGCATTTCAGACTCTGTAAACTGGGATGAATACTGAGAAGATTGGTTTGATTTTTGTCATTCATACTCTTGCATACAATCCTATTGTCCATCTGTGTGTGCTACAGAAAATACTTTTTTCCTCTATGGAGTTTGTAAAGTTGAGAAACTTATTTTTCATTTGCTTTTTCAAGAAAAGGTAGCTTTTTTGCAATGTCATTACAGCTTTATTGTGGCCATCAATACGAGCAGAAACTGGCGGCTGCTCCACTATGCATGGAATATCAAGACCAAGCTATGGAGTACCTGTTCGTAGATGCTGGTCCTCAAAAGCGTTGCTAGTGTGGGATTTTCAGACTCTGGTTGTGTATATTCATAATATGAGAAATTAGAAATGACAGAACAGAAGAAAGCAGAAAGTTGCACGTTCTTCTCCATCGTGTCTATCTGTGATTTAGGAGTTGCTACCTTTAACTTTCTTTTCTCTCAGGCTGTCATTTTAGTCTTCCTCTGTTAACATTGAGTTGGTTTCCTGTATGCATTGGAGTAATTTTAAAGGCACATGGACTCAAAGGAAGTACATCTGTGGAGAATTCTTTTGTTGTAGAACAGTGACAGCCATTATCTCCTGCAGTTGCCACTAAATACCACGTGACATTTCATAGAAGTGGTAATTCAGCTCATGGTAATCATGTGTTACTTTATAGCTGTGCTAGCACATCATGGTACAGCAATGGATGCTGATGGAGCTAAGTGTGGTGCAGGAATCTGCTGTGACATGACTTGCTTCTCTTGGTTGTGGCTGCCAGAGCAGTCCAGGTCACCTGGTGGCCACTGGGCAAATGAATAAGGTAGTTGTTTTCTAATTAGGCGTGTTGCTGTAACCAAAGATTTGTCAGGTAACTTTTCCAAATGGAGACCAAGGCCTGCGTGGCTCTGGGGGCTTACCAGGTCCAGAATCTGAAGGGCGTTGTGAGTGCTGCTGCCAAAATAGGTCTGTGTGCCTGCAGCAGAGACACCTTTACCTGATTGCCTCTGGTTGTATCTTGACAGCTTGCACCTCCAGCGTTTCTGTAACCATTTAATTTGCTTAAAGGAAATGGAGGAACAGCAGAGTGTATGCAGTGTATCCCCAATTACATGGACCTTCTAGAACAGTGGTTAAATAAGAGGAGAAAGAAAAAGGAGGAAGGATAAGGTGAAAATTTAGGGTCTTCCTTTATGGTGAAGAAAATTGTTATTAGGCTGAGCTGTATTCAGAGAATGAATGTTTTTCTTGCCTGCACTGAATTCTAACTGAAGCATGTTTCCGCATTGAAAGAAACCATCCCCACCTTGAAGCCCTGCAGCCACAGTGAGTGCTATCTGTGTGTTATTTAAAGCACACCACACTTCAACCCCAAGATTCCAGTGCTGCTACTCAGTTAAAATACGATCCAACCAAAAATTCAGTACAGGATGTGTCTAGCTCAGTTAAATGTGGAATTTTTTTCCCCTCTTAGCTTCAGGGATAGCACATTCAGGACATAATGATTCTCAGGATGCTAAACTGTTTGAGATGAAGCACAGTTTCTGTGTATTTTATGCAGGTTCTGCTGTGGTGGGACCTCATTTCAAGGAGGGACTGATTGAAATGTTGCTATAGATACAGGTTGACCAGGAGAGATCCAGTTTGTATGTGCTTTTTCTGAAGATGAGGATATTCACATGGTACCTAAAAATACTATGGAAGTATTTTTACTACATGCTACCTAAAAATACTATGGAAACTGGTCTTACAGTACTCTCCTTATTCAACCAGTGAATAAACACAAAACTGCCATACCAGTCCATGGGAATCTGGATGTACCTTTATCCATAGTTCTATCTATCCTACATCTCTTGAGGGATTTAACATTGGTTTTTTTAGATGTGACTTGCTCAATACAATAATAGAGAAAGGGAAGAATGCACCAGTGGCAGTGGCCAGCATGAATTAGGTCTTCCAAGGAGACATGATTGCTTTGTAGTGTGCTGCTCATGGCCATACATAGGACCTGCTATGTTTAGGTTTTTAAGCATAGGCAGATATAGTGCCTCAGTTATTTGTAGTGATATGAAACCTTTTTTTTAGAAAGATGATTAGAGAGAGCCTCTCTGCTTGGAAAGCTAAATTTGACCTTGCGCCTTCTGACTGGGTGCATGTGGACATCTCAATAAAGCAGCAGGGCAAGCTAGAAGTCTTGGCAGAGCCAGCAGCTTCCTCTAAGCAAGAGCACTGCAGACCAGAGAGCTGCTGGGCAACAGCCAACCTTGCATTGTACAGGCAATCTCTTCAGCTCCTCTTTTATGTCCAGTTATTTGTTAAACACTTTATTTAGTTTGTCTTCACTGAACCTTTCAGGTGCTTGTGCATTAGGGTCTCTTTTGAAATAGGTTTTTAAACTGGCAGAAGATGAGGGGTGACTTTCAATGAGCTGCTAGACAGCATGGGTGTCTTGATTCCTTTATATAATGGGGGAAGACTGAACATAAGAAGCAAATGCATGAAATCAACAGCTTATTTTTAGGTTGAGAATAAGAGTGTATTTCTAGGAGGGTTGTTGACTATAGGGAAGCTGGAATTAACATTTACTTTAGATAAGCTCTAATACTGACTAAAAATAGAAGTTAATTTCTGTATTGTAGACATCCTTCAGCAGGATCCTGTTGGTTTTCAGAAAGACTTTTCTGGCTGCAATAATAACATACTATACTTAGGGAATCAAATAAATGCAGAATATCTCCTATGTCACTGCTACTGTCAACTAATTGTGAGCATAGTTTGTTTAATGTTTTGCACTGGGATGCCTGGACTGATTTATCGTGTGTCTGAGAAGACAGGATAATTAGCATCTCACCTGATTTCATGTGCACTGTGACCAGCCCAACCAGGCTGGTTCCAGTTTTTTTGATGACGTTGCTGAGGACAGAAGCATGGCTTGCTTTCACCTGGAGCACACAGGTCTCCAAGCACTCACCAGGAGGGTGGGAAGCATAACATACTCTTAATTTTTTCCAAAGGTTCTGCTTTCCTGTGAAATTGGAGTTGTAGCTGAGCTTGGACTATTTATTTTTGATGGAGGAACCTCTACCAAAACCCCAGTCTCACAGCTTGGGCTTGACAGTCACTGTCTCCATTTTAAAAGACATCCCAAGATTTTTCTTACATTGCTAGTGCCACATGGTCTGTTCAGGACTATGTAACTTTGTTTTAATAGAGTGATACTGTAAGCAACTTATTAGAAATCAGCGAGTGAACCGCAGAACTGTCACATTGATCTCCAAATTTGTCCTATTTTCTTGCTGGTCTATGGTATGAGAGGGGCATCAAATTCCTGTCAGATTCTTCCCAGAATCTCTCTTATAACAGAGTCAGTCACTGAGGTGTGTGAATAATGTTGTTCCTAAACAAGAGAGCCTGCTGTGTTATTGCAACTGCTGTGCTTCTCTGTTTACATTATTTGTAGCGAATATCACTCTGGGGATTGCAAATTCTTTGCCTTAATTCCACTGATTTAGATTGAATTATACCTGCCAAAACTTCTGTCCTAGAGGGTGGGGGGTTTGAGGGGTTTGTTTTGTTTGGCTTTTTTTCTTTTTTCTTGTTTGCAGTTTTTTAATTAGTGGCATCGACACAACATCCTTCTTGCTATCTGAATGCTGAAATTCAGTTTTTTTCACATTATTAACCTGGAGAACTATACTGCTTCTGACATATCTCATGCCAATAACAAGTCCTATGGAGTCCCACAGTTTACTTCTCTGAACTCCTGTATATGTATAGTACACAATAACAATTCTCAACATAGTTGAGAATTTAGGAATAACTGGGTTGCAGAGAATCCCAGATTATTTGGTTAAGGGCTCAAGCTTTTAGTGCTCACACACACAACTGTAGGAAGTGCCTTTTCTGCGTGTGAACAGGTTTGGATCTCTTAAAGATGATAAGTAGGCTATTGTTCACATGAACTTTTCACACAAGGACTGTATGATAGAATGTGGAATAATAAACATTGAGTGGCTGAATAATAGAAAGCAGATGTGCCAAGAATGCCAGACAAAATGTTTGAAAACTGTGCTGTAAACTGGACCTTTCAACAAGTGGCCAAAGCTTGTGAGACCACTAGGATCTCAGCCTTATAGATTTTAAAACAGAGGCTAAATAGGAAAGTAGAGACACTACTTCAGTGTATAAATGAGATTTAATATCGTATGGAAAAATGGTGGATCACAGGATCCACCAAGTGGTGAGTATTCCATTACTTTCTCATATCTACTATGTGTTTCCCACTTGTGATTTTTCTTTTGATGTAGTCAAATGAGGAAAATGAAACAAAATCCACTTGTGTTTGGCTTAAAAGTTCTGAATAGTCCAGCTCCATTAAAGCTTCTGGAAAGTCCTCCCTGACTTTCTGTGGGTTATGTCCACGCTGTTGAAAAGGACCTCCATCTATCTGTCTGTCCGTCTATCTATCTAATTATATAATCAAATATGTAATATCTTTGTCTTAAGCTGTAATTTTATAGAAAACTAAGACACGTAAATTTAACGACATGTAAACTGGTATCATTTTTGCTTAGTTAATTCCACTCAGATGTAAAACTCTGTTTTTGAAAACAGGATAGTACATGGTTTATAATACTGTATTTGTTTTGTGTATCTCATCATCAGCTGGTTATTTAAGTTTTACCACAGTGCAGCTAGTAGGAAGGATTAGCTGTCTATAAAGCAGCAGTTTCATAAGCTGCTGTGACAGTGTTGCTGAAATATAGACTGCAGCATGGCTTTCCCTGCCTTGGGGAGTGATAGGTTGTAGCTGTGCTTAGCACTTAAAATGTGCAGGTTGAAAACAGTGGGATTTTTGTATGGGAGCGGATGTTTTCAAAATCTCATTTGTAATTTATTCTCTTCACTGAAACACTGCAGCATGTTGGTTCTCCTTAGAAGAGTGCCCCATTGTCCTGGGGATCTTCTAGAAGAAGGGAGAAGAGCTGCTGTTGGCTTGTAACTTGGATACTGACCGAGTATAGGGCTCAGCTACTTACAAAAACTGTCATAAGGATCCATTGTGCCTCTATGTCTCAAGTACACGAATTCTTGTCAGCCTGCGGTTGATATAGAAACTGCAGGTTTTTGGCAGATCTAATCTCCTCCTGGTCCCAGACAAAGGACAATAATTGGTAGGGGAATTTGATTTATCATTTCTCTTTGATGTATTTCTCCAGGTAGCTCAGCATTTTTCCCAGAAGTCCCAGGGTTAGCAGTAAAGAGGTAGTCTTCTAGGAAAAACAGCTCTCTTATGAAAAGTCACAATTTCAGCATTCATCTCCATTACTTATAATACCCATGAGGTTATTAAAAAGATCATGGAGAAGAGCTATAGCCTGGACCAATATCTATTGAAAGCCAGTGTTATGTTTTTCTCCAAATTGCATGGTTCATTCAACAGTCCCATCTAGTCTGAGTTTAAAATTCAGCTCAGTAGATAGCCAAGAAATATTAAGTTAGGTGAGACTGAGACCATGCTAGAAGCAAGTTCAATTAAGAGCATATCAACCTTCTTAAGTATGGGGATATCCATGAGTTATGTTTTAAGGCTATCATATATTTGGTTACATTTCAGTGATCATTTAGGAGGTACTGCAGAGGCTAGCTTTGGTGTAGGGCGGTTAGTATTTCTGGAGTTTCTGTGTAGTCACAGATGAGTCAGAGGTTTTATCTCTTGATCATTCTTGAAAGCCTAGCTTTGGGTGCTCTAAATTGTCCACTGGTGGAGCTTGACTTTTCCTTAACCATAGCTCTTGTATCTTGATAACCTGTCTCCCCTCACAGTGGTCCTGTTGGGCATCTGTCAGTGGAGATGAAAAAAACCCAAACTTCATCATCATTTTGCTTAAGAGAGGCCTCAGGGGGCTGGTGTAGCTATTTTAGGGGTAACTACCTGAGATGTGTTGCATGTGGCTTTTTTTTTGGATTTACACATTCTTATCCACTGGTCTTTCTTATAGCATGAATATAACAGAAGAAATACCACATAGAGGATTTGACTACAGTATATTGCCAGTTGTGTCTCCTATTGTTAATGGTGATAAAAGCTGTGATAAAGTGATAAAAGGGTTGAAAAATCCATTGATCCCTGGGCTGTGGTAATAAGGTTTGGTTTGAGTGACTGAGCACCATCTCACTGTTGTCAGTATGAAATAAAAATGTGTAGTGACAACCCTACTAGTG
Source organism: Pipra filicauda (assembly GCF_003945595.2). NCBI lineage: Eukaryota > Metazoa > Chordata > Aves > Passeriformes > Pipridae > Pipra > Pipra filicauda. The sequence goes on from NW_024104480.1 coordinate 540,534, forward strand.
AGACCAACGCTAGTGAAGAAAAAGCAATTTGAAAGAAGTCTGTGTTTGTGACTTGCAATGTGTGTGTACATTTTTAAATATGTAGTATATGAATATGTACAGCAGGAGTGTATTTCTGACCACATGAAAACAAATGTATGACAGCTGTCAGAAAATGAGAGGTGCAAAATATGATTACTATTTACTGTTAGAAGTACAAAAGGTAGCCTGAAACCCAGTTCACTCCAAACACATGCTTGGCTTCAGGTCTGCCATTCAGTTCCCCTTAGGTCAATAAAGTACAAGCATGCTCTCATATTTAAGCATGTATTTAATGAAGCACATACTGTAGTTGAATAGAGGCTGCTGAGTAGATGTCTGTTACATGAGTATGAAAATGCAGACAAAGACAGACAAAAAAAAAGGATAATCCATCAGATAAGAAAAATTTACCTGATGGATTTTTTTTTTTTTATTTGGCTCAGATGAATTTCTTCAGTTACTGGTATCCAGCATATGATAAATGTTTTACATTATATGATGCATTTTCATTTGGGCACAAATTGACCATAAATCAGGCTGAAATAAACCCCAGTACTGAACCAGGTCAAATGTTTTAAGTGCAATGTTAATGCATAGTTTTAAAGGGGATAGAACAATGGTTGGATCACTAAACAATCTGGATTGCTGATGAAACAGTACCATTTCAGAAAAGAAATCCCTTAAACACCTAAGAGGGGACAATTGATTTTGTAACATGAGGCTCTGAAAATTCTGGCTTTCCACTTTATTCTTTTAGCTATTGTTATGAAAAGGTGATTTTTGATTAAGTCATCAGCTTCTGTATCTCCTACAATTCGCATCGGCTCATCTAGTCAGTAGTGGTATCCCCCAGGGATCAGTGTTGGTCCTAGTCCTGTTTAGTATCTTTGTTGGCGATCTGGATGGGGGGGTTGAGTCTACTACCATCAGCAAATTCGTGGACAACACCAAGTTGGGTCAGTGTGTTGATCTGCTGGAGGATAGAAAGTATCTGCAGAGGGATCAGGACAGGATGGGTAGATGGACTGAGACCAACGGCATGAGGTTCAACAAGACCAAGTGCCGGGTCCTGCACTTTTGCCACAACAACTCTGTGTAGTGCAACAGGCTGGGGGCAGAGTGGCTGGAAAGCTGCCCAGTGGAAAAGGACCTGGGAGTACTGGTTGACAGCCAGTTGAACATGAGCCAGCAGTGTGCCCAGATGGCCAAGAGGACCAATGGCATCATGATGTGTATCAGTAATAGTGTGGCCAGCAGAACCAGGGAAGTGATTTTTCCATTGTACTTGGTGTAGGTGGGGCTTCACCTTGAGTGCTGTGTCCAGTTCTGGGCCCCTCAATTCAGGAAAGACATTGAGGTGCTGGAGCAAGTCCAGAGAAGGGCAACGAAGCTGGTGAAGGGTCTGGAGCACAAGGGCTATGAGGAGCAGCTGATGGAGCTGGGGTTGTTTAGCCTGGAGAGGAGGAAGCTCAGGGGTGACTATATTGCTCTCTACAACTATCTGAAGGAGGTTGTAGCCAGGTGGGGGTCAGCCTCTTTTCAGGACAAGAAGACAGAGTCTTAAACTGCACCAGGGGAGGCTTAGGTTGGACATTAGGAAGAAATTTGTCACATAAAGGGTGATTAGATACTGCACATGGAGGTGGTGGAGTCACTGTCCCTGGAGGTATTTAAGGAAAGACAGAATGTTGCACTTAGTACCAGGGTCTAGCTAACGTAGTGGTGATCAGTCATAGGTTGGACTCAATGATCTCAGAGGTCTTTTCAAACCTAATTGATTCTGTGATTCTGTCTTCCACCCACATAAAACTTCTAAGATTCTCAATCTGCTTGGAAAACACTAGTATAGCTGTATGAAAAAGGTAAGAGGCAGATTGAAGAGCTAACAATAGCAAATAACAGTACCAGCAAGAGAATAATTTTCCTTCTTTCCTATTTACTCCAACTGGAGAAGTAGCTACAGAAAAATGCAAGAACAGACCAATAGGAATTAAATGTGTGTATTATGTGAGGAGATCAGTGTAGTCACCTCATTCAGTTTTTCAGTGGGAACTCAACCTGAACATGTTACCTAGCAAAATTAATTCATCTTGCATTTGGTGCAGAAATTGAGGGCAACATCTCCTTAATTTAATGGGAATAAGGTAAAAAGGTGTAGTTTGTACCATGACAAATAGCAGTCTAGATTTTGCCTCTTAAGTCTAGATGCTGCAAGTGATTTGATGTCTCACAGGCTGAAATGGTACAAGTTGAAATGTAGTCAGCTTCTTTCAGTGTGGCTTAGTAATTGCCAGGGACAGAGCTCTGTTCTGTCCATTCAGCCATTTCCTGCCATCTGGTAGGCAAGTGAATATGGGGATTTTCCTCTTTATCCAAAAGATGTTATATTTATTGTATTTTATGTATGTACATATATATAAATACTTTGGTATATTAGAGTTACTCCTTTTGTGCATTCGTTACAAAGGAACATCCCTCTCTCTGACAGTTTCAGCGGTGATGAGGGCTTGAAAAGAAATGAGGAAAGAGGAGAAGTTTTTCCCATTCTCCTTGCGCTGCAATGAAAGGTGGCAGTGCTTTTATTTCTCCATCAATGGGGCAAGCAACCATAATCTATTTTTAGAATGAAGCCACAGTGGAAGAGGAATTGAAGAGGATGCTCAAGAAGAGCTACAAAAAAATGTCTGGAAAACATCTCATCCACTGAAAGACTAAAGAAGTTTGGTCTCCTGAGCTTCTTACAGCTGAGTCTGAAGGTGAGTTACATCACAGAGTTCTGTGGGAACTGACTGAAAAGAAACTGCAGTATTATCATTAGGACCTGATTTACAAACAGAATTACTGATCTCCTTGTATCGAGCACTTGTCAGAGAAATACAGAGAATGCACACGAAGAATCAGCAAGTCTCACCAATGCAATGGGAAACCTTTAACCCAAGTTCAGTTAAAACATTCTTACTACTGAGCATGTACTGACATAAACGTATGAATAACGATGGGGAGAGGCAGCAGCCTTTATTACTGAGATCATGAGATGCCTTTGCTTTGTTAGCACGTTCCTGCTGATGGATGCCAGGGCAGGAGAAGGGGGTGTTGCCCTGGCCCCACACAGGAACACATCCTCTCCCCAGCTGTGGCTAAGAGCAAGCAGGAGGGAGCTGGGGGATAGGTAGAGAAATCTGCACCCAAACAAATGGGGCTCAAAAAAGATGATCAAATAAGCTTACAGCAACTGTACTTGTAAGTTGTGGGTGCCTGTGGGAAGTGAAAATGCAGTTACGTGTGGATATAAACTGGATTAAAACAGATGGTTAAACCTCAATCACAGCACTGCATTTGATACAAATGCAAGGAAAGGCAAATGATAAGCAGGGTCTTCAGATTAAGTAAGGTATTGGTAAAAATAAGGAAAACAATATTGAATTCACAATGTGCAGTATAGGAACAAATTTATATTTTATATATATATTTATACACACACACACACATATATGAATCGTCTCTGAAGTGGCATTTTGGCAGGGGAAGCCTCCAAGAGGGCAGTTTATCTGTTAACGCTAAGTCTTGAGGAACCCCGTCTGTACACAGCTGAATCTTTAAGAAATGCAAACATGGTGCATTTGTTTTCTTTTTCTTTCCACGGTCAGAACATTATTGTATTGGACTTTTTTTTCCCTGAGCTCTACTATTAATTAAAAAGTATTGTTAAGAGTGCTATTTCACTGAAAATTCTCAATATACAGATAACTTTTCTAATTTAAAAACTAATCTGGAGGCTGAGCCCTGCCAAAATACAGTGTTCAATTAATATAGGTGGGTGTTAAGTACAAATTAGCCCTATGGTGCAGGTATGGAGGCTCCCTAGATGATACAAACTTCAAGGTTCATGCAGCGAGAAAAGGGATATAGAAGTACAGATTATAGTGATTCCTGTTCTGACGGTTCTTTCACGAAGGGTTGGCATACAATTTAATGTATTATCCCATGTTCTCAGCCCTTAGTTTTGCCATATTCATTTAACTGTACATTATTATTACCCTTGTTGCTGCACTGGATGCTTCCCATTGCTTTCATAAATGGCATGCCAGAATTTTATCAGCTAAACTTACGCCATTGAGACAGGCAGTTTCTATTTCTGTTTGGACTGACAAAATTCCTGTTAGATTTAACATGAGATGACTTCGGTATTTGGATGTGCAGTAAAAGAAAGAAAAGGATGGAAGTACTGTGTTCCTGGCCTTTCCCTGGATAATCTTCTTTGCCAAGAATGGAGAGCTGAAATTTTTGTGGACTGACACAATTTCATATATATCACTTCTAGTTGAAATAAGTAATCCCAAGAGCACTCTACAGCATGAGAGACAAGTGTTCCATTCACCTCCTCTAGCTGCTTTGCTTTCCTCCTTCCCCTGGAGGTGGATGAACCTATTGCTCTCTCCAGCATGTCATCCCACATTAACTTTGTTGGAGAGCTGCCTGAGCATCGCTCAGTGCCCAGGTAATTAATTGAAAAGCCCCATGACTTCCTTGCTTCAAAAGGCAGAGATTTGACTCTGTAGTGCTAATGAGATTGAATGTCATCTGTGGAATTTCCTTAATCATGGCATATTGACTTTCTGCCTAAATCAAATTACTTTTATCCATGTTGATTGCACAGTTATAAAACCCCCATGAAAATCTTTTTATTAAATGTTATAAATCTCCCTGCTAATACAATGTAAATGCCCCATTGTTTTCACTTGGTGCTTAATGAGCAAATCAGTTCTTGCAGTTTAATCACACACTGAAGGCTGAAGTTACTGATAAAGTGACTCTTCCTTTTTATTTGATATTGACCACTGTGCCACTTAACTTTAAAACTAGAAAATTTTCACTTCTCCATAATCTTGGTCATACCTAGATGAAGAAGAGAAGACTCGCACTACTCCAACCTTTTTATAAGCCACCTTGAACAAGAACACTAAATAATTATACCACTAGGCTTTACACAGCCAATATAAAACACCTTGATGACTGGAAATCCCTTCCTTCACTGATCTTTTTTTTTTTTTCACCACCAAATTCTGTAGTTATTACTTCTCTATTTAACCTGTCCCTGGAATATTCCTATGCTAATGTCTACTTTCTGGCATCATAATCAACATCAAAAATGGCAGTTTCTAAATAGCAACAGATACCTGTGGCACCAGAGTACTTGCTCTGAGGGTGGTGTTCAAGGGCAATAATTGCGATCAATCTTTTTCCTGATGAGGATGCTCCCTAACAAAAACAGGCTACACTTTTGAAAGAGCCATGTAGACACCATGAAACAGTTTACCACAAAATTCCTTCTTCGCTGAACACAAGTTGTGGTGCAAACCCTTTGCAGAAAATGATTACACTTTCACCAAGAGCTTCCTTCACTGAAAGAAAATTCGACCTGCAAGAGTGTTTTCCCATGCCAGCTTTCCAACAGCCCCAACATCCAGCAGTCTTCCCTGGAGATGCTCTTGTCATCACAAGTAAATTCCCCATGAACCATCATGTGCATATGCAATAAGTACTGGACTTGCTTGCTGATCTCCAGTGGCCTGCCAGAAGAAGCAGCTCCTTTTGCATCAGACTTCCTGGCCCCTCTGTTCCCAGGATTTACTCTGCTTCTCCTGATGCACCTCCTCATGGATGAGGGGTGTACATGGAATTAAACAGCTAGAGTCAACACTAACAACAACAAATTAAAGTCACTGCTGAGAGAGTATTTCTTCTCTGAGATTCTGGGCTTGATCCTTAACAAGAATCTAACCACGATCTCTTCTGAATCATGAGCACTAAAATGTATTGCTTTTTACTTCGTTAAAAGGATGGGCTTTGTGGGCCCAGGGTTTTCTAGCACATAACTCCTCTCCCCTTCTCCTTCTGGGTGATGATCACCCTTCTCTTATTCTTTGGAATAGACTATCTTCTTTCCTTCGCTTTGGCTCATCTTTTATTATATATTTGACTGATCATTTTTGCTCTCAGTCATATTAAAGTATTAGAGCAATTATTTTCAGCTTTTACTTAGCCACAAAGGTTGCTGCTTCTTTTTCAGACCCGAAGTACTTATGCCAGAAAACACAGGTCTGATTTTTTCCCCGAAGTATTTTCATTACTATTGCCCTGAAAAAAGACACTGCCTCTCCTCATGGTTTCCCTTTTCCCCAGAAAAATCTCCCGTGCGGCATGATGTCAGTCAGATCTTTCTTCTGACACCTGCCATGAAGCGTCCCTCTCCGCGTGCCAAATTCAAGCAGGGCTGATAGCCTCAAACTAATGACGGGAGGCAGGACTGATTCCTCCAACATCTCTTTCTGCCCTCAGCTGTTACTTCCCTCTTCTCCTTCTAGAGGCCGACCAGGGGAGCGGGCCGACCAGCGAGAACAGGAGCGGGTGGAAAAAAGAGAGAAAGCCTCAGCTGAAAGAGAGTTTCGTGGAAGTGAGGGACGCTGAGCGGTGCCAGTGGGGCGCTGCGCGGGAGGAGCCGAGTGGCAGAGCCGAGGATGGTGCGTTTCGGAGCCGAGGGGCGGTGGTCCCGGGAGCGGCGCGGCGGGTTCCGCAGGGGCCGCCAGGGGGCGCGAGGCGGGCGGGGCGCGCAGTCCCTGCGGGACGCGGCGGGGCCGGGCCGGGCGGAGACGCGGGGCGGGCAGGAAAGCGCCGCGCCAGCTTGGAGTCGTCGTCGGGGGCAGTGCGGGCTTGGCGGGTTGGGGCTCGTCGCTTAGAGGCGCCTGTACGGGCTGCTTCGGGGCTCGCAGGATGCCGGCAGCGCGACGGCGCGGAGTGCGAGTGCTGTGGCCGCTGCTGTGGGTGGCCCTGGTGCGCTGCTACAACGTGGACGTGGGGCGCCCCGTGGTTTTCCAGGGTCCCAACGGCTCCTTCTTCGGGTACTCGGTGCTGCAGCACTACCACGACAGCACGCGGTGGTGAGTAGTGCGGCCCCTGCGTGCCCGGGGCTGGCGGCGGGGAGGCGATCGGGCGAGTGCTGCCGGGACATCCGTCCCGTCTGGCAGTCGCACCTCCTGCAGCGGGGCGGCGGGACCCGAGTCCCCCTCGCAAGGGCGGGCAGCGAAGGGGCGCCTCCGCCCCGGCTGCGCGGGCCCTCCCTACGCTCAGTCCGCCCCGTCGTGCGGGTGCGGTGGGGGCAGCGCCGTGGCTCTGCGCCCCTTGAGCGGGAGGGATTCCTCTGAGAGGGAGCAGAGTCTCCCCGCGCTTGGAGGTGTTTTAACACCGGGATGCCCTTCTCCAGCTGGCGACAGGCGCTCGACATCGTGACCTCACTGTCCTCAAGTGCCAGCCTGCCCCTGGCCGATGCCTCCGCGCTGTGCGCAGTCCCGCTTCCTCGCGGGAAATATTTAGCAGCTCATCGCCCTGACAGAAAGTGCACGGGATACAAAATGTGATGGGTCATGCCGTGTTAACGGGAAAGGTTTCAAATACCGATCATCTCCAGCGGGAGCAGCGCGCTCAGCGTTGACGGAGTCGATATCCCTGCACTCAGCCTGGCGAGGGACAAAATCCTTCCGGAGGCTGGAGAGGCGCTTCCAAATTGAGAGGCGTTTGTCTCCTTTGTGTGCCCGCTGTTGGCGTGAGGCACAGTAGAGGAAATGTCTATGTAACTTAAAAAAAAAAAAGACCGATGAAAAGTAAGTTTATCTACATCTCAAAAAATTATGAAACTGGCAAGCTTCTTGTTTTCCTATTGACTGAAAAGAGCCTTGCAGCATAGTCTGTCTCTTGTCTGGGTTAGAGGCTCTTTGTTAGAATTAAAACTGATTTATCTTAATTGGATTTAGTTGATGTCATCTGGTGCAGTTCTAATGTGAGTAGGAGCCATTGCTGCCAATAAATGTCCACAAAGCATGTCTTTATCTTTTATACTTAGATATGGCCCAATGACTCAGCTATTGATATTGGAACTTTGGTGCACTGTGGTATAAATAAATGTATTCATTCTGGCGTTCAGTTCTTTAAAAATGAGTTTCTTTCACACCCTTTAGTTCACAAGTAATTCTATGCTCTGCCTTTCTCCATAGTGGCTTTTACAGAGCATTAATTTTTAGGACTTATCAGAAGACTTTGTAGAGGAAAAGCACCCTGGGAGAAGAAAAGCTCTCAGTTTAAAGCAATGCTTAACTTTGGTCAGGAACCAGTGAAGGATGTAAAGGCTGAAAGCAGCTTGTGTTCAACACAAATTGCTGGGGATTCACAGAGGTGTGAATGAAATGCTGATCTAGTGCAGTATGGTGGGATGTAAATGATAGAATTTGTTGCTCCTTATGTAAATGTCCATTGTTCTGATTGATAATATGAATTATCTTCAGATAGCACCTGCTGCTGTGATTTTTTGGAAGGGGAGATAGACTAGGAAGGAGAGTCTCCCAGAAATCCCACTTGGTTTGGAAACATGCTGGACTATAAGTGTTGGGCATCCATTTGAAGGCAGGGATCTGTTAGAAGTCTAGTGTTTGAAATTAAAATCTCCAGTTATGCAAACTTCAGTTTTTTGAAAGTGGAGGTGATTCATGGAGCCTTGGCTATGACACCCAGAAAAAAAAAAAAAAAAAAAAAAAAAAACAAACCGAAACAACAAACATCTAAGATCATTAAATATTTTTAAATAAAGAAATTGCTAACCCCAACACTCAGAAGGGTTAACAGCAGTTTAATATGGTCAGCATCAGCACTGTCAGAAATCTTGGGGGTGGTATTGTCACCACTGATGGGAAAACTCCTCTTTTCATTGTGGAACGAGAGAGTTTGCCTTTATGGGTACTTCAAAATCTTGTTCCCAACAGACCCTGGGATAACAAGTTTGGGAGATACATATTTTTGCACTCTTCTTGATTCTAATTTGCTATGTGTAGTTGTGCTCTTAATGTTTGCATGCATCCTAAAGGTCAACAATGAATCTTGCTTAGAAGTATATGCAACCTTCTTCCAGTTTTCTGAAGATGCCACTCCCTGTACTGAATGAGCATATTCTGATTGCAAGCACATTTTTTTTTACACTACAACATAATAAACATTTAGAGTGTTTAACATATTTCTTCTGAAAAGCTTAAAAGATCTAGCCAATCTTCCTTGACATTCAAAACATTAAAGAGCTGAACCCTAGTAAGTGCCTTTATCTATGCCCACTTCAACTGGGCATAAAAGTCTCCAGTATTATATAGTAGTATTTCAAAACCATATTTATACTGTACAGAATCTTATACATCCTTTCAGAGCATAAAGTCTCTGATTTCAAGTTTAAACCAATTCCCAGTTGCAGGTTACTAATGTACAATAAACAATTCCAATGTATTAGATAAGTGCAGGGGGAAATGCTTAGTGGAACTCTCAACATTTTTCAGCTTTGTCAGGTTTCTGTTGCAAAGCTGTAGATGTATTTCCTTAACTAGCTTGTAGAGTCACTAGACGATTTTTTTCCCTTCTCTTTTAACTGTGATATTCTGGGGAAAGGCTGAAGTCAGTTACAGGGAATATGTAGTAAAAATGTTTTCTATTCATCCCATTATAGCATAAAGCTCCTCTTACAAGTAATAGGTTTACTGTTTGGTTTTGTGTGTCAGTTTTTCTTCTTGAAACATTTATATACCCAAGGAAGAGCTATGATTTAAGTTTTCTCATGTCCATTTGACCTATACACTGCAATAGAAAGTAGTTAAGCTAAATGGACTTTAGACTGATATTTTGGGCATTCATGACTTTCCCAGTGAGCTGTGCACTACATGAGCCTGCAAAAATGTGATCAGGCATATCTGCGGCTGATAGGGCCCCTACCCATCTAATATTGTTTAATATATTAAACAAGCATTTGACTCTCAAGCATTTGAAAGTGTTCAGGGGCTTCTTGCTCTTTGTTGCTTGAGGACATGATACTCACCTAACATGCTTCTGATCATGAGAGCTGGGTTGTTTGCAGTAGCCTGTCCATGTGCTGGTATGTGTGTACATATCTGTGTGTATATACATGTGTGTGCACGTATATATAGCCACAGATTCATATGAAAATGCTATCTGTAATAGCCAGGCCTGTTTCAACTGTTTGTTTTCCAAGACCACAAAGGCACATATTTATATTGTCTACTGTAGGCTTGCAGGTTTTCAGTAAACTGATTCAGAGTTTGGTGATTCTTCAAGATTTATATGAACCAAATATTCTTGTAGGATGAAATGGGGGGGGAATATTTTGTTTGAAATATTACATCAGATAAATGTGAGTAGTCAAGCTGGTACACAGTCCTTGATGCAGAAATTATAGTGGAATATGAGTGTTCAGCCACCACAACAATAGTGGAACAAGTCAGTGTCTTTGACCTTTTATGAAATAGTTGATTGCAAAGATAGTTCCATTTAGAAGGTGTTTTTCCACACTTTTTTATCTCAAAAAAAGTTTATTATCACAGATGTGCTGATGTTGCTGATGTATTTCTGATGATGTCTGCTTTTCCTTCCTTAAATGGCTTTTATGGCTGTAAATCTTGACAAGTTTACTCAGTTACCTATCATTGCTATTTTCAGCCGAGTGAGGAACCAGGTGGCTACTTGCATTTGGAGCAGAGACAAGCTGAAGTGCTTCTGTTCTCTGGATGTAATTTTGAAACTTCGACTAAAGACTCAAAAAATGACCAAAAAATGACCCCAGACAGTTTAAAAAGAAACAAATGTCAATTTTTTCCCCAGTAAAAAGTGTTAATAATGTGAAATCTTTGATTGTTCTTTTTTAAAACGTTACTTTATTTTCTCTCCTTTCCGCTCTTTATTCCCGCTTCTTGCTGACACCCTCAAATCCCTAGCAAGTCCAGGGTGACCACTTTATCTTTCCTGACAAAATGATCTGGCTTGAAAAAGTAATGGAGTCAGTTTAATTGCATGGTGTCCTGCTGTGTTTTACAATATGGAATGAGTCTGGTTTTTGTGCTGTTGCATCATTCCTTCAGTCCTGCTCTTCACTGGATTGCACTGCTGCTGAAATAATGAAGGCTGTTCTGCATCTCAGGCTGATGGATGTGGTTTTTTTTAGTGTGTCATGTACTTCTGTGCAACCAGAACAAAGGCTGGGACAGACCGACCCTGTGGTGACTGGGTGTTGTGTTGCATAATCTAAGCAGTGATGCTGTAGGTGTTACCATGGCATTTTGGGGAACCTGAACTTGCTGTCTTTGGTCACAGGTCATCCAACCCTACTGCTTCTTGCTCTGCATGTAATGGATGCAACACTGAGGTTTCATCCTCAGTGTACCCCAAGTACCTGGGGTTTTTATTGCAAGTAACAGAGATCTTTCTAAAGGGAAGAAGCTCAACTGGGATATGATGGCAGTGCACCCTCCTCTGGTACTGCTTTTGAAATCAGCTCTGGTATGCAAGAATATTTAAAGACTTCTTTTCCCTGCCACTTAACATTGCAGTGAGGTGAGGTACCTACAGTCCTTGAGTTGTGATTGCCTAATCGCTGCTGACATGCTGCATGCATGCTTAGTGTGCATGGCATCTCTCCAGCCATTTGGTCGGCTCTGCACTTTTTCTCCCTGTTCCTTCTGTTAAATGCAGCACTTATTTTCCAAATCTGTATGTCCCGAGGGTCAATCAACAGGAAGTAATTTTACGAAGGTGCGAATTTCCCTTTGGCCGAGAAAGCTTCTTGTCATCCATTAATATTGGCAGCTGTGACTCCTGCAGTGGAATGGTTTCTGGCCATGCGGCTGTGTTGTTGTCTCAGTACAGATGAAAGTGTTTTGACTTTCTTATGTGAGTATGAATGCAAGAAGAGAGGGTTAAGTGGCCTTTCTGCCTGCTGCTCCTTATTTTGGTTTAGACCCCAATATTTTTTTCACAGAGCCAGTGGGATGAGGCTGTTGCTTACAGATTTTTTTTGCACCTCAAGCAAAAGTGACTCTAAAAAGGCCCTGAACTCTACTCCTTCTGCCCTCAGTTGTCTTCCATAGGAAGAAATCTCTCTCTTGAGGGGATTTCTTCTTCAAGGTATCTTTCAGGCAGATACTCAAAAATATTCTAGGGGCTTCCCAGAGAATAGTATGGTTGTGGTGAGAACCAGCAGTCATCTATAATCTGTGCAGAGAGTATTATCCGCTTAGTAAGCCTTTTGGCAAAAGGCTGGAGAACTGCTGGTACTTGCTTGCTGACAGCACAAGTAGTCGTATAGCAGCACTGGAGATCTATACCACAAAAATCAGGCTATTTTAAACCAGAACTGCTTAAACAAGAGTGATGTTGGGAGGTTGTACTTCTGCTAGCTGTATTTATATCTTCTGTGTTTGTGCCAGGCAAGACTCCACAACACTTAAATGTGAGAAGACTGCATTAGACTCTAAGATTTTTTTTTAAATGATTTTCTGAGTTGATATGGTACTAGACGAAAAACACTTTCTCTGATTGTAGCGTTGTTTCATAGAAATCACAAAAGATTTCACAAGTGTTTTAAATGTATAGAGGAGATACAAAACAGGTGTTTGTTTTGCTCAAGGAGTCCCAAAATATTTAGATGGAAATGAGTCTTCTATCCAGGCCTGCTGAAAGTCTCATGACAGTTAAATAGGTGACTTTCTTACAACAGTTAAGCCATTACAAACTAGTGAAAGAGTAAGCAAGTCTTTATGCTGGCAAATGAAATATTCCGGTCTCAAACCTTTGTATAAAATTGAAATAATTGGTATGTGACAAATACCAACCAAAAAGCATGTGAACCAACAAAAAAACCTCCCATTTCCCAGAAGGTAACCATCTCAGGACATGGATGAGCATGGATCATGCCAGATGGAACAGGAGATCTGCAAAGGTTTTAACTGCTGGGTTTTAGGTGCAAGAGTGAAAGAATGAGACAAGATCCTAAGATGACATAGTGTGGGATGTAGGTAAAATATCAAATTTGAATGAATTGATATTCAGGACAATCTGAAAGAGATTTGCTTTTGGCACGTGTCACTGTCTGCTTCCTTCTACTCAGTCCATGTGAAGAAATGTCAGCAGACATTTTCTTTTTGAAAGGTGTATTTGCTCAAGACAGCAATATTATCTGAACCAGTAGCCTACTCAAATCATTAATTATTAAATTTTCCCATTTGGCTTTTTAAAGAAAGCTGAAAAATCTTTGTAATTTAGACTCCATCATCTCTATCTTTTATGCTACAATGCAAAGTTTCTTGTGCACTAGTTGCTGAATTGTATTTACTTCTCTTAGGTTAGAGCAAAGCTTCTTGTAAGCTGGAGATCAGTGTGGCCTACATTATCTGATTGTTATAACAGGTCATAGAAACAGTTTCTTGCCACTTGCAATTTGAACCTGTAACTATTTAAGCTAGTAATATTTATTTTTGTTAGACCTCATGAATGTCAATAAGTGAATGATAAGCATTCATTGCCTGTGTAAATGAAATGACTGGCATTTGATTTTATGCCTGCAGCCTGCCTAGTGGGATTTCCATGTGGAGCTGTTATTTCAAACTCCTTTTCACTTGCTGCCCAATGTGTGCAGGTTTTGTAGGTTTTAGCAATTTAAGTATTTTGGACATTAATTCTTCTCACTTGTGAAAACATGATGTGCATTGTAGAGTGCAAGACTGCAACCCCATCAGAATTCTCCAAATGATACAGCCTAGCCCAAGAAACTTCAGAGAAAATGGTCACTTAATGCAGGGGTTTTGCTTCTTTTTGTAAACACATCAAGGGCCACAGGATAGTTTTGTTGTATCCTATGTCCAGGGGAGTGTGTCAGGAGTGGACACTGCTGTTTGGTATAGATGAGGCTCTGATACAGGAGAAGCTCTTCCAGATGACTCAGGTTGACCCTGGCCACATGCACACGTTGTGTCTTGGGTCTTCCTGTGTTTACTGGGATGGTGATGATGGGTGGTGATTGTGGATGTAACTTTAGAGGATGAAGGAAAAGTTGTTTAAAACAGGGAAAGCATCCACTTTGGGACTGGTACTGGGCTGTCCATCTGTGACATGGGAAAGTTGTGTATACAGACTGACTTTGCATCAGTAGCTCTTTATCCCTTTAGTGGCTAAACCAAGAGCAGTGTTTCCTTGGTCAGCTGCTGCCTCCCAAGTACCAGGCTGGCTCCACACACAGGAGTGCTGGAGCCTCAGCCTTTCAGAGATGGTTGCCCTTAGTTCTGCCCTGGGCTTAACTTCAGTGAGATTTTTTTACATGCAGAAGCTCTGTCATGCCTGACACAACAAGAGCGTTGCAGAACTGTTACTTAACTACCTGGTGCTCCCCACTGCCCTCCCTTGATCTGCCTTCCTCCTGCTTAACCTCCATCCTCATCCTCATGTGCCTAGATCTGGACTCATAACTAGTTGAGAAAGATTGTCCCTTTAATGAGGAGGCAGTGAAAGGACTCACTTAATACTTGTGCTCCCCCTGTAATCCTTCTGAAAAGGCATCCCTTGGGGCATGAGCAGGTAGATGCCAGCTTGCTAAACAATTTAACTGGATCCTAACACAAGTAATTAAAAGGTGCTCATCATCTTTCAAGGGTAACCCTGTGGTCAGAACTGGGCATTGGTGCTTCTCAGAAACAGTAGGTCTCATGTGGGATAAATAGTCCAAGTAAAGTCTTCACAGCCTCAAGGATAAAGTTGGCTGATAGCAATGCATTGTGGAAGAGATTTGCTTATATTGCTGTTTGTGCCTCCACTTCCTAAACAAACTTACAAATCGTGGGCTGGCTCGCAAGCATGAAGGTTCAGATTTTGTCCTCTTGTGGGTGTGTGTATCAGCTCTGGGTTGACAGGGATGTAGCTAAAACTGAGGAAAAATGGATGCAGCTGTCCATCCTAATGATTTCCAAAATGCTTTGGGGGTGTGTGTGGTGAGGATGTGTAACTTTAAATGTGTTACAGTCTTAATGGAAATTTAACTTGATAAAGTATTTATGCCTTCACTGTGGAAAAATGCCTTTATTGTGTGTGGTGTTTTCAATTTGTGAGTCAGTATCATCATTTTACAAGGTTGCTGAGAAAAGTGCTTTTGCTGAGGAAGCTCTGGCAATGGGAGCCTTGGTGGTGTGTTTGTTCATTTTTTTTAATTTTCTCCTGAAATTAATCACTTGTTACTTTGCTTTTGGTTTCCAGGGTCTTGGTTGGTGCTCCGAAGGCAGAATCTAAATACAGCACCTCTGTTCAGTCCCCAGGAGCAGTGTTTAAATGTCGAGTCCATACCAATCCTGACAGAAGATGCACAGAACTGGATATGGGACGAGGTAGGTAGTTATGATGCTTTGGGACAGATGGAAGGAACCAAAAAAAATCCAACCCATATGGCTAGCAATGCTTCTGCCAGCTTCAAATTGGCCCC
Source organism: Pipra filicauda (assembly GCF_003945595.2). Classification (NCBI taxonomy): domain Eukaryota; kingdom Metazoa; phylum Chordata; class Aves; order Passeriformes; family Pipridae; genus Pipra; species Pipra filicauda. The sequence continues at coordinate 555,895 of NW_024104480.1, forward strand.
AAAACACTGACAAGGAGTCATCAGCCTTTCTGATGGATTTTGAGCAATGGTAGCAAAAGTGTCTTATTCTCTTCAGCATTACAAAATAACATCCCACCTCGTACTGGTGTCCTCCCAGTGGCCTTGCTCGCTCTTTCCAACAAGTAACCAGGTAAAGGTGGATTTTTCCCTGCTTACACTAAGCTGCTGTCTTTTCTTCACCTGCTTCAGTGTAACTTTGCAGTGTGTTGGTGGCTATACGAGTGGTTTGGAGTGCTGCTGCCTGCTCCAGGCAGTGCTGAAGTAAGGGTGCATGAGATGACCCGAGGTGGTGCAGGAATGGCTTCATGATGCGTGGGGTTATTAGTAGTCCAGTGATCTGTGGGTTCCCCCATAATGCAGCAAATCATTCCTGGAGTTTGCTCTTTGTGATGAAATGCTCTCAGTAAGAGATGTACGCTATTGCACTTGGTCAGGATTGACTTCAGTTTCTCCGGTGTGCTGTCTGAGTCAGAGGAAGGTGGAGTCCTAAAGTAAAATTCTAATTTAAAATCTCATGCTGGATAATGATGGTGAAGATTGAAGCCTTTTAATAGTTTGATTTTCTTGGTGACATGTTGCTTTCTCTGCCTGTAAAAAAAGTGATGTTAGTATTGTTCATCTTTTCATACTTATACCGAGTCAAGTAGAATTTCTGTTCATGAAGCTTACATGTGTTAAAACAGCATTTTGGCTAAGTGATTTGTCCTGCTACTGTAATGTAAATTATCATGGATTTGTCTGACAGGACAGATTTGCCTGACAGGACTAAAGATTTCGTCCTCTTTTTTTTTTTAAGTGCTCCCTATCTCATTTGCAAGAGTAATTTTTGCTTTAATTGCATTCTGGAGGCAATCTGATGTCTCTCCCATTTACTTGATCATTTGGTGGTTTATTCAAGTAGAGCTGTGGACATGCTGTAATAGCTGCTGGCTGTTGGGGACAGGGTCTGTCAACTATGTATGTGTGTGGTGTCTATTAGGAGTGAGAGCATTGTCCTGATTAATGCATTCAAGAACTAATAATCAGGAGGAAAGTAAAGCGCCATCGGATGTTTAAAGGGCAGTCTCTTTACTTGTCAGGATTCTTTGGTGGGTATTTAAAACTCATGCTTCCTTGCTTTGCTGCCTTTACTGTCTTTCTGTAGGCAATTCTCGGGGCACACCCTGTGGAAAGACCTGTAAAGAAGACAGAGATGATGAATGGATGGGTGTGAGCCTGGCTAGACAGCCAAAGGCTGGTGGAAGTGTGCTGGTAAGTCCATACTTTTCTTTGATCTTGTTAAAACTGTTGCTGCTGTCTGATTGTAATGGTAAGCATGTCAGGATTAATGTGTTTGGCAGTGACTGACTGAGTCCAGAGTAAGAGGCAGCAGATTCTATAGTCTCTTCCTTCAAGCAGAAGGGAAAGTGAGCCCCCAGCCCGAAAATGCAGTTTATAGAGGGAAGATTCCAAACCATCACATTTGACTCGTGTCACCCAAGGGCTTCTTCCTAAACCTGAGAGATTATATCTTTGAGCTGAATAAATGGAACTTTGTCTGGGAGGTACCTACTAGTTTGTTCTTTTTGTAGTTTGCCTGTGTTTATGTAGGGAATATGCTTATTTTCCTTGAACATATGTATTACATGTCAGAACTTACAAGGAAAAATGTAAAATGAGTCTTTGTGGCTGTATTTTTTATTTATTTATATTAATTTCCTATTATCAGAGTAATCCTGACAACAGTCTAATTCTAGACACTGCTCTTTGTGAGTAGAAAACTTTCAGTTGACCCCATCTTTCTGGTGAGACAGGGGACTGCCCTGGTACATGGCATCAAACTATCAAAAAGCTGCTAGTGAGAAAGATCTTGTACAGTGATTACTGTGCCAACCACCTGTGTAAGGCCAGAGGACAAAGCTGCTTCCCACAAAGGTATTTTTTTTAATATGTGCTTACAGTCCAAATGGTTATGCCCCAAATGCTTGCACACCAACTTCCCTGTGAAGGGAGCAGGTGGATTTAATACCTTTATGTGACAGTACTGTGATATTTTATCCCATCATCTCTTTTGGTATACAGCTTGCCAGTGTTATAGGGGCTAGCTTTACTTTTTTTGGATTTCTTAAGTGTGGTCAGGACTAGAGGAGGAGGGGAGAAAAAGAGATATAAATAACATACCTTATAAACATGTACTGCAGAGCACAAAATTAAGGCGTTCATGGATAGTGTAAGCTATTCATATTTTCAAGGGTTATCCTGAGGTATATGTGTGCTCAGTCCTGTGTAACAACTGAGGAGTAACTTGCACTGAGGATAACGCTACCTCAAAACACAGCATCCTCTTCATTGTCCAGTCATCAGGCTGAACTAGACAAAGTCATCCTAATCCATTTTTAGAAGGTAGCTCATACTCTTTTTTAGGCAAACATTTTTAGGCTGAAACATTTTTGTCAATGTTATATCTTAAGAATAATGGTTTTGTGTATTTTGGTTCAAAGGGAAACAGGTTGCAGCTGATGCTTGGAGGTCATTTCCCCAGACAGAAGCAGAAAATTAAGCGAGTGCTGGTAGGGCAAAAAGCTGGGCAACCACCAAGAATGGGGCTGTTTGCTGGCTGGCTGAGTGGAAGCTACAAGGGTGAGAGACATGGGCAGGCTGTGAGGCCCTAAACTGGGGCTGAAGGGATAGAATCTTCACACATAAAGGAGGTTAAAAGTGAAATGTAGCTAAAGTAAAATACGCAGCTGGGGGTGTGCTTGTGTCAGTGCAGATTAAGCTAGTAAAATGTCTCCACAAGTGGCACTGATTTAAAGCAGCCCTAACGCAGCCTTCTGACAAGATTATGCTGTCCCTCACCAAGTAGATCATGTCTAGATGCTTGAGGATATTTAAATATATAATTCTCATTGATATTTATAACCAAAGCACTGGCTCTTCAACTGCTAATTATATATCTGTGCACATCTTCGTGCCTGGAATGAATGCATGCAGATTCCTTTTTGGATGGAAATTACCTGGCTGTTTCAGGTCATTGTTATTCTGTTTTGGGATAACTTTTTACTGAAAAAGATTTGTGACTTTCCCATGAGCAGATGGCTTTTAGTACATGTGCTCTTATAATTTTAAGGATCAGTATTTCTTTAAAATGTAACTTTTCTTTGAAGCCCCTTTGAGAAACTAGTGTTCTGAGAAAACATGCCTAAATGTGCGTTCCTAGACGTATTTGCCAAATTTTTAGTTTTTTAACAAAATTACTAACTAACATGAGTGAGTCTCTTTAGTTAGGAGTGTGTGCAGTCTATTGTAAGACATTACAACTCTATTTACTGCATTTCTTCCGGGAATTCCTTTAAGTCAGACTAATATCTTTGTGGTCAATAGCCCTGGATGAATTTTTTTTTTTTTTTTGCATAAGTAAGTGTACTCGCCTGTGTGAAATATTCATGCTCTTGAGGTCCTGTGTTAGATTAACTAGTTCCACAACTTAACTGTAGATTGTATAAAGAAGTTGTTGCTTTTGCTTTGAAACTGATTAGTGGCCTAAATTTTTCTCTTATCAGCCTTCCCCAATTGCCTGATAAGAGTACCAGCTTTAGCGGAAAGGGGCAGTAGGGAAGGTGAGGAGTGTTCCAGGGGGCTTTAGCTAGTGTTTGGTAAAGTGTGGATTGTGTTTGAGCCCATATTGTGCCAGGATGTTACTAAATCAGAGTTTTGTGTTTGTGTGACAGACTAAATAGGAAAGCATCAGACAGTGAGAATGTGAAGAAATGAAGAAGTAAGATTAAATAAGAAAGCTTCCTTTCCTCAGATATACTATCAGTCCATCTTTGCATTAATCTCAGTACTGCAGTAATACAGCTGAGATTGCTACATCTTTCCAAACTGAAACAGTGAAACTCCTCCTTTTACTTTTTTGGGAGAGGAACTGCATTATGATTTGGAGATAAGCCACATCCTTCAGTCTTGCTCTTCCTAAAAACCTGCCACATCTGTCATTGTGTTGCTCTTCCTGTGGTGCAAAGCCCACGGCTGCAACATTGAAAAGAGCCAAGTGTCTGCAGTTCTGAAATGGCCTATTCATTATATTGGGGTAATGCAGTGTCAGCCATCAATAGATAACTCGGCTTGCTTTGTTCAGAAGCATTTTATTTTGCTTCAAGATTTAGCATAATTTCTCCTCTGTTCCATGGTAGAGCTGGAGCCTGTGCCCTGGCAGCAGCTGCTGAGTACCAAAGCGTGCTGATGGTTTCCTCGTTGCACGTAGCTTGCATCTAAAATAGGGTGCATAGACTGGCTGTCAGTTGTTTGCAATCACTTCAGGAAAAAAAAACCAACACATTAAAATTTGCTCCACAGCATCAAATTCAGGTGACTCATCTCTATTCCAAAGACCTCTTCAGACATGTGCTGTCGAAGAGGGAAGGCTCTGGACACCTTTGGTAGCACATTATCTTGCCTCAGCAACATTGGATGATGTGGCGACAGTGTATTGTAATCAACTCTAAATGCTTTTGGGAAGACAGGAAAACCAAAAGCAGCTGTGAACAAGCTTTGTCGTGGCAGAGAGACAAATGTGCTCATTTCCTAGCTGCAGAGAAATGAATTTTGAAGAGGAAGAAGAACTCCTGTTCATTGGGAAATGTCAGATTCTGTAGCTGTGGCATGGGGGAGTCTGGTGAAGCCCTGACTCAGATAACCGAAGTGGAGCTCATCCTTTGGAGGTCCACAGACTGAGGCAGTCAGTGGTAAACTATAGTGTGCCTGAATACACATCATGATGAAGGTACAGAAAAATGATCATTAAAAAAAAAGACAAACAAAATCCAAGTCCTAACAGAGTAGGTAAGTGTGCCCAGAAGTGCTAGACTGAGCCCATAGCTTCCAATTGATTTTGAACATACTTTTCACCCAGCAGCTTTTTCTCTCCTTACATTGTTCTATCTTTCTTGGCCTCTGTACCTCACTCCTGAGCAAAGCCACCTGCTTGTGACGAAATGTCTAGGAGAGTCCCCTGAAGTTTCTGAGATACAAAACATGAGGGAATTTACAATCCCACAATCCTTTATGTTTCCATAATTTTAAAAAAATACTCTTGTTCTGTTTCCTTTTAAGTTTATATCCAGAATTGGGATTGACTTGACTGTCACTTTAAAGGTATTTGTCTTTATGGCACTGTCTTTGAAAGGGCTGTGCATGTGTATGTTTCTGCTCAGAGCACAGATCCATCAGGAGAGAAACTATTTCCCAGTTATGCTGAAAACAATAATTTCATATGCTGTTTGTTTTTTTTTTGCCGTTGAATTTTGAATGAGTAGTGCATAGGGATTGAAATCATAACTGAGGCTCCTTAAAGCACATAAGGGAGTCTCTAAAGCTGCTCTTTGCAGTACTTCTCACATGCATTTGGCTGTGGAGCAGGGTGCCCTCAGAAGTATCCTTTGCATCACAGCTGATAGCCTGCCCCTCACAGTGTGGTGTAGAGCATTCCGAAGCTCCCAGAGCCCTTCACTGTCCCTCTGTGATCTTAAGGAGGTATGTGCTTCTCCTTGAGCACTGGAAGTTAGGAAAGCAAAAAATATCAAACTCCAAGTGTAGCACAGCTAATACAGAACAGGCTTTTGCACAACTGATTTTGCTCTCTGGGAGTAGTATTACCTGTTTATGTCTTTTTGGAGATAAGGGGCCTCTCTCTGGTGGTGGCTGGATTTGAGCTTCCCAGTGGTTGATACACTTCCCACATCCTTTACTGGAGAGGTGACACAACTGTGCCTGCATTATGGATGGATATAATTTTTAACAACATTGAGGTGCTGAGGCAGAAAGGTGGGGTAGCACACAGGGATGGAAGACTGAGGGTATCTCATTTGGGGGGGATGCAGTCAAATGTGCAGTTCGTGAAGGGGACTGATACAAAGCTTTGAGGAAAAGTTGAAAGTATGTGGAGGAGATGATTTGTAGCATAGAGGCTACTCTGTTTGCACCGGGCCAAGCCTTGAATGATACAAATGGACACATCTACACTGACTTCAGAGTAGACTTATACCAGCTGGAGATATGGCATGTGCTCAAGTTCAAAGCCCTTGCTGTTTTACATTTTCTTTCCTTTTATTCCAAGTTAACCCTGAGCACAAGGCAACTTGTGGTTTGTCTGGCAGCAGTGCAGTGTTAACTTTTGGAGCAAATGAGTTGTGGGAAGTTGTGAACCAGGCTCTACATTGCTTGCATGTGTACCTGTGCATGGCAGTTGTACTGAGCAAGTGTGCTGATGAGTCCTGAGGTTTTTCAGGATGGTTTCATTCTTCACTGTGAAGGGAAAGGCACTTCAACCTGTGCAACTCATCTGCACCTTGGTTAATGTTGCCACACTTGTTGCTACAAAATCTCTGGCATTTTCACTTAAATTCATTACCAGTAAGCAAGGCTCAGCACATCTATCACCAGAAACAGAACTGCCTTTCCTGCTAGAAAAAAAACTTTGACTCACACATGCATCCTCTGGTGGGATAAGTTTCTAATATAGTCTTAATAACTTTCTAAGTATTCTCAATGTCTTTATTCCTGTTTTTCACTTTTATGTGGCTTGACTATGTTCTGTTAGTGCATCTTTAGGTAGAAAAGCTTTGCTATCTGTGAGGATTCATGCACAATAAGAGATCCTGGAATCTCCAGCATGAGCTCTGATATGCTCTGAGCCATCTTGTTTTCCTCGTCATGCACATGTGAATACTGAGATCTGAGCTGCCAGGTCAGGTAGAGTCATGAACTGCAGAAGAGAACAGTCAGAAGATACTTTATGTAGAAAGAGTAGGATGTAAGGAGAACACAATGGGGTTGTGGGGCAGAGGTGGTGCTCAGTGGTCCTGTTCATGCGTGCTCTGCCTTGGTCAGAGGGCTCTCCTATGACTGTGGGCTAATAACCCATGTGGTATGATCTATTCAGGCATGTGCACACCGCTGGAAAAACATCTACTATGAGACAGAGTACATCTTGCCCCATGGCTTCTGCAACATCATTCCTCCCAACTTGCAGTCCAATGGGAGACAGCTCTTACCCTGCTATGAAGGTAAGGATTGTGGGGCCAGGAGTGGGGCTTACCTTCCTTGCTACACTAACTGCTACTGTAACTCACTACTATTGATATTTTTCTTTTTTTTTTTTTTTTGGTAATGTGTGGCTGCCCAGTGGCAGTTGGATTTTAGATGAAGTTGGGAGAGTAGCACAATGACTGAACGGACCCTGTGAGTGGTAAAGTGCATGGTTGCACTTTACTGGAGGAATAATAAGTTTCTGAACTGTGTTTTTGAGACAGCAGCTCTCTCCTAACGTAAATAATGAGAAGATATTGATCTGAACTTGGCCTCTAATGCTTCACTGTGGCACAGAGTAAAAATTCTGAATTACATTGCAATCATGAACCAATTTACCTATCATATAGAAACATTTTAATTTTTGCACTGTGATTTGTCAGGGAATTAGAAGACGGGGCAGGGGGAAGGCTTGCTTTGCTCACTTTGGGGTACTTCTGCAACAGTTTATACTAAATCGCTGCTGTGTTTTGGGTGCTATAAGGTCCCTGTTTGGATCCTCCAAAGGTCTGGGTGTGAGATAGATGCAGAGGGAGGGCTCCAGCTCTGAACCATGGCTGCGCCTCTTGGTTCTGCTCCAAATCCCATGTGGCAGTGTTTTAATTTCCCCCTCTCTGGTGCATGTGAGACTCTTGGATCGTGTTTCCTTTTTTAAAGACTTCAGGAGGCAGTGTCTTCTTGGCCAAGAGCAATTAACAAAACTAGATGCATGAGTGTATTGTTAGGTAGAAGATAGGCTATCTTGTAAGATTTCTTGGCCTTGAGAGAAACATTTTGGGGAAAGCACCCACTTACTTTCTCCTTTCTGTCCTGGGCATCATCTTTCACTTCTTGATTGTAGCAGCTTGAGGAAGCATGGGTGTTTGGAGGACAAGATGTTCTTCTTGTGGACAAGAACTCTGATTTTATTTACTTATTTGCTTTTATCCATTTGCCCTCCTGTCCAAAGTTGGCAACAGCCAGCAGCACACTTGCTGCTGACATTAATATGTGGGAGAAGGATAAGGCAGAGGATGTCCTGGAAAGTTTCTCTGCTGCTGGCAAGTCACCGTGTCCTAGCTGGGTGGCCTGTGAAGCCAGCTCTGTGACAGAACTCTGTCCTCTTCATACCCGCTCTTTCTTCTGAGGTGGCTCCTTACCTCCCTCTGGGCTTTGCCTGGGGATCTGACATTGCAAACCCACACACCTTTTGAAGATGGCATGCACTTGTGCATTGAGCATTTCCCATCCCTGAAATTGGTCATTATTTGATATATGAGAAGTTTTGAGGGTCTTCGCCCAGCCATGCCAACTGCTGGGCATCAGAGTACAAATAAGCTTTATAAGCCTTTCTGTTGTGAGCACCGGCCTACTGTATTTGTACTTCCCTGTCCCCCTGCCCTCCTTGTTACTGTCAGCAAAATCAGGATAAGGCCTCATGCTGAGGTCATACACTGCAAATCATCCAATATTAACTTTATGGTTCATATACACACATGAGGATGCTGCTGGGGCTCCCTCCAAGCCTGTGTCACTGCTCCTGCACTGCCTTAAACTTGTCTTTCCTGGAGCCATGACAGGGAAGTGGTTTCTGGAGGAGACAAATGGCTTGTGTTTATCTGTGCGTCATGTCTTTGGAGTAAAACTGTTGTTAATCAGACAGGATATTTGCCAGGAATTGCTAGAAAATAGAAATGTGTGGGCCTAGTATGTGCAGAGCAGCCAGTGGAAAGTTGGCAGGGTTGGTGCAGTAAGATGCTGGCTTAATTTCACTGCATGCTAAAGTGAAAATTGAAAGTTTGGGAGTGATTTCCACCCACCTCCTTCACCCCATCAGACATGAAATCACAGTGTCATGAGGGTTGTCTGCATTTGTTTCCTCCTGAATCTTTAAATTTCTATGAAACAAGCTCAAAGAGAGAGATAACTGTGGTGTGTCACACAGTTCATTGTTTAAGGTTTGCTGTGAAATAAGTTTGCAGTCATCCTTGTAACTTTTTTCCTTCATTTCCTGGAAGGAGCAGAAGAAATTTTCCTCCACTGACACTAAGGAACAGCCCAAAGCATCAAGTTTGAAGTGCTTCTACACTGAGAGCCTCTGCGGCCATTGCTGGGAGGCTACCAGACCCATGGCTGCAAACCCTGCACTGGGACATGTGCCTTTGCTTGATGAGATTCCAGTGTCTTGCCATGTGCAAATAGGTGTAGACTGTAGCATGCTCACTTCCAGAAGCCCTGTTGTTAGTGCCGCTAAGGCAATAAGCCTGAACTGGTGGAGGGTACAGGCCAACTGGGTGCGTATCAGTCTCCATCCATGGAGGAAATGGAAATTATCTAACTAGATGGTAGTGGTGCAACAGCATAGTAGTCTCAGTCCATCTTATTCTTGTCTGGCTTCCCTGAAAGGATTGACAGAAGTCTAGAAGCAATTTAGAAAAAAATGAGATCAACAGCATGCCTAATAGTTAAATGCAATCTCTCTCAGTAGGAACTAATCTGGTTTAGATGAGCTGGATGTCATTTGTAGTATAGCTGACATATGGAGCCACAGTTTTCCAGTCAATGCTTTCAATTTGTTATTTTTCCCATAGTTTTAATGGCTTTCCAAAAAAGGAAGCTGCCTCTTCATTCCCCCAATGCTTTCAGTTTGCAAAGAAGGGTAACTGTGTGTACTCTGAGAGACAGTCCAGCTAATGGGGAGAGCTGGAGTGCTTTCCTCCTCCTCTGTAGTAAGAATTAGTGGTGGCAGTGGGGAAGACTGATGGTCTCTTTGGTTAGTAAATAAGGGCAACAGCACATGCTCACGTGCCTTGCTTCCAAAGGGGTAAGTTCTCCCACAGAGTCCAAACCACTTTTGATTTTCTAGAAACCATCAAAACATCCCTGCTTTGTGGTGGAAATTCAGTATCACAATGCTATGTCAGACAGATTATTACTGTTTCTTCGTAGAGTAGTGAAACACTAAGATAGGAGTGAAAAAGCTTTCAGTGCAAATGATAGTTTACATCTGTGAAGATGGTAGATACAGGATTTTATTGCACTCTGGAGCTTAACTTATATTATCGCATCAAAGTCTTAGAGACTCGCAAAGAGGTTTGTTCAGAGAAGTTGACGAGCATTGGCCTTCAGAATTAAACAACACCACACATCAAAGCTTATTCCTTTTATTTATGCATTGTTTTATCCAATTACTCCTTCCTCAGCCTCACTTCTCTTGTAACTTGAGATCATCCTGGCTACAAACCACTACCATCTTCTTCTCTTCATGGCACATCTTCAAAGTTGCACAGGCAGCAACCTCCTCCAAACTTACTGCTTTGCTATCAGCTGTTGCTGCAGCGGTTTAGTGGCTTGCAGTCTCTGTAATCAGTGGTGCACAGCAGTTTGCAGTAGACAAGAAAGAACAATAAAGAAGTGTAGAAAAAAAAAATCTATCCATGACAGCAGTTATTGCCTGGGGCTACCTGGAAAATAATGAATCTAAACCTCATGCAAATGTTGCTGTTCAGGTGTGCAAAAGCTGTGAGCTGATACAATAACCGCACGATTTCCATCTAGTTGATTGCTTCACTTTGTGGATTGTTGGATGGATGGCTGTGCCGTACGAGTGACAGGTATCAGTACTATGCGCTGAAGTGGAGGGGAGGTAGAAGCAATCTTTGTTTTCATCCATTTTGGGTTTATCCATTGCTTTTGAGAGACAGACTGGCCCTTGGGAGGAGACAGAAATCTGTGATGCTGAGACACGACTGTCCAGGATGGATGTCTACTCCTGGCTGTGACCATGGGTGCATGGGTGGAAAGCAACCCCGCTTGAGTGTGGAGGCAGGCATATGCCACTGCAGATGGGAGTTAGGTGGGCTGACAAGGAGGAGTGATTTTGTGCTGAAAGGGTTAGGCTGGAATCCAGGAGCCCAGTGTCTGCCCATACTGGGCTGCTGGCTCCCTGGGGAGGACTGCATCTGTCTTGATCCCCCCAAAATGTGGTCCTGATCTCGTCTCTGTGTCAGTAGAGGTTTAAATTCTCAAACGGCCCCGATGTCTGAGGTGTTTGGGACTCTGCGCTTCCACTTGTAAAATGTCACTGTCCTTGGTAGTGAAGACTGAAGCAAAAAAGGCTTGAGTAATGGAAGAAAGCAAGTGTCACCCCAGTCTTCCAAACAGGCAGCTGAGAAGGCATTCAGTATTTCAGCCTTCTCTGCAACCTCTGTTGCAAGGGTCCCTCTTTTCATACAGTAGTAGGCTCACATTTCCCTTAGTATCCTTTTGTTGTTGATGTGTTTGAAGAAACCTTTCTTGTTATCCTTGATGTTCTTCATCAGATTTAATTCCAAATGGGCCTTGGCCTGCCTCATTGCATTTCTGTATAGGAGTGGGAATCCTGCTGTAGCAAAGGCAGGGCCTTTAGGACATGCACAGAATTATTTTTCAGGAAATCCTAGAGGGATAAAGCTCCTCTTCTCCTTGGCTTTCTGAATTAAAAAAATGTTCACATCAATAAAAAAATATTTTTTCCCCAGGCAAGGACTGCGTGGCTCTATGAGAGACTGTATGTGGAGAGCTAGCTATTCAAAGCCCTAGCAGTTTCTGAATAGCTATGGGCAAATATGGGCTTCAATTCTAAGTGGAATTGTTATCATGCATTCCCGCCCCAAAACCCAGCTGTGTTCCGGCCTTCCTGGTCTGCTGAGACACACATCTGCTTTGGCAGGACCCTGCCTTGGCCAAGGGCATTAGGCATTTGGATTGTAATTTGTGGATCAAGTCTCTGTTCTGCATGGTCTCTCCAACTGAACCTCACCCTGTGCAACTGGTATGACCTCAGCAAATTTCTGAAAATCTGAACATATGGTATTAGGAAGAGACTATATATAATATCAAAGGGAGAATGGGGGTGTGTGTATGTATGTCTACATACAGTGTTTTGAAAAAATTCTCTAAGAACATAGCAGTTGTTATAATTAATTCCTTTTGATCTTCAATAAGATAAAATTCAACTCAAAGGAACTTGCTTGGTTCCAAGGAGGCAATTTGCTTATTGATTTTTATCATTTAGCAGTGAGTTTTAATGGGGCTTTTAAAATAAGAAATATAAAAAAGTTTCACAATTATCACATTATATGGTAATTTTTTTTTTAATGATTGTAATACACAGGAAGTGGTAATATTATGGTAGATATTGGAAAATAATGCTCTGGAAAAAAACTCCAAAGGTTCTGATCTGGCTCTTAAGTTTCAAATGCTCCTAAGCTGAAAATGTTTGAATTAAGGCAGGGCAAAAAGTGATTTTCTTTTTTTCCTCTTTTCTCCTCCTCCTTGCCCTGAATTTAATGTATTTCTGAAAATAATTTTTTCCTCTTCATCAAAATGATAAAAACCTTCCTCAGGTTTGACAGGGCAAACAATTGCTACGTAAAATACAGAAACAAAACCTATAGGATGCTGGTGGGTTCCCTGTGAACTGGGAGCTTTGAGCAAGTGGCCATGAAAAATAGTAGATCTGAGCATCCGGCAAATAAGACTGTTGTTTGATCATGTAGAATCACAGTGTCCTTTCCTCACTCGCTGTCTTCTTCCTCCTCACTTCTTCCTGTCCTGAAACACTCGTCCACCAGAAATGTTTCTTGGGGCTTTGGTGACTGTCATTGTGGGGGCAGATCACTTTATTTCTCTGAGGTAGTAATGGGCCTGTGGGTTAAACCTCCTGGTGCAGGGTCAGTCACACACAGACATGTGTATCACCTTTTGCTACCCCCTTTCCAACTGGCAGATGTCTGCCACAGATGGAAGCCTCTTCTGATACACCTTTACTGGGGCGATGCTGCTGCTGTTATCGTGCTGCTGTGAAACTGCCTGTTTAGCATCTCCCTAGGCAGCACTCAGGCTGTCTCTCCAGTTGGCCCCTTGCTTTGCCTGCCGATGTGAGTGAGTGTGCCGCATGGTGCATGTTGGTGGCAGATCCACTAATAAAACCTGAGAGCCCTGCATGCTGGTGTCTCTCCAGGCTGTGTGTGTAGTGAGGCAGATGGCTCAGGTGGAGAGTGTGTGCTGTGCCAGGGATGACCACAGTTTGTTTTCTTCCCTTCTCCCATCCAGAGTACAAGAAGAAATATGGGGAGGAGCACGGTTCATGCCAGGCAGGGATCGCAGGCTTCTTCACCGAGGTGAGCAGAGGTGCATGCATTGGAAAGGGTAGAGGTTGGCGAGCAGCTCTCCCACTGCATGCCCTGGGGGGAGACCCCTGAGCATGGCTTGGACAGCGGGCTGAGTGCTGAGCATGGTCCCTTCCTGCCACCAAACACCCTTCTGCCTTGTCTGGCTTCCCAGGCATCTGCATCTTGCCCAGTGGTTCATACACTATGTGTATGTCTCTCAAGGCCTGTGGACAAGAATGTATGAATTGACTCTGGGAATGTTCTTATTGTGTACATCCCAAAATTTGCATGGAGCTATTTCTGTGTCTCTTGTTAACTCTTTACTGTAAGTGATGATGTACAACAGTCTTCCCTGAATCATTTTGTTTATGTATGTGTACGTGTGGGTAAATATAATGTGCATACATACAGAAGATAAACACTTTTTTTTCAGTTCTACTACAGTTCCTTGTTGCAAAAAGGTGGAGAAAAAACAGCATGGTCAAATATATGGTCCAGAGCTGTTCTAAATACCTGACCATATTCTTTCCTGGACAGAAGTCTATCAGCCATGTTTTAGTTATGTCAAGGATAAATTTGTTCCCTTATATATGCATGATTTTTTTAGTCGATGTTTCAGGATTACAATTTTTTTACTTTTTTTTTTTGGTTTTGGTTTTTGTTTGGTTTTTTTTTTAGATTTTTGTTAAGAGCCTACACTCACTCCTGATTATATATGCACTGATTTGTGGAATGTATTGTCCAGGCTGATACAAACAGAATAAAGGTCTTCTCTCTCAGAAATCTCCTTCTTCCATTTCAGTAAACTGGGATGGCAGGCAATGTTGCCACAGGGGCACTATCTGGTAATTGGATGTTCAGCTAGCAGCAGCTGTTTCCTGGCTTGTCTGCTCTGTCCATCCTGTTTCTGTTCCCATGCTTAAATCCTCCTTTGCTACCCTAGTTCAAAAGATATCTTTGAACTTTTATTGCTTCAGCCTGATGGCGGCAGGAAATGCAGATAAATGGCTTTTTGGGTCAAACAGGCAATCCCTTGCCATATATTCAGTGCTGTGGATGGTAGTTGTTCCCATCAGTAAACAATCCCTTGACCTCACGGGCAAGGCCCCTTACAAGGAAAAAGCTATTTCAAAGCACATCCTGCTCTTTAGTTGGGTTTGCAGTCCTATCCCTGCAGGAGAATCCCTTGTTTAACATTTCCCCCCCATCTAGAACTGGTCACCTGAAGGGGACCTGGATGTGGTAGCATTTTCCCACAAGGATGGTGTCCACCCATGGCTTTACACTGAATGGAGATGTGAGGCAAAGCAGCTGTCCGTGTGTCTTTGGGGATGGAGAACTTACCTAGGCTTAATGCTCCTCCGGCTTAATGTGGTCTCTTGTTGGAGGTATTTAAAACCACATGCAGGAATAAAGTTTCCCTGCTAGGATGCTGGATGCTTTGGGGCAACATTTTCTGAATCTCTCTTGTGTACCTTAGCTTTTGACTCATATTGGATCAAACTTTGCCTGATTTCTACAGTTTTTTAAAATGATAAATCATGCTGGTTTTCTGTAGTGAACCCAAGCCATTTTATGATTCTGTGATGATTCTATAGCCAGGTTGTCTCTCGAAGACCACAGCACAGGCAAAATGTTCCAACTATGACATAATGTACACCCTGCTTGTTGAGCACATGGCATCTCTTTAGCTTCATAGTTGTAAAATCAAAATCAAAAGCCAGCATCGGGACATGATCTGTAGCTGAGTGGTGCGTGTGGGTGGGCTGGAGTGCTTCTATCTTTGGAAAGGCAGCAGATGGAGAGATTTTTGGGACACCTATGTTAGCAGGGATAAGTTTGATGGTTAGTAAAACTGAGGAGGGTCTTCTGTTGCAGCAGAACAGCTGAGCAGAAGTGGACCATAAAAGGGCAATGTGTCTCTAGGGTGTATGCAGTGACCTCCATTTTTGGGAAGAAGGAATCTGTACACAGAATGAAGGTTTTTATAGATGGACTTCTAATTGGTGTTTTAAGTAAATATCCTGTCCCTTCTCCATTAATGTGCAAAGCATGAATTTCTGTCCAGTTTTGGTTGTTATTTTTTCCTCCCATCCTTTCCCCCACACACTTCCATTTTTCTTGTTTTAGGAGCTGGTCATCATGGGGGCACCAGGATCGTATTATTGGACAGGAACTGTCAAAGTACTGAATCTCACTGACAACACATATTACAAGCTGAATGATGATACCGTGATAGCCAGGCGGTACACATACCTTGGTAAGCAGCTCTCAGGTGCTCACTGTGAGAAGATAGTCCAACAACATATTTCAAGGCTTTGATGCTATAAAGTTGATACTGATTTTTTAACGGTGATGTAGAGTATTTTTATGAAAAGTGTGAAAGGAAGAACATCTGAATTAAAGTGTGTGGCAGTTTGAGCCACATTAGAAATCCAGAATCCAATTTCCAGGCTTCCCCCCACCCCTTCCCACAATTTATCCCAACACCGGAGAGAAACTTTCAGGCCAGAGGCTTCTATAGGGGGAAGGGGAAGTATATACATTTATTTACACAAATAAATACTATACAAACTAAAGGCAACTATACATATATATAGTATTACACTTCTATCAGTCCTTTAAGCCCCTCCCTTTAACTTTAGTCCGGGAAGAGCCTTTCAAGGCTGCTGGGTAACGCAGTCTTTCTCTCGTGGGAGTGTTCTGGGCCCCTGAACACTCCTTAACCAACCTTCAGCTGTTTGTTGCAGTCTTTCTCCTCACCAAGTCCAAGAAAGTAGCTTTGAGTCCTTTCTCCTCGGTCTGCTGTGTGATTCTCTCTCAGTCTCATACCTCGGTTCTGTAGGCTGCTGTAGTGTAGCTTATCAATGTACGCGTCTTGGAATGTTGATTCCTCCTTCAGGTTTTTGGCTGTCCTGTGTTTAAATCACGGCAGAGACATCCTCCGGGCCTCTCTCTTCAGTCCGTCTCCAATTTCGCCTGGGATTCCTTTCCCTGGCTCCGAGCTGTTTCGTCAGCAGCCAGTCCACTTGGCTCTGCTTCAGTGCTGAGCCTTAAAATCCACCCCCCACCAGCCTCAATGCAGTGTGGGGGGGAAAAAGCCCCCTAGCCTTGGCCACAGGCAGCTCGGTCCAGTTATACACTGTCCCAAGTGTCCCGCAGCTACGGGGGGGGGGGAAGAGGGCCTGGCCTCCTCCCTCTTACCTCAGGTGCTGTCAATCTCTTCCTTCACAGCACACACTCCAAATGCTGCCTCTAACTCTGGCCTAGGCAGAGTTGGGGGGCCACAGGGCTCCCCTTCCCCCCTGGAGGGGGAAAGAAGGAGCCCAGCCACCCCCTGGCCTTCTACACCTACAGACAGCAGACACCAACAGAAAAAACACTGCCAGCAGCTTCAGGTGGCTGTGTATATATGATTTTTCAGCAGAAGCGAACAACATGGAGCGTGATTGGCTCTCCAGGGAACACTGCCCTGGCACCCAATCACCTCTGAGCCCCCAACTCTCGGGGGGGGGCAATTTCAAACTATGACAAAGTGTTACTTGTCTGGAAAGAAATATAAGCAAAAAAACCTATGGAATATTACATTTTTCTTTCCTTGTTTTAAAAAAAAAACAGCTTTGCTGTAGCTTTTTGACTGATATAGAAAAGGCTTTTGAACTCAACAGCATGTTGGATTGTAGTGGGCTTCTTAACCTTTCTGCCTTTGCCCTGTGACAGGTAAATTATGTGTCATTAGTTAAACTGCCTGTCTGCTTACACATGCCTTTAAAATGGACTAATTACAGAATGTGTATTCCAGATACAAATTTATTTCAACAAAAATAACACTAAATGTGTCATTGTCAACAAAACGAAGTTGTGAAAGGTTTGGCTATAGGTACATCGTTAGCTCAATTGGTTTTACTTGCTCTAAAACCAGATAATGTCCCTAAAATACTTAATTTAAAGATTTCTGCCTAATCTGCAGTGCCTAAGACTGTTGAGACTTAGAAGGCATTTCAAACAGTGATACTGTTTACAAACAGTTTGATACTGTTTGACTAAAGTCTGGCACTGACCTCCCATTTTCCGCTTAACCTTTAGTCTTTGAAAAAATACCACTTGGAAGGTACTACTAATGAAGGGTGTCTGTTTACCTATTTGCAGACATAAATAGATTTTGCCACTGATAGACAAGAGCGTCACAATTTATGGCAGAAGAGCAAGGCAAATACAAGAGAGCCTTAGAAGGAAAGCTGCTCTACTCATCTTTATATATTATGTTATTATATATTTTTTTAATATATCAAATGAAGCTGAATCTTTGATCTTTCAAATACATTCTTTTTTCTTTGATCTCCCATTTTTCTTCTTGCCTAGACAAAAATCTTTTAAAGCCATTAACTTTGCTGGCCTCTTTGCCTCCTGTCCTCTGCTCTCCCCCCTATCAAAAAGGAACATAATTTTCCAAGCCTTCCTGGGCAGTGATTTTAGGCAAAGGAGGACACTTCTCTCTGGTCCGTGTGGGACTGTTGCTCTTTGACATGATATTTTCCCTGCGGTGATGTGGTCTCCTTTCTCTGGGTGTGCTTGTTCCTGTTTTACTGCTTCCCTCTATTGACTCGCCATTGGCAAACTGATCCCACTACCAGCTCCACATGTCCTTTGCTCATCTTCACACACAGCTTTCTTCTCAGCTTTTGCAAGTGCACTGGAGGGTGTACTGTCTCTTCCCATCCCCATGAGCTTTTGAGCAAAGTATTGGTGCATCCTGAGCAGAATAGTTGTTGAACACTATGTGCAGCCCGATAAGCATGATCCAGCTGGCTGACCTGTTTCTCTGGCTCTTTCCTTTCATGGTTATTTATTAATTTTTTGTTTCCTCTCCCACTCAGGATATGCGGTGACAGCAGGTCATTTCTCTCAGCCAACTACCACTGACATTGTAGGAGGAGCTCCCCAGGATGGAGGCATTGGAAAGGTGTGTCTCTTTACCAAACAATAATGTGGTCAGATTCAACAGGGCAAAAAACGTAATACTGATGCAGTTTCAATATGTATGAGAAGCCAAGAGTTTTTTGTCTACATAGTAATTTTGAAGCACTGAGCAGGGGAGAGGTGAAGTAGTTTGATGAAGTCCTGAAATTTTCTTTACCTGTCCCTCCTGGTGCCTCAAATCCCTCACCCCTCTCTCCTCTCTTTCCCATCCAATCCTTACAATACCCATTTTAGTGAGACACAGACAATGTTTCTTTCATACTGCTTTTGTTTAGGATTTGTGACATTTAGGTATTACTTGAAGCTTTCCTAGAAATGAAAAAACTTTGAAAAGAGAGTTTGTCTTCTGCTTGTTTTCTTCATACATTTGACTGTTTCAGTATTTACTTCAAGGTAACATCTAATAGCATGAAAAGGTACTTATTAGGTACTTAGTTGATGTCATTTTTAAAACTTCGTAATACACTGAGGTTTCGTGGATTAGAATCTAGGTTTTTGCCAGCTGTACTTAGAAATCTTGGAGATAGTCTCTTAAGAAGGAAAGAAACAAAAAAGGTTTTCCTGTAGTCATATGTATGTTCAATGTCCCAAAGATGAAAGCAAGTGTAAGGCTAGTTGGAAGTGGATGGTGAGTTAGGCATGCCTGGTGTTCCTATGCTGAGCTGCTATTGGGGAAACTGGGTGAGAGTGAGCACTGTGACCCCTTAAACTCTTCTAAACTGCAGGTAGAAAAGTGGGAGTGAGGAGAGGGAGGGAAGGGATGTAAAGGATCTGCTTTTTTCCCCTCTTTGTTCAAAATCCAATCCTTTCGGGACCTGCTGCCACCATTTGCTTGAGCAGAGATGTCCTGCAGCCCCCTTCCATCTTCCTCCCTCTGGCTCTCCTGCTCTGTAGTCACATGAGTTGTACCTGAATCATAACAAGGAGCGAGAGGTCTTCAGTACCATCTTCAATACCAGAAACAGTATTCTATTTAGGCAGATTGTTTTTCATGGTAACCATGTCCTGGGGGTAGCAGTGCGAGTGGGGAAAATGGGATAAAATTAGAGGATGAACTTGGTACGTATACCTGATCTGACGTGACTAGGACATACAGGATATAGCAGCATTGCAGTTGTTACTGAGAGGACATGCATGAGAAAGACATAGTTTCCTTATCCCAGGTGTTCTGTTATGGCTGCTGCAATGCACCTTCTTCCAACCTGTTTTCTCTGTGGAACAAATTTAATTTCTGTATTAGGAGAGACGAAAAAAACCCCAGCTGCTAACATTATTCTCCCTCAGCATGGAATGTAGGTAGCAGGAACAAATGGCAAAGTGGCGGTAAGCAGTGCTGAGTACAGAACATTACAATGAGCAGTCCTGTTGTGCTTTCCACACCCTCTAAAAAGCTAATCCTTTCCACTTCCTTGATAGAAAGTGATTAGCATTGTTACACTTTTTCACTGAAAGTAGAGCCAGGATTCTTAATGAGACTTCGTCATTTCTCTGAAGTTACCAAAAGCATCATTATTAAGATTGGGTTTGGAGCTGTGACTGTTGGCAATGTGCTGTCACTGCTAAACTTGCCACTGCAAATGCTAGGAGTTGCTTATATAGAGAGTGATTGTCCAGTAAATCTGTGCTGTGTTCTTTGCTGGAAACAGCTTTGAACTGTCTCACCACCTATTAGTAACTCACCACATGTTCAACAATGTCAAGTGCTTGGCTCCGCCATGTAGCCTTGGAAGTAAGGGATCCTCTGT
This sequence comes from Pipra filicauda, assembly GCF_003945595.2. Lineage (NCBI taxonomy): Eukaryota > Metazoa > Chordata > Aves > Passeriformes > Pipridae > Pipra > Pipra filicauda. Next base: position 575,843 of record NW_024104480.1, read on the forward strand.
CCTGCAAACTCTGTGAGCACCTGCTCGGAGGGAGCCTGTCAAATGCTGAAGGAATCTCAAAGGCTGATTTAGCCAGCCTTTATGATGAAGGGAATCCCCTTCTACAAGCCATGCATTTTACATCCTAAATTTTGGTGCAAGATCTGTTCTTGAGCTTGTATTAACACTTTCATCCCCAAGGGTTCCTGATTAAACAGTTTCTCCTGTGGAAACGAGGAATGAGTAGGCTATGTTTGAACAGTTTTCTAATTTACAGGTTGTTTCAGATACAAGCAGTGGAAGTGCCTTGGGTAGTCTGATTGGGTTTTCTTCTCTGACCTTTGCTGAAGCCTCGCAAAGTTTGCAGTGCAGTAATGCAGGCACATGGCCTTGAGAAGGGAACGTTGGATAAGGGAATGGGAACAGGGTTATACCTTCTCAGTTTTTTGCCCTGCTCATTTCCAGACAGTATGCAGATGCCACTTGTTTGAGAGTTAGAAAGTTGCTTTGCTAGGTGCTTTTAAATGCACACATGTGCACATACACACATGCATATGAAAAAAAGTAGGCAACAAGATAATATTCAAGCATTTGTTATGAAAAGAAGCCTGTGATTCATGAGCACAATGGGGAACTCTGTTTCATCTTTTAAAAGAAGACTAAAAAATAAAGTGGTTGTGAAGTTGGATCTTGGCAATAGCAATGGCCATGATCATGATTTAGATATTATTTAGAAAACACCAGTGCTGTACCATTATGTACTTCATAATTAGTATTGGTTAACATTTTTCTTTTTTCACCTTTCAGGTTTATATTTTTAGAACAGACAGACGATCAGGCTCTCTAATAAAGATTTTTCAGGCTTCAGGAAAAAAGGTGAGCATTTATATATGTGTATTTTCTATTACGAGGTAGAGGGGGGAAATAACGGCAGAGTCATCGCAGAGTATCATTTTCATTTCAGTCCTTCATAAGTTGTCAAGCAAATCCTATTTCTTCTTATCCTCCCAGAACAGCTGAAGCTATTGTACAGGTCAGCTGTATGCCCTTTCTTCAGTAGCAGTCAGGACTGCAGTGTCTGCTCAATGCCCATGACTGAATTAGAAGGTCTTACTTGAAAGTGTAATAGCAATTCTCTTTAGTCTTATGTAACTCTGAGACGTGGGACATGGGGCTCCAGGTGAGCAGAGATGCAGAGATTTCCTCTTAGTAGATTAGTAGTTACTGAGAGATGCTGGTAACTTGGAGTTTAATACACAAAGCCCCAACCTCTTTTTCTGTGTCCTGCTGTGACAGAAGGGATACGACAGTTATGCTATTTTGTGGAGGAGCGGCTCCACTGTCTCCACAGATGATGATTTCACTCTTCCCACCATCAATCAGGAATCAGTCCTGCATTCTGCTCTCAGGACTGCTGTCTTAAAGCTGAACTGCCCTCCCTCTCCGTGAAATTTAGTGCATGCTAGTGAGATCCAGCTCCCCCAGTGTGGTGTTATATTTGAATGGGGAACAGCTTGTGTTCTTCATCTGGGGGCTTGCTGGTGCTGTGTTGTAGGGGAAACAAAGTGGACAGTATGTCTAGCTATAGGTAACAACAACAACAACAACTGTCTTATTTGGGAATAGCTCAGTGAGGAAATGATACCCCTTATCTGGGGTTGTCTGTGTTCTTCTGGAAAGAGGGGAAGTACAGAAGAAAAAGATTACTGGTGGCTTCTGGCTCTAGGAAGACCTGCCACCCTTAGAAATACCCAAAGTTGGGAGTGTTATCATATTTTGTTATTTTTTCCCAGCAAGACACAGTTGCAGTCTTTAAAAACTTGCCTGGAATAGGGGAAAACTGCAAGGATGTTTAGGTGGGTGGTGTTACTTGTATTTTAGGGCCTCTCCAAAATTTTACTTTACCACACTAGCAGAATTACAGACATCTTGAAAGGAAAAGACCTCCCAGTTCATCCAGGGCATCTGCTGTGTTTGATTGCATCCTGTTAATTTCTTTCCCTGTTGAGTTTTGAATGTCCCTAAGGATGTGCTTCTGGCTATTCCTCAGCCTAGTAAATAGAGCTATCAGGAAGTTTTGAGGTTTCAGCCAAAACCTCCCTTTTCAATTTAATTGCTTTACTCTTATATATAACTTAACTAATCAAGTATTTACATCCTTCAAGTACTTCTAGGCTGTCATCTCCTTCATCCCCATTAGCATCTTCTTCTACAAATTCTCTAAAATCCAAATGAGAATTTTATTTTAAAGAGAAGGCTGTGCTGAATCACCTTTTTTGTTGTTTGTTTGTTTGTTTTTTGGGGTTGACCTGCTCAGCAATGAGCATTGCCTGGAAATGAGCTGTCACAAAATGCTACATCCTTCCCAGTGGTGTGAAATTCATTATTCTGACGTTCTTGTTAGACAGACGTTAACAGCAAGCCAGTTTTTTTCTTCCTTTTTTATTGATAGAGGCTGAACTAGGAAATCTAATGGAGACAGGAAAAAAGAAAATGCAAGACCTTGTTACAATGTTAAATATGCAAACTTCAGGTTCTTACAGCACTGTGAACTCACCCATGCTGCAGACATACCATGTTGCAGTTAAGTAAATAATATCCTTTCACTGAAAACTGCCTGAATTCATAGTGAAATGCTTTTCATAACTTTTGTTCTTTACTCATGAGAAATTTCTTTAAAAACCTTAGTGGATTAAAAAAATAAACAAATACAAATCCCCAAGGGAACCTCTGCTACAAAATAACTGGATTCAAATGATGTTTGAGGTCTGACCTTAGACCCACACAAGCACAAAAATCTGAATTAACAAACCGAAAGGCTGTCCTTCACTCACCCCCGCCTGATATATTTAGCAACTTTTAAATCTTACGGACTGCATAGAATAGAGTTGCTGCTGCCCATCTTCTGGCATACCCAATAGCTGTGGCTCATGCATGTAAACTTAGAGGTATGGAAGGCAGTAGGTCAGAGATCTGCAGTGAGGAATGTAAAAGCATTCAAGAAATGTGGTTCGTTTTTTTGAACCTAAATAATGATTTCTTTAACCTCAGTGTTTCCTGCTTGATAAACAGCTCTCAATTTCAAGTAAGAAGTGGTATCTTTCCCATTTTCCTGTGGAAGCTGCTTTTAATTTTGAGACTATGGTTTGTAGTTGGTTTCAAAGAGTATGCCTTGTGTTACTTGGGCAGGAGTGGATGAAATAAGGGTGAAATATCATTCTTGCTTTTGATTTCCTTCTTGCGTTTAGTGTTTTTTGAAATTTGTAATGTGGATGCTGGTTGGGAGAAGGTTAGCAATAAATGTTCACCCATATAAAAAAAACATGGAATGAAATTAATTTATTTCCTAATTTTAAGCACTTAAGTTTATCAAGCAATAATAAGTGGAGATTAAAAGTGGCTTAGGTTTGTTGTGTATCAGCTGAAAAGCTTTTATTGAAAGTCTTGTTTCTGTATCAACTCACCTATCTGTACATGAGAGGAAAGGATATGATCAAGGCCCACAACTAGTATTCTTTGATGGTGACTGATACAAATACATACAACTAGAACAAGGAGAGATAGTCCACAATCAATAGTCAATTTTAGATACCTGTTTTCATGGATACCCTGCCTCTTGCCTACTTTTCTTGTTTCCTTTTGTTATTTCTTTAAGATATCCACAGAACATCTGTGGCACTGGGCGTGAATAATCACTGTCTGTGTCTGGTTTGGGAAACTCATTTCACCCCTTCCTAGTTTTAAGCATTTGACAAGAGAAAGCTAGTCTGAGAAAGCTCTTTAAGTGTCTCACTTAAGCATGACCCAGGTTATAACTTCTGTTTGTAGAACATCCAGGATGCACTGTTATAGTAAAGTGTTTTAATTCCTGCCAGAATTATTCCCAAAGCTTTCTCTGTAGGAGTGCTTGTGAGTGATAAAGCAGCAAGTCATCATGTGAAATTAAAAGAATAACCAAAACAAACAAAAGCCACGCCTATATGATTTCCTCCTGAGTGTGGGCAGATACTGAATGCTTTGTTGTGACTCAACTTGGTTACAGATGGGCTCTTACTTTGGCTCCTCCTTATGTGCAGTTGATCTGAATTCTGATGGGTTGTCAGACCTGCTGGTTGGAGCACCTATGTTTTCTGAGATCAGAGATGAGGGTCAAGTCACAGTCTATATCAACAGAGGAAACGTGAGTATGTACAGGAGATGACTCGGTAAGGGATGAGGGCATGGATCTCGGGCAAGGTAACGCTTGTATTGTTCCAGCACTGCACAGTGAAACTCGATGTCTCAAATAAATGGGGCTCTGAATGTCTCTGACAGAGCATGAAGTCACAGGAAGACTCATCTGGTATAGTTTCCCAGACACTGACCCACATTCATCACAGATCTGGGAATCTTTCGAGGAGGTCTGAGAAAGTGTCTGGTTTTATGTTGAAACTTGGTGACATTTGTGACTTTTTGTGAAATTGCTGCCCAAACCAATTCAGAGTCAGTAGCTTTGACTGAGTTTCCTTTGTGTTTTAGGTGGTCACTAAGACCTAGAACACAATTTAGAACACAAGTGTCTGGGGATTGAGGAAGAGAAACCGGAGATTGAATTCATTTTACTTGTGTATTATGGCCCATATTTAAACTTCAGGGGAAGTTCTTACCAGCTGGTACCAGTGGATTTCACCTGACCTATCAACAATCTTGGAAAAGTCTGAACTTTCTTGCATTGGCAAACCAAGACCATTGATAAGTTGTATGTAGAGGAAAACAATGGTTTTTAACATACTATTAAATACTTAATATTCGGGTCCCAAAGCTGCTGTCTCAAAGGAGAAGTTGTTATGGACTAAAATTAAATTGTTTGGCTTCATCAGCATTTTGTGAACTTTAAGTTTGTTTATGCTGGACTTAAAATTCACCAGAAGTCCAAGCGTTTAGGAGACTTTACAGATGCTTTTGGTGTAATTTTATTTTCTATTATCACTCCTTTAAACAAGCTTTACTTTTTCAGTTTTATCCATGGGAGGTTCCACCTTTTATGTTGCAGTGTTGCTGCTGGGTCCTCAGGATTGGGTCCAGAATGCCAAAAAGATAATAGCCAACATTTCCTGCTCACAGTGAGAGCATACACGAATTAATTTTTATCTTCTATAGAATAGTCAAGAAGCTAGTATGAGTTTCTTATACTCCTGCACCAAGAATTACTTGCACGAGCAATGGATTGCAGGATTGTGGATTTTATTTTGGGGTTTGGACATTTGAAACTTTTTTTCATTCTGCAATCACCATTACTTAACAGGTTGTTGCAGAGGATCAGAGAAAACTGCATTATAAAACAAGCATGCACAGTGATGTTACTTTTAAAATGTTTATGTTTTGCCCTTTCCTGTGAGGACTGCAAAGAATTTAGTCGCACATACAGGCCTGCCTGTCTCCTCTCTGTTGTGTTTTATTTTCATTATGTGGGATTTTCTTGAAGTCAGCAACTCCCCATAGCCAAGTAAAAGATTTTATTACATGTTCCAGAGGGTAGTTTATTCTTATTCACAAAGGAAACAAAACCAAAACAAAACAACCTTGAGGTGGGTACAGACTTGGATTATGTAACTAAATTTTGTTTTCTTGTGGAAATATTCCTTTCCCCTTGAGAGAAGACTCGAGAAGCTAAAGCTTATGTATCTGACCAGAAGGTGGGTGGGCAAGAAATACCAGAGCCATATAAGGCTTCTCACGGCATAGGAGTACAAAACTACTTAATTCTGAACTTTTCTCTGTCTCTTTATTTCATTAAATCTCTTTCCTTATTCTTAATTTCAGAAGGCCTTTTGAGGACTTTGCTTTAATCCTTTTGTCCTATACTCAAAATGTTTTCAAATTCAACTGTCAAATGTTCTTTGCTTAGGGGAAAATACTCCTTAACTCACTGAGTTTAGCTGAATAAGTCTGGACTGAGGATTTCACTCCTCAGATGTAATCTTCCAGTAGTAAGCTCTGGGCTGTTATGTTTTAGGCATCTGGAAACTTTCATGGGTTCACCAATCCCTGTGACTGCATTTAGTTACATCTCTGAGTTACTGTTTAGTTAATTTAGCATTTTAGTTATATCAGCCATGGACTCTTTCTGCCTTTCTCCCCTGTCCCCTTGAAAACTAAAACCCAGAAGGTTTAAAACCCAAATAAATTAGATATCTAGACCCCAGGTAACCTGAGTACAATGCAGGAGAGAGGCAGGCTGCAGCTCTGCCCCAGGTACTTCCCACAGCACAAGGGCATCTTGCATGGGGAAGGCTTACCTCGCTCGGGAATTGCACCATTTCCCTGACCCTGTTTTATTTCTTGCTTGCTAGGGAGTGCTGGAGGAGCAGCTCATCCTGGATGGTGACAGCGCTTATAATGCACACTTTGGGGAGACCATAGCCACCCTTGGTGACATTGATGACGATGGCTTCCCAGGTCAGTGTAATTTCCTTCATGGCCGTTTCTCTGTCAGTGCCAGCAAAGCTGTGCCGTGCAGCACCGTCAGTCTTGCATGGCTCGGTGCTGCGTGGCATCCATTGCTCCTCCAGATCTGACCAGCACCTGGGTTCAAACTAAGGATAAATGAATGTGCTTATGTAGGATTTGTGTGCTAAAGCCTTTTGTAGGTGACTGTTCTTGATGTCGGTTTAGTCCATGTCTATGCAGGTCACACCTCAATCTCATTAATTGCTTTGCTTTCCATGCTGTTGTATTTTCTTCTTTTCCTATGTGGTTTATAAAAAGCTTAAGGTACCCACAGCCCAGAGAAAACAGAAACCTGTCTGACTTCTTTTTTCTTTCCCATTTCCTTATGTTTTCAAGCCTTTCTGGTTTTGTTGACATAGTCTCATTTCTTATCATGTAGTGTAATTAAGAAGTAGCTTCTCGCTCCTGATAGAATGTACTCTATTAATTTCTCTCCTCTTCTTTGTTCTCCCTGTACTCCTTTCTCAGGCCTCTCAGCATGAGGCCCATGCTGTGATAGCAATAGGTGAGTGCAAAGTTTTGATGCTGGCACCTTTTCTGCCCTGGTTTCTGGCAGTGCAGATTAAGGACTTCTAAACAAAGGCCAGCTTAGTCAGTGTATACCTGGATTTATTTCTTTCAGGCCACTCAGGGCACAGTATCCCATTAAGCCTAACTCAGCCCTGTTGCAGGTTGCCCTCACCAATGGTGGACATGGTGTTCCTCTCTATTTGGACATGCGTTTGTGTGTTCTTGCTGCTGCTTGTAGGTCAGTTGTGATGGTGAGACTGCAGAAGGAGTTGAATCAGTTCATGGATATGAAGCAGTTGAGAAAAGCTTAATTTTAGTAGCCACATAGTCACTAGATCCAACTAGAAGTGAAGAACAGGAGGTGGGATCATGCTTTCTACAAGAGTTTGCAGTTAAATTGGATCAAATGTACTTTGAAAGTGGACCTTCAGCAGCCTTTTTCTCTTCTTGCCTATCCATTTAATATACCCAGCCTCTTTGTGAAGCCTTGGATTTTCAGCCAGCCTTAATGTAGTGCTGCAGTAAATATTTTGCCAGTCTTGTCCTAGTTCGCAAAGCTGATGTTCCCATGGGTTGGAGATTTTGTCATGAAACGTTTCTAAATTAACTTTTTGAGTATGGTTGCTGGTTAATAAACACACATTTTCATAACAGCACATATTTCTAATTAATCTGATTCTGTGAAACGTAGCCACATGCATGTACAAATTCATATACGTTTCTGTGGTTTTTAAGTTTATCTTAACATGAGCTCTTAAATAAATCAAACAAATTCCTTCTACGTAGGTTCGCATGAGCTGCTGATCATCTTTGTCATGGGGAACTGTTTTGCTATGGATAGCTGCATTCTAAAACTGGGAAAAAGTTGGATTAGTGGGATGGACTGTGAAATGTTTATAATCTGTACTGTTTTACAGATGTTGCCATTGGAGCACCTAAGGAGGATAACTACGTAGGAGCAGTGTACATTTACCATGGGGATTCCAATGGTATTATACCTCAATACTCTATGGTATGTGACACTGCCATTTATGATACCTTTCTGAAGTCACTTTCCCAAGGCCTGAAGAAATAAACCATACTTAGGAGTTCCTAAGTTCCTTGTCATCACTCAACATCCTTTTCTCAGTCTTGATTTGAAGGTGGCTTCTCCCAGAGTTTGTCTATATCTATGCTGAAGGGTAAAATTATGTCAGTCAGGAGGTATTTTTCACTCTCTTTTGTTATAGCTGTCAGCTATATCTTCTTGAAGCAAAGTCTTAGGGACTGAGTGTCAGTTTTTAGAGATAGTACTGATGCAGAGGAGAAATGGAAACCCTGGAGAGGTTAAGCATAGAAATTATGGAGAGGCCCGTGGGGAGTTGTGGGGTTGCACTTTCTTCCTGTAGAAGCAGACTTTGCGAGAAGGAAGAGATACTAAGTGTTCTTTTGTGCCTTACAGAAGCCTCTTTACCCACCTTGTTGACCTTCTTGCATTCTGACAGTATATCACAAGGCCTTTCTTGGGAGCCGTTCCCCTGACTCCCTTATTATGAAGTCAAACCTTGTCTGGGATATGCTATACCATCTTGTGCAGGGATGACATAGTACAATTTAGCTGCTGTAGCCAGGCAGTAGAGATGATAAATTTATGCTCGTGCTGCCCAACATGTGTCCGCTAGTCTCTCTCTAGCACATTTCTTTGTTCAGAGAGCCTGAATCTTCCCTCCCTCTGTGTGTTTGAAGTTCTAGTTGTTTTGTTTTGTTGCTGGGTGGGATCCTTCACAGTAAATAAATTTAAGCAGAATTAAAGAGTTTAGTGGTTGTATTGGAGGTTCTTTTAACAGACCATAAAAGTTTAGTCCTTCTTCCTTTTACCATGTATGTGGCATGCACTGCTTTTAAGAAAAAAAGGAAGTAAAGTGACTCTTTAGTACATTTTAGAAGTATTCTTAATGTGTGGCATGTGGTGGATTCTGCCCATTTTTTGTCAAGAGTCACTGTTTGGGAGTCACTTCTCTGGCTGTTGAAAATCTTAGAGCTTTCAAGTTCTTGCTGAAAAGGATGGGGGTTTTTTGGGGTTTTTTTTTGGTCATTCATGGGAAAATGTTACATTTTTCAAGGAGGACAGATCATCAGGGTGGGAAGCAAAACATCCTGTTTGTGATCTCTCCCTCCCCACTGGAACAAGGCCAGCAGACAGCACATGCGTCTCCATTTGGTCAGTGGGAAAACACCCAGCTTGAGAGGGTGGCAGGGTACAGTTGTTGACCCTTGATACCATTCCTATGGTTGTTCCATGTCCTGAGGCAAACAAGAGGGCACCACTTACAGGGAGTATCTCTGTGCAAGTGATTTCCCAGTGTCTGCTGCAGGGCACTGGGTAGACCACCAGTTCACGTCCTGCATGCAACCAAAACTGTGTAACAGCTTCAGCTCTCTGCCTACCTGTCCTGAATTTGAACCCAGAGGTGAAAGACTTTTTGTATCTTATTACTGTATTGCTGATCCATCTCAATGCTGTGGATTTCCTTTTTTAAATAAGCTGTGAGAGGTGGAGGGAAGGGACCCTGCAGGGTGTATATCTTCACCCTTTTCATTTTGTTAGCTCTTCCCTCCCAGTCCTGCCTTTCGCTTTCCCAGTTGTCTTCATTTAAATTGCTGATCCGTGTAGTTCTTTGTACCTTCAGCAGCTTCAGTGGCTGCTATTAGCAGAAGCAGCTTAATTGGCTTTGTGCCCTGCTGTTTTCATTCATGGTCGTTAAAAGCATTATACCTTTGCCTTCTAGGCTGTAAGAGCCACAGATGTCTTCTGAAGTGTTTGCAGGTGGGATTTACCACCCTAACTGGGACCCCTAAAAATGCGAAGCAAGTGTAATGTAGGTATTCCAGTTGTCAGTGTTATCTACCCACGAGTAGGATCACTGGTTTCCCATTGTACTAACTGTCAGGATATCTTTCTTCCCTTCAACTTATATTTTTTCCATAAATTTCCTACCTGACTTCTTGTCCAATATTACATTCTTTTATGGGAGGGCCGGGAAAAGTTGGTTGCATGTCACAAGTTGTGAAGCACCACCAACAGCTTCGAAATTACTTCATGGGACAGGTTTCCTCTGTCTGTAACTTCTGCAATCAGAAGTTGATTTGAGGTCAGGTCTTGCATTGGTGGCCCAGCATAATGAATGAAAGCTGAGAGAGTTCTGATTGCATTCTTAGAAAAGGAAATTTTGATATATTAATTTGCTTCAGACAAAGGCATTTACAGTGCAAAGAATTTAGAGAAAGTTTTTGTGTTAGTAATTAGAAAACAAAACTATGTTAGAAGTTGGGGAGGCAGAAATGAGATACAACTTCCAAACTGACAGAAAATACTCCATAATATCTGATGGAAACTGGAATTTCCAAGTGGGATGAAAATTAATCATTTTGACTTTGAGTGTGCTGGCAACCTTCGTGAAAAGAAATGGTTGTGTGGAATTTTCTGTTTCAATTAATCATTAATTTTGTTAAGATGCTTCTTGAAACTTCTATTCAGAGAAACTAAGGTAATGCAAAAAAAAACCCACAAAAAATTAATCTCTTGAGTGCAGTTAAATTTTCTCCCTCTGCAGAAATCTGTTTGATGTGTTCTTTATTTTGCTTGGGTCTGCATGAGGATTGTTATGCAGGTGTGTTTTTTAATCCAAGTCAATGCTGGCCTCCTGCTAGCCCAGAGCAGAAGGACTTCCTGCAGTTGACAGCCTTCCTGTTCAGGGCTGCATCAGTGAAGTGTGAGACTGCAGGTGTGCGGCACTTCCAGCCCAGGGAGAAGAGACCCAATGACCATGAAAATCATGCTTGAAGATTTTCTTTTGTTTGGCGGGGTTTTTTAGAGGATTCTGTGTGTTACTGACTGATTTCACTCGTGTTATTTCTGCTACAGAAGCTGTCTGGGCAAACAATAAACCCAAAGCTGCGTATGTTTGGCCAGTCCATATCAGGGGGAGTTGATATGGATAGCAATGGTTATCCAGGTATGTATGCTACTCTGGCAGCAGGAGCATGGGGAAAATACAGAAGTAGGCCTAGAAAATAGCAGAGCTAGGTTGTTTCCAGGTTGCTGGTCCCTGCCATTGCAGATGGTCAATGAAGCTGAGCTGCTTTTTCCCTTTCTCTTCTGCTACTACAAGCTCCTGATAAAAATTCTAGGCAATTACTTAATTCAGGTATTTTGGCAGTTACAGCAATTGAAGATTCAGTATCTAACCAAGGTTGTAAGTTTCTTGAAACTGCTCAGTCAGGATGGCAGTCTTAAAATAACCCAAAAAGTAGACAATAATATAGTAATGTTAAAAAAAATCAACGAAGCAGAGGTGAAGTAACATCACAGACCTAATCCTCCAGTTATAATACATATGACATAATGGTATTTGAAGGGGCAAACTGGCTAAGTCAGAAAAACATGCTCTGTAGTCTGGCAACTGATTTGAAAGAACTGAATTCTATGCCTCCTTTATAACTGTCTCAATGTTACAAAAATTTCAGATATGACTGTTGGAGCCTTCTTGTCAGACAGTGTGGTACTTCTGAGGTGAGATGACTGTATTTTTCACTCATTGTTGTCTTCTTTTTCTTTGCTTTCTGTTTATGTCTTATGTGGTCTTAAGCCCAACCGATTAACCACTCGAGTTTCCTCCCTAGTTTGTTGTGGCCAGAAGAAAACTAGGTTACTGTTTAAGCAAAACCTTAGACATGAGTGATGTCAAAGAATGCACAGTCTAATTTAAACAGCAGAGTGAGGGGTGACAATACATAGGACACCCGGGGCTATGAAGAAAAAGGGTTGGAGCCAGAAGGAGATATGTTGCATCTCAGTGCCTCTTTAGAAAGGTTACTCCCAACTTGTGAGGAGGCTTCTTCATTATTCTTATGTTTATATGAAGTAGATAAATTGTGATTTAAGGGAATGCAGTTAAGCAAAAAATGAGCTGTGTATGATGCCAGGATGTAATTTTGCAAGTTATAATGGGATGCAGAATGAAATAAGAGTCTTCAGGGAAATGAAATACAGATACATTTTCAATGCACACAGGAGTTGGACTGCTGTTTCAAGTTTATGAGTTAAGTGCAATTGCTTGTTCCATCTGATAGAAAGAGGTGGGACAGCTTGGTTCACCAAATTATGCAGGTTTTTTTGCCGGTAGGTCTGTTGTTACACTTGTTAATATTTAATAAAAAAAATCCTTTCAATACTTAGATCTCATTAGGAATAGAAATCACTACTAGGAACTCTGGCATCTTAATGGAAGATACAGGGATGTGGTGACACTGGTAAGACAAATGCTGGAACTGTAGAACAGATGTGCCAGCTTCCTTCCTGTTCAAGGCAGGAAAAACTTGGCTCTGTTTCCCTTGGAATCAGTTACACAAAAGAAAAAGAAAAAAAGGAAAGGAAGGGGAAGAAATACCCTTGATGATCAGCATGGCAGGTGGGCAAGTCTTCTGAAGAGTGTTCTGTTCCTTCATCATGCACATATAGGAAGCTAATTACTGCTTCTGTGAAAAAGTGTGCCATGCCTCAGGTGGGAATTTGCAGCCCCATATCTCTGAAGGTGCTGAAAAGAAAACTGCATTTTTCTCCTGCATTGATGTTAATTGCAGAGGGGGGAAGACAAACTGAAAGGCATATTGTGATGTTTAAAACCACATGCATCACAACAGCATGATGACATCTGTCCATGTTTTCAGTCATACTTGTGCATTTCCGAGGAAATTAGTGTATTGCTGACTGACTTTGTGGGCAGCCTGATTAAGTGTTGCTACTGCCAGTTTCAGGTGTGTCCCTCTTGCTGTTAAGATTCAGATTAGGATAAAGAAATCAGCTTTTTCTTCTCCTTCTCCTCTTACCCCTCTCACTTTTGCGAAGTCCCTTAGCCAAGTGATATTTAAAGGCTTTGGTGGAAGCCTTTGGTTACTTGAGGCAGATCGTCAGCATTGTATTGTATTGGTCCTTTGACAGATGCACTGGGTTTTTTTCCCCAGTGAATAACCAAGTGAGATGACACTAAGGAAAAATCACACAGTGTATCATAGCTGGAGAAATATTTTTCTAGATCAACTATAGCACTTACTCTTTTATGTCTCCCTAAGCATTCAGAAAGAGTGTTTCTTCGAAGGTGTGAAATGATTGCTCACTCTTTTTCCTCCTTCCCCCCCACCGCATATATTTCTAGGGGTAGCATTTATCTTCATCCTCCGTCTCAAAATGTGAACTTGCACTGTTGTTTCAGGCTGTGGTAAAAGAGTCTGAGCAGCTGTCTTAGAGATTATGTGAATCTTGTTCCAGGTGGTATAAATTAGATGTAACCACAGTCCCTGCTTTCTTCTCCTTCTTCTGCCCTACTTCTCAATTAAGTGGCTTGTGGAGTGATCATCCTGAAGTAGTTTACAAGCTCTGGCCTTGCATGGCTGTTGAGACTACTCTGGAACTGAATCTGCTGGTTGCTGCACATTTTTTTCACTATTGTAGTTGGTTTTGGAAGAACGTGTTCATGTTGATCATGTACAGAATTGAAACCAAGAAGAATAACACTGAATTTTTGGGCTGAAGTCCTGGGCTGGAGATGACTCAGAAGAGTCTGGTTTTCTGGGCTGCTGGATCTTCTGTGTTGTGTGAAAGAGGAAACTGTTGAGGAATACATTCAGTATAGGTATCTCAGGTGCAGCTGCAGTGTGAGCTGCAAATTGAGCTTTGGATGGTGGGAGCCTGAAGCAGGAGGCTGTGAACCGTTGACTTTTTGCATAAGAAAAGCCATGGGGACCTGTGGCACAGCCAGGTGACCAGACACTGGGAGACACAGCAGGAGCCAAGGACTCAGGAGGAAGAGCAAGGAAGAGTGAAGACTTGCTTGGAGTGTGAGGGTAAAAAAGCCCAGGGGGTCCTTTGTTCTGGATCCCTCCTCAGAGGCACCCCCTTGAGCTGTTTCTGTGTTACTTTGCTGTGAATAAATGGCTTTATGGAACTATGGGAAACCTGGTCTGACTATGTGAGAGTGGTGTGTGTAGGGAATCAAGTGGGGCACCTGTCAGCTCTCTGGAGCCACTGCAAAAGGGCTTTGGTCCCACCAGTTAAAGTCTCTGGTGGTGTGAATGTGACTATGTGAGTGCCTCCTGAATGGTCAGACAGGGAAGTTTCCTTAACAAGACACACCTGGGCCTTAAGGGACTCAGCTTGCTCTGTGATTCTGGCTGTGTTGTCCCTCAGCCAGGAGTAGTGGTAGCAATAACCTGATGCTGGAGTTGCAAGGGTAGAAAGCTTTTGTTCACAGTGCACTGGGTAACTCCTGAAACACAGTTCAGCAGCGTGAAGAGTATTCAATCCTTGCCAGGAGGGAATTAGCCAAATGTCTCTCCTCCAGAAAACACGAACGTAGTGTTTGTTGTCCCTCTTATACTGTCAGAAAAATTATATATGAATCTGTCTCCTACCCCTGTGCTCCCTCTTTGACTTTGAGGTCATAAATTTGACTGTAGACCATTCTGTGGAAACCTATGGTCTCTTCCTACCTGTCCCTGACCATCCAAGATGGTTAGCAACCAGTCTCATTTGCATGAACTTGTTGTTCTTGTTTGCTGTTCTACTAATTTTATTATCCTCCAGCAACTTTTGCTGGAGATGATGATGATGATTATTATTACACATTACTGGTTTCCCTAGCTGCCTGCCTGCAGTCTGTATCCGAGCACTGAACTTCAAGCGGATATTACTGTTTTAATTTAAATGCTAGTAGTCCTTGCCAGCTAGGTCATGTGCTAGTTTATTTTACAGCTCAAAGGTACTCTCTTATTTTTCCTGTCTGCTTGAAATTGTGTAGTTTACCAAATTTACTTTCTTTTCCTTTGGCTTAGAACTTCCGTCTGCTCACTCAATTCTACTTCTCTGTTGATCTCCAGATCCAGGCCTGTCATTACCGTGGACATCTCCATTTTCCTGCCCGTATCTATCAATATCACAGCTCCTCAGTGCCATGATGGCTTGCAGCCAGTGAACTGCCTCAATGTCACAGCATGCTTTCGCTTCAGCGGCAAGCATGTTCCTGGAGAAATAGGTAAGGTACCTGTGCCAGCCCTGGGCAGTAACAGGTTGACCTGGAGTAAAGGGCTCTCTTTGTAGTCAGTAACAGACCTTTTATGGGAAATAAGTAGTTTCAATGTGAATGTGGAGTATACAATTCCAGAAAGTTGGAGGCTCGAGAACTTCATTGGGCATGTTTTTACCTTCTGATGAGGCTGATGTAATACCGAGGCAGTTTCTTCCTCAGTGAAAGGAGGGAAGTGTGTCCTTAGGCTTGCTACAAGGATAGAGAACACAGCCTTCAAAGTTTGTGTTCCCTGTTTACTTCTTGATAGATAATACATTTCTGAATCCATATCCTCCATCAGCGTTATCAGAAAGCATATGAAAGGTGATTTGCTCTAGATTAATAGTTTTTGAAAGTCTACAAGGAGCTCTTGAAACAGATATGAGAAAATCCTTTTCTGTGCATCAGTTTACTTGTCTGTAAAGTGACTGTAAATAGCCCAGTCTTAGTTAATCTCTGTTAAACACGTGGAGTTTCTGAGGTGAATGGAATTGTGTAACGTGTAATTGTGCAAACCTTTATGTCTTTGCTCTATTAAAATACTACTTATGATTTTTACATCCCAGTGTTTACAAGTCTTAGATATTGTGTGAAGTCGTATGGGACAGATACAGCATTTCTAAATATTTTAAGGCCTGAGTTAATTTAGTTCATGATGTTTTACCTTTGTCATGCTTTAGGAATGGCAGAGGACTTGCACTGTGCTGTTCAGGGAAGATGTCTCAGCCTCACGGCATGCTCTGTCTTGATAGTGAGCTGGGGGAATCAGTGTCTCCTCCTGCTCTATGCCCTGCCTTTTTGAGCAGGTAGTCGAGAAGGGTAAGTTGCATCTGTGCAACCCAGTATGCAGAGCTTGCTGCAGTATTTTGGTTTTAAGTAAGTCAGAGAAATAAAAGGCTTCTTGCTGCTTCTTCTGCCATTTACATGGGGTGAGAACTACAAGCAGCTTGTGACTCTCACCTGAACAGCTCAAAACAGTGGAATTACCAAATTTAGGGTTCCTGTGTATTCTAATATACTGATGCAACTGAGACTTGAATTTCTATTTTTGCACTTTTTCCTTCTCTTAGATGACACTAAGCAGATAAATACATGCTTTGGTGAAGTATTTTTTGTACTGCCTGATACTCTGTCAATTAAGAAAACACATTTCTGAGGGATTGTTAATTCCTCTCTGAAAATCACCATATAGATTTTCTGAATATCTAGCTGTTCTTGAAGTACTGTTTCAAATGTTTCCTTTGCTTTAATTTCGTATCTCTGGACCTGTGGCTAAGAAGTGAACTTCCTTTTTTTCCAATCTAAGTATCTGTTTCCCTCATTTACAAAAGATCTGTCTTCCTGTTCATCATGTCTTGTAAGAGTTGGTTAAATTTCTCTGTGTTGTCTTACTAACTGTACTTCTGATGATTTATTGTGGTGAAAGCACATAAGCATCCTCTTTGTTGAGTAACATCCATCTCATTACAAGAAATTTTTTACTATTAAGTAGATTATTATAAAACTTCCAACCATTGTCCTTTCATACAGTGCTTGTAACAAAGTGATTTGTCTTGAAAACATTGCAGCCAGAACTATCTGACTGTATAAAATCTCTTCAGGGTATGATTTGGATAAAATATCTCAAATGAGCTTTCAGTTAGTAATCTAACAGTCAGGCCATTTTGATTATGTTGCAGTTGAAGAATATCAATTAACAAAGGGTGGAACAAATAATGGAAATATTGTAATGGTTCCTCTCCTGTGTGGTTAAATGTGGGGGAAAAAAACCCCTAGAATATCCCTGTTAATACATCGTTGTCCAGTTCAGACTCTGAAAGGCACATGGAAGTGTTAAAATGCTATGCCAGAATTTTGGGGCTAAAAGTGTTGGGATTGGGATTATTTCATCTTTGGGTGTCTGGGGGCAGTCTGTAAAGTTAGATGGTGAGAATGCAGTGCTTGTCTGGAAAGTCACTCCCCTAGGGCTTGTCAATGTGGATACTCGAGATTGCTGCTTACTGGTGAAAAGCTCAGAATTTGTCTTGCTTTTGGGCAGCTGAAGTTGGTCATCTATTGCATAATGTTTAGAAAGTCAAGCTGAACAGGCAGGCAGCATTCTTCTGTGGCAAATGTGTGCCTTCAATGCTGATTTGAATGTGTGGCTATCTTGTTAACTGTCATGTGAAGGAAAGTCATCTTCATCTAGCACTACCTCACGCTTGCATATAAACATTCCCCATCTTTCTTTTGCTTCTTCTTTTTCTAGTGGGAGTTGCAATACTACTGGTCATGAAACAGCTGTCTGGGGTTCTGTGTTTATGGACACTGCTTGATACTGCCACTGACAGTACAATTTCCATGAAGTTGTTTCTTTCAGACTATGGTCTTCAGAAGTATGAATTTATCGCTGAAATGTTTTTATCTGAACAAAGAGCCATGGCCAAGGGAAATGTGCTCTGCACTGTGTGCCACACATTGCCTCAGTGCTTGCTGGAGAGCTGAGCATCTAGTTGTATGTCTACTGACAGAGACCACCTCCAGTATGTCTTGGAGGTATGAGAAATACAGTATTTTACGTTGTCACTCTGTCACCTCAGAATCTCACTCAGGCTGTTCCTCTTTCACTTAAAGGGCCATTGCTTTGTCTCCTGTGAGGTCTCTGTATTGCCAGGAAAGGCTGGGACTAGAGACAGGCCTTTCCTAGCTTGAATGAGAAGCTTTCAGCCTCTTCAAACCATGCACTTCTGGGTGACCAGGACAAGAAAAGAGACTGCTTCATCTCTGGGCATCAAGGGTTGCTTCTGCATTCGTCCCTGAAGGAAAATGGAAGTAAACTTGGCCCACAGTCTGGATAATTTCCTCTACAATAATAACAACAATAGTAATACTGCCATTATGAGAAACAGGTGAATTTTAATGGCTATGAAAATGAAGGGTTTTGGTCATTTGACTAGAGTTAGGCAGATACGTTAGAAATTGCTTCAAACTTTCTCCTATACTTTTCATTTCAGATGTGCATCGCTTGTGTGTTGATCCGTTGCTAGGGTAGTCCTCACGTCCCTAATACTGTTGCCTGAAAGACTGGTGCAAAATTTAGTGTAGGATTGTTTGACAGTTTCGCTCTATTTGAACATGTTTCTAGGACTGAAGTAACATGCCTAATCTGAAACTTTTCGGAAGTGGACTCTCCTCTTCTTACCTGTGTGCAGCTGTAGTTTGGTGCAGGAGTTTTATTCTGTCTGCCTCTTATTTTTCCAGTCTATTCAGATACAGGCAAGTCAGTGTTACCTTCAGAGTGCCTCAGAAACAGGCATGCTGCAGGAATGTGTTCAGTGTATGGAGCAGCGAGGATGGCTCCCAACTTGGAGCCAGGGACAACACTATGAGAGAGGATTTGAAACAAGGTTTGAAGTAATGGGAAAAAAAAATCGTTTTGGAAGAGGATGGAGGGAATATCCTATATATATTCTCATTTTCTAGGGTATTTTTTTTAATACTGAAGAATTTTCTTTGCAAGCTAAGTTCATGAATTATTTTCTCCTTGAAATTACTGGCAGAGGCACCAAAGAAACACATTCCTCTTCTGATGGCTTTTTGTTATTATTTAGTCGTTTCTTCATTTTTTTCGCATGCTGCCCTTCCCCTTGCCCCCCACAAATTGGTACTATAGCTAGTAGTTTAACAAGCACTTACAGATGTGCTTGTTCCTGCTGAGCATTTTGCCTCCTGCTGTTTGTGTGGTGTGTCATTATCTGAGTGGGTGAGGATGGGATGTGCTGAGTGGCTTAGAGTGTGTAACCCCTCCATTAGTGCAGTCAGCTGTGATTTCTGTTTTAGCTTGGGGGATACCATGGCCTGATCTTAATCTCTTCTAACTCCTTACTGCTTCAGGGCTGCCATCAACCATCAAGGACGACTCTTGCGTCGTGAGTACATATATGCCATTTAGGATGAAAATCCACTGTAAAATGCCTGCTGCCATTTACTTGGTACATCTCATACTGGCTGGAGTAATTCACCTGGTCTACTGGGTGGGGGTACTCTTGCAGGTATGACCAAAAATTTCTCAGAGGGAGCTGTTATTGAAGCTTTTAGCCGTTTAATTTTAGTTATGGAAAAGGAATAGTCATTAGAAGAATTGAGCCCTTCTGAGGTCATCAAACCCATGCCAGAGTTTTATTTCGATTGTATGAAGTTGGGTGGGTAGATCCCCAGAAAAAAAGTGAGAAAACTTGCTTAAAGCTGCTCAACAAATGTTTGAAGGCAGTACCTGGAAGAGTTAATTTGCTGCAAAAAACTTGCCTCCTGTTCTTCTACTGGAGTGAGCAGGAGGAACTTAAACCACCAGCAGTGATAAGTTTGGCCAGTTATCTCCTCACTTGGGTTTGCTTTTAGGAAGCAACAAAGCTGGGGAGGGCGAAAAAAAGTATTCATGATATTTCAGTTTTTCCACTGATATGACTTCATTGAATATAACATAGAAACAAGTTGTGATAATAAAGGGGAGGTAGGGAACCGTACTGATTGGACAGTGCCTGGGATCTTTAATCAGAGGCCTGGTGCAGGCCTCACATTGGGATCCCTTTCCATGCCTGCAGTGAGGAATTGTTCAATGTCGCTAATACGTCACACTATCACTGGAGACTTTACAAGCCTCCCTAGGCACCCCTGCAAGCTCTGCAGTCCTTTCTTCCTTTGGCCCTCCTCCTTTGAAGACGGCTGCATGTGTCCAGAGGGCTTTTTGCCTCTGTGTAGCAAAGCCTGGGTTTGCTAACATGTTTTCTTGTCTTTAATTTTGTGATATTGCTGCAGATCTTGGCATTGCTTGCATGTAGATGCATATGAGATCTTGAAATAAAAAGGGAGACAGTTGGGGATGGGTGTGGGACACCTTAAGAAAAGAAAAAAAGTTTAGGATTTTAAGCAAGCTAAACCCTGTCTTTCTGATAAGGTGATGCTTTTTAGTAGGACTGAGTAAACACCACTTTAGTGAGAGTTTTTGGTCATGAGCTTGTGAGTTCGAAATATTTTCAAGACATTATCTTTCTAAGCAAGTTATTCTACCAAAAGCAAACAAAAAAATGTTCAGGTGAAGCCCTGTGATGGTAGTTAGGCTGATTCCCCAGTTATGGCTTTTCATACCACTTAAGGTTTGTCTGGTTGCTATGCCCTAAGCTTTTAGTCAGAATGCAACACACTGCAAATGAAGTGAAGCTAATTTGAATTGTGTGAGTTTATAAGTTGTCATGGTTTGAGATAGCCCCAACATCCAATTCCCTAGCTCCATTCCCCCTCCCACATCTCAACCTAATGTGAGATGGGTTTTTCCAGACAAAACACACACCAGACTCAAAGTGGGGAAAGGGAATATATTACAATGACTGTACAAATAAATACCATATCACATTATACACATGATCACAAACTATCTCTACCATGACATATAGTATTTACAATGGATCAGATCTCTTCTCCCCTCCAAATAAAAGTCCAGGAGGGAAAGAAGGACAGATCCCTTCCAGTCTCTGAACAGCAGCATCTTCTGAGGCGGCAGGTTTCTTCTTCTCATGCATGCAGCAGCTGATAGCTGGATTTCTGCCAGCATCCACAAGGGAGGTATCCAAGCCTCTCTCTTGGCCCCATCGCCTCACAACCGAGGGGTCTTCCGTGGTCTTCGTAACCCCAGACAAGGTCGTTTCACCACGTCATATCACGAAGACACAGGGGGGTCTTCGTGACGGTCTGGTATCTCTTGCAGGGCCTCTGTGCCCTGTCTCTCAGGTTGCCACCGTGGCAGCAGTGTGAGGGGGGAGAAGCCAAGGTCAACTCCCCCTGCATTCCTCTCGGAGCTCTCTAGCTCCTTTCTACAGTGCATGTCGCACTTCAAGGCTCTTTCAAGTAAGAGGCCATCATCTTCCTCCTTCCAGGAGGTCTCAAAGGAGTTTTGGGGATCTGGTATCAGTCTTACCCCCAAGAACTCTGTAGCTCTCAGCTGCTGGCTCTCCTTTCCTCGACTCTCCTTCCAGGAGTCTCCTCTGCAGTGCTGCATGTTGCTTCTGCTGCTTCTTCAGGTTCTTATCTCTGGCTCTCTGCCACTGTTTCTCTGGTCAGCGTCGGCTGCTGCTCTGTGCCCATGGAGAAAAACATCTCCCGGCATACTACAGGCACCTAGCCCAGCTTTATGCTGTTCCAGGTCCCTGCAGCCCCCAGCCAGGGGCTGGGAGGGGGCCAGAGGGCCCAAGGGGCTCAGAGCCCCTACCTCGTGGCTCTACAACATGGCCACCTCTCCTACAACAACCAAACTACAACTCTTCTTTTCCGGTCTGGTTGTGGTATGTTTACATTTCTGCAGGAGCGTCCATTGGGCAGAATTTCAAAACTTCCAGGGGTTTCCACCCCTTGGGGTCTACCACTTCTCTTAGCCTCTGGGGAGAACAAGGTTCAAACCACTACATAAGTGTTCACAGAGACTTTTGTGCCAAGAAGGCTAAAAGTGAGAAAGTTCGTGGGTTGAGATGAAGACAAGGTAATCATCTACAACAGTCTTTAACAGTCTACAACTTCCTCATGAGGGGAGGAAGAGGAACAGGCTCTGATCTCTTCTCAGTGGTGACCAGTGACAGGACCCGAGAGACTGGCATGCAGTTGTGTCAGGAGAGGTTTAGGTTGGATATTAGGAAAAGGTTCTTCACCCAGAGGGTGATTGGGCACTGGAACAGGCTACTCAGGGAAATGGTCACAGCACCAAGCCTGACAGAGTTCAAGAAGCATTTAGACAATGCTCTCAGGCACATGGTGTGACTCTTGGGGGTGGTCCTGTGCAAGGCTAAGAGCTGGATCCTTGTGGTTCCCTTCCAGCTCAGCATAGTCTGTGATTCTGCAATAGGTAGAGCAAAAGCCAGTGCACACAAACAAAGAAAAAAAGGGAATTCATTGACCACTTCCCATGAGCAGTCAGGGGTACAGCAATCTCCAGGAAAGCATAATGGTTACTTAGGAAGACAAACATGGTCACTCCAAACGTCCTCACCTTTGTCCTTCTTTCCCCTACTCTATATATTGAACATGATGTCATATGGTATGGAATATCCCTTTGGTATGTCCCAGCTGTGTCCCCTCCCAACTTCTTGTGATCTCCTAAACCTACTCACTGGTGAAGCAGTGTAAGAAGCAGAAAAGGCCTTGACACTGTGCAAAGCACTGTTCAGCAGTAACTAAAACATCCGTGTGTTATCAACGCTGTTTTCGGCACAGATCTAAAGCATAGCCCCTTACTAGCTATGGTGAAGAAAATTAACTCTATCTCAGCCAAAATCAGCACAGTACTTCAAGTAGCAAATAAGTTTTCTTCTGGACACATATACATCCAGTGACATAGCAACTGATTGTGTTGGAAACAAGATTTACAAAGAGACAGCTCGTAAGTCTTGGGATATGTCTTCTATAAACTGCCAGAGATGTGTAACATCTAAGAGGGCACTGCTGAGTGCAAGGCATCGACCTCTAGTTAAGGTATAAATGCTGTGACTGCAAATCAAAGAAAACAATTGTCAGGAAATGCCACATCATAGTTTACATTTGCATAGTTTGTGTTGTTTTAGAAGAAAAACAAACTTGAAGCTGCTGCTGTTGTTTGTGTGGTTTTGCTTTTTCTGTTAGCAACATAGTTTAAGCATCTTCTGGGGTTTTTTTGTGGTTTTTTTGGTTTGGGTGTTTTGGGTTTTCTTTTTTTGTGTTAAATGTGCGTATCTAGATGGATTCTTACCATTTCCTGCAGGAAGGATGGGCTGGGAATAATAGCAACACAAAATGTGGGAGTACATTAGTAATTGGATTTGGTTTTATGTAGCCACGGGAAACTTAGTGATTGATTGAGGGCTTGCAGGGGTTGACCTTTCTTCAAGCACACTAGGAGGCAACAGGGTCTATTGATAGGTGGCTAGAAAATAACTATTGTTCACTGACATCCTTTGTTTTCTTCTTCCTTTTTAAAACAGGTTTGAATTATAACTTGACTGCTGATGTGGCAAAGAAGGAAAAGAGCCATCAACCCAGAGTTTACTTTGTGACTTCTGGAGAAACAGCAGGGCAGATCACAGAGAAGTTACAACTGTCATATATGCAGGAAAAGTGCGAGCATTACCTAGCATATGTCAAGGTCAGTTCATTCCTGTCCTTGTGTTGACCTTACTACAAGTGGTGCTGCTTGGCCTCAGATGTTTCGTTTCCTGACAGGTGGATGAAACCTTTTGGGTGGAAGCTCAGAACTTCTTGCTTGGCATCATTTGTCAGTCTGAGTAGTATCAGGCCTTCAAGACCTCGTACCAGGAAAATGTATTTTATTTATGTTTGATCAGGCAGAGGGGGTTTCTTTCTTCTTTTGCCTTGCTTTGTTGTTACATATGTCATACCCAAGGAGGTAATGTCTTGTTTTGGTAGGAGCAGCAGGTTTAGTGTTTAGTTTTGTGTAAGGTCTGACTGCACAAGAGGTTGCTGACACACTGTGCATAGGAACGGCAGAATAACATGGGGTGTGCAATGAAGTAATTGGGCTCTTGGATTTGTAGAGACCTGTGAATTTCATCTGGGCTTGAAAGCAGCAGTGGGATAACTTAATTTCTCCTGTGTCATGGTCCTAGGGATACAGAAGGTGCTTTCTAGACCTGCTGAGACAAAGAAAGGTTCTGTTTTTCCTGTGACAAACTCTTCATCTAGGGCTTGCTAGGACTGTAGTTATCTTCACTGGGCAGCTGTTGTTAAAGAAATGTCACCCAGCTGCCATTTTGTTTTCAAAGTAAGCACAACAGTTTTCTTCCACACTAAAAATCTATAGAATGGACTTTAAAATTATGTAGGAAGGACATTTATCTTTTAAACGACGTATGTCTTACAAATACTAATCTGTATCACCATTGATTACATACCCTCCTTACCGAAGGGCTTATACCCGTAGATGAGTGTGACTTAAATCAGATGGATATCACTTGACACTGTCTTGTTTTGAGAATACAGCATGCCCAGATTTCCTAAATGCATAAAGTTTTCCAGGAAGCCTCTTTGTACCTAAAAACTGTGAGAACGAGAGATAAAATTAAT